>NC_072444.2:27150000-27750000 GCF_028878055.3 Symphalangus syndactylus | reverse complement strand
GCCACATTTCGCCGGCACGAGGCTCATGGTGTGGCCTCTTCCTGTGATGGAGGGGCAGGCCCTGGGTTGGCAGCATCTCTGTGTTTCAGACTGAAAGACATTGTCAAGCTATTAAAGCTTGGTTCTGAGTGTCCAGAAAGATCCCTGTTATGAGCTGAATTGTCGCCCCTCCCCATCCATATGCTTTTTAAAAATTTTTTATTTCTTTTATTTCTTTTTTTTGAGACGAAGTCTCGTTTTGTCACCCAGGCTGGAGTGCAGTGGTGCAATCTCGGCTCACTGCAACCTCTGCCTCCCAGGTTTAAGTGATTATCCTGCCTCAGCCTCCCTAGTAGCTGGGATTACAGGTGCCCATCACCACGCCCAGCTAATTTTTGTATTTTTGGTAGAGATGGGGTTTCACCATGTTGACCAGGCTGGTCTTGAACTCCTGACCTCAGGTGATCTGGCCACCTCCGCCTCCCAAAGTGCTGGGATTACAGGCATGAGCCACCACGCCCGGTCATACTTTTTAAAATTTTTTTGTAGAGATGGAGTCTCACTATGTTGCCCAGGCTGGTCTCGGCCACTTAAGGTGCTGGAATTACAGGTGTGAGCCACCATGCCCAGCCCCCCATTCATATTTTGAGACCTTAGCCTCCATTACCTCAGGATATGACTGTATTTGAAGACAGGGTCTTTAAAATGTAAAGTTAAAGGTAAGTTAAAATGAGATCGTTAGGGTGCACCCTAAACCAATATCATTGTGTCTTTAAGAGGAAACATGGGCCCAGTGCGGTGGCTCATGCCTGTAATCCCAGCACTTTGGGGGGCCAAGGTGGGCAGATCACGATGTCAGGAGATCGAGACCAGCCTGGGCAACACGGTGAAACCTCATCTCTACTAAAAATACAAAAAAATCAGCCAGGCATGGTGGCGCACGCCTATAGCCCCAGATACTCAGGGTGAAGGGGGGAGTCAGTTGAGACTGGGAGGTTGAGGCTGCAGTGAGTCCAGGTCATGCCACTGCACTCCAGCCTGGGCGACAGAGTGAGACCCTGCCTCAAAAAAAAAAAAAAAAAAAAAGGAAACATGGATACAGATAAGAACCCAGGGAAGACCAGGGGAGACACAAGGAGAAGACAGCATCTCCAAGCCGAGCAGAGAGGCCTGGGGGGGCCGCATGCGGTGGCTCACACCTGTAATCCCAGCACTTTGGGAGGCCAAGGAAGGTGGATTACTTAAGGTCAGGAGTTTGAGACCAGCCTGGACAACATGGTGAAACCTTGTCTCTACTAAAAATACAAAAATTAGCCAGGTGTGATGGGCCACACTTGTGTTCCCAGCTACTTGGGAGGCTGAGGCAGGAGAATCACTTGAAACTGGGAGGCGGAGGTTGCAAATGGATACAACTCACTAAACCAGTAAGGTCCCTTCCTGCATCCTGAGGAACTACCTGCAGTTTCTGACGGGGACCAGAGGCAGCCTCTACACAGGGCCTGGGGCTCTCTATGTGTGTGTGTCCCGGGGCAGCCCTGGGTTTGGTGAGAGGGAGGATTCTGATCTCACTCAGCCCTACTCACTCTGACCCTCTTGGGAAGTGGGTACCAAGCCCTGATCCTACTCGGGCTGGTGCAGGATGGTGGGATCCCTGTGGCCTGCAGCCGAGCCCTGTGGAAGGCCGCTGGACAGAAACAGCTCCTCCGTTCACAGGACCCTCATCCAAAAATCATCGCATATTTCAACATAGCCACACCCCAAACGTGGACCCCTTAGGCACTGGGCCCTGTGTGGCTGTCCAGGTTGCACACCCGTGAAGCCAGCTCTGCTACTGGGGTACAGCAAAGAGAGGAACAGGCAGGCCAAAAGGTGTCCAGGGCACAGTGACGTCACCAGGAGCCACTGAGTCATCAGAAGGGCCTTTCATCAGTCGGCTGCCTGGTCTGATCTGAGTGAGGTGGAAGCTTCCAAGACCAGACACAGGGAGACTCTGTGAGGCTCCCACATTGTTCATCGTTTCTTCTCATCTCTCCTCCCCTGACCAGATTCCTCTCTAACCAGATTCATTTCAGGAGTGAGTGACTGCCGGCCGAGAAAGACAACCCCCTCAAGGTTCCTAATTTAAAGACAGATGGGATCAGCTGTGATTTCAGTCGCAGTTATGAAAATTAGAGCCAGGTGTGGTGGCTCACACCTGTAATCTCAGCACTTTGGGAGACTGAGGCAGGAGGACTGCTTGAGTCGAGGAGTTCAAGACCAGCCTGGGCAGCATAATGAGACCCACGCCCCCTTGTCTTTAGAAAAAATGTAAACATTTACCAAGTGTGATGGTGTACACCTGTAGTCCCAACTACTTAGGAGGCTGAGGTGGGAGGCTCGCCTGAGCCCAAGGGGTCAAGGTTCCAGTGAGCCGTGATCGCACGCTGCACTTCAGCCTGGGCAACAGAGCAAGACCCTGTCTCAGGGGAAAAAAAAAAAAGGAAAAGAAAATTAGACTAAGACATGCTTTGTTTTGCAATGGTGCAGCATCAAGGGGTCCTGGCAGGGAAGAGGTGGCACCAGCCTGCACCACTGCTGCAGAAATACTCGGGAGTACACAAAGCACTTCTTGGCTGGAGTCCAGAGGCCTTCATATTTAGTTTACTCTGATGTTTTCAGTTCCAACAGAGGAAGAGGAAGGGACTGGTCCACAGTGGCCTCAGGTAATGCTCAGCCTTGGGGGATGATGAACACAATGAGGGGCACTTGGCCTGAAGAGTGAGAGTCCATTTCTCCTTCTCCTCCTCCTCCTCCTCCTCGTCTTCCTCCTCCCCCGTCCCCCTCCTCCTCCTCCTCCTCCTCCTCCTCCTGCTCCTGCTCCTTCCCCCTACCCTCCCCACACGGGAGGTGTATCAGTTAGTGAGTTTCAGCCCGGGAGGGTGGCTCATGCCTGTAATCCCAGCACTTTGGAAGGCCGAGCCAGGCGGTTCACTTGAGGCCAGGAGTTGGAGACCAGCCTGGGCAACATGGTGAAACTGTCTCTACTATTAACAAAGCTACAAAAATTAGGCATGGTGGGGTGTGACTGTAATCCCGGCTACTCGGGAGGCTGAGGCAGGAGAATCGCTTGAACCCAGAAGGCGAAGATTACAGTGAGCCTAGATTGTGCCACTCTACTCCAGCCTGGGCGACGGAGACTCTGTCTCAAAAAAATATTATTTCTTGAGGTCAGGAATTCAAGATCAGCCTGCCCAACATGGTGAAACCCAGTCTCTACTAAAAACACAAAAAAATTAGCTGGGCGTGGTGGCGCACGTCTGCAATCCCAGCTACTTAGGAGGCTGAGGCATGAGAATCGATTGAATCTGGGAGGCAGAGGTTGCAGTGAGCCGAGATCTCACCACTGCACTCCAGCGAAACTCTATCTTGAACATAAATACATACAGCAAGCTCTCAATGGGGCCGGTGAGCTGTGAGCGAGTTTCCTCTGCACGCTAAGCTCTTGATGACTCACATTCCATCAGGAAGTTGGAGTCATCTTGACCAGGGAAGGGCAGGCATCTTGGTGGGGAGCCCCTGGACTGTACCTGGTAGTGTATCAGGTGCCGCTAGGAGAGGAATGGAAGCTGGGCAGCAAAACTCCCTGATGCCCGCTAGTCCTGAGCATCTCTGGAAGCATCCTGCCAAGTGCAAGGCACAGGGTAAGTGCTGAATTAATACTTGCATTTTGCTTGGATCCCCACCCCACCCACCAATTTTAACCACGGATCCTGACGAGAGCTAAGAAGAGTACCAAAGGTCATTTCTGCTTTTTTTTTTTTTTTTTTAATGTATCACAGCTACTACAATTTGTATTTTGTATGTTTACAAAAGCACATGCTTGGAAAACAGAAAAGAATTTGGTTTTAAGTATTCCAGGAAATTACAGTCTAATTGCATCAGTTTCCAACTGTGCCTCAGTTTCTAGCCTGGAAAATAGGGTTGTATTACAATTAACTCTCTCTGACGTGTGATCAGGGTTCCTAATTTTTTTTTTTTCTTTTGGCTTTTTGTTTGTTTTTTCTTTTTGAGGCAGAGTTTCGCCCTTGTTGCCCAGGCTGGAGTGCAATGGTGCGATCTCAGGTCACTGCAACCTCCGCCTCCTGGGTTCAAACGATTCTCCTGCCTCAGCCTCCCAAGTAGCTGGGATTACAGGCACCCGCCACTACGCCCAGCTAATTTTTGTATTTTTAGTAAAGACGGGGTTTCACCATGCTGGCCAGGCTGGTCTCGAACTCCTGACCTCAGGTGATCTGCTCACCTCGGCCTCCCAAACATTACAGGCGTGAGCCACCGCGCCCGGACTCTATTTGGTTTTAAAAGCTCTCTAGGGTTCCCTCTGCCCAGACAGCAAAATTAGGGAGTGACATAACCTACAGCACAGTTGTCAAAGGGGCCCTTAATTATTCACCCATCCCAGAGGCATCGTTTGAAGAAAGTGCCTTCTTTAAGGGCATTGGCTGCCTAGATGTGTTCAAATATAAATGTGTGTGTGTATACTTACATTTTTAATAGACTTTTATTTTGGAATAATTGTAGATTTACGGAAAAGCTGCAAAGTATAGTACAGAGAGTTCCCTCAAATTCTTCGCCCAGTTTCCTCTAACATTCGCATCTTACACAGCCATGGCACATTTGTCAAAACTAAGAAATTAACACTGGTATTACTTTTAACTAAAGGCTTTTTTGGATTTTACCAGTTTTTTCACTCATGCCTTTTTTTGTTCCAAAATCCAACCCAGGATATCACACTGCATTTAATCAAATGTAAATACGTATGCTTTAACTTTTTTATTTTAAAATAATCATAGATTTACAGGAAATTGCAACAACAACAAAAAAAGTACAGAGATTCTGTGTACCCTTCCCTCAGTTTCGTTCAGTGGTAACTCCTTGTATAACTACACAATATCAAAACCATGAAATAGATATTGGCACAGTCCATAGATGGTATTAAATATACATGTATATATATATTTTTTAAGTCGAAAATATTTTTAAACCTCGCTTTGCCTCACAGCCAAGAAGATCAAATACTTTCTCCAAAAACATAGAATTTGTATCTAACTCCACTTGCTTCCAAACTCAAGTCCAACCATGAAATTATTGATCCCTCTCTCTAACCCTCCAACTACAGGCAAGAATCTGCCCATACATTCCCCAAAGCAGGAGTGCACTCTGCCACAGGCCTAGATGCCGTCAACCTCCTGGACCTTGAACTCCCTAAATTAATGGCCTCTGTGTAAGTATGTGTAAGCAGCCCCTCTCTGTCCCAGTCCATCCTAAAATCACTCCCTTGGAGCCACCACTGCCCCTCTCATCTTCTAGAATTTCTAGAAAGATAAAGAGCTAGATAACCATCTAAGTACCTTTCTTCTGCTGTTAGCTCTAAAGACAACTGAATCTATCCTAGCTAGGATGTACTCTAAGGAACGCAGAAGTAGGCCGAGTGCAGTGGCTCATTCCTGTAATTCCAGTGCTTTGGGAGGCCGAGGTGGGCGGATCACCTGAGGTCAGGAGTTTGAGTCCAGCCTGGTCAACATGGCAAAGCCCTGTCTCTACTAAAAATACAAAAATTAGCTGGGCATGGTGGCGGGTGCCCGTAATCCCAGCTACTCGGGAGGCTGAGGCAGGAGAATCACTTGAACTCCTAAGGCAGATGTTGCATTGAGCTGAGATGGTACCACTGGCCATTTCAAAAAAAAAAAAAAGAATGCAGAAGTAAATTAAATGACCACAAAGACGTTACTTTTTTTTTTTTTTTTTTTTTGAGACAAGAGTCTGGCTCTGTCGCCTAGGCTGGAGTACAGTGGCGCAATCTCAGCTCACTTCAATCTGTGCCTCCTGGGCTCAAGCCACCCCCTGACCTCAGCCTCCTGAGTAGCTGGGACTACAGTCCTGCCACTATGCCTGGCTAATTTTTGTATTTTTTGTAGAGATGTTGCCCAGGCTGGTCTGAAACTCCTGAGCTCAAGGGATCCATCCACCTCGGCCTCCCAAAGTGCCGGGATTATAGGCATGTGCCACCGTGCCCGACCCAGACATCGCTTTTATCTGAAGCAACAACTGTCTGCTGTTTCTGTTTCCTTACTAATTACCCAGGAACTTTTACAGGTGAACTCTGAGAAGGACAATTTTTATTGTTTTTATGTCAGCATAACTAAAAGCAAAGCTGGATAGGAAGAGGTTACTTGAAAATGATTTCACCTGAACTCAAATGAATAGGCTGGCTACTGCATAAAGCAACAGAGGGGTCCCTTTAATTTAAAAGCTCAGGACTCTGAATCAATTGCTGGTTGGGAGAAGGTAGAGACATTCTTTACTTCTGCCTAAAACTGGGGAAAATGGTGTAGACTTCTGCTCTGAAGTGGTCCTCAGTGCTGCTTCGGTCAGAACTCCCGAGAGGCATCTGAGTGCTGGCCTGTCGCTGCGGCTGGCATTCCAGGCATTTCATTGGCCCCACTTCAGCCCACGCCTGGCTCCACGGGGCTGGGCAGCTGAAGGGAGTTTGTGGCAGAGTGGGCATGGGGCACAGCCCGTGCAATGTGCGTTACAAAGGGGCTCTCTCTGAAGCAAGTCCTCTGCACTCCAGTCTATTTGAGGAAAAAAAGAACAGTTCCCATAGGGATGGGGTTTGCTGAAGCAACTAGCTGCCTGGTTTCCTCTCTAGCATTGAGAGGGAGGGAGGGCTGGCTTAACTGGGGGACGGCCTTCTCATCTGGACTGTGTCAAGGCCAAGGTTAGGCTCCAAATCCCAGAAAACCTCTCTGCAGGGCCTTCTGACTTTCAGAGTGGTGAGAATGGAAGCAGGCTCCCTTCCCCTCCAGCGCTAGGGAGCCCCACAATCAGTGAGATGGAAAGAAAGATGGGCCCAGGCAGGGAGGCGGGAGCAGGAGAGGTGCCCAGGGCAGTGGCTGGAAGGGCAACGGGAGAAGAAGCAGAGGCTGGGGGTGGGGGTCACAGCAGGTGCTGTCTCTGGCCTGTGTGAAAGGTATTAGAAGACCCCATCCTTGGTGCCACATGGACCCCAGAGGCTTGTCTTAGTCCATGGGGTCTGAGGTGTAAGACACTGACATTTGGCGTCACCTCTTAGGCTTGGATGAATTTCAGAAAGTGCTAGACTGGAGAACAGTGGAAAAAATCAATGGAACGAGATCTGGAGCACTCACTGCTCAATGTCAATGTCAGAGAACACAACGACACCAATGGGAGGAGGGTGAGGACCAGAGGCTGATCGCAAGAGCTCTGTTGGAGTGCAGGACCCACTAACGGGTTATCTCAGGCTTCCTGGAGGCCACGGCTGTGCCTTGTGTTCCAAGACTGGGGAAGCCACCACTGTGTCTTCCCTCTCCATCCTCCGGTGACTTGGGTCCAATTCCTGTTGCCATGGCAATCAGTCCAGCTGGCCTCACAGTTCACTGGCCTCAAAGTTGGCATCTGTAGGTGAAGCCAGTGGGACCCAGAGAACTTAATTCTTCTCAACTGAGCTGTCTTGGAGGAACTTTTCTCATCAACCACTGGAGCAGAGAACGTCACCAGCGTCTCATTGACGTCAACATCCTGGGCCTGGCTCTAGCTGAAAAGGAAAATTCTCCCCAAGGCAGACACATCTCCCGAAGCCCACACAGGCACTTTCTATGATTGCACTGGAAATCTGTCTCCTGGGGACAGGGAGCGCATACGCTCACGATCAAGTCACAGTGTGGAGCAGGCTCCAGGACGCCACGTTCATCTCTAAGAACAGGAGCCGGTGGTTGGGCGCAGATTCCTGAGCCAGATTGCTTGGGTTCAAAACCTGGTCACTTTTTATTAATTGCATGCTTAGTTACATTTTCTGTTTGTACTTCTGTTTCCTTCTCTGCAAGACGGGGCTAATCACAGACACTTGTTCATGATGTAATACACTTAGAATGCTTAGGACAGGCCTTCCTGCATAGTAAGTGCTCTGCAAACACTGGCTACTATTCTCCCTACGTGCAAACTTCTCCCAGCCAAAAGCCGCCCACACCAAGCCCCTGTGCCTTTTTCCTTCCGCACCCACGAGCAGGCTGCTCCTGGGGCCCTGGAGCTCACTTTCCCAGCCGCCCTCACCACCCACCATGGCGCAGAAGAGCTTCCGAAGTCCTGGCGTCTCCCACTGGTCTGGGCATCTCTCGCCTCATCTTCCCTCTCCGGCCCCACAACGTGCAGCACTTCTAGGGCAGTATACTTGCTGATTGCTTCCTTACTATTGCTCACAACAACCAGCTAAGACACTGCCAAAGAAACACTCACAGTTGGCCGGTCCACGGCATCTGGAGGGGACTCGGGGGACAGGCCTGTCCTGCCTCTCCCCAGCACCTGTTGATAAGAAGGAAATGTGGGGAGGAAAGAAAGGATGCAGGAGGCTGAGGCGGGAGGATCGCTTCAGGCCAGGAGTTCGAGACCAGCCCAGGCAACATAGCAAGACTCCATCTCTACAAAAAAATTTAGAAAATTAGCCAGGCATGGTGGTATGCGTGCCTGTAGTCCTAGCTACTGGAGAGGCCAGGGCAGGAGGATTGCTTGAGCCCAGGAGTTGAGGCTGCAGGGAGCTGTGATTGCACCAGTCTGGGTGACAGGGTGAGACCCCGTCTCTAAAAATAAAAATTGGGTGATGGTTCACACGTGTGATCCCAGCAATTTTGGAGGCCAAGACAGGAGGATCACTTGAGGCCAGAAGTTCAAAACCAGCCTGGTCAACATAGCCAGACCCCACCTTCAGCAACTGTCTCTACAAAATGAAAATAAAAATAATGAAAAAGAGAGGATGGAGGAGAAGGCTGAGACCAGTAACAGATTCCAAAAAGACTAATAGACAAGGAGAAAAAAAAGTCAGCACTTCCCTGGAAGAGAAAAAATTCGAAAAGGACAGTGGTTGAAAAGTCAGCATGTCTGCGTGAAAGGGAAGCAATGAAGTAGCGCCAACTCCTCCCCCATCCCGGGCACCGTTTAGGGAGAGGATCAGAGTTCTGCCAGAGAATCAGAACCAGAAGGAGATATAGATTAAGTTTATTTCAAGGAATCGGCTTACGTGATTGTGGGGGCTGGCTAGGCAAGTCTGAAATCCAGAGGGCAGGCCAGCAGGCCGGAAGCTCCCCGGAGGAGCTGACACTGCGGTCCCCAGGCAGGATTTCTTCTTCTTCAGGGAAACCTCAGTTCCGCTCTTGAGGCCTTTCAACCGATTGCATGAGGCCCACCCACCTCGCAGAGGAGAACCTTTTACTCACAGCCAGTGATCGTCAGTGCTGACCACATCTACAACACACCTCACAGTAGCACACAGGCAAGCGTTTGGTTGAATCATGGGTATCATAGCTTGGCTAAATTGACAAGGAAATTGCCCATCACAGGGTTTAAGATCTAGCGCTTTAAGATCTAGTGACTTCTTGTTGTTTTGTTGTTATTGTTTTTATAGAGATGGGGTCTCGCCATGTTGCCCAGGATGGTCTCAAACTCCTGGGCTCTAGTGGTCCCTCTGCCTCGGCCTCCCAAAGTACTGGGGTTATAGGCATGAACCACCATGCCAGGCCAAGATCTAGTGACCTTGGATATGGACCACCATGGAACAGTTCCTCTTCCATGTGGGTGTGGGGGCATGAAGGGCTGTTTTCAGGAGGATCTAAGTCACCTCTACCCCAGCATGGGAAGTCCCAGAAACTTGAGTTCCAGGTAAGTTAGTGCGGAAAAAAAGCAGGCTCATGAGCCAGTGCTGTGTCTCTCTGTGCAAGGGGAAAGAGCCCCTCTGAGGCCTCCACACACATTCAGCAGGACACAGGACACAGAGGTCAGCCTGTTGTGGCCACTGTGAAATGTCCCGTTGGAGTTGACAGGAGCCTGCTCTGACCTCAGGCCTCCTCCTCCAAACAGGTGACCCTGTAATGCTCTGGTTAAAAAGCAAGCCAGCTGGACTGTGTTATCTTTTAGTGTGGGAAAAATGCTCTTAGGCCAGGCGTGGTGGCTCACACCTGTAATCCCAGCACTTTGGGAGGTAGGTGGATCACTTGAGGTCAGGAGTTCGAGATCAGCCTGGTCAACATGGTGAAACCCCATCTCTACTAAAAAAAAAAATACAAAAATTAGCTAGGCATGGTGGCACGTGCCTGTAGTTCCAGCTACCTGGGAGGCTGAGGCAGGAGAGTTGCTTGAACCTGGGAGGCGGAGGTTGCAGATCACGCCAGTGCACTCCAGCCTGGGTGACAAAGCGAGACTCTGTCTTAAAAAAAAAAAAAGCTCCTAATATGTCAGATTTTAACCCAAAGGTAAATTCCAGCAGGGCATGCTCATCAGCTAGAGCGGCAGGTCTCAGCTTCGCTGTGTAAGCATCAGCTGGGGAGCTTTTGGTAAAATGCAGATTCCCAAGTTCAAACCTAGAAGTTTCAGACATGGCAGCTCTGGGGTGATGCCAAAAGTACATCCTGCAGTTGCTGTGTCCCCAAGTCAGCACAGAGACAAGCAAAAACTCAAAGCTTCCTCTCTCCCTCAACTCCCAGCCAAGACTGGACGGGGCGGGGGACTCTGGAATCCTGAAAACAGATAGCCACATGGAAATAGTGACCACAGCACACTTGAACTTTGTGAGCACAGCAGAAGTGTGTGGGATGGGCTGGCCCATCCAGAGATGGGGTGCAAGAGGTGGGAATGTGGCCTCATGGTGGCTCCTGGCTTCAGCCCCAGCACTGCCACCAGAGGGAGGGCAAAGATCAGTGGGGATGGTGGGAGGGCCGTGTGTTTTCAGGGGTGGGCATGGCAGGGGTCTCAGGCAAACACTAACACAGTGAAGCACAACTGCCAAGGCTTCCAGCCAGCCCGCTCCTCAGGCTCAGAAACGGTCCCAGAGGAAAAGATGGTTCAGAAGAGAGAGAGAGTAAGATCCTGGGGACATCCGAGCCAAACCACACGCACCTTCCACTGCTCAGCAGCCCCTGCCCCAGACTTCCAAACAGAATTCCATTTTCTGAATCCAGACAGCCACCTGGGTGAAGGCATCTGCCCATGAAGGCTGCTGCCCCAGGCACCAGGAGGTCAGGAGGGGGCCGTTTCTCTTCCTCCTGAGTCAGGACCCTCAGAAGGAGAAGAAAATCCTCCTAGTCAGAAAGAGGAGGCTCTGACTTTAGGGACAATCTTTCTAGTCAGAGAGAGGAGGCCTGGATTCTGTGGACAATCTTTCCAGTCAGAGAGAGAAGGCCTGGACTTCAGGGACAATTTTTTCCAGTTAGACAGAGGAGGTGGTGGTGGTAGTGCATGCCTGTAGTTCCGAGCTACTCAAGAGGCCAGGGTGGGAGGATCACTTGAGCCCGGGAACTGAGGCTGCAGTGAGCCACTGCGCTCTAGCCTGGGTGACAGAGCAAGACTCTGTCTCTAAAAATAAAAATAAAAAACTGGATGGTGGCTCACATGCATAATCCCAACACTTTGGGAGCCCAAGGAGGGAGAATCACTTGGGGACAGTCTTTCCAGTCAGAGAGAGGAGGCCTGGACTCTGAGGACAGTCTTTTCAGTCAGAGAGAAGAGGTCTGGACTCTGAGGGGCATCTTTCCAGTCAGAGAGAGGAGGCCTGGACTCTGAGGACAGTCTTTTCAGTCAGAGAGAAGAGGTCTGGACTCTGAGGGGCATCTTTCCAGTGAGAGAGAGGAGGCCTGGACTCTGAAGACAATCTTTCCAGTCAGAGAGAGGAGGCCTGGACTTTCAGGACAGTCTTTCCAGTCAGAGAGAGGAGGCCTGAACTCTCAGGACAGTCTTTCCAGTCAGAGAGAGGAGGCCTGAACTCTCAGGACAGTCTTTCCAGTCAGAGAGAGGAGGCCTGGACTTTCAGGACAGTCTTTCCAGTCAGAGAGAGGAGGCCTGGACTTTCAGGACAGTCTTTCCAGTCAGAGAGAGGAGGCCTGAACTCTCAGGACAGTCTTTCCAGTCAAAGATTCTAGGCCTGGACTTTGGGGACAACCTTCTCTGTCAAGAGAGAGGAGGCCAGGATTTTAGGCAATGGGGAATAATTAATCTATACATGAAAATTGATTGTGTTCCACAAAATACAAAACACACCAAGTCAGCAATCTTTAACCAAGTCAGACTTCCCTGGAGTCACAACCTGAGGACAGAGATTTAAACGATGTTCCTTGCTACAGAAAGGCCTTCGCTCTAAGTATCAGGTCCAGCTTCTGCTGCATTAAACATAAGACGTATAAGGCCCCAGGCCTGATGTGTCTTGCTGCCCAGCCAGCCCTGCTGGTCCAGCAAACCAGGAGGAATTCGAGAAAACCAGAAGCCATCTTTAGCAGGGAACAGAACTCCGGGGGGTTGTGAGCTCCTTCAGCATAAAAGAAAACGTTGATTCTGGCCGGGTGTGGTGGCTCACACCCGTATATCCCAGCACTTTGGGAGGCCGAGGTGGGTGGATAACTTCAGGTCAGGAGTTTGAGACCAACCTAGGCAACATGGTGAAACCCCCGTCTCTACGAAAAACACAAAAACTAGCCAGGCATGGTGGCAGGTGCCTGTAATCCCAACTACGCGAGAGGCTGAGGCAAGAGGATTGTTTGAACCCATAAGGCGGAGGTTACAGTGAGCCGAGATGGTGTCACTGCACTCCAGACTGGGTAACAGAGCAAGACTCTGTCTCAAAAAAAAAAGAAGAAGAAGAAAAGAAAATGCTGATTCTGGTAATGATGCTCTCACGTGGTATGATTCCCAGAAACACAGGAGCTCTCACCATCACTGGGATGTGAACATTCACTCAGGAAACCTCCTCAGCCCCACAGCACATCTCCCAGAAGCATGACGGTCCCCTCCACGTCCAACACACAGCCACCGAGAGCCTCTGACCCACGGACACCGTGCTGGGTGTTCACCAGTCATGGCAGGGGGACAGACAGGTGTCCTGGGCCTTGGAGAATCTAATGTCCATGGAACAGACACAGGCAAGAAATCACAGCTGGGCAAAATTACAATGGGGAGCAGTGCTAGGGAGGAAAGACCCCTAGCTTCTCTTCCAGAGGAGAAGGTGGTCTGGGACATCGTCCCCATGGCCTCATCAATGAGATCAGGGAAGGGTAACGGAACACGCCGCACCACGGGCATCAGGGTGGGTGAAGTAGGGCTCGGGGAGGGAGGACCAGCAGCCTGGGAGGGGCGTGTGGTGGCTAAAGTTGCCGAGGAGGCCAGGGTGTTGAAGCAACCAAGAAGGTGGGGACAAGTGAGGCAAGAGAAGTGGGCGACCTCACAGGCCTCCACGAAGAACCCGCCTTTGTTTTAGGAGCAATGGGAAGACACAGCATGCTTAGGGGTGAGGGATCTCTTTCCAGAACTGTTCTAGAAGCCTGGTGGCGGGGACTGGTAAATATACTGAAAACCAAACCAAACAAAACGAAGCCCCATACCCTCACCCCCCACCACGGGCATGCTTCCACCACGACAGCAAACATCAGGTTGTGGGTGTGTGGGGTCACGACCTCATCCTCTGCTCCCATTTCCCCAACAGCATCTAATGCACAGTGGACACGCGGCAGACCCTTCATATGTGACTACGTCCCAAGGATCTTTATGTGTTGGAGAGGCCTGCTTTGGAGGTCACCTGGATCCAAAAGGCACGGCTTAGCTGGCACCATCTGCATAAGCAGATGAAACCTCAGACGTCCCTCTGATCCAAACACAATATGACTATATGAGAGCGAAGAGGTTGCTTTAATGTCCTCTAACAGGTTAAAGGCCAGCACAGCTAAAGTAGGGGCCACAGGTGATGGATTCAGAAAGAAAAGCCACTTTCGTGACCGAAACTGGCTAAGGCTGGGCCGGTAGCTTTTCATTTAGAAGTATATCCTGGCCCGGTGTGGTGGCTCACGCATATAATCCCCAACACTTTGGGGGGCTGAGGAGGGAGGATTGCTTGAGGACAGGAGTTCAAGACCAGTCTGGGCAACATTGCAAGGTGCTAGCTCTACAAAAAATTAAAAAGTGAGCTGGGCATGGTGGTGCGCGCCTGTGAGGCAGGAGGATCACCTGAGCCTGGGAGGTGGAGGCCGCAGTGAGCCGTGATTGCACCATTGCACTCCAGCCTGGGTGACAGAGCAAGACCTTGTCTCTAAAAAAATAAAAATAGGCTAGGCACGGCGGTTCACACCTGTAATCCCACCACTTTGGGAGGCCGAGGTGGGCGGATCACCTGAGGTCAGGAGTTCAAGACCAGCCTGGCCAACATGGTGAAACCCCGTCTCTACTAAAAAATACAAAAAAATTTAGCCGGGTGTAGTGGCACATGCCTCTAATCCCAGCTATTCAGGAGGCTGAGGCAGGAGAATCACTTGAACCTGGGAGGCGGAGGTTGCAGTGAGTCAAGATCATGCCATTGTACTCCAGCCTGGGTGACAAGAGCCGAAACTCCATCTCAAAAAAATAAATAAAATAAATAAAAAATAAAAATATCTCCAGAAAGCAAAGTCGTCCTCTTTCCCTCTGCAGGGCAGTTCAGTTGTTTCCTCGAATCCCCTCTAAACCACGAGTGCTAGTGAAGGGCCCATCGTGGTGGAAGGAGGACAGTGCTGTGGAGGAGCCAGGCTCCCAGGCTTTGAGAGGAAGCTGCGGATGTTTAACACCAGCTCAGAGTCCCCTTGAAGGAATTTTTCTGCCACTATGTCATCTCCTCTTGAAACCCTGGCCTGGGCCAGGTGCGGTGGCTCACACCTGTAATCTCAGCACTCTGGGGGGCCGAGGTGGGCAGATCACCTGAGGTCAGGAGTTTGAGACCAGCGTGGCCAACATGGTGAAACCCCGTCTCTACTAAAAGTACAAAAAATTTGCTGGGAGTGGTGGTGCATGCCTGTAATCCCAGTTACTCAGGAGGCTGAGGCAGGAGAATAGCTTGAACCCAGGAGGCAGAGGTTGCAGTGAGCTAAGATCATGCCACTGCTCTCCAGCCTGGGCGACAAGAGCAAGACTCTGTCTCAAAGAAAAACAACAACAAAAAAGAAATTCTGGCCTGGCCTGGAAGAAGCTGGTGGCTAAGAGGGGCTTCAGAGACTCCATCCAGATCTGCAGCTGATTCTGTCCAGGTTGGAGCCATGGCAGACAGGAGAGTGGCTGTCTTGGGGACGGGGTCAAAAAGATGGATTTGGAAGTTTTGAGCCTCAAAAATGACTGATAGGTCCGCGGCTACTGGAAGAAGCTTTCACTGGCTGTGGGGGGTGGGGGGCCACCACCCTCATGTCCCCAGGAGACAGGAGAAAACTGCAGCAGGTTGCTAGTTGCCCTATTGATGATGTGTTAGAATGCTGTCCCTCTGCTGATTCCCGTAGCGTCCCTGGGTAAATGGCAGAGAGCCTTGCTGGCTCTTTGGGGCCACCAGCCAAAAGCCTGTTGCCTTTGCCATTTGCAGAGCGAGAGACTCATTCATCTCACACCTCTTAATATTTAAGACTCTGTTTTTCCCTTTTTCTGGTTCTTATGGATGGAGCCTTAAGCAGCCAACTCTAGGAGGCAGCAGGTTCATTTAAAATAAATAAATAAATAAATAAACAGGAAAAAAGGCTCAAACACCTAAAAACCAGCAGCCCAGCTGCTTACTGGGAAGAGGGGTCTCCCTGGGCAGTGAAAGGTGAAGAGTAGATGCTAGGATTGTTGGAAATTACCACTGCATTGAGAATCTCTTTTTTGTTTTGAGATGGAGTTTCACTCTTGTTGCCCAGGCTGGAGTGCAATGGCACATTCTTGGCTCACTGCAACCTCTGCTTCCTGGATTCAAGCAATTCTCTTGCTGCAGCCTCCCAAGTAGGTGGGATTACAGGCAGCCACCACCACACTCAGCTAATTTTTGTATTTTTAGTAGAGACAGGGTTTCACTATGTTGGCCAGGCTGGTCTTGAACTCCTGCCCTCGGGTGATCTGCCCACCTTGGCCTCCCAAAGTGCTGGGATTACAGGCATGAGCCACTGTGCCTGGTGAGAATTTCTTTAAAAAAAAAAAAAAAAAAAATATATATATATATATACACACACACACACACACACACATATATATATATACACACATATATATACATACATATATATACACGTATTTGAGGAGTAAAGGTTATTGTTTTACCCCAAATCAGTTTAAAATCTGAGTAAATTTAAATTTTTGGATGTAGCACATGCTGTTGGTTGCCTGTCCCAAATCCACGCCCCCTCTTCTCCCTGCTCATAGACCCTGATTTGGTTTGGGTAACCCACCCTCCTCCCCTGGCCACGTGCCTCATGAAGCCCTTGAGGTCATCCCTTCCTTTGCCACTGATTGGTTTGGGGCTGGGCACAAGACCCAATTCTGGCCAATGAGGTGTGTAAGAAAGTCAGCATGGGCTTTGGGAAAGGCTTCCTCACTCATGATGAGACCCTGGGAGGAGCCAAATGGAAGAGGAATTGGCAGGGACGAAGCCAATGGGATGAGGGCAGCAGAGCAGAGATACGGAGGGAACCAAAGTCCTTGACATTACTGAGCACCTGGATGGCACCTGTCCTGAAGCTGCCCTACCTCTGGACTACTTGATTTGTTACTTTTTTTATTTTTGAGACAGGGCGTTGCTCTTTTGCCTAGGTTGGAGTGCAGTGGCACAATCCCAGCTCACTGCAGTCTCCACCTCCTGGGCTCAAGTGATTCTCCCACCTCAGCCTACTGAGTAGCTGGGACCACAAGTGCACGCCACCACACCTGCCTAGTTTTTTTGTTTTGGTTTGGTTTGGTTTGTTTGTAGAGATACCCCACGTCTGCCTGTGTTGCCCAGGCTGGTCTCCAACTCCTGGGCTCAAGGGATCCTCCTGCTTCAGCCTCCCAAAGTGTTAGGATTATGGGCGTGAGCCACTGCACCTGGCCTTAAAAAATGTTTACTGTTCTGATTAAGTCATTTTAAGTAAGGTTTTCTCTTACTTGCAGCTGAAGGAATCCTAACTGGTATATCCCATAGTCTAAGCAACTGTGTCATCATCAATTACCTTGGAATTTTTTTTTGTAAAAAAGCAATTCACTTAACAAACAGCATCTCTGTCACAAAGGGTTCGGTAACAGCAAAAACTGTTCCCCTGTCCTGTCCCTGCAAAGAATGCCATGCAACGGGGGTTTCAGACAAGCATTGTATCTGCTCTTACATCTCCCCTTCCCAGTAAAGTGTTTGGGTGATGTTCCATGGCAGGAGAACAGATAGAAGAAGGCACAGCCTGGTTCAAGGAAGAGGGCAAATGCGTTTTCAATGATGCCAAACTGGGCAAAACTAGTCCTAGTTTCAGGTGGGGTGTCCTGGGCTTGTTCACTGAAACAGACCTGGGCTGCTTTTCTTCCTGTCCTCAGGCCAGAAATCCCCCATAAATTTGTCTAAGGGAACCATCACTGGCCAAGATACAGAGGGGGCAAGAACGCAGGAGACGGAGTCTTCTTACCAGGAAAGGTGATTACAAAACTTCAAACAATCTCCATGTAAAATCCAGCCCCAGTAAGGGACTGTAGCATAAATTTGAATTTTGGAGGGAGTCCAGCCCTCCACGTGTTTCTCTGAGTAGGAACTGGGAGAGCTTCCCCCATACAGCCAAGTCCTGTCGCACAGCAGTCCCCCAACCACCCTGTCTCTGCCCCAACCCCTCCTTATGGAGGCAAACAGGCCACCGAACTACAGCCTCCCACTGCGTTCCGTCGGCAGTCACAGGAAAACCCTCATGGCTTCCGGGCTTTGCCTCCCCAATTTGCCACCCAACACCCAGGCTCTATAAGAAATCTGCTTTCAGAATCAAAGACCTGAAAATTAGAAATGCTTTTCTAATGCCGAGGCCAAATTTCCTCCACACAAAACACCACAAATCCCTCTTCAAACAAATTCGTGTGATTTCCCCCCAATCTCAATGGCCTTTTTCTTGGGTTGTAAATGTTCCCTAAAGTTGTCAGTGAATTAAACCAGAAAAAAAAAAGAAAGAAAGAAAGAAAAGAAAGAAAAGGGTGGGTTACCTGCTCTGTGGGCCAAAGAAGGACCTTGGATTGATCGGATGTCAGCTCTGGTCCTGCAGCTTCCCCAGGCTGGCTCCACCTGTCTGACCTGTTCGGCTGGCTGCCGCCTCTGGGCCTGGCACAGCCGCAGGGAGCGGGGCTCGCTGCCAGCACCCAGGCCCCTCCATAGGTGTGCATTCACCTGCCGAGAGGTGCAGGCACACAAGTGCCCTCCCCTCTCTGCTCCCACCATGTGACCTGCCCCCCAGCTGGACAGGCACTGGAGCATCTCCCATCGGTGTCACCAGAATTTCAAACCTGAAGCTGGCAGAGAGAAAGAAGAAAGGGAAGAAGAAGAGGGGAGGGGGACAGAGGAAAAATCCTGGCCCCCACAACTAACCAACAGTCCTTCCGTGATGTCGTGGAGGTCAGGCCAGGTGGGGCCAGCAGCCCCGTCACGGTGATCGTCAGGGTCAAATTCCAGGGCTGCTCTTTCCCCCTGGGTGGCTATTTTGGGAAAGCAGCTTTCCTCCAGCAGTCGACAGACTAGCTACTATGGACGCTGGAATCCGGAAGACTCCGAGCTCTGCCAGGGCCCAGCACAGGTAAAGGTACCGAGGACAGCCCTGGGAGCAAAGAAACAGTTCCAGCTGCTGCAGGTGCCCCAGAACTCCGCTCTGATCACACACAGTCCCACGAGTCCCTCCTGTCCCTACCCTTCAATAAGGATCACCCAGCACTTGGGGTCCTGTCTGGCTTGGAAGAGGACGTGGGGCTTGAGGTATTACCCAAGGTGTTGAGGGGGTACAGCTGGAGGGGCAGGTGGCATCAGGTCTAGTGGTAAGGCCACTATTTTCCTGCCACCCAGGACTGAGAGCCCTTAGCAGCCAGATTTAGCTTCTCTTCCCTTTCACTCCCTGGCCCCTGATGGCCATCAAGCTCAAGTCGATACTGAACAACTGAGCACACAGCACAGCCTGGGTGTGAGGTCACAGACTCTGTGCCTGGGATTGGGGCGGGCCAGGCATCTGACTCTGAGTTTCAACCGCTGCTCAAGTTCAATCATGTGCTTCTAAGCTGCCAATCAAGCCAAACCTCTGGGAGTCACTGAAGAATAGAAACAGCAAGGCCAAGAGGAGGGTTGTGGTGCCCTGTGGTCTTGATAACTTGGGTTTTGAATGCAGGGTGGATGTTAAGATATAAAGCCCTTCCTAGGAAACCAGAACACATCCTCCTAAGGAGGCAACAAAGCAGGGCAAGGAGCCCAGGAGAGGACCCGTGATGGAATTCAGACAGAGCCCAACCTCCTTCCTACCAGGGTACAGCCTTGCTCACGGGGCGCGGGAGGAGAAGGCTAACTGCTGCTGAGTGTGGCCAGGCAGGTCTTCAGCTACTGACCTCAGGGCGGTGTCCACCCCTTAGAGCAGCACTGAGCTTGAAAGTGAAGCCCTGGCCGGGCGCGGTGGCTCACACCTGTAGTCCCAGCACTTTGGGAGGCCGAGGAGAGCGGATCACCTGAGGTCAGGAGTTCGAGACCGGCCTGACCAACATGGAGAAACCCCTCTCTACTAAAAAAAAAAAAAAAAGAAAGAAAGAAAGTGAAGCCCTCTCTCAAACCCAGCACTGGCTCTGCTGCCCCAAGAGGGTCCTGCAAACACACAGGCCTTGCCCAAGGGGCCTGATGTGCAGGAGAGGGACAGGGCCCAGGGCAGTGACCCCTAAGGGCTCCATCCTGGGACCTGACTCCTCCTTGCTCATAAACAACCAGGCCTTTGCCTTCTTCCCACACCAGTCTCCGGGTCAAAGGCCTTAAGAAAATCCCCCATGCACTAGCCAACTCAGACCGCCCTGGCCTTTAGATCATCTGCTAGTCACTGGGCTGAGACCCAAACGAGAGGGAAATATTTGGCGATTTCAGGAAACTGAACAGCAAAGGTGTTCACAATCAGACCACCAGCAGGAGTGCGGCATGCCCCTTAAAAACACTTTAAGGAAGTATTTACCAAGGCTGCTAAAAAAGAAGTTGAGGATTTCTGCCTCTGATTTAGTAGAAAATAATCTTTGAAATTTACATACAAAGTCCCATGATAAGTCATTTGGGATCCCCCAGAGGAGGAAGGCTGCTTGTGGTTAGACTGGGTGAGTCAACGAAACAAACAAATGGGCCCGATGAAGTCAGCTTTTTGGAAAAGGAACAAAGAAAACTGCACCCAAGTGAGAGGCAGCTTACAATGGTGAAGCAGTGGTCACAGAAAATCCATTTCCAAAGCCTCTAATCCAGCAGTTTGGGGGATGATTTTGTCACCCAGGGGATATTTGGCAATATCTAAAGACATTTTTGGGGCCAGGTGTGGTGGCTCATGCCTGTAATCCCAGCACTTTGGGAGGCTAAGGCGGGCAGATCGCTTGAGGTCAGGAGTTCGAGACCAGCCTGGCCAACATGACAAGACCCTATCTCCACTAAAAATACAAAAATTAACTGGGCATGGTGGCACATACCTGTAATCCCAACTACTTGGGAGGCTGAAGCAGGAGAATCACTTGAGACTGGGAGGTGGAGGTTGCAGTGAGCTGAGATCGCATCACTGCACTCCAGACTGGGTGACAGAGCAAGACTCTGTCTCAAAAGAAAAAGAAGAAAAAAAAAAACAAACAGACGTTTTTGATTATCACAATTGAAGGGTAGGGAGTGCTCCTGGCTTCTAGTGGGTAGAAGCCAGGAATGCCGCTAAACATCCTACAGTGCACAGGGCAGCCCCCACCACAAAAAATCATCTGGCCCCGAATGTCTGTAGCACTGCCACTGAAAAACTGTTCTCATCCACTGAGAACTCTCTCTCTTCCTTGCAAGTCCTGGGCAAATGGTTGTTTTTAGTAGCCCAGAGGGCCATGGTGGTGACAGCTCCTCCCTGGGCGATGCCAGGCTTCACGGGGTCAGCATCTTTGGAGGGTCCTCTGGGCATAGACCCCAGCTTGGGCAAGCCACTTGGCTGCCCCTGCATGGGTGACCCTGCCTGACTGCCCCTGGCTGCAACAGCCCCTTGCCGAGGCTTCTAGACCCTCAGAACCTCCCCTCTGCTGCTCTGGCTCTCAAGGTCCCACAGTAAAGCCACAGGAACGAGAAGGAGCAATGACAGTTCTCATCATCTCGTCATCGTCACAGCAGACTGGTAGGTGCTTTACAGGTGACAGTGAGCTTTCACATTCGTTGTCTCACCTGAATACATAAAAGCCTCACCCACTGTTAAAGCAATCTGAGTTCTTGACCTGCCAGACCAGTGAAACATGCAGAGGCCACCTGCCCCCGATGAGGACCTGGGGGAGAGGGAGCCGTGCGTTCATCTGGGGAACCCCCAGAGTCCACAGCGTTCATCTGGGGAACCCCCAGAGTCCAGGTGACAGCAGCCTGTTTAGGGGACCTGGGGGAAGCCAGGGTTCTGGCTGCTCCATGGCAGGCCCTGAGGTGGAGGGTCTAGACCCTGACCAGGCACCAGTCCTGCTGAAATGAGGCTCCAGAAATAGATGCACATCACACTCCCTGGAATATTTTCTGGGCAGCCACAAAGTTCAGCAAATAGTCAATGGAAACCATCTCCAAGAAGTGGGTGAACTAGAAGGACACATGCCCAAGGCTGATATGGGACGTGTTTGGGGACTTGGGGAAGAAGCAGGACAGAAATAGGCCCAGCTCATTAACTGCAGAGACAGGGTCTGGCCCTGTCCCCCACTGAGCTGGAGCACAGTGGCATGATCATAGCTCACCAAAGCCTTGACCTCCCTGGCTCCAGCCATCCATCTTCCCCCCTCAGCTTCTCTAGTAGCTGGGACCACAGGTGTGCACCACCATACCATGCCCAGCTAATCTTTTTTTTGTTTTTTGAGACAGAGTCTCACCCTGTCCTTCAGGCTGGAGTGCCGTGGTGTGATCTCGGCTCACTGCAACCTCTGCCTCCCGGATTCAAGCAATTCTCCTGCCTCAGCCTCCCAAGTAGCTGGGATTACAGGTGTGCACCACCACACTTGGCTAATTTTTTGTATTTTTAGTAGAGATGGGGTTTCACCATGTTGACCAGGCTAGTCTCGAACTCCTAACCTCAGGTGATCCGCCCATCTCAGCCTCCCAAAGTGCTGGGATTACAGATGTCAGCCACCGCACCTGGCAACCCGGCTAATGTTTAAAACAATTCTTTTAGAGACAGGGTCTTACTATGTTGTCCAAGCTGGTCTCAAACCTCTGGGCTCAAGTGTTTCTCCAGCCTCAGCCTCCCAAAGTGCTGGGATTACAGGCATGAGCCACCGCATCGGCCTGTTTGAGTTTTTATGAGTATTATTACTTATTTTATAAATCTAAAAGAACATTAGGAAAAAATAAGAATAGGGGCAGAATATCTCGTATCCACACCCCCTTTCTTGGGAAACACAGCCTTGCCTGCTTGGGAAACTCCTGAACTGCAGTCTGGGTTGTGACTCCATGCGTCATTCATCCTGGTCACCAGATCCTGGAAAACCGACCCCAAGTGAGACTCTGAATAAGTCAAAGGACAGAGACCACAGGAGACAGCTCCCGGCACTAAGCAAACGCCTGTCTCCAGCAAACCTCAGGAAATGAAAGAAACAAGTCCACGCTCCAGCCGGGAGCCCCTGCGGGAGGGAGACTGCCCATCTGACACCCCCTAGACCTCCTGCCTGCACTCCCCCTGAGTAGGTGGCCCCCTGCCACTGCCCGTCCCCTCAGACCAAGGCCTTTCCTCGGGAGAGAGGGTGGATGTGGGGAAACACCAGCTCTTCAACGTATCCTGGGAAGGCGGAACCTGGAAGCCCCTTTTGAAGTTTGAGCAAAGAAGGGGAGGATGTGACCCACCAGGCAAGCAGGAGCCACTGACTCCAAGGCGAAAATAGAAACTGCCTCCCTGTAGCTTGGATGCCATTGCAGCTGGAACACAGAGGCTGTTAGGATCAAGATGAGGTTCTGGATCCAGTGCCTGCCTCTGAGGCTGCTGACAAGGAGGAAAGTCACTGCAAAAATGCTTGGCCCAGGCCGGCTTGGTGGCTCATGCCTGTAATCCCAGCACTTTGGGAGGCCGAGGCAGGTGGGATCACCTGAGGTCAGGAGTTCAAGACCAGCCTGGCCAACATTGTGAAATTCATGTCTCCAAAAATACAAAAATTAGCCAGGTGTGGTGGCACACGCCTGTAATCTCAGCTACTCGGTAGGCTGAGGCAGGAGAATCGCAGAAACCCCGGAGGTGGAAGTTGCGGTGAGCTGAGATGGCACCACTGCACTCCAGCCTGGGCGACAGAGCGAGACTCTGTCTCAAAAAAAAAAAAAGAAAAGAAAAGAAAAAGAAAAAAGAAAAAAAGAAAGAAAGGCCAGACGCAGTGGCTCACACCTGTAATCCCAACACTTTGAGAGGCCAAGGCAGGCGGATCACGAGGTTAGGAGTTTGAGACCAGCCTGACCAACATGGTGAAACCCCATCTCTACTAAAAATACAAAGATTAGCCGGGCGTGTGACGTTTGCCTGTAATCCCAGCTATTCAGGAGGCTGAGGCAGGAGAATCACTTGAACCTGGGAGGCAGAGGTTGCAGTGAGCCAAGATCGCGCTACTGCACTCCAGCCTGGGCGACAGAAGGAGACTCCGTCTCAAAAAAAAAAAAAAAAAAAAAGATGCTTGGCTCACCTGGCAGCTTTAAGCTTGGAGCCTCCTGGCCACTGACCTGCTCTCAATGCACACAAGGCACAGCCTCCTGGAATGGTGCCTGCACACCCACTTTATCACCCACTTCCCAACCTACAGAACTGCCATCTAATTTTCCATCTACAACTGTTCCTCCACCTCAGGCCTCAGCACTGTTTCTGCGGCTTCAACTCCTTACTCCTCTCTGCTATGAGAGCTCTGTGCTCCCACCTCTGGCTCTGTCACCCACAGCCAGTGTGAATAACTCACAAGGTGTCACCAAGACCTTCCACCTCCCCAGGCTGTCTGTCGTGCAAAGGGGATTCACACCTAGAGACAGGGCTGGAGCTGGGTGGCCATGAGACTGACCTGGAGGGACAGCTTATATGCTCCACCATTCTTAAGGGCATCTACTTCCCAGCTAACATGTAAAGCAAGAAATTCAGACCAGGCACGGTGGCTCACACCTGTAATCCTAATGCTTTGGGAAGCTGAGGTGGGAGGATCTCTTGAGCCCAGGAGTTTGAGACCAGCTTGGGCAACACAGGGAGAGGCCATCTCTAAAAAAATATTTTAAAATCATCCAGGTGTGCACCTGTAGTCCCAGTTACTCAAGAGGCTGAGGAGGGAGGATCGCTTGAACCCAGGAGTTCGAGGCTGCAGTAGGCTATGATCACACCACTGTACTCCAGCCTGAGCAACACAGCAAGACCCTGTCTCTCAAAATAAAATAAAATAAATGCAATGTGGGCATAATATCATATTTTGAGGACATAGTATACCTTGAAAAATGTCAAGGAAAACGGATAGGTTGATAATATTCAAAATAATCTAAAGTGTGTGTGTGTGTATATGTGTGTGTGTGTGTGTGTGTGTGCGTGTGTGTGTGTCTCTCTAGTTTAAGAATATATGGTGCAGGGCTGAGCACAGTGGCTCATACCTGTAATCCCAGAACTTTGGGAGGCCAAGGCCAGCTGATCGCTTGAGCCCAGGAGTTCGAAACCAGGCAGAGCAACATGGTGAAACCCTGTCTCTAAAAAATAAAAAAAAATTAAAAAAAGAATATATGGTGCAAAGGCAAATAAAAGCAATGTTTCCAGTGGGCTAGATGGAGAAGTCCCTTTGCTGCCTCTCTGGGTCACATGGAAGAAGCACAGTTCCCTGTAGCCCGCATCCGGAGTCCTGGTACTCTGTAAAGGCTGCCAGACCTGGGGGTGAACTGGTGATCCGGGACACAAGGAAGCAGGCAGTGGAAGAGACACAGGAGCCAAGCAGATGCAAATTCACCACACTGGGCCATGCATTCCTGGAGGAAATCTACTTCCTTCCATCCACAGGGAAGGGACTCAACACAGAGTGTTTTTATAAAGAGTGTCAGGACCCAGTGTCTGAATGTGGGGGGATAGCCCACAGCTGGCCCAAGGAACATGTGTGGACCACCAAGTGCTGTCCTCTCTCCTCCTGTCCCCATATAGAGATGACTTGCTTTCCAACCACACCTACAAGTACTGGCTGTCTGCGGCCCTTGCCTGACCCCTGGTTCACGGCAAAACCTACCCTTGGGTGAATGCCAGATGCCCTGGAATTGGAAGGGGTTGGTGCTGTAGGAGACTCATCTTCAGTGGATTCTGCATTTGAGTATGGAATACATTTTCTTTTCTTTTCTTTTTTTTTTTTTTTTTTTTTGAGACGGGGGCTCACTCTGTTGCCCAGGCTGGAGTGCAGTGACGCGATCTCGGCTCACTGCAACTTCCGCCTCCCGGGTTCAAGTGATTCTCCTGCCTCAGCCTCCCAAGTAGCTGGGATTACAGGGGTGCACCACCACACCCGGCTAATTTTTGTATTTTTGCAGAGACGGGGTTTCACCATGTTGGCCAGGCTGGTCTTAAACTCCTGACCTCAGGTGATCCACCCGCCTCGGCCTCCCAAAATGCTGGGATTATAGGCATGAGCCACGGGGCCAGGACTGGAATACATTTTCTATCTGGCTTAAGCCAAAAGAATGAAGCTCTAATGGCTGAATTTCAGCCACAAACTAGCTCACTGAAGGAGACTGGGTGGAGGCAGGCAGCATAAGGGGAGGTGTCCCTGAGCTCACAGAACAGGGCCCTCCTCACTCAGATGCTGGCTGTATGCCCCCCGGGCCTTCTGGGGCCAGCCTCTCTGCCTTGAGGCCCCACCCTTCCAGCTTCACAAGCAACTCTTACTCATCCTTCAGGCCTCGGTTAAGCGCCCTACAACCCCCCTCACTCAGCTATGGGCTCCCAGTGCCCACCCCAAGCATCACACGTCTCCCTGCATCATGGTGGCCAACTCGCTTGTACCACTCTCTCACCAGACTGAGTGTCAGCTTCCTGTTCCTACTCCCAGCACCTAGCCCAGGAGACAGGACATAGTGAGTGCCAGTAAAGGTCTGTTGAGAAAGCACGGGAGGAGGAGTGGGCAAAAAAAGACAGGCAGCATTGCCAGCCAGCCTGCGCTCAGTCAGCGGACTGCACGTTCCAAGCCTGCGAGAGCTTAATCATCAGGCTGAGCCTCAGGTGTTTAGTCTGTCATCAGCACAGAAAACACAGGTGAGGCAGCAGATGGGAAAGTGCTTTAAAAACCATAACTGGGGCCGAGCGCTGTGGCTCATGCCTGTAATCCCAGCACTTTGGGAGGCCGAGGCAGGTGGATCACAAGGTCAGGAGATCGAGACCATCCTGGCTAACACAGTGAAACCCCCGTCTCTACTAAAAATACAAAAAATTAGCCGGGTGTGGTGGTGGGCGCCTGTAGTCCCAGCTACTTAGGAGGCTGAGACAGGAGAATGGCATGAACCCGGGAGGCAGAAGTTGCAGTGAGCCGAGATCACGCCACTGCACCCCAGCCTGGGCGACAGAGCAAGACTCTGTCTCAAAAAAAAAAAGAAAAAAAAAAACTGTAACTGGGCTGGGTGTGGTAGCTCACACCTGTAATTCCAGCACTTTGGGAGGCCAAGGAGGGCGGATCATGAGGTCAGGAGTTCCAGACCAGCCTGGCCAACATAGTGAAACCCCACCTCTACTAAAAATATAAAAAATTAGCCAGGTGTGGTGGCGGACGCCTGTAGTCCCAGCTACTCAGGAGGTTGAGGCAGGAGAATCGCTTGAACCTGGGAAGTGGAGGTTGCAGTGAGCCGATATCATGCCATTGCACTCCAGCCCAGGTGACAGTGTGAGACTCTGTCTCAAAAAAAAAAAATAATAATAACAAAAACAAAACTGTAACTGCAAAGAGTCACACTTCCATTTCAGACCGTCTTTGAGTACACCTAATTTTTTTTTTGAAACTGAGACTTGCTCTGTCGCCCAGGCTGGAGTGCAGTGGCACGATCTCAGCTCACAGCAATCTCCACCTCCTGGGTTCAAGTGATTCTCCTGCCTCAGCCTCCCGAGTAGCTGGGATTACAGGCACCCACCACCATGCGCGTCTAATTTTTTGTATTTTTAGTAGAGATGGGGTTTCCCCATGTTGGTCAGGCTGGTCTCAAACTCCTGACCTCTGGTGATCCACCCACCTCGGCCTCCCAAAGTGCTGCGATTACAGACGTAAGCCACTGTGCCCGGCCAAGTACACCTAATTCATAAGTTGACAATGATTTGGACTTTTCACAAGGTTATTTGGCAAGTTGGCTGCTTGTAACTAGGAATGCCACGCCCTGAAGTCACAATACCGTAAGTGTGGCAGGTTTGTAGTTTCAGCCAGTAGAGTCCACTGTACTGTGGGACTTCAGATATCCAGAAACATGGGGCATCATCCCCTTGTGGATCAGGGTGCCTCACTTCACTTTATCCCTCTTGGCACCTAGCATGATGAGGAGCCAGGGCCGATACCTGAATACCAAGTGAATGAATGAAAGGATGAGAAGTAATCCAAAAGCAGCAGCAATAGCAATAGAAACAGCAGCCCCACTATGCGTCAGGCACTGTTCTTCACCCTTTTACTGCGTCACTCATTGCAGTGGGCTGAAAAACACCCTGGAGAGATAGCCACATCAAATCCCTGCAACCAGAGCATGTGGGTCTTTGCAGAGCTGATTAAGATTTTGAGATGAGACCATCTTGGATGATCTGTGTGAGCCCTAAGACAGGTGTCCTTAGAAACAGAGGCAGAAGGAAATTTAAGACAGTCAGAAGAGGAGAAAACACAGACACACAGAGAAGGCCACTGAAAGACAGAGGCAGAGACTGGAGTGATGCAGCCACCAGCCCAGGAATGCTGGGACCGCCACCAAAGGTAAAAAGAGACAAGGGAGGCTTCTTCCCTAGAGCCTCCAGTGGGAGTACGGCCCTGCTGGATTTCAGACTTCTGGCCTCCAGAGCTGTGAGGGAATAATTTAAGCCATCCAGCAGCCACAGGAAATTATTATACTCCTGGAGTCATGAATAAGCTCATTCACAACTGCAATGGGGTTGTTACAGAGAGGCAGGGTAGGAAAGCAGCCTCTGGGCTGGGCACGGTGGCTCATGCCTGTAATCACAGCACTTTGGTGGCCCACGCCTGTAATCACAGCACGTTGAGAGGCTGAGGTGAGCAGATCGCTTGAGCCCAGGAGTTCAAGACCAGCCTGGGCAACATGGCGAAACCCATCTCTACAAAAAAAAAAAAAAAATTAGCCAGGCATGGTGGCGCATGCCTATAGTCCCAGCTACTTGGGAGGCTAAAGTGGGAGGACGGCTTGAGTCTGGGAAGTCAAGGCTACAGTGAGCCATGATCACCCCACTGCACTCCAGCCGGAGCAACAAAGCAAGACCCTGTCTTTAAAAAAAGAAAGTCTCTGAGCAGCTCAAACTCCTGCGCCCAAGTTCCTGTCCCTCCTCAGAACATACTGTTACCCTCAACATGGTGTTCTGTTAATATCTCATATTCTGTTAATCAATACTCTCCTTGGATAAACACTCTCCCCACTCTCAACTTCACAGCTGAAATTCAATATCAGGTAAATAGCACTACTAAAGCTAAGCTAAAGGAAAGTGATGAATCAAAGCAATACTTTGTTTCCAAATGACCTCTGCCCCCCCATTCTGACATTGGGGTGAGGCCCAGCTTGCCCTTGAACTCCACTGTATGAACTCATTTTTTTTTTTTTTTTTTTTTCCACAGAGTCTCACTCTGTCACCCAGGCCGGAGTACAGTGGCATGATCTTGGCTCACTGCAACCTCCGCCTCCCAGGTTCAAGCAATTCTGCCTTAGCCTCCCGAGTAGCTGGGATTACAGGTACACGCCACCATGCCTGGCTAATTTTTGTATTTTTAGTAGAGATGGAGTTTCACCATGTTAGCCAGGCTGGTCTCGAACTCCTGACATCAGATGATCCACCCTCCTCGGCCTACCAAAGTGCTGGGATTATAGGCGTGACCCACCATGTCTGGCCTGAAGAAGGCTCCCTTGTCTCTTTTTACCTTTGGTGGCGGTCCCAGCATTCCTGGGCTGGTGGCTGCATCACTCCAGTCTCTGCCTCTGTCTTTCAGTGGCCTTCTCTGTGTGTCTGTGTTTTCTCCTCTTCTGACTGTCTTAAATTTCCTTCTGCCTCTGTTTCTAAAGACACCTGTCTTAGGGCTCACCCAGATCATCCAAGATGGTCTTATTTCAAAATCTTAACCTAAATAGGAATGAGGGTTCCTGACCCCACAGTAATTTAGAAGCAGCAACTCAGAAGGGAAGGAAAGGTTTGCTGAAATCAGATTCACCGGCAAGAACAAGGAAAGACAAGTGAGAGAAAGAGAACAAGGGAAGAAATGGAAATTCTATAAACCACACTCGTGACATTTAAAAAAGCCCTGTGACCTGAGGCCAGGGCCTCCAGGAGGTGGCTTCACACAGACACAGCAATGCATGTTCACAGTGACCAGTAAGCTTAGGAAGAAAAGGTAAAATTGTGTTTATTCTGTTTTAAGAAGAGGGAAGCATGAGTTATAGTCTAGAAAGACTTCCAACCAAAAACAATAGAATTGAAAAGTGCCAGTACAGGGAGGATTTTTGTTTGTTTTTGAGGCAGGGTCTCGCTCTGTCACCCAGGAGGGAGTGCAGTGGCACAATCATGGCTCATTGCAGCCTCAACCTCCAGGGCTCAAGTAATCCTCCTGCCTCATCTTTTTGATTTTTTTTTTTTTTTTGTAGAGACAATGTTTCACCATGTTGCCCAGGCTGGTCTTGAACTCCTGGGCTCAAGCAATCCTCCCTCCTCAGCCTCCCAAAGTGCTGGGATTACAGGCATGAGGCACCGCATCCAGCCAGGATGAATCTTTAGCTGTCTAAAACACTCGCTGGGTGTGGTGGCTCACGCCTGTAATCCCAACACTTTGGGAGGCTAAAGCAGGTGGATCACTTGAGGTCACGAGTCCAAGACCAGCCTGGCCAATATGGTGAAACCTCGTTTCTACTAAAAATACCAAAATTAGCCAGGCGTGGTAGCATGCACCTGTAATCCCAGCCACTTGGAAGGCTGAGGCAGGAGAATCGCTTGAACCTGGGAAGTGGAGGTTGCAGTGAGCTGAGATCATGCCATTGTACTCCAGCCTGGGAGTTGCAATGAGACTCTGTCTCAAAAAATAAATAAATAAATAAAATAAAATAAAATAAAAATAAAACACTCAAGGTTTCCCAGGAACCTGTCTGTCTGGTGTTGAGGCTCCTGTCCAGAGGTATCTTGTGCCCCAAAGACAAACCACCTCAAGAGGTGACATTCCACTCCCTCCCATTTTCCTAGTGAAGTGGGGAGGTAGGGTGCAGTGGCCACTGCTTCTGGCCCCCTACCTGCCCTGAGGCATGACTGAGCCCCCTGGGGTTGCCCCACACCCGCCCTCTGCACCTCTGAACTCCAACAAAAGGCTGTTCCCTTTGCCTGCTTGTGCCTGCAGTGGACTCCAGGATGGTCCCCAAGCCCAAAGGGAATGAAGCCACCCACAGTGTCCCAGGCAGAGGCATCCCACCTCTCCTATCTGTTAACTCTGCCCTGGACACAGTGGGGACATAGCCACGTTTGCGTCAACACCGGCACAGTACTGAACGCACCATACAGAAGGAAGTCACTGAAATGTGCTGGATATATGAACACATGAGCAGATGAACTGAGGAATCAATAAATAAGTGGATGAATTTTAAAGTTTTTACCAAATGCCTAAATTCAACACTGGGCTCTCTCTTCCCTTGTTGCTCTGTCTCAAGATCCCGTGGCTCAGTTCCTCTTCTGTAAACTCCTGGGGATCATTTAACCATAGAGGCGACCCTGACTGTATTAACTCCCCAGAGGGCAGGTCCATGGAATCCAGGAGGGAATAAAAAACATATCAGACACGCTGCTGGCATCCTAAATGTTCTTGTAAGTTGTTGACATGACAAGAAACCATCAGGAACACTGTAACTCTCAATGTTCTGTTTCTCCATCGACTTACATACAGTTTCTAACAAAGTTCATTTGACACATATTTAAGGACAAGCACACATGAAGTTAGAAATTGTGGGTGACAAATGATAAGGTGGCCCCTATGGCCACTTCCTCATGGTGTTCATGCCTTTGTGTGACCCCCTTCTTTAGTATGGGCAAGACCTGTGACTGGCTTCTAGCCAACAGAATATGGCATGGATGGCAGAGTGTCACTCAAGGAGTGCGCTACGTTATATAAGATTCCCTCTCCTGCTGGCAGGCTCATGCTGAAGACGCTCTCCCTCACTGGTTTTAAAGAAACAAGCTGCCATGCTGTGGGAGAGCCTAGGGAGGGGGCCACAAGGCAAAGGCCTGTGGGTGGACTCTAGGAGCTGAGAGCAGCGCCAGTCAACAGCCAGCAAGAAGCCAAGGACCCCAGTCGTCCAACCGCAATGAGAAAAATTCCCCCAACAACCTGAGTGAGCTTGGAAGAGGATCTTTCCCCAGCTGAATCACCAGATGAGACCCCAGCCCTGGCTTAGACCTTAATGGCAGCCTTACACAGGACCCAGCTAAACTGTGCCCAGACTCCTGACCCACAGGAACTGTGCGATAATAAATGTGTGTTTCCTAAGCTACTTTGTAGAACTCTGTTACGCAGCAATAGAAAACGAATCTGATGATGATAATGAAGATGTGGCCACGACAACAGTCCCAGACAAGTGTGCGGTTTGTGGTTCTCGTGCCTGTCACCCTGCACCTTTACAGAAGCAGAGCGATCACGTCCACAGACTCTGGGTCATGCTACACATGTTCAAGCCAGGCTCTACCATGATCACACATGTACCCATCAACAAAACCCCTCTAAGCCTCAGTTTCCTACGTGTAAACATGGGAACAATAGCAGCCACCTCAGAGGACTGGTATAGGGATGAAATAAGGTAATATTTGTAAACTGCTTAGCACTTTACAGTAAGGGCTGAGCATACTGCGAGTATTCAGTCAATGTTGGCTATTTGTGTATTAGTTATTTACCTTCTGTTGTCCTGACCAGACTGTGAAGACCATCAGGGTGGCAATGAGTTGTCTAGCTATTGTACCTGGAGGACAGAGCTTTGAACATGAGGTGTATCAGGGAGGATTTGGGAATAAGGACCCATCTTGTGCGATCCTCCTACAGACTCTGGGAGGTAGGCAGGACAGGAATGATTTATTTTAGGATAAGGAAACAGGTTGAGCTGAGGCAGGAGGGCTGCTTGAGGCCAGGAATTTGAGACTAGCCTGGGTGACAGAGTGAGATACCACCTTTAAATTTTTTTTTTTTTTTTTTTTGAGATGAAGTCTCACTCTGTCACCCAGGCTGGAGTGCAGTGGTGTGGTCTCGGTTCACTGCAACCTCTGCCTCCTGGGTTCAAGTGATTCTCCTACCTCAGCCCCCTGAGTAGCTGGGATCACAGATGCATGCCACCGTGCCTGGCTAATTTTTATATTTTTAATAGAGACAGGGTTTCACCATGTTGCCCAGGCTGGTCTGAAACTCCTGACCTCAAGTGATCCACCCGCCTTGGCCTCCCAAAGTTCTGGGATTACAGATGTAAGCCACAGCGCCCGGCCTAAAATTATTATTATTCTTTTCTTATTTAAAAAAAAGAAAATGAATTGAGAGGTGTTATATTCTGGTCATGCACCACTGAGATAATGAAGGGGTAAAATGAGGACCAGCCTGGGCAACATAATGAGACACTACCCCTACAAAAAATTTAAAAAATTAGTTGGGTATGGTGCACATGTAAAGTCCCAGCTACTTGGAAGACTGAGGCGGGAGGATCACTTGAGCCAGGGGAGGTCAAGGCTGCAGTGAGCCGAGATCTCACCACGACATTCCAGCCTGGGCAACAGAGGGAGACCCTGTCTCAAACAAACAAACAAACAAAAAAACAAAAAACAAGGACCAAGTAACTTCCAGACAATGTTCTTTATATTTCTCCACTGCCTTAAAAACAACCTCTAACAAAGTTAATTTGACCCACATTTAAAGACAAGCACAAGTGTGAGCCTCTCATATGGTAATTGGGCTTAACTGGAAATAATTCACTTAAATGAACATAATGAGTGCTGTGTGTGCCATCAAAGCGTGCGAATCTGGCAGCATTTGGAGAAGGTGTGATTCTTCGTGAAGGGGACAGATGAGAGGCAGGGAAGTGTTTGCTGTTTTTTAAAAAATTCAGTGTGGAATGATGTGGCTTATAAGTGGCTCTAGGGGAACGGAAGTTTTGAAGTATTTTAGGGTTCAACAGCATTTGAAGGGATAGGACAGTCCTTGTTAGGTGTCAAAGTTGAGGGGTTCTGGAGAGTTACCAGGACCCATAGTGTAGGCTCAGAGCTGTGGGGCAGCGGGCAAAGTATTATGCCTGAAACCAAAAGGGAAGGGACCGAACGAGAATTATACCTGGTATGAAATATAGTTGTCTCTCAATGTCCCAGGGGGATTGGTCCCAGGATCCCTGTGAATACCAAAATCTGAGGATGCTCAAGCCCCTTTTATACAATTTTGTGGTATTTGTATATAACTACACACATCCTTCACATACATCTTACTCTGTCACTTCCAGTGGTGCAATCTCGGCTCACTGCAACCTCTACCTACGGGGTTCAAGCAATTCTCCTGCCTCAGCTTCCCGAGTAGCTGGGATTACAGGCACGTGCCACCGTATTTATTTATTTTGAGATGGAGTTTTGCTCTTGTAGCCCAGTCTGGAGTGCAATGGCGCGATCTCAGCCACTGCAACCTCCACCTCCCAGGTTCAAGTGATTCTACCGCCTCAGCCTCCCGATTATCTGGGATTACAGGCACCTGCCACCACACCTGGCTGATTTTTGCATTTTTAGTAGAGACGGGGTTTCACCACGTTGGCCAGGCTGGTCTCGAACTCCTGACCTCAGGTGATCCACCCACCTTGGCCTCTCAAAGTTCTGGGATTACAGGCGTGAGCCACTGCTCCTGGCCTTTCCACACACTTTAAATCATTTCTAGATTACTTATAATATCTAATACCACGTAAATGCCGTGTGAATAGTCGTTACACTGCATGGTTTTAAAATTTGTATTATTATTATTTTTTATTAGACAGGGGTCTTGCTATGTTGCCCAGACTGGACTCCAACTCCTGAGCTCAAGCAATCCTCCAGTCTTGGCCTCCATAGGTGCTGGGATTACAGGCATGAGCCACCACAGCCGGCCCATTTATATTATTTTTTATTGTTGTATTATTATTATTATTTATTTTTGTTTTTTCGAACATTTTGGACCCTAGGCTGGCTGAATCAGCCGATGTGGAACCCCCAGGTAAAGAGGCTCGACTGTATTACTTTGAGCCTGTCTCACCTTCTCCCTAAAAGACCATCACAGCTGTCCTCCAACGCCAGCAGGGTCTCTCTACCTCCACCCAGCACTATGAGGCTGGGTGTCCAGGACAGGGGGTGGCTGGGTGGTGGCCAGGTTGTGATAAATTTAACAATTTTTTTAAATTATATATTGACAAATTGTATATATTTATAGGATACAAAGTGATGTCATTTAAAAAATTTTTTTTATTATTATACTTTAAGTTTTAGGGTACATGTGCACAATGTGCAGGTTTGTTACATATGTATCCATGTGCCATGTTGGTGTGCTGCACCCATTAACTCGTCATTTAGCATTAGGTATATCTCCTAATGCTGTCCCTCCACCCTCCCCCCACCCCACAACAGTCCCCGGAGTGTGATGTTCCCCTTGCTGTGTCCATGTGTTCTCATTGTTCAATTCCCACCTATGAGTGAGAACATGCGGTGTTTGGTTTTTTGTCCTTGCGACAGTTTACTGAGAATGATGGTTTCCAGTTTCATCCATGTCCCTACAAAGGACATGAACTCATCATTTTTTATGGCTGCATAGTATTCCATGGTGTGTATGTGCCACATTTTCTTAATCCAGTCTATCGTTGTTGGACATTTGGGTTGGTTCCAAGTCTTTGCTATTGTGAATAGTGCTGCAATAAACATACGTGTGCATGTGTCTTTATAGCAGCATGATTTATAGTCCTTTGGGTATATACCCAGTAATGGGATGGCTGGGTCAAATGGTATTTCTAGTTCTAGATCCCTGAGGAATCGCCACACTGACTTCCACAATGGTTAAACTAGTTTACAGTCCCACCAACAGTGTAGAAGTGTTCCTATTTCTCCACATCCTCTCCAGCACCTGTTGTTATGGGAGAAAATTTTCGCAACCTACTCATCTGACAAAGGGCTAATATCCAGAATCTACAATGAACTCAAACAAATTTACAAGAAAAAAACAAACAACCCCATCAAAAAGTGGGCGAAGGACATGAACAGACACTTCTCAAAGGAAGACATTTATGCAGCCAAAAAACACATGAAAAAATGCTCATCATCACTGGCCATCAGAGAAATGCAAATCAAAACCACAATGAGATACTATCTCACACCAGTTAGAATGGCGATCATTACAAAGTCAGGAAACAACGTTTTTTTTCTCAGCAAATTATCAAGAACTATTTCTCTGTCTTTCAGCCTGGAGGTGAGGGATTTCTTTTTGTGTTTTTCTCTGAGACACAGTCTCACTCTGTCACTCAGGCTGGAATGCAGCAGTGGCATGATCATGGCTCACTGCAACCTCTGCCTTCCGGGTTCAAGTGATTCTTCCGCCTCAGCCTCCCGAGTAGCTGGGATTATAGGCATGCGCCACGGCGCCAAGCTAATTTTTGTACTTTTAGTAGGGACAACGGTTTCACCGTGTTGTCCAGGCTGGTCTTGAACTCCTGGCCTCAAGTGATCCACCCGCCTCAGCACCCCAAAGTGCTGGAATTACAGGTGTGAGCCACCGCACCCAGCCCTGAAGGTGAGGGCTTTCTATTTGCTTTGGGGTTTGGGAAGCCAGTTCACCGCCACTCTCCTTGTGATGATCACGGACGACTGATCAGTGGTCGACCATGTGGCCTAGGATTTTAAACTCGCTTCACCCCTCACTGGTGGTGGATTGCAGAGTAACAGGGGGTGATAGCGACAGTAGTCTTATCCGCCTTTAATTCAAGTCCATTTTAACTAATCTTGTTTTGAGATGAGGTGACAGCCTCGCAGGATGTTTAATGCCAGGATTAGGAATCAATTTGGCTCAACAAGTCAACAGACACCCCCAACCCCCACCACTGTCAGGCCAGCTCTGTCTCCTCTGGCGGACCCTCCCTTGCTGCCCCCACTGTCCCATCTACTGAGTATGGAAACCATCTTCCTCATAAGGAGTTACTGATCTGTCAAGAGGAGGGTGGGCTCTCTGTGCAGAGGAGGCATGGGAATCGGGCAGGAGCTGCTGGGACCATGTGAGGTGAGGTGGGATGGCTGAGGGCCCCAAATGACAGTGCAGAGTAAGAGTCACCTGGTGCCACGGAGGTCACAGTGGGGCCCTGGGTGAGCCTGGTGGGTCAAAAGCTCTGTGAGCGCGAGAGGCAGGAACTTCTACCAAGCCTTCCCCAGGTGGCACTGCCTGCCCCAGGTGCGGTAACCCACAGCCAGGGACACAGGAGAGGGTGTACTCAAACCGTGTCATGCCTCAGCCAGATCCCCTTATAGACCCTTATTTTTCCTTTCGGCATCAACTCAAGGCATTTTACTCCATTTAAATATTTGCAATACTAGTTAATGAAAAAAAATGTAGGCCGGGCGAGGTGGCTCACACCTGTAATCCCAGCACTTTGGGAGGCTGGGGCGGGAGGATCACTCGAGCCCAGGAGGTTGAGACCAACCTGGGAAACATAGCAAGACCCCATCTCAACAGAAAATTTAAAAATTAGCTGGGCATGGTGACACATGCCTGTAGTGCTAACTACTCAGGATGCTGAGGTGGGAGAATCGCTTGAGCTCAGGAGTTCCAGGTTCCAGTGAGCTACGGTTATGCCACTGCACTCCAGCCTGGGTGACAGAGTGAGATCCTGCCTCAAAAAAAGAAAAAAAAAAAAAAAAAAAAAAGCAGTGGTTTTTTTAGGGAGGGGAAGAGATGAATATTTGCAATGCAAAAATCAAACAAGAAACTCCCCAGACCTCACTAGACTACATCAGCATAGAGGAAAGTTCTGATTTAGTGAACACATAAAATATCCATGAAAGCAAAGTGCTTTATCACTGATGCTACCTAATAGTTGCCACAGCACCCTGCTCCCTGGTTTATGCACATTATTGAATTATTTTATCTCATGCCTCTACCACGTAGGTCCTAACATAAGGGCAATTTTTATAGATGAGGAACCAAAGCCAGGAAAGGAAGTCCTATTTCCAAATTAGCACAGCTAGTGACAGAGACGGAGCTAGAAGGCGGCTCCTTAACTCAAAACCCATATCCTTACTGGAACACTGGGGCCCCAGTGGGGTCCCGAGGTGCCTTACGAATGGAGAAAAATGATTGGCACCATGTATGTCAGTGACCCACATGGCACTGCCTCCCAGAGCCTGCACTAAACAGTTCATTCTTACAAGTATGTCAGACAGACAGCTGTAGCTGCAGGACTGATGTGTGCTCTCTGGGAAGGAAGGATCTGCCAACCAAGGCAAATTTCAGGGCTAGACAAGAAAACTTCCTTGTTTTCACGTGATATTCATTACCAAGTATCACATGAGTTGATCTTCAGTCTCACCGCCTTTCTTGCAATTTCTCCAATGCACCAAACACAGGGCCTTTGCACTTACTAACCCTTCTGCCTGAAAAGCCTTCCCCCTCATCTTTCTGTAGGTTTCTCCTCAATGACTCATTGCGTATAGCAAGGACTCTGTAAATATTTGTCACATGAATGAATGAGTCCTGCCTAGTTATTATCTTCTGCATAGATCCGATAACCTCTAGCTGGAGGTAGTGTATCCTATAACCAATGGCAGCATCTTGTTCATCCTTGAGTCCTCCTACACCCCCAGCCCAGGGACCAGTTACAAGGGCAGGTGTAGGGCTGGGGTGGCAATTGGGTGACACAATCAATGGGAAGCACTGCATGGATGCTATGATGAGAAAGACCTGGGGGCCTGTCTAGGCTTAGCATTATTGATTTGCAATGTGTGCCAAGGGCAGGGGTGGGGTGTAAAAGTGTAGTCCTCATGGCCACCACGCCAGCTAGCCAAGGGATCCTGGAGGCCCAAGAGAAAGCTGGATTGGGAGGGGAGAGCAGGGCAGTCCTGGCCAGTTTTGGCCAGCTTGGGGAAGCTCAGGAGACAGGCCACTAACCCATGTGGCAGTAGGTGCCAATGGGCTCAGGGTATCAACGGATGCTGCCCCCAGCTGCTCCCTCTGCTCCTGGATAGTCCTTCAAGGGGAATGTTTGCAAGCACAGGCACCTCCCCTCTTCCTCAGCCATGACTACACAGCATTTGTGGCTCATGCAGGAAGACACAGGGGCTCAGGGCAGTGGCCATTTGTCCCAAAGATATCTCAGAACTGGGCAGAGGCAGAACTGGCTAACATAACTGCAGTGGGCCATTTAGCCCCCTTAACGTGACTTGGTATCTGCTAGAGTTTCACATGCATGTATGCAGAGAGCCCAGCCACCCCTCGGCTCCAGGAGCCTAGTGTGGATGCAACAGGAAGGCCCAGGCTCTGGAACCTTCTGCAGAGCCTAGCTCCTGTCCCCCACCTGACACAGAAACAGGGAGACGCTGAAGCATGTGCCCTGTCGGTGCTACAGGCCCCATCCACGTAACGTGAGGGAGGGGGCCTCAGGAGCACCGGCACCTGCTGCTCCGGCCAGGAGCAAGGAACTCCAGGGACCACCTCCCCTCAGTCTCCTTCCCCACTGGCGGCTCCCAGGCTGGATAGGGCTCCAGCCAGCAGGGGGCGCGCGCGTTCACCTCGGGGCCGGGTTGGCTGAAAGCCCCTCTCCCGTTCCCCTCTTCTAGAGCAGAAGTCTTCCAAAGCCTTGACCTCTTAGACAACGCTACTTTAGTGACCGAAGCACTTTAACTTTCCCTTTCATGTGAGTTTTTTGCAACCGTGGGTGGCTAGTATCAATGCCTCCACCTTCAAGGTGAGGAGAGGAACTGGGGAGGTTGAGCATTTGCTGCAGTATCACCGTGGCCAGCAGCGCAAGAGAGCCAGGGTCCCCATTTGCCATCCATGGACCAGTCAGCCTTCCTCGCCCCACGCTGGAGATAGAGGACGGAAGAAAGAACTAGCCGAGCAAAACCCCAAAAAACGAATCCTTTCTCCCCAGAGATTATAAAATCAAAGAACATTCTGTTGCTTCTTGGAAATTCTTCCCCTTACGGAGGCTACACAATTGAACAGGGTTTTCATTATTATGACTATGATTATTAAAGTTGTTGGTCTAGTTGCCGCCTCCTTCTTTGCAAACTTTCGCACGGACTGAGAAACACAAGCGTTTACCTGGGTGCATGCTGGGACGGGGCGAGCAGGTAGTGCAGGCTTCCAGGCCTCTCTTGCCCCGGAGCTTGGCTGCAGGACTCCCAGAAAATCTCCAAATGCCCCCGATCTGCGTGGTCACCGAGAAGCAGCTCGGCTCGGAACAAGCCCAGGCAAGCCCAGGCAGAGCCCGCCGCCGGGTCCTCCTTCCTGCTGGTGCCACCAGGCCCCGAGGCCGCGACGCGTCTCTCCATCCCGGGATCCGGGGAGCTGGGCTCGCCCCAGACCGACGGGACAGCGGCATCTCCTCCACCTGAAAAGGAAAGAGGACCAGGTGGGGGCCAGGCGGGGCGCATGAAGGCGGCGCCAGCACCGCGCGATCCGAATCACGTCGGTGCGGGGGAGGGGTCCGAGCCTGGCCTCGGCCTAGGGCGCAGATGCGGTGCGCACCGCAGGGGGACGGCGTGGGGTGCGGGGCCAGTCCCGTCGGGCACGGGGTCCTGGTCCTAATCCCCTTCACCGCCGCCGCCCGCCTGGGCTGGCGTTTCGCCAGCGAGAGAGCGTAGTTTGCGCAGCGCCCCTCGCCCACGCCGCCGCTGGGTCGCGGGGCGCGCCTACCCAGAGCCGAGGTCCCGGACTCCCCAGCCATCACGACCCTTCCGGGGACTCCTCGCCCCTTCGCGGTGGGACCAAGGCCCGGGTGGGGCCGGGACGGGGTGAGGGGGCGGGGGACGGTATAAAAGCAAACAGAAACCACGGGGGGCTCGCCGCGACGCCCAGTCCGAGGGCCTCTCGCCCGGAAGAGGGAAGAAACCCACGTCCTGGACGCGGGTGTGGGGGATGTCCCGGGTCTGGCTGGACCTGTTGTCTCTGCGACGTTGCCAGTCCGGAGAGCTGGGAGGGCCAATGCAGCCCCGGATTCAACAAGATGCGAAAGGACTTCTAAAGCCAGGAACCGGCACCCAGCCACGGCCACCGCCCGCCGGCCCGGCGCCCTACCCCCACTCACTGCGCCCCCAGGTTCCGGCGCCGCGGGCTGCAGGGGTGACTTGGCTCGGCGTGCCTCGGGGCACGAGGCTCGGCCCTGCACGGCACTCGGGTCCCGGGGGGCTGGGGTGGGAAGGGACACGGCCGGCGCGCGGCGCTGGGGAGCCGGGTGCGCCAGGCCGGGGACCTTGCGTGGGGCAGGGCTTGGCTCAGCCGAGGGGCCGCGGCTCAACCCCCCTCACCGGCCTTAAAGGTTCCCGGAGACGCAAAGTCGGACGCGGGTCCTGAGCGCGGAGCTGCAGGGGGGAGCATGAGGCAGCCCCCGAGGCGCGCTCCCTGCATTTCCCACCCTTTCCACGCTGCCCTGCGCGCGCGGTCGGGCGCCCTTGGGGTGGGCAGGGAGGCACGGGCAGGTGCAGCGCCGAAGACCTCCCGCCGCCATGGAGAAGGGGCTCCCCACCCACCCTCCTGCCCCAACCATTATAGATCCAGGACAGTGCGCCCTGCGGCCCTTCCGGGACAAACTGCCCCCAGGACAAGCTGCCCCCAGGACCACCGCGCCCCGGTATCAAGCGGACAGCAAATCTCTCGGTGCCTCCTTTTGTAAGGGTTTCTGCCCTCAGGGTTGTTACGGGACGGAAATGGTTTCATCAGAAACAAGCCCTCCTCGCACACTCACAGTTTGCGGGACTCCGAACTGGGCCCCCGAGATCTCCACCTGCGCAAAACGAAAGGGCGGATTCTCCTTGGACTCACGAGGCAACCGCTCCCCGGGGTGAGAAGGGGAGACTCATTCCTCCTGCACTGGGAGAAGACGATTCTTTAGGAGGAAGCCAGGGAAGCGAATGCTACCCAGGTGCGTAATCACATTTGGGCACCCTCGGGGGCCTGAGAGGAGGCCAGGGGTGACCTGCCCCCATTCTCACAGGGGAGGGGCGGTGAGCCTATTCTCAACAGATGTCTGTGATGAGCCCATGTTTTCCAAACTCCTCCGGGATTCTAGAACAGTCCTAGAGAAGCAGTGAGCCAGCTGGCAGGTGAGAACGCCCAGGTGCAGGTGGATGGCTGCAGGTCAGGCCTACTTTTCCTACACCTGTTGCTGGGGGGCAATCCTACACCCACTCTCAGTCCAGGGTGCCTGTCACCACGGGGCAGGTAGGTGAAGGGCTTCTCAGATCCTCAAAGACTCAGAGGGATAAAAGGAGGCAGATGGGTCCTAGAGGCAGCCCATGGCAAGGGAGAGGGCTGCTTTTTTCTTTTTTTTTTTTTGAGATGGAGTTTCGCTTTTGTTGCCCAGGCTGGAGTGCAATGGCCTGACCTTGGCTCACTGCAACCTCCACCTCCCAGGTTCAAGTGATTCTCCTGCCTCAGCCTCCCGAGTAGCTGGGATTACAGGTGCTCACCACCATGCCCAGCTAATTTTTGTGGAGACAGGGTTTCACCATGTTGGCCAGGCAGGTCAAACTCCTGACTTGAGGTCAAACTCCTGACTTGAGGTCAAACTCCTGACCTCACGTAATCCACCGCCTTGGTCTCCCAAAGTGCTGGGATTACAGGTGTGAACCACCACACCTGGCCGAGGTCTGCTTTTGTGATCAGACAAAAGTGGGTTCCAACCCTGACTCACTACATGGCCTGGGCAATGTGCCAGCATCTTCCCAACCTCTCCCTGCACCCCCAAGTAATCTCATTCAATCTTCAAAAAGACCTTTGAGATAAGTCCTAGGACTGCTGCATTTACAGGTGAGGAAATTAGGATCTGAAAGGTAAGACTGGGTTGGCCACAACCAACGCAGGGAGGAGAGCAGGGTGGACCCACGACCCAAGGTGGCGCCCGTCGGTTCTCCAAGCCCTCACTCCTCATGTACCTGCCATCCTGCTTCAACTTTGCAAATTGCTTACACACACTGAGCGTGTGTCCTCATATACACCGATAGCATCAGGCTCCTAGTATGGATGCAGTAAGTATTGTGGAATGAATGAATGAATGAATGAATGAGTGAATGAAATGAATGCACACCTCCCTACCCCCAGGGTGATGATAAGGACTGTGCAAGACAGAGTGGCTGCACACAGTAGGCCCTCTCATGCATGCAGTCGCTCTTCTAAAACATCTCTATGAAGCACCTGTTTTGTTCCAGGCATTGAGGGAACATTGGTTCTCATTGGTCCTCTGTTCTTTGCAGACAGACCTGGGAGCATTCTCCTCGGAGGTCCCCACCATTGTGGGCTCTTTTTCTCTTGCTTTCCTTTCAGAGCCACCAAAATGCCTGGACCTGGGCAGCTAACAGTGGGATGAATCTGCTTTAGAGACACGAGACTGCCAGCTAGAGAATTGAAATAACCTGATTCTTATCCAGTTTTCCATCCAGAGAGGCCATACGAAGTCTAGGCCTCATTTTTTTTCTTTAAACATTTTTGTGTTGACAAAGAATGTTTTATTTTTATTTTTATTTATTTATTTGTTTGAGAGGGAGTCTTGCTGTGTCGCCCAGGCTAGACTGCAGTGGCGCGATCTTAGCTCACTGCAAGCTCTGCCTCCCGGGTTCACGCCATTCTCCTGCCTCAGCTTCCCGAGTAGCTGGGACTACAGGCGCCCGCCACCACGCCCAGCTAATTTTTTTTTTTTTTGTATTTTTAGTAGAGACGGGGTTTCACCATGTTAGCCAGGATGGTCTTGATCTCCTGACCTCGTGGATCCACCCGCCTTGGCCTCCCAAAGTGCTGGGATTATAGGCATGAGCCACCGGGCCCGGCCAAAGAATGTTTTATAAAGGCCTCACTGTCTGCCAAACTCTGTCTCACTTCTCCCCAGCCCTGCCAGGTGTGAGGACACCGAACCCACCCATATCTCCTCTAGAATCCACCCAGCACCAAGACAGCCACATCTCTAACCTTTAACTTACAGGCCACAGTCAAGAGGGCTTTGGAGAAAGGGAACCACAGAGGTAGCACGGACAAGCCTCCACTATCCACCCCTGGTGCAGGATGCCCACAACCCCAGACACGGTGCACAACGGTCCCTCAGGAAGCCTTTCCTTGAGTCCTACATTTAACCACAGAGGCCCAGAGGCCCAGGCGTGGTGGTGACTGCCTGATCGGCCTGCCCCAACCTTTTTTTTTTTTTTCGAGACAGAGTCTCTGTCTCCCAGGCTGGAGTGCAGTGGCATGATCTCAGCTCACTGCAACCTCTGCCTCCTGTGTTCAAGCGATTCTCCTGCCTCAGCCTCCTGAGTAGCTGGGACTACAGGCGCCCCCCATGCCCAGCTAATTTCTGAATTTCTACTAGAGATGGGGTTTCACCATGTTGGTCAGGCTGGTCTCGAACTCCTGATCACAAGTGATCCACCCGCCTCGGCCTCCCGAAATGCTGGAATTACAGGCCTGAGCCACTGTGCCTTGCTGGCCTCCCGCTCTGAGATTACCTTTCCACCTCGGATGAGAAAAATGAAATCAGTAAAGTGCTTGGGAAAGAAACATCTCGATCCAAGCCAATGGGAAAGCCTGGCAAGGAACCCAAGGAGCGCGGATCTCCAGGGAGCCCGTGGCTCCATCTTGTTCAAAAGTGAGAATTTAAAAAGGAGGATGAGCTTGAGACCAGCCAGGGCAACATTGTGAGACCGCATCTCTACAAAAAAATTTAAAATTAGCCGGACATGGTGGTGCACACCTGTAGTCCCAGCTACTCAGGAGGCTGAGGCAGGAGGATCGCTTGAGGCCAGAGTCTGAGGCTGCAATGAGCCAAGATCACACCAGTGCACTTCAGCCTGGACAACAGAGGGAGACCCTGTCTCTAAAAATTAACCAATTAATTTAAATTTTTAAAAATAAATTAATTAGGCCGGGCGCGGTGGCTCACGCTTGTAATCCCAGCACTTTGGGAGGCCGAGGCGGGTGGATCACGAGGTCAGGAGATCGAGACCATGGTGAAACCCCGTCTCTACTAAAAATACAAAAAAATTAGCCGGGCGTGGTGGCGGGCGCCTGTAGTCCCAGCTACTTGGAGAGGCTGAGGCAGGAGAATGGCGTGAACCCGGGAGGCGGAGCTTGCAGTGAGCCGAGATTGTGCCACTGCACTCCAGCCTGGGCGACAGAGCAAGACTCTGTCTCAAAAAAATAATTAATTAATTAATTAATTAAAGGATGAAAATGTCCTGGCTGGGCATGATGGCTCATGCCTGTAATGCCAGCACTTCCAGAGGCAGAGGTGGATGGATCACCTGAGGTCAGGAGTTTGAGACCAGCCTGGCCAACATGTTGAAACTCCATCTCTACTAAATTTACAAAAATTAGCCTGGCGTGGTGGCACATGCCTGTAGTCCCAGCTACTTTGGGGGCTGAGGCAGGAGAATCACTTGAACCTGGGAGGTGGAGGTTGCAGTGAGCCAAGATCGTGCCACTGCACTCCAGCTTGGGTGACAGAGCAAAACTGTCTCATTTAAAAAAAAAAAAAAAAAGGATGAAAATGTTCTGGAATTAGATAGTGGTGATGGTTGTAAAACTTTGTGAATATACTAAAACCTACAGAGTTGTAAACTTTAAGATGGTGAAACTTATGGTATGTAGATTTATCTCAGTTAAAAGAAAAAAAAAGCCACCATTCCCATTCTTCCTTACTGCCTAAAATATATGGCATAAACCCAGCTAGTTACCGGAAAGCCTCAGCACTCTTGATAAACACCAACTCTGCTAACTTAGATGATCTAATTTCGGTAGGGAGTACACAAGATCAGGCATCCCAGGGCTGCAGCGGGTCTCTGCAGGGGGCTGTAGTGGCCACAGCGGCACATCATCAAGAGGCCTGGGCAACCTGTCTCTTACATCCCCTGCAGACAGAACTACAGGGACACAGGGCCCCAGACTGCACCCTGCAGAAGGAAGGGGTCTCAGAGGAAGGGGCTTTCTTCATTGCACTGTGAGATCAGAGAATTGCTTGGTGGGGTGATGGACAGGCCACCGTGTATGCGTGTGTGTGTGTGTGTGTGTGTGTGTGTGTGTGGCGGGGCAGGGGGTGATGCCACATGGCTGGGGGTGCTCCAAAGAACCCACCTAGTACTTACAAGGCCCCATCTCTCAATAAGGAAGCCCAATTTGTTGGGTTCACGAAGAAATTGCCACCAGATTACAAATGGCAAATAAATGCAAGAAGTCAAAATACTGTACAAAGGCGGAAATTACTTTTAGGTGTTTACTTACTGCTTTGCTGACTGGACATTTTAACCAAATGTAGCCTTCAGGTTCTGTTTATTTTCCAGAAGTTTATTTTCCTAAAACCATTCCTTGGCTCATGCATCAAAGCAACCTTTTTCCCAATTAAATTGAGGACAGAGAGAGGTCAATTTATTCTTAGGAGATCGACACTCAATAGATGGAATGATATTTAATACATAAAGATGTATTATTTAGCTGTCATATCGAGTCTGTATTGTATATGTTATGCACTGTTACATGTTTTACAGACTTTCTCTTTTGATCCCCCCCGCAGCTCTGTAAAATCCCTAGTATTATGCCCATTTAGCAGATGATAAACTGAGCCTCAGTGAAGCTTCATTCTCACCACCCTGTCTAAGGTCCTACAGTGTGTAAGCAACAGACATGAGATTTGGACCTCTGCTGGACCCTCAAAGGCGGGGCAGCGAACACTCCCCTCCACTCTGCGCCTCCACAGAACACACAGGGCACCATTTCACAAACGCAGCAGGCACAGAGAGAAACTCCTGCATTTTCATCACAATGCACGGAAACCCCCTGACCTCAAGCCCAGAGAAGTGAGATGCGTCCAGGTCTGTTTGCTGCCTGCATGTTTCATAAATACATCTAACAGGTATGTCCCATTTCTCCAGCTTGAGGTCAAAACAGGCCCAGTTCTCTTTTACTTTTTTTTTTTATTTTTTAAATTTCTTTGAGACGGAGTGTCACTGTCACCCAGGCTGGAGGTCAGCTGCACACTACAACTTCCACTTCCCGGGTTCAAGTGATTCTCCTGCCTCAGCCTCCTGAGTAGCTGGGATTACAGGTGCCCGCCACCAGGCCCAGCTAATTTTTGTGGTTTTTTGTTTTTTTGAGACAGAGTCTCACACTGTTGCCCGGGCTGGAGTGCAGTAGCGCAACCTCGGCTCACTGCAACCTCCGCCTCCCAGGTTCAAGCGATTCTGCTGCCTCAGCCTCCCGAGTAACCGGGATCACAGGTGCATGCCATCACACCCAGCTCATTTTTTTTTTTTTAAATTTTTAGTAGAGATGGGGTTTCACCATGTTGGCCAGGCTGGTCTTGAACTCCTGACCTCAGGTGATCCACCCACCTTGGCCTCCCAAAGTGCTGGGATTACAGGCGTCAGCCACTGTGTGCAGCCCCAATTTCCTTTTAATGACCAAACTGACTTGAAGCTCCACTCCTAAGGACTGTGGGAAGGACGTTTTCCCTGTCCAAGGATCCCCCCACCTAAAGAACCCTGGGAGCACCAGCTTACCCCAAGGCTGCCAGTCAATGTCCAACAGGATAGCCACTAACTACATGTGACTATTTGAATTAATTAAATAAAATTTAAAATTCATTTCCTCATTGTATTCGCCCACCTGGCTAGTAGCTACTGTATTAGACAACACAGATCTAAAGTCTCTGCTGCGTTAAGCCAGCGCCTCAGAAAGCTACAAGCCTGGGGTGCACCCCACATAGGCTCGCTGTCACTGGTTACGTGGAGGGGCCTCACGAGAAAGCCCCATAACACCGCTCTCCACCTGCTGTGCTTACTCTAGGGATCTTGAATGCCGTTCATTCATGAAGCACAGTAGGTATTGGTAGGGGTCTCCATGACAATTCACATTGGTGCTCTGGGATCCCCAAGCAAATGCAACACAGTATGCAGACTTCTTTGGTCACCAAATCATCCTTTGAACTAGTTAAAGGCTGAAGAAGGTCTTTTAATATAAAGCTGGCCAATGTGCTTTGATTATAATACAGCAATCTGAATATGAGCACATGGAAGACATTTGAAGTGCAATAGTGTGACTGAGTCTTAGTAAAATCTTCTGAAAGGTCTGATGGGTCACTTGTGCTGGACAGCTGATGCTGAAAATCTGGCAGCTCACAATAACACTAGAACTAGCGGCTTGGCGCGGCGGCTCACACCTGTAATCCCGGCACTTTGGGAGGCTGAGGCGGGCGGATTATTTGAGGTCAGGAGTTCGAGACCAGCCTGACTAACATGGTGAAACCCTGTCTCTACTAAAAATACAAAAAAAGTATCAGGGCATGCTGGCGCATGCCTGTAATTCCAGCTAATCGGAAGGCTGAGGCAGGAGAATTGTTTGAACTCGGGAGGCGGAGGTTGCAGCGAGCTGAGATCACACCACTGCACTCCAGCCTAAGTGACAGAGTGAGACTCCGCCTCAAAAAAAAAAAAAAAAAAAAAAAAAGGACTAGAACTAGATTCCGTTGGTCCCCGAGACCAGGGGCCTGGAGGCATCTCTCTGCAAACACTGGAGACAGAGGACAGGTCCCCAGGTCCTGCAGCTGCTGAAACTTATGGTAGAAGGAACAGGCCTCCGCTGAGCCGCTGAGGTCTACAGAACCTGAAGGCTGCCCAGCCAGTGCCACCCAGTTTTGCTACCACGAGCCCCAGTCTGAGAGATCCTTCCCTTTCTTGGCACTGGGTCTAGAGAGGCAGCATAAAAGATTGCTTTTGTTCTACTCGTATCTTATCAAGGTCGCAAGTTGACCTCCATGTTGCTAAATCCAATGGTCAGTTTCAAGAACTGTCTGCTGGGCTCATCAATGTAATTTGACACAGCGGGCCCCCTCCAGATCTTTAGAACTCCTGTTTTTACTACTGTGGATCTTTAGATGCCACTCCTTCTTGGTTCTCACCTACTTCCTTGGCCGTTCCTTTTCAGTCTCCTCTGCTGGTTCCTCCTCCAGCCCCCACCCTCTTTGTGTTAGAGGACCCCATGGCCTGGTCCTTGGACCCCCTCTCTACCTACACTCCCTTTCCGCGTGATTTCATCCAGCTTCCTAGTTTTGAACAGCATTTGTACTCTGATGCCTCCCGAGTTACTATCTGCAGCCACCGCTTCTCTCACCTCCAGACTCTGATAGCCAACTGCCAATTCCAAGTCCTGTAGATGTGTGGTAGGAATCTCCATAGTTGTGTTTCCAAAACAAAAGTCTTGATTGCATCCTGCCTACCCAGACTGCTCCTCTGAAGTCTTCCCCATCTCCATAGGTACCAACTCCAACCTTCCAGTGCCTGGCCAAAAACATTGCAGGCCATTCTTGGCTCCTGACTTAGCCTACGTCCAATCCATCAGCAAAGCCTGCTGCCTCCATCTGTAAAATATACTCAGGATCCAAACACTTCTCTGTTTTTTTCTCATCATTTTCATCGCTTCTACTCTTGTCCAAGCTACTATTGTTCTCTTTTTTGACACAGGGTCTCGCTCTGTTGCCCAGGCTGGAGTGCAGTAGTGCAATCTCAGCTCCGCCTCCAGAGCTCAAGCTTTCTGCAACCTCCGCTTCCAGAGCTTAAGCGATCCTCCCATCTCAGCCTCCTGAGTAGTTAGTTGCATGTCACCATGACCAGCTAATTTTTTTAGAGATAGGATTTCGCTATGTTTCCCAGGCTGGTCTCAAACTCCTGGACTTAAGTGATCTGCTCACCTCGGCCTCCCAAAGTTCTGGGATTACAGGTGTGAGCCGTCACACCTGGCTCATGATCATTCTTTTGCCTGGATGATTGTCCGGGCCTCCTAGCTGGTTTCCCGGGGCCCTTGCTTCCCAAAGTCCATCTTCCACATGGTATCCAGGAGCCATCTCACTCTGTTCCCGCCTCCTTGCTGATCTTGGAACGCTCCAGGCATGGACCTATGTCAGGACCCTTTCATTTGCCATTCTCGGCCAGGACTGCTTCTCCCCAGATGCCCATGTGACTTGTTCCCCCTTTCCTCCTGCTCCCTAATCAAATACCTGCCGATTGACAAGGCCTTTTCAGATCACCCCCACCTGCACTTGCTTTCCTGCCTGTCCACATATTTACCATCAGAACAGAATTCTGCCTGTCCGTTTATTGTCTGTCTCCCCCAGCAACTACTAGAATGGAAGCTCCATGTGGGCATGGCTTAGTTTTGTCCACTGCTGGATCTCAGCCTCCAAAATAGTCTACCACCTGGTAAGTGCTGCAGAAACATTTACGAACAACAAACCAGTATTGGCTACTCCCTCTCTGCCTGTGCTCATCTTACCTTCCACCTGAAAGGTTCTCCCCACTCTAACTTCACCCTGCACCCTTCGACCAGTCAATGGTCCCCACACCTTGGCCCACTCCAAACACCTTAAAATCCCTGGACCCAAACTCCTCAGGAGGCAGATTTGAGGTTTCCCCCCATCTTCTCATGTGGCTGCCCTATGATTTAAACTCTTTCTCTGCTGCAGTCCCAGATGTCTCAGTATACTGGCTTGTGGCACATCAGGCAAATGAACCTATCAGATAACAACGGCAGGTCAGATGCCTGAGCATTCAGAAGCAATGGCTGTGGAGCCCCCGTGGGTTCAGAAGGCCTGGTTCCTGTCTCCAGAAGCCTGGCTCTCCTCCCTCCTGGGCCCACTACCTCGGCTTCTTGTTCCTGCGTACAAGGAGTTGCCAAGAAGGCAGCTCTTCCCCTCCCTGAAGCCAAAGGAATGAAACAGACTAGGGCGGGAGAGGCCGCCATCCACCATCATTAGTTGCGGCCATCAGTAACAGCAACAGGACACGGAACCTAAGGCTGTGTCCATCCTGGGCCCCCAGGGAAACGTCAGCGGGAGCGGTACTAAGGAAGTGCTCATCTCTTAGAGCCAAAGGCCCTTGGAGGGGAACAGTAACCATCCCCTCCCAATTCAGAAAATGTTAATATAAGCACTTCATTTCTCATGCAGATAACCACATTAGTCTATTAATAAAAAAGAAAGAAAGAGAGAGAGAAAGAGAAAGAAAGAAAAAAAAGAAAAGAAAAAGGACTCCATACCAGCAGGGTGTAGGAATTGGTCTATAGGAGAAAGGGTCACCCACTGAAAGGTGGGCTGGATAGAATTCCATGCCTGGGCTTTGAGGTCCTGGGATGGAGAAGGCTGTAGAAATGCTGGGATCAGTGGAACCCTCAATAAACAGAGTTCTTGTTAAAGAATCACAGTCATTGGTGGAATGGACTGCCCATCTAAGGTCAATCTACACTAAAGGATGGCAGAGATCAAGAGAAAGAGAAAGAAAAAGCACCCATGGCCGGGCATGCGTGGTGGCTCACACCTGTAATCCCAGCACTTAGGAAGGCCGAGGCAGGCACATCACTTGAGGTCAGGAGTTTGACAGCAGCCTGGCCAACATGGTCAAACCCCATCTCTACTAAAAATACAAAAATTAGCCAGGCGTGGTGGCAGGCACCTGTAATCCCAGCTACTAGGGAGGCTGAGGTGAGAGAATTGCTTGAACCGGGAGGCAGAGGTTGCAATGAGCAGAGATTGCACCACTGCACTCCAGCCTGGGCACTAGAGTGAGACTCCGTCTCAAAAAAAAAAAAAAAAAAAAAAAGGGAAAAAGAAAAAAGAAAGGCACTCAGATCCTAGGACATATAAATACTTCCAACATGAGGACCGCGGGGTAGCACCCATGGGAGGTGCAGGTCACTGTCCTTAGCAGAACCCCTTCTCTACCTTGCCACACCGGCACTAAGCCCTCAATCCTTCTGACGGACACGGCCATGTTTTTGTACATGTTTGCAGCAGTCACTCCTTTCACTGTAGTAAGCTGTGCACTCAGCATCACCCATGTCTTTTCTATAAATAGGAAGAAAGCTCAGAACAGCCCTCAGAAAACTGCATGTTGACAGCACCCAGAGTCCTGGCTGGAAGAGGGAAGGGCACTCACAGAGCTGCTTCGCTGGAGCTGTGTCTCTCCCAACTGCCTTGAAGGAACCTCTTGGGAAGGCAGCAACTTCTGGCCTCTGGGGACCTAAAGAAGCCAAGTGGCAAAGCGGTATGAAAACTAAACCAATTCTAGGGCCAGGTGCACATCAAGGCACTTTGTGGGGCATGTGGCAGGTCTGCTGAAACACAGTGCCCCTCACCAACCTTCTCTCTCCGGCAGGAACCCCCTCCTTTGAGTTAAAAGTGTTGCAGACACTGGGAAATGCCTGAGAGACCTTGTGCCTTAGCAGAGAGAGATGTTATGTGCACCGAATCCCCAACATGCTTTGCAAATGTTTAAGGGAGAAGACAGACATGGGTCAGATACAACACAAACAAGGCTCTCAGGCCACCAGGCTGAGTGAAGGTGCTATACAGAGGCTTCTTGGCCACCTGGGGCCGCTTTGAGCCTATGAGGGATCCTGGGAGGGTAGTGGAGTGAGGACAGCAGAGGAGCACCAAAGACAAACTCAGCCCATTTCACAATTTTATCGTGAGCCAGCCCTATCTTAGCCCTCTTGTTTTGAAGAAAAGCCAAATTTGTATTTTAAAAAATACTTATGCATGATCCATTCCCTATTGTGAAATAAGCACATTTATTACACAGAAGGAAACCTGATGTCTCTCAGACCTTGAGCAGACTATTTACAACATTTGGGCTACAAGGCAAGGTGACCTTCAGACCACGAAGTGGCGATGGCTTGCATAGGGCAAGGCAGGGTCTTTGAGAGAACATGAGACACACAGGCCACCACCATGTTTTAGGGGACCTGGGATTTTGCAACGGGAAGAAATAAGAGGTTAGAAGAATGCATGCTTTAAAACATGTAAAATTTTAAAATAGAACGCTTTCACACACACACACACACACAGACACACTGCAACACAATATAATTATGCCATTTACTAGTAATGATATAAACATATCTGAATGCCCCTTTGAACACAAAGCACAGCTAAATGCCCCACCTCCAGCAGACAGACCCTGAAGCAACACACCCCCAAGAAAACAAGTGACAGATATATAGAATAGATAGATAGATAGATAGATAGATAGATAGATAGATAATTATTTTTTTTTTTGAGACAGAGTCTGGTTCTGTCTCAGAAGGGTCAGGTTGCCCAGGCTGGAGTGCAGTAGCACAATCTCGGCTCTCTGCAACCTCCACCTCCCTGGCTCAAGCTAGCCTCCTACCTCAGCCTCCCAAGTAGCTGGGATGACAGGTGCATGTCAGCATACCCAGCTGATTTTGGTAGAAATGGAGTCTCACTATGTGGCTCAGGCTGCTCACTACGAGCTCAGATGAGCTCAAGCAATCCACCCACCTCGGCCTCCCAAAGTATTGGGATTACAGACATGAGTCACCACGCCCGGCCATAAGTGACAGATATTGACATAAGCCCTGCAATAGGAATCTGAGCCCCAGGATTGGACAGGTCAACTAGCAATGCTTCTAAATACAAGTGATCTGGCAAGCTGGCAAAATGTCTGAGTTTCATTCTTTATCTTAGGTCAAAGTTTCATTCTTGATTTCCATCAAAGAGGAAGGAGAAAAAGGCACAAACTGAACCATCAACTCTGTCACTGAAAAGTGGTCCCCTGGATCTTAGTGCTTTACCACCTTCTTGCCACCCCTATAGTAAAACGCTTTTTATTCTTTTTTTTTTTTTTGAGACGGAGTCTCGCTCTGTCGCCCAGGCTGGAGTGCAGTGGCACAATCTCGGCTCACTGCAAGCTCTGCCTCCCGGGTTCATGCCATTCTCCTGCCTCAGCCTCTCTGAGTAGCTGGGACCACAGGTGCCCGCCACCACGCCCGGCTAATATTTTTGTATTTTTAGTAGAGATGGGGTTTCACCATGGTCTCGATCTCCTGACCTCGTGATCTGCCCGCCTTGGCCTCCCAAAGTGCTGGGATTACAAGCGTGAGCCACTGCGCCTGGCCCTATTCTTTTTTAAAAATTTTCTATTATTATTATTTTATTTAAATGGAGTCTCGCTATGTTGTCCAGGCTGGTCTCCAACTTCTGGCCTCAAGCAATCTTCCCACTCCAGCCTCCCAAAGTGCTGGGATTACAGACATAAGCCACCATGCCCAGCCATGATTTTTAAAGGCAGGCATACTTTATACCTTTTGTACACACTTACAGCTCTGATTCTTTTTTTAAAGATATTTATTTATTTTTGTTGAGATGAGGTCTCGCTATGTTGCTGGTCTTGAAATCCTGGGCCCAAGTGATCCTCCTGCTTCGGCCTCCCAAATAGCTGGGATTACAGGTGAGAGCCACTATGCCTGGTTCAGGCTCTGATTCTTATGTCAGTGAATGCCCAATACATTCTTGTTGGCTTGAACTGAATTATCAAGAAGGTGCTATCAAGAATTCTTTGAGCCAGGTACAGTTGCTGACGCCTGTAATCCCAGCACTTTGGGAGGCTGAGGCAGGCGGATGACTTGAGGCCAGGAGTTCGAGACCAGCCTGGCCAACATGGCGAAACCTGGTCTCTACTAAAAAATACAAAAATTAGCCAGGCATAGAGATGCACACCTGCTGTCCCAGTTACTCAGGTGGCTGAGGCAAGAGAATTGCCTGAACCCAGGAGGCAGAGGTTGCAGTGAGCCCAAGATCACACCACTGCACTCCTGGGTGACAGAGTGAGACCCTGTTTAAAAAAAAAAAAAGAAAGAAAGAAAAGAAAGGAAAGGAAAAAAAGAGAAAAAAAAAGAAAAATAATTCTTTGGCTAGGTATGATGGCTCTCAACTGTAATCCCAGCACTTTGGGAGGCTGAGGCAGATGGATTGCTTGAGCCCAGGAGTTTAAGACCAGACTGAGCAGCATGGCAAAACCCCGTCTCTACAAAAAGTACAGAAAAATAGCCTGAAGCGGTGGTGGGCGCCTGTAGTCCCAGCTACTCTGAAGGCTGAGATGGGAGGATTGCTTGAGCCCAGGAGGTTGAGGTTACAGTGAGCTGAGATCACACCACTGCACTCTAGCCTGGGTGACAGAGCAAGACCCTGTCTCAAAAAAAAATTATTATTTGGGAGATATAATTTTACATCATCAGAGGGTCAAAAAAAAAAACCTCTATTTTGCCTATTGGCCCCATTTGAGACGACCATGGTGAAATTTCTCAGCTAACTTTCTCCACCTCTGTCAAGTTGACCGAGACACCACCTAAATCTCCATGAAGGACCTGGCAGCTTTCCGGCTCTGCAGCATTTTCCCGACGAGTTTGCTGCGCACACGCGGATGCTGACAGCACAGTCTCATGCTTGCCTAAGCCAGAGCACCACCCTCTAGTGTGACACCGTGTGATCTCTATTTTACCATGCAGAAGAGAGGTCATCTCCTGATACAAGAAAATGGGCTGTCTTCTGGATAACCGCAGCAATTCATCTCTGAGTAGCTGAAGGTCATTAGTATGCATTATACAAGTGGAACCGTTTGAGAGAAAAGAGGGAACTCACTGGACACAAAAGTGCACTGAGACTGTGAACAGCAAGCCCCAAACAAGGACACAGAGATAGATCCCAAAGGGAAAGGCTGGAGGGGGAAGGATGCGACCCAGCCGCAGTGGCTGATCCGTGGGGACTCCTCTCTGGGTTCGTGCTGCCAATCAGTAGCATTCCCCAGGCAAGACGTGGGCGCCAGGCCCGACTTGAAACCTAAGGTTGGCTTCAAGATCTTGCAACTGGATCAGAATGCTGAGTTCATCGCTGCTGGTGGGCCGCCGTCACCTCTCCTTAGCCACCCTGTTGAAGGATGGTCGGCCCCTCCTGGGAAAATTGCTACATTTCCTCAGATAACAGATGCACACATGACTAATCAGGCCTACCCTAAGAAATGAGAGCCAGCAGCAGAAGCCACAGCGCACACTCTGTATTGCGAAAATGGAATGTGGGATGACCTAGGAGATGACACAAATGCCGAACGGCAAACTTTCTGTTTCTATGAGTCTAATAACGAAAAACTTTTCTGCCTGAACCCGTGGGATCGAATAAAATGAAAAACCCCATTCTGCTAAACCACTTCGCCCCATGGGAAGCAGCTCGGTTTCCTTCCCATGTCGTCGGGAGCCCTCTGATGGAGGAAGCCTAAATTACAGCGCTCGGGCTCAAGTGCCCCCCGATTTTCCAGAACTGAAAAGAAGAGGAACCATAAAAGAAGCCGAATGTTTTCTCCCCCTGGCACTTTGCCCAGTGACAGTTGTCAATCAGAGGTGCTGCAGACCGACTCGAAGGCAGCGTTCAGTGCCCGGGCACACTGCCTGCTGCTGTTGGTTCCTCCCATGGTTCTCAGAGCGCCAGGTCTCTGTCAACTCCCAGCCCCCAGTTTCCTTACCTTGTCCTACTGCATCTGAGTCAGGATGCCTGATGGGTTGAGCGCTGATGATCTCATCCGTGTCCCACATGTCCCAGGGAATCCCAGGTCTGCCCTGAGCTTCCTGTGTCCTTGGGAAAGTCGGTTAATCTCTGGGCCTCACTGTCCTCATCGCTGAGCTTGGGGACTTGTAACAGATGATTTCTAAGTATCTTCCGGCTTTGAATAGAGCATTTGTCTTGGGTGGCCAGGCTTAAAGTTTAAAGGCATAAAAGGAAAATGGGATCTGATCCTTAATCAGAACTGCTGAGAATGAGAAGAGCAGAGCAAACTACCGACTGCATTGGGTGAAAAGTGAAAATGGTCGGTGGGGAGGTGCCACGGTCAGGATCTGGGGCTGAGGCGCTAGGATCTTGCCAGTGCCTTGGCGCCTTTCTCTGCAGTCCCCGGCCTGTCTCCCTGCTGCTCCCTCTCTTCCGGAGTCTGGTGCTGCCAATTTGCCAGTTGAGCCCCGCCAGCGTCCCATTGCCGGTTCTCGTGGCCCTCATCTTTTCCTTATACCCTCATCCCTGCAGGAGTCGCAGGACCTCAGCTGGCCAGTTGGCTCTGCCTGGAAGGTGCAGGTCTTGTCCTTGTCAGGGAGACTGGCAGCCGCAGTGCTGTGCCTGTCCCAGGCTGAGCAAGAGGCTCCTGGTGTCGATTCTGGAGCAGCCACAGGCCTCAGCAGGCCCCCGAAAGTGATGACATCAGCACAGTACAGCACAGGCTCTGAGGGCCCCACTGCCCCTGCCATCTCCTCCTCCTCCCCCCTCTCCAGTCTCCCTCTCCTCCCAGCACAGTGCAGCCTCCAAGGACAGCCTCCACGGTGGAGATGCTCAAGCTAACGCGTGGGGACAGGAAAAAGCAGCCACCAGGGTGGAGGGTCTCCCAGCGGAAGCACAAGGTCTGCGACAATGAGAGGCATCAGTCACCGAACCATCTCACAACTTCGAACAAGCCCAGAAGAGCGGGCTGGAGAGTGCAATGTGACATCACTTCCCATCTTGCTGGGAGACAGGGCTTTTGCCAAGAACAGGCCCCTGGGGATTCGTCGGGCGACATTTTCGTGCCACTGGCATAAATAAAGACTTGTACCAAAGGCTGCCATTCTGGGCAGAAGGTGCTGTCTAGACCCCCTTAGGGCAGCCCTCTCTGGCCCCAGGCCCCTGGCTCCTACCACCTAAGCGCATCACATCACCCAGGAGGGTCGGCAGCTGCTGGCCCCCACCCACATTCGCTGGCTTGGTTTTCCTCTGCAGGGGAAGCTGGATTTCCTCCACATCCAAGTTCAACTACATGACATCAGGAACACAGCCTTTCTCCCGACACCTTCGAGACTCTATTTGTCTCCAGTAGCTGTCCCAGAAATCATGGGTGGGAGCATTAAAAAATGTAGTCCCAGAGGTCCCCTTGCCCTAGCCCAAAAGGCTGCCTGAGCTGGGGATCCCTTCCTTACCCCCCAATCCGAAAGGCAGCCTGGCCTTCCAAACTGGAGTCCGTGGTTCAGAGTAGGAGAATCCACAGTCAGGGCCCGGGACACGGCTTCCCCTGGCTGGTCTCAAAGCCTTCCTAACCCTCCAGGGGTCCGTCCTGGTCTTCCACGGAGTTTCCCAAAAGCGCGCGCCACACTTGGTGGGCGCTCAGCCCCGAAGCGCCTGTGAACACCGCCCATCCCAGGACGCACGAAGCCAGTTAGTACGAGCACCTAGAAGCAGCACTCCCCATTTGTCATCCTTCCCACGGGGAAGGCTGCCTGCTGCTCCGAGCCCTCGACTCCAATGAAGTACAGTCGTCAAGAAACGGTGGTCTAAATAAAGCCGGAGACTCACTCACTGCACCAATCAGCACCGTGCGTCCGTCTGGATCTCGGCGCCGGCTGCGCGCAGCCGCCAGGAGGTGGCCGTCGGGACGCGAGCGCCGCCCGGAGCAGTGGTGCAGGGTCTCCGCATCGCCGGCTGCTGCTGCAGCCCCGCAGCGCTCAGCACTGCTGACTTGGCCCGGGCGGCGGGCAGGCTGGCGGGGAGGGCGGGGGAGGGCCTGCTGCAGCTTGGGTTCTAACTGCCCCTGCGCAACGAGACCGGGAGAAGCCGGCTGCAAGGGCTGGGCTGGCCAAGGCTGGGGCAGTTACAAAGGGTGGGAGCGCAGCGAGCGGAGAAATACCCCTGAGTCAGCACTGGTGCATTGGGAGGTGTCCCAGAGAGCCTGGCCCACAGCATGGACAGGGTGTCCGAAACGTACGCCGCTCTGTGTCACCCTCTAGTCATGCACCCCCATCTAATTCTGAAACCAGCTCTAGCCTCATTTTTTCCCCTCCGATGATGGACTGTAATGCACCCTGCTCTGAGGCCTCGGGGGAATGGAAAGACAGAATTCTCTTTCAAGCCCAACCCAGGCCCGGGGAACCCCCTAGATGTTACTGTGGGGTCACAGACAAGGCCGTGGGGATTTGACACGTGGGCAGGGACAAGGGCAACCCCAAAGCTAGTGGATCTGACATGGGGGTGACTGGGTGGTGTGGTGGGCATCATTTCATTCACCGCAGTGGATTTGCTGCCTGGGAAATGCAGCCCCCACCGTCCCAGGTCTGCTCTTGTCTTACTAGCTACTTCCTAGTAAGACAGCTTCCCTGTTCTGCTGCCTGAGAGATGAAGGTGTCCCAGGCTAAGATCCCTCCATCACCTGCCCATCCCTGAGGGTCTCATGTCACCTCGGCGGCTGCACCTCCTCTTCCCAAACACCCTGTGGTGGCTTTGGTCCAGACAGTGGCTGCCTGAGGGAAGGAGGCCTCCGGCCATATGAAGACTGTAGAGGCCAGGGCAGCCATCCCTTGTTCATTTCATCCCGCGTATTTCCTTTCACAAGCCCCACTGGAGTCATCTGTTCTTCCCCGGGACCCATTTGTGAAGTTCCTGTCTCCCTTGACCTCCCCGTAGGGAACCAGAGACTAGTGGGCAGGGACAGAGTGCTGGGGGCCAACAGTGGCATTTGCTCTGCAGCCCTTACCAGCAGGCCTCTCCCTTGGCTAATTCCAGGCAGGAAGGACACTCGTTTGTCATCCAGGCTGGGAAGGGAGACACCAGAAGAGAAAAGTGTGTCTGGGCAAGGCAGGTCTGTTCTCTCCCTCTCCAGGGTGGAGAGGTCACAGACACCTCCGTCCCATGGATGAGGGCAAACTAAAAGTCCAGAGACAAACAGCTGGTTCTCGCAGCTTCCAGGGTTGGGAGTCAGGGGCTGGGGTGGGTTACGGTTCAGCCTGCTGCACAGGTGAGTCTCCATCCTTAGCATCCTACCATGCTGACTTCAAAAGACTCTGGTGCGTGGGACCCCAATGACTCGTTTCGGTGTGCTGGGCTCAAAATCATTCGTGGCCAAGCACATTAGTCTGGAAAATTTAAGTTGCTGCAGATTGATGGACAGGAGAGATGGTTTTCAATGTACAGGGAATGTATTTTAAAATGGAGCAAGAGACAGGGCTACAAGGAGGGAACGGGCACTTCGAAAGCAGCCAGTAGAAAGTCGCTCCTGATTCTGAGGGAGGGAATTGTGTTCAGCCTGCAGAGTGCTTTTCTAGTCGAGGCGATGATTTGGTCTAAGACTTCATAAAACATTTGTCTATGAGCCCAAATTTCCCCAAATGACTGCGGTGTTTGGTATGAGCACTTTGCATGCCCCAGGGAGCTTCAATGCCAGCAGCTTCCTGCCATGGTACAGGCAGGTTCTCTAAGCACGAGCTTTCAATTCAGGTTCCTGTCTATAGTGAGAACCAGAACACAATGCAGGGACCCACAGGGGTCATGTGGCTCCACCAGCCTCAGGCGTTCCCAAGAGCCCAGTTGCTGTTTCAGGGGTTTGCCTGGATAATTTATATCTGAGAGGTTTGCTGCACATCCTCTGAGTGATTTATGGTGAGATCTAAAATTTCTTTGTAAAAAGATACCCTTTTGCTTTGGGAGGGATCACAAGGAGCTCAGCCCTCCAGTGCCCAGGACCACCTGGGCAGATGCCACTGTTGGCACTGTATAATGTTGCCCCCCATGCAGACCTGATCTGAGCTCTGCGTGTCAGGGAATGCCACTCCAGCAGTGCCAGCCTGGGAGCTCCTCCAGCTGGCACCTACTGAAGCAGCAAATGACTTTGGGGAGGCCCTTTGGCTGGGTGCATAGGAGTCTGGGTCCCAGAGACCATAGCTCACATGTCTCAGGCTGCTTATGTACTTCCCCAGAAAGAGCCACTGGCCCAAGTGTGCTTCCTGCTGCTTTTGTGCAGTCCCATCTAAACGAGCCCCTTATGGAGCCCCCTCCCCTTCTGCCTGGCACCCAATGCTCCCATCGTTCAACACCTGCTACCAACACAGAAGAGGTCCATCCCCTTCTTAAATGCTACAGCCTCTGCCCTGGCAGCCACTAATCATTCTATTTCGAGTTTCCCTCCAGAGCTCGTCTCAGTAAATCCGGAAGAAGAAAACCTCCATCCCCAGTGAACAAGACCATGAAGGCTGCATCAGTATTCCCAGATTTCAAGCCAAGCTGGAGAAAGATCACAACAGAGACCAGACCCGCATTCTCCAGCCCAATTCCACATGGCTGAGAGAGCCAGCTAACCAGACACAAACACACGCGGCAGGATGGCACGCGACCGAGGCAAGGACTAAGCCTCAGCTCATCAGTAAGTCTGCGGGGTCTCCGCCCCCAGCATGTGGGAGAGGAAAACTAGCCCAAAGTCAACGTCCTGATTGTGCTTTGGATTTGCCCAGGGCTGAGCACTCCCTGGTCTGAGGTACCCAACAAGCTGACCCGAGAATGGGCAGCATCCCCTTCCCTCCCTCCTTCCCTCCTCCCTTCCTTCCTCTTCCTCCTCCTCCTCCTTTTCCTCCTCCTCCTCCTCCTCCTCTTCCTCCTCCTCCTCCTCCAGCTGACTCCTGCTGCTGCCTCTGCCGCTGCTGCCTCTGCCGCTGCTGCCTCTGCCGCTGCTGCGGTCTGCAGTCACTTGAAGGAGAAAGATTTCGCAGTACGGCATTCTTAAAGCTGCAGTGTCCAAATTCTCCTTCAAACCCCACTGTCACCGACATCAGCCAACTTACCGGGGTCCTTCGCAGAGGGTAGGTGGGCAAGGAGATGGGGATGGGGGGCTTGGAGAAGTCAGACAGGTGGGAACCAGATGCTCAGACTCTGGCAAGGGTAAAGAGGAGAAGCAGGCTGTACCGTGAGAGCCTCTGCAGTTAAACCAGGTTTCTGGGACTGCAGCGGGACTGCAATGGAGTAGATTTTTTTTTTTAATCGTAAAACCTCCACCAAAATCTCCTCCACAAACTTATACTCTTTGTAGCTTAATTAAAATACAAGGTGCAAACATAAAACCAACATGAGAAAGAAACCAAATCTTTTAAAAAAAAAGAATTCAAAAAGCAATTTAAAAAATTATTCCTAAAAATTTACTCCTGTGAGCAACTGACTCAGCTCTCCCCGCAGTGCTGTGCCGGTAAGCCATCGGGGAAGGACCTGGATGGAGTTCTTAGTGCCCAGAGTTTCTGCAAAGTGCAGGCAGAGGACTCCAGCTTCTTAGAGGAGAAAGCTTTTTAAAACCCAAAGGAAAGGGGATCTTTCTGCTGGCTATCCAAGGAGCGTGTCAATGAGCTGATCTAGCATCCAGAAACCAACACACCCCTCCCTGAAAGTTACCTCTCTCCTCTGCTCAGCCGCTGCCGTCCTGCCTGGAAGCTGGCAAGTTCAGACTGCTTCAGGAGAGGCAGGACCCGAAATAAGAAGTGTCAGCTGGGTCCCTGCACCCAAATGGTGCCGGGAGTCAACGCTGCAGGCGGCAGGGATGGTCTCCCCCACCACACACCCGCCCCCCGCCGGTTGAATTTAAACCCCTGACACTGCAAGATGCTCACTCCTATACAGACACCTCTCTGCGGAGCCTCCTCCCTCCCCCTCGCTCTCACACAACTAGGTCCAAGGCTTTGCCCCACCTCCCAGATTTGTTCACCTGAAGATGCTTTTCTTGCAAAACAAAACAAAACAAAAACAAAAACAGAAGATTGAGACTCTGCAGAGTCTTTAATCCTTAATTCTGGAGAAGGCGGGACTTGTTCAGAAGTTTGAGAATTGCAGCCTGATGCCCAGGAAGGAGCAGAGGTGATGAGCCGACAGTCTGCTTTGCACCAGACAAGTCGACACCGTTGCTTTATCAAGAAGGGCAGAGGTAGACCCGGGGTGAAGAGAAGAGGAAAATTCCTCTCCAACCACTGGCAAATTCTCAACAGTTTGGGAAATCTCTGTTTTTGTTTTCCTTCAAGAAAACTCCATTTAAAAAATTTTCATGCACATGAAATGTACAAGATTGCCACTAAGTGTCAATTTTGTCCTGACACGTCTGTGATTCTTAAAATTCCCGTTCCTGCTTCTGTGAAAGTTAATATTCTTTAAGATTGAGGTAGGGATTTAATTGAGAAAATTCCAGGAGAGAGAAGCACTTTAAATGCAGATATGGTTAAGACAGTGCATTCTAATATAATCCACAAGGGGTTAGGCAGAATAGATATACTGAGAGGTAGAAGGTGGTCAGGGATGTAGGTATTTCCAGGTTTTGAGTTTATCACAAACTCAGAGCCCAAGAAAGGAAAATAAAGGAGGAAGTGTGTGTGTGTGTGTGTGTGTGTGTGTGTGTGTGTGTGTTTGAGCGGGGAGACTAAAACTCCCTTTCTAAATAAACTGTTCAGAAAGACCAATTGCATCAATTCCGTGTACATTTCATTACTGAAGTAAGACCAGGAGTGTGTGACTTGTTTCTAAACGCAGTGAGAGGGGAGGCTCTGCTGCCCGCATCCTGCTTGGGACACAGCCACACTGCTGCAGTGCACCACAACCAACGTGGGCACAGTGTCTTGCGGCTGCCCTCACCCGCCCTCCCTCGAGGGCTTTGGCACACAGGTGAGGCTGTGCAGCCTGCGCTCTGCTGGCGGACAGAGACGAGGGCCAGCCGCGATCAGCCTGTCTTCCTTCTCCTCCTCCTGGCTGCACCCAGGCTGAGGTGGGGGAAGACCACAGACTCATGGGGTGTCATAGTGGGGAAGGCACCCCAGAAAGCATGTAACCCAGTCCTTCCATTTCACAAATGGAAGAACGGAAAGGTGAGAAACGGCTGGGCCTTAGTCACCCAAGGTCACCTAGCCTGTGAGATGCAGTGCCCGGATTAGAATGTGGGCCTTCAGATTCTTTGTCCTGTGATTTTCTCACTGTACCTGTCATCACACCCTCTTGGGCAAGTGGTCTGCCTCTACTGCTTCCTCATATGACCTTGACAATCACTTCTCTGCTCTGTGACTCAGTTTCCTCTCCATAGATGATGTGATAGATGACATGCAGACCGAAGCCAAAGAATTTCAACTCTGAAACCGGGAAAAATATCAAGTCGTTTTCTTGTAGCCAGAGGCAGAGAACGGGCACAGGGTTGAAGTCCAAAGCAAGTGTTTCTTTAGTCTCCTCCAATTTTGAAACCCAGAATGTCATCTGCATTCGTTTCCTTGGCTGCCCTAACAACTGACCACAATCTTGGTGGCTTAAAACAACAGAAATGTATTCTCTCACAGTTCTGGGGGCCAAAAGTCCAAACTCAAGGTATGGGCAGGGTTGGTTCCTTCCGGAGGATCAGAGGGAGAATCTGTCCCAGGCCTCTCTCCAGCTTCTGGGAGTGGCCAGCAATCCTTGTTGCTCCTTGGCTTGTAGACACATCACTGCAGTCCCTGTGTTTGTCTTCCTGTGGTGTCTTCTCCTCTGTGTGTCTTCTTCCCATAAAGACACTGGTCATTGGATTTAGGGCCCACCTTACTGCAGGATGATCTCATCTCCAGATCCTTAATTACATCTACAAAGACCCTTTTTCCAAATAAAGTCACATTCACAGGTTCTAGCTGGACGTTTCTTTTTGGGGCCATCTTTCAATCCACGACATCAACCAGTAAAAATTTTCATATGAGAACTGTCTCATGTGAAAACAGCAGTGAAATGTGATGGCCACTGACCCCATCTCAATTTTTTTTTTCTTTATTTTTGAGACAGAGTCTTGCTCTGTTGCCCAGGCTAGAGTGCAGTGGCGCGATCTCGGCTCACAGCAAGCTCCGCCTCGCGGGTTCACGCCATTCTTCTGCCTCAGCCTCCCGAGTAGCTGGGACTACAGGCACCCACCACCATGCCTGGCTAATTTTTTTGTACTTTTAGTAGAGATGAGATTTCACCATGTTAGCCAGGATGGTCTCAATCTCCTGACCTCATGATCCACCCGCCTCGGCCTCCCAAAGTGCTGGGATTACAGGCATGAGCCACTGCACCTGGCCCCCACCCATCTCAATTTTTTGAAGGGTTATAATATGGACCTCTTTGGTTATAAGAAGTTAATAGCTACATCTATAGAACACTTGGTCTTTTTTTTTTTTTTTTTGGAGACAGAGTTTCGTTCTTGTTGCCCAGGCTGGAGTGCAATGACACAATCTCGGCTCACTGCAACCTCTGCCTCCCGGGTTCAAATGATTCTCCTGCCTCAGCCTCCCGAGTAGCTGGGATTATGGGCATGCACCACCATGCCTGGCTAATTTTGTACTTTTAGTAGAGACGGGGTTTCTCCATGTTGGTCAGGCTGGTCTCGAACTCTCGACCTCAGGTGATCCGCCTGCCTTGGCCTCCCAAAGTGTTGGGATTACAGGTGTGAGCCACCGTACCCAGCCTCACGCTTGGTCTTTTATAGTTTTTTTTTTCATTTGTGTTGACATTTGATTCCCATACAACCCTCTCAAGGCAGGTGCTATCAGGATCACCCCCATTTTACAGTTGAGGAAACTGAGGCATAAGGAGGTTTGGGTCACATAACTAGTAGGTGGCAGGATTTAGGCCATCTGGCTCCAGAATGTGTGCCCTTATCCATGCTTCTGCTTAATCATGCTAAGCCTGCAGATTCTTCTCTGTCTCCACTTTACGCCATTGATTTTCTATCCAACCCAGGTCTCTGATTTGTCTCTTGCTGATATTTATTGGGCGTTTTTGGATGAATGCTCTGTGCTGATCTAACTTTGGGCATCCTCCTTTGCTGTCCTTACCAGAGATGGTCTCTACTGCCTTTGCATACACAGGGGGAACTCAGCAAACTTACTCCTGTGCATCAGCACAGGAAGTCATCCTAAGAATGGGGAATGGCGGGCATGGTGGCTCATGCCTGCAATTCCAGCACTTTGGGAGGCTGAGGTGGGAGGATCCCTTGAGGCCAGGAGTTAGAGACCACCCTGGCCAATATTGCGAGACTCCCGTCTCCAGAAAAAGAAAGAAAGAAAGAAAGAAAAAGAATGGAGGAAACTTGCTGTTGCACATCTAACTTAGCGAGAGTGACTAAAAAAATGTCTCTTGGAGCAATAATTAATGGAAATGAGCATTCATTTTTAAATAAAAAAGAAAAAAGAAACTGAAGGACACTGGCAGCCTTTTGGACACTGGCAGCCTTTTGGACACTGTCAAGGTTGCAGGTCTTTGCTTTCGACCTCCCCTTTCCCAGCCATGTTTTGTCAAACTTGATGATCCTTTCCCTTTCTTCAAGAGCAAATTCTAACATATGTTTGATTTCTTCTTAGCCCCTAAATCCTCACAGCTTTGGCATGCAAATACCCCTGTCAACTTAGGTCTTGATTTTTAAAAATGCATGCAGTCTAATTCCTGTTTGCACCTCCAATCGTGGCGATGAGAAGTTTGCACACACAGGGGTGGAAGGCAGATAAGGCTACATTCTTTTCCTTGGGTCCCTTTTGTGGGGTTAATATGCAACAATCCCACTGTCTCTTTTATTTTCAGTAACAACAGGAGAAAGCTAGGTTAAACCTAGGGAAAGTGTTCTGTCTGGAAGTTGTTCTAAAATATTACCTCTAGAGTTAATCGCACAGTCTTTCCCTATTTTTTTTTTTTTTTTTTTTTTTTTTGAGATGGAGTTTTGCTCTTGTTGCCCAGGCTAGGGTGCAATGGTGCGATCTCGGCTCACTGCAACCTCCGCCTCCCGGGTTCAAGCGATTCTCCTGCCTCAGCCTCCTGAGTAGCTGGGATTACAGGCATGCATCACCATGCCCGGCTAATTTTGTATTTTTAGTAGAGATGGGGTTTCTCCATGTTGGTCAGGCTGGCCTCAATCTCCCAACTTCAGGTGATCCGCCCGCCTCAGCCTCCCAAAGCGCTGGGATTCTAGGCGTGAGCCACTGCACGGCCGTCTTTCCCTTTTAAGGATGAGGCAGAACCCCTAAATGGCCGGAAATGGTGCTGCCTGGAGAAGAGGGCTGGCCAAGATAAACTCAAGATTGCCATTCTATTCAGGAGAGTCCCCATGTCTTAAATCATAAAAAGTCCCCTGACCTCTGGATGGTGAAACATCTGGACTGGAGAAAGTTGCATGCATCATGGTGACTCTTCTTTCCGGATGAGTAACGCCTTCTCTGATGACCTCAATGTGCTTGGCCTCTTCTCCACCAACACAAAACCACAGTTCACAGGGAGGGGAACAAGATGGCGGCTTTCATTATCAATAGAAGATGAAGGCTTTCCCTGCCTTGAATCTCTTATATAGCTCATGTTGATAACTGCACTGCGTGGAGTTCGTTCTGCTCCAAGCAATGCCATGTGAGGCTACGAAGATCACAAAGTCAAACGTAGTTCATGATTTGTAAAATCCCTTCCACCCAAAGCAGTCACGTTCTTTCTTCCTCTTGCTTCTGCATCCTCAGCCACAGGTTGGCAACCTCCCATCCACCCAATCTGGCTCTTGGGATATTTAGCAAACCCATAAATGTTCAAATATCAGATGGGCCAGCTTATATCTGCACACTGTGGGTTTTCTCACTTGTTCATTTCATACGTATTTGTTGAGTGCCTACTATGTGCAGAGCAGGGGAGAGATTCAAATTCAGTCCACGCTGATTGAAGTCTTTGCTGGCTTCTCCTTTTCCCTGAACCAAACTAAAGTTTTGCTTGCACCGCATAGATTGTTCCTGTGTCTTTGCTAAGATGCTGGGGGTAACTGACTTCTGTGGAGATTCTTCTCAAAGGAGTCTTGTTTAACAGAAGAATGAAGACACTAACTACAAAGGAATGAAGGGTGCATTTTCAGATCCTGGCAGCCAAATGAAAAATATTTCCATTGCATGGAAGCCTTCCTGGGGTCCCTGACATGCATAGGATGTCATGTCATGACATGAGCCATGAGCATCTCTGCACATGGAGCCCACATCCCTTGGTCTAGCCCCAAACATCCCCTTATCAGAGTCCTTCCTTCAAGACAGCACCCCAGCTCCTTCTCATTCCTATCCCTTGCTCAGCCTTTTTTCTCTTCTAAGTATGTGTGTCAGCACCTGACATTATACTTATTTGTTTATTCCTTTTTATTATTATTATTATTATTATTATTTTTTGAGACAGAGTCTCACTCTGTCGTGCAGGCTGGAGTGAGGCGACACGATCTTGGCTCACTGCAATCTCCACCTTCCGGGTTCAAGCGATTCTCCTGCCTCAGCCTCCCAAGTAGCTGGGATTACAGGCGTGTGCCACCATGCTTGGCTAATTTTTTGTATTTTTAGTTTCACCATGTTGGCTAGGCTGGTCTTAAACTCCTGACCTCAAGTGATTCACCCCCCATCGGCCTCTGAAAGTGCTGGGATTACAGACATGAGCAACCATGCCCGGCCTGTTTATTCTTTATTGCTTATCACTGTTAAAATAACAGTAATTATTGCCCGGCGCTGTGGCTCATGCCTGTAATCCCAGCACTTTGGGAGGCCGAGGGGGGCAGATCACCTGAAGTTGGGATTTTGAGACCAGCCTGACCAACGTGGAGAAACCTCATCTCTACTAAAAATACAAAATTAGCTGGGCGTGGCGGGGCATACCTGTAATCCCAGCTACTCGGGAGACTGAGGCAGGAGAATCGCTTGAACCCGGAAGGCAGAGGTTGCAGTGAGCTGAGATTGTGCCATTGCACTCCAGCCTGGGCAATAAGAGCAAAACTCCGTCTCAAAAACAAACAAACAAACAAAACCAGTAATTATTTTTATTATTTAGTTATTATTGTTTAAATATTTAGTTATGATTATTTAAGGAATTTATTATTATTTACCTCCCTGCATGAGAACACAATGGTCCCCCAGGCAGAGAAGTTGGCTGTCTCTTCCCTGCGTTGTCCCAGCACTAGGACAGTGCCCAGAATGCAGTCAGGCTCCATAAAGGTTTGTAAATGAAGGAAGGAAGACATACGTTCCCTTTCTTCTCCATCTGTGCCTGGTGGAATTGTTCACCAATTCCAGGCAATCCTACAGTCTGCACCACTGGGGGACTTCCTTTTTTTTTTTTTTTGGAAACAGTCTTGCTCTGTGGCCCAGGCTGGAGGATGAGGGCGCGATCTTGGCTCACTGCAACCTCTGTTTCCTGGGCTCAAGTGATACATGTGCCTTGGCCTCCTGAGTAGCTGGAATTACAGGCACCCACCACCACACCCGGATAATTTTTGTATTTTCTGTAGAGAAAGGGTTTCGCCATGTTGGCCAGGCTGGTCTCGAACTCCTGGCCTCAAGTGATCTGCCTTCTTTGGCCTCCCAAAGTGCTGGGATTACAGGCATGAGCCACTGTGCCTGGCCCACTGGGAGACTTCTAATTCCCCCCTAAGTGACAGTTTGGCCTCCCACAGCTCCCCAGACCACGGCCCACAGAAGTCGCCGCTGCCGTTCCGACATGCAGGCTGGGTGGATGGGCTGGCTTGGGCAGCCCACCCCTCTGCAATTCTGCCCCCTTCAGAGCTGCCCCTTGTCTTAGAATGAAGCGCAGACCCCTCCCCAAGGCCATGGGGTTAAGAGATCCAATTGCTGCCCGCTGTCCTCTGCCCACAGCCTCCTCTGGGCCCCCTTCTCCTTCACTTGCTCAGCTCCAGCAGGTCCAGCTTCCTTTGGGTCCTTCACAAGGTCCACCTGTCCCCTGTCCCCTCCAGGTGTCAGCCCAGTGCTCCCTCCTCAGACAGGCATCATCTGATGTCTTCTCTAGAAGCCATTTCTGTTTCCCATCCCACTTCCCAGCCAGTCCCTGTCCACAGCATCTGCTGTGTGTGTGTGTGACTCTGGCTTCTCTAACAATGCACGTGTGCCTCTGTCAGCCACAGCTCTGTAGGCCGGGCATGGTGGTTCACACCAGTAATCCCAGCACTTTGGAAGGCTGAGCTGGGAGAGTTGCTTGAGCTCAGGAGTTCAAAACCAGCCTGGGCAACATAGTGAGACTCTGTCTCTATTAAAAAAAAAAAAAATTAAAATGACCAGGCGCATTGGCTCACGCCTGTAATCCCTGCACTTTGGGAGGCTGAGGCAGGCGGATAACCTGAGGTCTGAAGTTCGAGACCAGCCTGACCAACATGGAGAAACCCCATCTCTACTAAAATACAAAAAAATTAGCCGGGCGTGGTGGTGCATGCCTGTAATCCCAGCTACTCGGGAGGCTGAGGCAGGAGAATCGCTTGAACCAGGGTGGCGGAGGTTGCGGTGAGCCGAGATCATGCCATTGCACTCCAGCCTGGGCAACAAGAGCGAAATTCCGTCTCAATAAAAAAAAAAAAAAAAATTAAAAAAATCATCCGGGCATGGAGGTGTGTGCCTATAGTCCCAGCTACTCGGGAGCCTGAGGTGGGAGAATTGCTTGAGCCCAGGAGGTGAAGACTGCAGTGAGTCAAGATTGTGCCACTACACTCCAGCCTAGGTGATAGAGCGAGAAGACCCTGTCTCCAAAAAAAAAAAGAAAAGAAAGAAAACAAAAAAGAAACACAGCACCGTAAGGGTAGGGCCTCCTCGGCTTCCCTCATCAATAAACAACCTGTGGCCAAGACAGCACCTGGCATCAATAAACAACAGTAATATCTGCTGGATACGGGGGATGAATGACCGCTCCAGGCACTTGGCCTGTGGCTGTCTTTCCACCACCTTCTGTATGAGTCTCCCAGGACCACTGTGACAAAGTTCCATAGACTTGGGGGCTGGAACACCAGAAACTCATTTCCTCGCAGCTCTGGAGGCTGGAAAGCCAAGTTAAGGTGTGAGCAGGGCTGGTTTCTCCTGAGGCCTCTCCGTGGTTTGCAGACACCACCTTCTCCCTGTGTCCTCACAGGGCCTTCCCTCTGCGTATGTCTGTACCCCAATCGCCTCTTCTTATGAGGACAGCGGTCTGACTGGATTAGGGCTCACCCTAACGACCTTATTTTTGCTCAGTGACCTCTTTAAAGACCCTATCTCCAAGTAGAGTCATTTGGAGGTACTGGGGGTTAGGGCTTCAATATTGAATTATGGCTTCAATATGTGAATACTGAGGTGACACAATAAATGAATTTGGGGGCTTCAGTATGTGAATTTGGGGCTTCAATATATGAATTTGGGGGGACATAATTCAGCCCCTAACAAGCCCCATGCAATCCACTTAGAAAGGAGGGAAGGAAGGAAGGAAGGAAGGAAGGAAGGAAGGAAGGAAGGAAGGAAGCCCCCACCGCCTCCCCGTCTTGGGCTGGCTGGGACCGCACTCTTCCGCTGGCCTTGGATTTCAGGGCCCAGCTCTCAGCCTCCCTCCCACCCCTTCCTCCCAGGGACCTCAACCTCCCTGTTGCTCATGTTGTACTCATCGAGACCTCTCCTTAGATCCTGTTTATGCAGCCTGGTATCCGGTTGCTAAGCCCACCGCAGGTCAATTGCTCCCATTGGTTCAGTGCTTACTAAGGGCCAAGCACTGTCTGGCCATATTCTCCACATTAAACATATTTAACCCTCACGTAACCCACGAGGCAGCTCTGACTCTCCCTCTTGTTACATGGGAGGGAACCCAAGCTCAGACAGGTCAAATGACTCACCCGAGGTCATGGAGCGGAAAGCGGGGGACCCAGAGTCCACCTGGGCTTCAGCTCCAGGCACGAGCTCTGAGCACTGCTCAACCACAGACTATGTGGGCATGTCACAAGCAGGGCATGTCACAAATGGGGAGGGGGCAACAGGCAGGCTGGCACCCTTCGAGCCTCAGCACATGAGGCAATTGGTAAACTAACGACCAAGGAAGAGACAGGAACATAATAAAGGGCAGAATACAAATATAAGAATGAAAAACATGGCAATCTGGGTCCTTTTCATATAAGGACTAAGCGCTGTATATACCTTTACAGGCTCCATATATATCACTGCCACAGGACTGTAGGACACCGCAGAAAAAGAATCTGTTCAGTTAGGGCTGGCCGATGTAGCGAATATTATTATAGGACTTCCAGTTAAATTCAAATTTCATAAGCACTGATTTTTTTTTAGTACAAGTATGAAATATTTGGTACATGCTTTTACTAAGAATTTATTTGTTGTTTATCTAAAATTCCAATTTAGGCCGGGCACAGTGGCTCATGCCTGTAATCCTAGCACTTTGGGAGGCCGAGGCAGGTGGATCACTTGAAGTCAGGAGTTTGAGACCAGCCTGGCCAACATGGTGAAACCCCATCTCTACTGAAAGTATAAAAATTAGCTGGGCATGGTGGCATGTGCCTGTAATCCCAGCTACTCGGGAGGCTGAGGCAAGAGAGTCGCTTGAATCTGGGAGGCGGTGGTTGCAGTAAGCGGAGATCGCATCACTGCACTCCAGCCTGGGTGACAGAGTGAGACTCTGTCTCAAAAAAAAAAAAAAAAAAAATTTAACTGGGTACCTTGTAGGCTAAAGGATCATTTAGGCATGGCACATTTTATTTTAGCCATTTTGAAAGGATGTCTCTCTAAAATGCATGCCACGCTCTCTTGCTTCCTGAAACCCAATGCCCACTTTACGCCTGGTTTAAGGGACCAAGAGAGCATGCCATGCATTTTAGAGAGACATCCTTCCAAAACAGATAAAATAAAATGGGTCAGCCGGGCGCGGTGGCTCACGCCGGTAATCTCAGCACTTTGGGAGGCCGAGGCAGGTGGATCACGAGGTCAGGAGATCGAGACCATCCTGGCGAACATGGTGAGACCCCGTCTCTACTAAAAATACAAAAAATTAGCTGAGCGTGGTGGTGGGCACCTGTAGTCCCAGCTACTTGGGAGGCTGAGGCAGAAGAATGGCGTGAACCAGGAGGCGGAGCTTGCAGTGAGCCGAGATCGCGCCACTGCACTCCAGCCTGGGCGACGGAGCGAGACTCCGTCTCAAAAAAAAAAAAAAAAATGGGTCATGCCTAAATGACCCTTTGTAACAGATGTAACCAATCAAAACTATAAATTAGAGATGCCACAAATAAAGTCTTAAACAAAATAGAAGTTTATTTCTCTTTCACATAAAAATATTCCAGAGGTTAGAGGTCCCTGACTGCTATGGTGGCTCTGCAGCATCATCAGAGACCCTGACTCCTCCTACCTTTCTCTTCTACCATCCTTAACCTTAACAGTTGCCTCATGAGCCAATGCAATTGCTGGAGCTCCAACTGTCACATCAGCATCTCAAGCAAAAAGCGGTAGAGGGAAGAAGACTATAAAAAAAAGCACGTGTCAGCCATCTCTCCCCTTTTTGGTAAATTCTATCTTACAACTTCTGCTTATATTTACTATCCAGAACTTAGTCACATGGCCACTCTCAGTTGCAACAGAAGCTTGGAAATGTAGGATTATAACTATGTACATTGCCACATTGAATAAAATGAAGGGTCTGTTACTAAAGAACAGGAGAATGGATATTGGCCAGGCAAGTAGCCTCAATAAAATGCAATGGCCTCTTACCTTGTAGATTAGAAAACCTGGTCCCCCCTTTTTTTTGAGACAGGGTCTCACTCTGTTGCATAGGCTAAAGTGCAGTGGCCTGATCACAGCTCACTGCAACCTCTACCTCCCCCGCTCGAGTCATCCTCCCCTCTCAGCCCCAGGAGTAGTTGGGACTACAGGCGCACACCACCACACCCGGCAAATGTTTGCATTTTTGGTAGAGAAGGGGTTTCGCCATGTTGTCGAGGCTGGTCTCGAACTCCTGGACTCAAGCCTACCTTAGCCTCCCAGAGGTTACAAGTGTCAGCTACCACAACGGCCTAAAGCCCGGCCCTTTCTAATGGAGGATGTTAGGGACCCACTCTTTAAAAAATATAGGCAATTTTAATGTGCTTGCTATTTTGTTTTATTGACTTCACTCATTATAGTTCTAAGCCACCAAGAGCACAATCTAATATAACAGAAGAGTAATAAAATAAAGCAGCAGATTGATTTTTTTTATATCTAAAATCTAATTAAGAAGAATGTTTGTAAGGAGAAGAGTAAAGTCCTTGAAGAATAAATTCCTGGTCTCTGAGGATCTCCCCACTTCATCCTTAGGTTGTAATTCACGTCGGACTTTGTCTAGACCCTGCCATGGGCCAGGCACCATGCTAGGGCGTGAGGATGAAGTGATGGGTAAGGGGTACCTGTCACGCTTGCTTGCCGAGGTGATGAATACATGCTGAGACTCTCCGAGAAGGTGCCCGGGTCCTTCGTAATTAGTTTAGGTGAGGAAAGAGACCGCACCTGCATTGCAGTGCCTAGAAGCAGGGCACCCCTGAGATGGCGAATATTGCTGACAAAACTCATCCAACGGAGGAGAATTCTGGTTTGTCGATTCACCATGGGGGCCGTAAAGACCTTTATTTGCTGCTGGAGTCTTAACAGTGACTCGTGTTTTTGAGCAATTTTCTGGGCTTCCTGAAGTTGCTTAGTGACTCACCTGGTTCCCTTGGGTTCTGCTGAGAATATTTCACCTTTTAGATTTAGTATTAGGCCAAACAAACTGTGAAAATATGAAAAAAAGAAATCCTTGCTTTGCAACTTAATCCATGGGTCATGCAAAGCGTGTGTGATGGGGCGTTAACAGGGGTCTTGGGCTTCATTTCAGTTGAGGGCCCAGACTTTAGACACCAACTATTCCCAGTAGTACCAGAGTGAGGTGTGGTCAACCAGGCAAATGTGCAAAGGAGGGGTCAAAGGACAGTTTTGCATCTATTAGCTCAACAACCACTTTAAAGAAAAAAGATCCAGATGGCTGGGCGTGATAACTCAAGCCTATAAGCCTAGCACTTTGGGAGGCCAAGGCAAGAGAATTGCTTGAGCACAGGAGTTCAAGACCAGCCTGGGCAACATGGCAAAACCCTGTCTCTACAAGAAAATACAAAAATTAGCCCGGTGGCATGTGCCTGTGGTCCCCAGCTACTTAAGAGGCTGAGGTGGGAGGACTGATTGAGCCTGGGAGGTCAAGGCTACAATGAGCCATGATTGCACCACTGCACTCCAGCCTGGGCAGCAGAGTGAGATCCTGTCTCAAAAAAAAAAAAAAAAAGTCCAGGCATGATGGCTCACGCCTGTGATCCCAGCACTTTGGGAGGCCAAGATGGGCAGATCACGAGGTCAGGGGTTCAAGACCAGCCCAGCCAACATGGCGAAATCCCATCTCTACTACAAATACAAAAACTAGCCAGGCATTGTGGTGCACACCTGTAATCCCAGCTACTCAGGAGACTGAGGCAAGAGAATCGCTTTAACCTGGGAGGTGGAGGTTATGGTGAGCCGAGATTGTGCCATTGCACTCCAGCCTGGGTGACAGCAAGACTCCGTTTCAAAAAAAAAAAAAAAAAAAGAAAGATAAAGAAAAAAGATCCCAGAAAGTCTGTGATTAGGGAAAGTGGTTTTACAGAAAGTGGTTAGTGTCTTGCAAGTATGCCTCCCCCAACCCTGGAGGAGCAGAGTGGGATGGGGAGGGTTGCTTCCCCTTTACGCTTAGCTGAGAAAGGGTCCCCATGGAGAGAAGGACTAAGGGTCCCCATGGAGAGAAGGCATATGTCCCTGGGCCCAGAACAAAATGGCCGGCTTGCACCTCCCACCCGAAAGACCTGAAGGTGGAGAGGAGGCTCCTGGCTAAAGCAGCCGGGTGGTCACATTCCTTCCCCAACAGCCCGTCCAAGGTGGGAGATTTTGTGGACCAGGTGCGGGGCTGGGAGAGCCTGAGATCCTCCCAACCGGACCACCTGGAGCGAAAGGAGAATTTAGAGGAAGAGTTCTGTACTCTAACACCTCATCTCCAGGAGCTGGAGGTGGAATTACAAATAAAAGGCCAGCCCCAGGAGGTGTTTTCACCGGAATCAAAAGAACAGCAGTTGTGAGATCCTTGTGTCAAAGGAGTATTGAAAGACCCTGAGGGCCGGGTGCGGTGGCTCACGCCTGTAATCCCAATACTTCCGGAGGCTGAAGCAGGCAGATCACTTGAGGCCCAGGAATTCCAGACCAGCCTGGCCAGTGTGGTGAAACCCTGTCTCTACTAAAAATACAAAAATTAGCCAGGCGTGGTAGTGCATGCCTGTAATCCCAGCTACTCTGAAGGCTGAGGCAGGAGAATTGCTTGAACCTAGGAGGCGGAGGTTGCAGTGATCACGCCATTGCACTCCAGCCTGGGCGACAGGGTGAAACTCTATCTCAATAAAAAAAATAGAAAGAGGCCGGGCACGGTGGCTCATGCCTGTAATCCTAGCACTTTGGGAGGCCAAGGCGGTAGATCACCTGAGGTCAGGAGTTTGAGACCAGCCTGGCCAACATGGCAAAACTCCGTCTCTACTAAAAATAGAAAAATTAGCTGGGTGTGGTGGTGGTGGTGCACACCGGTAATCCCAGCTACTAGCAGGGGCTAAGGCAGGAGAATTGCTTGAATCCGGGAGGTGGAGGTTGCAGTGAGGGGAGATCGCACCACTGCACTCCAGCCTGGGCGAGAGAGCGAGACTTCATCTCAAACAAAAAAAACCAAAAAAACAAAAACCCCGAAAGAGCTCCCATGTGACAAGTTTAAATTCCTATCAAACCCAGGGGATAGCAAAGCCAGCCTGTGACCTACGTGTCCAGTTACACCGCGCCTGTTCTCTCCCTGTGTCTTCTTCCTTCTCCACTGTAAGCCTAGGAAACTGCCAGAAAGTGCAGCTAGCAAGCAAAGGGATGCCCCACAGGGAAAACAGTATCCCACGCCCAGCCGCCTCCCCACCAGGAGCTGGGGGTGGGGAGAAGCTGTCATTTGGGGGGGGTTGGCACTTACATGGCACTGCACATGTTATTTTATTTTATTTATGTATTTATTTGAGATGGAGTCTTGCTCTGTCACCCAGGTTGGAGTACAACGGCATGATCTCGGCTCACTGCAAGCTCCACCTCCGGGTTCAAGCGATTCTCGTGCCTCAGCCTCCCAGGTAGCTGGGATCACAGGTGCATGCTACCACGCCTCGCTAATTTTTGTATTTTTAGTAGAGACAGGGTTTCACCATGTTTGCCAGGCTGGTCTTGAATTCCTGACCTCAGGTGATCCGCCCACTTTGACCTCCCAAAGTGCTGGAATTACAGGCGTGAGCCACCGTGCCTGGCCTGGGACTGCACCTTGTAGATCCTGATTGGAGAAAGGGGCCAGCAGAGCCAAGGGCCTGCCTTAGATCTCATGCAAGGCATGAATAAGAGCATTTGAACAGGTTTGAACCAGGCAGTGGGGGGAAGATGAAGTGTTTTCTGCACCCAATGAGTCCCACTTGTTCAATGTACCAGTTACACAAAAAAGCTTTAAAAATATGCCAGGTTTAATCTCCCAATTTCAGGGAAGCACAATTAGCACATCCATTCATTAGGGCTCCATTTACACTTCCTGTCTCACTTCTAAATACCTGCGTGTGTGGAGCCAGTTCTAACTGTAGCGCTCATTAATGTTCTATTTGTGATGTGGGTTTCAGGTACCTGGGAACCTCACACTAACATTACCCAGTGTCCCGGAACTTAGTACAGATGCGCCCATTTGGGGCCTCATCTGTGGGGTGCTTAATTCTAGAAGAGTTAGGAGAACATCACTGGCATGCTACCCAATTGCACGTGTTCTGGGAACAGAATGCATTTGAATTTTTCATATGCCTTTTATTTTTATTTTTATTTATTATTATTATTTATTTTGAGACAGTCTCTGTCTGTCGCCCAGGCTGGAGTGCAATGGCGCCATCTGGGCTCACTGCAACCTCCACCTCCCAGGTTCAAGTGATTCTCCTGCCTCAGACTTCCGAGGTGTGTGCCACCACACCTGACTAATTTCTGTATTTTTGGCAGAGACAGGATTTCACCATGTTGGCCAGGCTGGTCTCAAACTCCTGACCTCAGGTGATCCACCTGCCTCGGCCTCCCAAAGTGCTGGGATTACAGGCACGAGCTACTGTGCCCGGCCATATGCCTTTTAAGTGTTTTTTTGTTTTGTTTTGGTTTGTTTTGGTTTGTTTTTGAGACAGGGTCTTGCTCTGTGCAGTGGCACAATCTCAGCTCACTGTAGCCTCGACTTCCTGGGCTCAGTGATCCTCTCACCTTAGCCTCTTGAGTAGCTAGGACTACAGGCATGCACCACCACACCTGGCTAACTTTTGTATTTTTTGTAGGGTTTCGCCATGTTGCCCAGGCTGGTCTTGAACTCCTGGGCTCAAGCGATCCACCTGCCTCAGCCTCCCAAAGTGCTGGGATTACAGGTGTGAGCCACAGATGTGCCCGGCTTAAATGTTCTTAACCTTCTCCTATACTGGACTTGTGATGAAGGCCAAGTGTCTGACTTAAGCTGACACATAATTACCCTTTACAGTAAATTGCAGATGAGACAGGTGTTGTTGAGCCGTTGAGAGGGATACAGAAATGGAGACGAGACCTGAGCCCTTGAAGAGGCTCTTGTTTTCACCGTGTGGACTTGGCTGCCGTCCCAGCTCTGGTAGGTGTCAGCCACGGTGATTAAAACCTCCGTGTGTCTAACCCTTCCCATACAAATGCAGAAGGATGGCCGGCTGGCGGCTGGGCTCCTCCTAATCCCAGGAGGCGGGAGGGCCAGACAGGATCGTGGGTTAAATGACACTGCACCAGCCAAGTGGCATGTAGCTTCTCATTTATGGGATGTGGCTCCAACTGTGACTCGTCTTTTCTTTTTTGAGACGGAGTCTCACTCCATCACCCAGGCTGGAGTGCAATGGCGTGATCTTGGCTCACTGCAACCTCTGCCTCCCTGGTTCAAGCGATTCTCCTGTCTCAGCCTCCTGAGTAGCTGGGATTACAGGCGCACATCACCATGCCCAGCTAATTTTTGTATTTTTAGTAGAGATGGGGGTTTCATGATGTTGATCAGGCTGGTCTCGAACTCCTGACCTCATGATCCACCCGCCTCGGCCTCCCAAAGTGCTGGGATTACAGGCATAAGCCACCGCGCCTGGCTTGTCTTTTCTTTTTAGTAATTTTTCTATTATGGTAAAATATGCAAATATAAAATTTACGATTTTGATAACTTTAAGTGTACAATTCAGTGGCACTGTTTTATTTTTATTTGTGTTTTATTTTATTTATGTATTTATTTTATTTTCAGACAGGGTCTCGCTCTGTTGCCCAGGCTGGAGTGCAGTGGCGCTATCACGGCTCACTGTAGCCTCAACTTCCTGGGCTCCAGCAACCCTCCCAGTCAGCCTCCAGAGTAGCTGGGACTACAGGCATGTGCCACCACATCTGGCTAATTTTCATATTTTGGGGAGAGACGTGGTTTCACCATGTTGCCCAGGCTGGTCTCCAACTCCTGAGCTCAAGCGATCCACCCACCTCAACCTCCCAAAGTGCTGGGATTACAGATGTGAGCCACCACTCCCGGCCAGTGGTGGTGTTTTTACAGTGGTAAATGACCATCACCACCATCTATCTCCAGAACTTTTCATGTTCCCAAACAGAAATTTTGTCCCCATTAAACACTAACTCCCATTTCCTGTCCCCTAGCCCCCTGGCAGCCACCTTTCTGTCTGTCCCTATGAATTTGCCCATCTTAGGTATCTCACATAAGTGGAATCAAACAATATTTGTCTTTTTGTGACTGGCTTCTTTCACTTAACATCATGTTTTCAAGTTTCATCCATGTTGTAACATGTGTCAGAATTTTGTTCCTTTTCATGGCTGAGTAATATTCCATTGTATGGATAGACCATATTTTGTTTATCCTCGCCCATTTACAGACATTTGGGCTGTTCTTTTGTGAATATCACTGCTATGAACATTAATATACAAGTATCTGAGTCCATGTTTTCAATTCTTCCTAGGGTTGGAATTGCCGGGTCACACGGCAATTCTATATTTAACTTTTTTTTTTTTTTTTTTTAGATGGAGTCTTGCTCTATCGCCCAGGCTGGAGTGCAGTGGCATGATCTCTGCCTCCCGGGTTCAAGCAATTCTCCTGCCTCAGCCTCCCGAGTAGCTGGGATTACAGGCACACACCACCATGTTCGGCTAATTTTTGTATTTTTAGTAGAGATGGGGTGTCACCATGTTGGCCAGGCTGGTCTCAAACTCCTGACCTCAGGTAATTTACCTGCCTTGGCCTCCCAAAGTGCTGGGATTACAGGCGTGAGCCACCAAGCCCAGCCTATATTTAACTTTTAAAGGAACTGCTAAACTGTTTCCACAGCAGTTGTACTGCTTTACTATCCCATCTGCAATGCGGGAGGTTTCCATTTTGTCTACATCCTTGCCAACACTTGTTATTTTCTTTTTGTTGTTGTTTATCACAGCCATCCTAGGGGTATGAAGTGGTGTCTCCTAGTGGTTTTGATTTGCATTTCCCTAGTGACTAATGATATTAAGCATCGTTTCATGTGCTTATTGTCCATTTGTATAACTTCTTCGGAAAAGTCTACTCAAGTCTTTTGCCAGTTTTTGAACTGGGTTGTTTGGTTTTTTTGCTGTTCAGGTGTAGGAGTTCTTTATATATTCTGAATATTAATTATTTATGAGATGCATGACTTTCAAATATTTTCTCCTGGTCTGCAGGTTGTCTCTTCACTTTCTTGATGGTGTCTTTTGACACATAACCAAATGTGACTTTCTGCATATGTAAAAAATAATCACTGATCTGATAAAGATCGGCTAGGTGACAACTATGCGGTATTAATCCATTCACCCATTGAACCCACAAACATGTAGAAGGAGAGCCTGGTGCTGGGTGCTGGGGAGGGCTCTATGAATAAGATACAGTAGCCTGGCCTGGCGTGGTGGCTCACATCTGTAATCCCAGCACTATGGGAGGTTGAGGTGGGAGAACTGCTTGAGTCTAGGAGTTCGGGACCAGCCTGAGCAACATAGCGAGACCCCCGTCTCTAAAAAAAAAAAAAAGATAGTAGCTCCCAGACATCTTGCCTGCAAAGTGTTTACAGTCTAGTTGACAAGAAACTCCCCACAAAAAAGAAAGTCTGAAAAACAGTAACAATGATGTTTGTAGGTGCCATATGACCATTTTGTGTGTGTGTGAATTTCAGTTGACGGGTTAGAATGCTCCAATGTGCAAGGAGGCTGATCAGAGAAAGCCCTCAAGGTCTTCCTCACCTGCCCTAAACTGCACAACCAAATTTCTCACCAGCAATCAACAGCTCCATCCACACAGTAGGTGCTGCGCGACCTCTTAATTAGCAAGAATTCAAGAGCATTACGTTTAGGTGTTGTAATATCCCCAGTTCATTTAGTCTCTCACCAGGTCAGTGTTATGTTCTAGTCAGGGAGCTCTTTTGTGGCTTTGCAATAGACTTAATAAAAACATCACCAGTTCTGCCTTTTGTGGAGGCTGTGCCATCAAAACAAATCACAAAAACATTTTTTATTGAGCACCTACTTTGTGTTTTATATTGGTGCTCTGTTTTCTTATTCTTGATTTTTAAAAACATCAATAGGCTGGGTGCAGTGGTGCATGCCTGTAATCCCAGCACTTTGGGAAGCCAAGGCGGGAGGATCACTTGAGGCCACGAGTTCAAATTCAGCCTGGGCAACATGGTAAGACCCTGTCTAAACCAAAAAAATTTGTTTAATTAGCTGGGTATGGTGGCGCATGCCTTTACTCCCAGCTACTAAAGAGGCTGAGGTGGGAGGATCACTTGAGCCCACGAGGTCAAGGCTGCAGTGAGTTGTGATCATGCCACCGCACTCCAACCTGGGTAACAGAGCAAGGCCCTGTCTCAAAAAAAAAAAAAAAAAAATGGTAACAGTTATTTACTGTTACATAAAATTGAATTTAATAAAATGAGATCTAACAAAACAGGCCTGGGCATGCTGTAATCCCAGCACTTCGGGAGGCTGAGGCGGGTGGATCACCTGAGGTCAGGAGTTCGAGACCAGCCTGGCCAACATGGTGAAACCCCGTCTCTACTAAAAATACAAAAATTAGCCAGGCATGGTGGCACATGCCTGTAATCCCAGCTACTGGTGAGGCTGAGGCACGAGAATCACTTGAACCTGGGAAGCAGGGTTACAGCGAGCTGAGACTGTGCCACTGCCCTCCAGCGTGGGCGACAGAGCAAGATTCTGTCTCAAAAAAAAAAATAAATAAATAAATAGCAAAACAAAAAAATGGGCCAGGCGCGGTGGCTCACGCTTGTAATCCCAGCACTTTGGGAGGGCGAGGCGGGCGGATCACGAGGTCAGGAGATTGAGACCATGGTGAAACCCCATCTCTACTAAAAATACAAAAAATTAGCTGGGCGTGGTGGCGGGTGCCTGTAGTCCCAGCTACTCGGAGAGGCTGAGGCAGGAGAATGGCGTGAACCCGGGAGGCAGAGCTTGCAGTGAGCCGAGACTACGCCACTGCACTCCAGCCTGGGCGACAGAGCAAGACTCCGTCTCAAAAAAAAAAAAAAAAATGTTAGAAGGCAATAATTTACAGGGTCAAAAGAGTCTATATTTTTTAAAGGCTTGTCTTAAATTCCTATGAAGAGATCCTCTAACACAAATAAGATTTGTTTCCTGAAGCATTCGATTCCTGGGCTATAGTAACAGAGACCTTCGTCATGGCAGCGTCCTGGGCTTTGGATAAGGGAATGCTAACCAGAAATCACGGTTGCTGAAATGATAATTTCAGTACATAGGGGAAATAGTATTTCTAAATGGTGAATATGAATTTTTGCACTCTGCATTACATTTTAACAACATATCTGTTATTTAAGGCAAGGTACACTCATGCTTCACGGAGCTTAACGCCGCTGCCTCGCCTGGCCTGCTTGCTCCACTTGAAGCTGGGCTCCTCTGTGAGAGGTGAAGCTCCCTGGCCATAGCCATGTCTCCTGGCTCCCCGAGACATGCTTCAAGAATTGGGAGGAGCCAAAAAGACACAAAATAAATAACAATGAAAAATAAAAAATAAAGAATGGGAGGACTCAACTGCTTGAGCCAAAAGCCCAGACAGCATCTTTTTCTTTTTCTTTTTTCTTCTTTTTTTTTGGAAACAGTCTTGCTCTGTTGCCCAGGCTGGAGTGCAGTGGCACCATCTCAGCTCAGGTTTAAGCAATTCTCCTGCCTCAGCCTCCCCAGTAGCTGGGATTACAGGTGTATACCACCATGCCTGGCCAATTATTTTTTCTTTTTTTTTTTTTTTTTTTGAGACACGGTCTCACTCTGTCACCGAGGCTGGAGGCCTGGTGGCACAATCTCGGCTCACTGCAACCTCTGCCTCCTGGGTTCTGCCTGCCTCGGCCTCACAAAGTGCTAGGATTACAGGCATGAACCACCACGCCCCACCAAGAGTGTTCCCTCTTCTTGGAGTCTGTGAGTCTAAACAATTATCCTTCAATGGCATTTGTATCCTGATCTGTTGGGCTTTGCCAAACCTAAATAATAATAAAACCTTCACTTATTTATTTTGAGACAGAGTTTTACTCTGTCACCCAGGCTGGAGTGCAGTGACACAGTCTCGGCTCACTACAACCTCCGCCTCCCGGGTTCAAGCGATTCTCCTGCCTCAGCCTGCGGAGTAGCTGGGATTACAGGTGTGCACCACCACGTTAAGCTATTTTTTGTATTTTTAGTAGAGACGGGGTTTCACCATGTTGATCAAGCTGGTCTCGAACTCCTGGCCTCAAGTGATCTGCCCACCTCAGCTTCCCAAAGTGCTGGGATTACAGGCATGAGCCACCGCATCTGGCCTATAAAGCCATTACTTTAAAAGACCGCAGCACTGTGCAGCAAGCCCATCGGACCCTCCCAGAGACTCCTCCACACCTGACTAACATGTTTCTCCTCTAGGCCTGTGACCCAGGAGCCCGAAGGACTTTTCTAAAGTGAAAACTGATCACATCACTCTCTCATTTAAAATTCCCTAGAACCTTCTGTTACAAATTAGAGTGAACCCCATAGTTCCTACTGTGGTCTCCGAGGCCCTGCAGGTCTCAGCCCTGCAATCTGCTCCTGGGCGCTGAGCTCAGTGCTCTGCATGCTGGCCTCCTTCCCGTTCTTCAACGACGCCAAGCCAGTTCCTGCCTCAGGGCCTTTGTACCTGCTGTTCTGTCCACCCAGAATGCTCTTCCTCCAGCTCTTGCACGACTGGCCTCTTTCCCTTTAGTCTCAGTCAAATGTCACCTTTTAGAGAGGCCACCCTTAAGGACCCAGTCAGACATTTTCTTCCATCACTTGGTTTTATGTGCTTTGTGGCATCTGCCACTCTCTGTCACAATTCACTTGTTTATTGTCTGTCTCCCCACCATGCCTGCCTACTTGGCGTAGAATCTGAGCTCCCTGAGAGCAGGGGCCTGGTTCGCTGCTATGCCCCCTGAGCCTGGCACATGCCTGGTGCATGGTGTTGGTTGCACGAATGAGGGGTGCCTTACCTCGTTCAGGACTGGACAGCGGAGAGGTGCCAGGGCTGGACCAATGCAGGGTTGTCTCCTGCTGTGACCCTGCAGCCACTTGGGAACTGCCGCCTCACCAGAGGCTTCCAAACTTCTGGCCCCAGACCAGCCCACTGCAGTGTCAGGGCTGGGGAAAGACAGACAGCAGCTGCTTCCTGGAGAAGCCAATGGGAAGCCAGCGGCTGTTTGGTGAGGTCCTGCTGACCAGCACATTTCCCCTCTGAGGGTTCCTTGTCCTTCCCCCAGACCCCAGGCTCATCCATTGCCTGGCTGTCCCCAGGCTGCGTCTCTACTTGGCCCGAAGGAGATGATGCAGCTTTTGCTGGTGCAGAGATGTCTGGGGTGGCTGCCAGCACTTTTATCTTCTCATTTTATCTGCCAGCCAAGAGCTTCTCCCTGCCTTTGCCTCTTGAAGCTTAAGGCAAGAAACATCGACCTTGAGTACAGGAGCTTCCCTCTTCATTACTCAAGGTCCCCTGTCCTGGTTCATATCCAGGCCGGCTGCTCCCCAGTCTCCTCTCTTCTCTTCCCTCAACTCTCCTTCCCCCAGGCAGCCTCAAAACAAAATCTGAGGCTTTTTTCTCCTGAGATCCAGCTCAGGAAGTAGTAGCACTGACAGTTTGTCCCTTTTCCCCAGGGGCACCAACAGATTGTAGCCAAGCTGAAGTCCCTCGGAGCCTCTGTAGAGCGAAGGAGACTCCAGCACCTGGACTCGGTGGTGGCTCAGCCTCCCTAGCTTACAGCACGTTCATCTGACAGTTTTTGAGGGCCTGTTATTTGCCAAGCATTGGTCTTCCAGGGTCTACCTTCTGGACCAGGGAGGCACTTTGGGCATACCATGTTGCATGTCTATGCAAGCAAAGGCTCTTGGAGTATACCACGGAACAGCCTGCATTGTTGGGCTGTCCCCGTGGACAATGGGATATCCACGTGCAAACGAAGGGAGTCGGACCCCCTACCTCACATCATTTACAAAAACTAACTAAAGATTATCAAAAACCTAAATGCAAGTGCCAAAACCACTGAACTCTTAGAAGAAGAAAATGCAAGCATAAATCTCCATGATTTTGGACTGGGCAAAGCCTTTATTAGCTATGACACCAAAAGCACAAGCAACAAAAATCAATAGATGGCTGGGTGAAGTGGCTCATACCTGCAATCCCAGCACTTTGGGAGGCTGAGGCAGGTGGATCACTTGAGGTCAGGAGTTCCAGACCAGCCTGACCAACGTGATGAGACCCCATCTCTACTGAAAATACAAAAATTATCTGGGTGTGGTGGCACATGCCTGTAATCCCAGCTACTTGGGAAGCTGAGGCAGGAGAATCACTTGAACCCAGGAGGTGGGGGTTGCAGTGAGCCAAGATCACACCATTACACTCCAGCCTGGGCAACAAGAGTGAAACTCCATCTCAAAAATAAATAAATAAATAAATAGATAGATACACTGAACATCATCAGGATTAAACAAAAATCAGTAGATACACTGAACATCATGGGGTTAAACAAAAATCAATAGATACACTGAACATCATGGGGTTAAACAAAAATCAATAGATACACTGAACATCATGGGGGTTAAACACTTAAGCTTTAAAGGGCACCATCAAGAAAGTGAAAAGACAATCCACAGAATGGGAGAAAATTTTTGCAAATCATACATTTCGTAAGCGATTTGTATCTAGAATGTATAAACAACTCTAACAACACAATTAAAAAGACAAAAAAAAAAAAAAACCTGAAAAATGTGGGCAGGTGCAGTGGCTCACACCTGTAATCCCAGCACTTTGGGAAGCCAGGGTGGGTGGATCACTTGAGCTCAGGTGTTCCAGATCACCCTGGGCAACATGGCTAAATCCCATCTCTACAAAAAATACAAAAATCAGCCAGGTGTGGTGGCACGCACCTGAGGTCCCAGCTACCATGGAGGCTGAGGTGGGAGGATGTCTTGAGCCCCCTTGGTGGCTGCCGTTGCAGTAAGTGGAGATCACGCCACTGCGCTTGAGCCTGGGTGACAGAGCCAGACCCTGTCTCAAAAAAAAAAAAAAAAAGACTCCTTCTCTTAAGAAAAAAAGAAAACTGGGCAAAGAATTTGACTAGATATTTCTCCAAAGAAGACACTCAATGGCCAATAAACACATAAAAAGATGATCAACACCATAGGCCATCAGGGACATGAAAGCAAAATGACAATTAACTTCCACTTGACACCCACTCAGATAGCTATAATAAAAAAGTCGGGGCCAGGCGTGGTGGCTCACCCTGTAATCCTAGTACTTTGGGAGGCCAAGGCAGGCGGACCACTTGAGGTCGGGATTTCAAAACCAGCCTGGCCAACATGGTGAAACCCCATCTCCACTAAAAATACAAAAAAATTAGCTGGGCGTGGTGGCACACGCCTTTAATCCCAGCTACTTGGGAGGCTGTGGCAGGAGAATCGTTTGAACCTGGGAGGCAGAGGTTGCCGTGAGCCAAGATCGTGCCACTGCACTCCAGCCTGGGCGACAGAGCGAGACTCTGTCTCAAAAAAAAAAAAAAAAAGTCAGGCAATAGTAAGTGTTGGTAAGGATGTGGGGAGATTGGAACCCCTGTACACTGCTGGTGAGAACAGAGAATGGTGCTGTAACTTTGGAAAACAGTCTCGCAGTTCCTGAAAAGGCTAAACATAGAATTACCAGCCGAAGAGCCAGGCACGGTGGCTCACACCTGCAATCCCAGTACTTGGGGGGCGCTGAGGCAGGTGGATAACCTGAGGTCAGGAGTTTGAGACCAGTTCTGGCCAACATGGTGAAACCTTGCCTCTACTAAAAAAAAAAAAAAAAATTAGCTAGGCATAGTGGCAGACGCCTGTAATCCCAGCGACTCGGGAGGCTGAGGCAGGAGAATTGCTTGAACACAGGAGGCAGAGGTTGCAGTGAGCCAAGATCTTGCCACTGCACTCCAGCCTGGGTGACAGAGCAAGACTGTCTCAAAAAAAAAAGAATTACCAGCTGACCCAGTTCTTCCACTCATGGGTATACACCCAAGAAAAATGAAAACATACATCTATAGAAAAACATATATACACATATTCATAACTACATTATTCATAACAGTAAAAAGCAGAAACAACCCAAATGTTCATCAATCAATGAATGGATCAACAAAATGTGGTGTATATCCATAAAATTAAATATGATTTAGCAATGAAAAGGAACGAAGCAGCAGGGTGAAGTGGCTCACGCCTATAATCCCAGCACTCTGGGAGGCTGAGGCAAGCAGATGACTTGACTCCAGGAGTTCAAGACCAGCCTGGCAAGCATGACAAGACCCTGTCTCTACTAAAAATACAAAAATTAACTGTGCATGGTGGCGTATGCCTGTAATTCCAGCTACTCAGGAGGCTGAGGGCTGAGAATCACTTGAACCCGGGAGGCGGAGGTTGCAGTGAGCCAAGATCAGGCCACTGCACTCCAGCCTGAGCGACAGAGCGAGACTCTGTCTCAAAAAAAAAAAAAAAAAAAAAAGGAATACACGATACAACATGAATGAACCCTGAAAACATTACACAGACACACACATATGCCTGTGTCTATATATAACATATTTAGCCACAAATGGCCATATATTGTATGATTCATTTAGATGAAATGTCTGCAATAGGCAAATCCATAGGGACAGAAAATAGATTAGTGATTGCCTAGGGCCTAGCGGGTGGGGGGAAAATGGGGAGTGACTGCTAATGGGTACAGGGTTTCCTGTCGGGGTGAAAAATATTGTAAACTTGATTGTGGTGATGGTTGCAAAACTCCGTGAATATACTAAAAACCATTGCATTGCACACTTTCAATGAGTAGGTTGCATAGTAGGTGAGTTTTCTCTCAATACAGCTATTATGAAAAATTGTGGGCCCAGCGCAGTGGCTCATGCCTATAATCCCAGCACTTTGGGAGGCCAAGGCAGGCAGATCACCTGAGGTCAGGAGTTCGAGACCAGCCTGGCCAACATGGTGAAATCCCATCTCTACTAAAAAATACAAAAATGAGCTGGGCGTGGTGGCAGGCGCCTGTAATCCCAGATACTCAGGAGGCTGAGGCAGGAAAATCACTTGAACCCAGGAGGCAGAGGTTGCAGTGAGGATTGTGCCACTGCACTCCAGCTTGGGCCACAGAGCGAGACTCTGTCTCAAGAAAAAAATAAAAATTGTGATAAAAATCCTGGATCATCAAGAGGGTTTGAGAATTTGCAAATTTATAATTTGTGGTAGGCAGAACAATGACTAAAGATGTCCTGCTGGAACCAGGCGCAGTGGCTCATGTCTGTAATCCTAGCACTTTGGGAAGCCGAGGTAGGTGGATCACTTGAGGTGAAGAGTTTAAAACCAGCCTGGCCAACATGGTGAAACCCCGTCTCTACTAAAAATACAAAAAAATTTGCCGGGCGTGGTGGCAGGTGCCTGTAATCTCAGCTATTTGGGAGGCTGAGGCAGGAGAATAGCTTGAACCCAGGAGGCGGAGGTTGCAGTGAGCCGAGATTGAACCAGTGCACTCCAGCCTGGGTGACAGCGAGACACTCCGCCTCAAAAAAAAAAAAAAGTCCAGCTGGGTGCAGTGACTCACACCTGTAATCACTTTGGGAGGCTGAGACAGGAGGATTGCTTGAGCCCAGGAGCTCAAGACCAGCCTGGGCAACAGAGTAAGGCTTTGTCACTACAAAAAGCAAATTAGATGTGTGCCTGTAGTCTCAGCTACTGGAGAGGCTAAGGCAGGAGGGCTGTTTGAGCACGAGGTCACGTATGCATAATTGTGCCACTGCACTCCAGCCTGGGTGACCAAGTGAGACTCTGTCTCAAAAAACAAAACAAAACAAAACAACAACAAAAAAACAGGCCCTGATGCCTGAACTAGTGTCTGTTACCTTAAGTGGCAAAAGAGACTTTGCAAGATGTGATTAAGTGTGTGGACCCTGATATAAGGAGATTATCCTGGATTATATAAATGCCCCCAATCTAATCATGAGTGTTTTTTTTTTTTTTGAGATGAAGTCTCGCTCTGTCACCCAGGCTGGAGTGCAGTGGTGTGATCTCAGCTCACTGCAACCTCTGCCTCCCAGGTTCAAGCTATTCTCCCGTGTCAGCCTCCCAAGTAGCTGGGATTACAGGCACACACCATGTCACCCTGCTAACTTTTTTTTTTTTTTTTTTTTGAGACTGAGTTTCGCTCTGTTGCCCAGGCTAGAGTGCAGTGGCACAATCTTGGCTCACTGCAACCTCTGCCTCCTGGGTTCAAGCAATTCTCCTGCCTCAGCCTCCCGAGTAGCTGGGATTATAGGTGCCCACCACCACGCCCAGCTTATTTTTGGTTTTTTAGTACAGACAGGTTTTCACCATGTTGGTCAGGCTGGTCTTGAACTCCTAACCTCAGGTGATCTGCCCGCCTCGGTCTCCCAAAGTGCTGGGATTACAGGCGTGAACCACCAAACCTGGCTCACATGAGTTTTTAAAAGCAGAGACCCAGCCAGAGACCCGGCCAGGCATGGTGGCTAACGCCTGTAATCCCAGCACTTTGGGGGGCCAAGGTGGGCGGATCACGATGTCAGGAGATCGAGACCAGCCTGGCTAACATGGTGAAACCCCGTCTCTACTAAAAATACAAAAAATTAGCCGGGCGTGGTGGCGGGCGCCTGTAGTCCCAGCTACTCGGGAGGCTGAGGCAGCAGAATGGCATGAACATGAACCCGGGAGGTGGAGGTTGCAGTGAGCTGAGATCACGCCACTGCACTCCAGCCTGGGTGACAGAGCGAGACTCTGTCTCAAAAAAAAAAGAAAAAAAAAAAAAGCAGAGAGCCTTCCCCAACTGGGTCAGACCCTGAAAAGGGCACAGGGGAGAAAGAAATCACTGGATCTCCCATTGCTGGCTTTGAAGGTGGAAGAAAGGGGCCACAAGCCAAGGAGTGTGGTACCCTCTAGAAGCTGAGAATGCCCTTCAGCTGAAGCCAGCAAGGAAACGGGGATTTCCGTCCTAAAACCACAAGGTACTGAATTATGCCTTGACCAGATATGGCTCCTCCAGATAGGAATTTAGGCTGACCCATTATTTTAGCCTGGTAAGACACAAGTTCTGACTTCCAGAACTGTAAGATAATAAATTTGGGTTGTTTAAGCCACTAAATGGTGGTATATTGTTATGGCAACAATGGAAACCATTACATAACTACTTTATGTGGACTTTAGGAAGCTAATCTTAAAAAATAAAAAAGGTCTGTTACAATGGCTCATGCCTGTAACACTTGCACTTTGGGAGGTCGAGGTGGGAGGATACCTTGAGCCTAGGAGTTAGAGGCCAGTCTGGGCAACATAGTGAGGGCCTAGCTCTACAAAAAAAAAAAAAGAAAGAAAAAAATTAGCCAGGCATAGTGGCGTACACCTGTAGTCTCAGGTACTCAGGAGGCTAAGGCGGGGGGATCACTTGAGCCGGGAGGTTGAAGCTGCAGTGAGCTATGATCGTGCCACTGCACTCCAGCCTGGGTGACAGAGTAAGATTCCATCTCAAAAAATAAAATAAAAATTTTTAAAAAGAGGCTCCTCATGTCTGAGGATGAAAAGATCTACTCGTGGCTGAAAAATCTCTACCTGTTTCCCTCCCTCCCCACCTCCTGCGAGAAGCAAGAGGAAGCCAGCAGAGCTGCCTTAGGGAGTGACACCTGAAAATAGAAACTGCAATGGGATTTTATTTCTAACTCCACAGGCATCTCTGTGAGTCATTCATCTCTCTGGGTCTCACTTTCCTTGTCTGTAAAGCAGGCTGAATTCACCCTGACTTCTGCCTACCCCACAGTTTAAGGGCTAGGAAGAAAAATCCCCAAAATTCCACTTCATAAATAGAGCCCCAGGGCGCTCCTTTTAAAGCACGAGATAAACCACAGACAGAATTCTGGTCACAGGACACCCCCAGGCCGACTCATGGGGCATCATTCCTTTCTCCCAGCTTCCTTCACTCTCCCGGCTTCCTTCCTTCCTTCCGGGTTCTGGGCACACACCTGGTCCCTTGTAGCTGCAGTCAGCACAGAAACAAGAAAAGCTTCAGACAGGCAAAGGTGCAGAAACCAATGCCAGGGCCCATAGGGACAAGGTTTTCGATTTTTGTGTTTTGGGTGGCAGTACTCTCACACCAGGATGACTGGGGCTTAGCACGACCTAATCGTCTTCATGATGGAAAGAAGGCAAAGCAATTGATTGCCCAGAGAAAACTGGAAGGTACAGAGGCAGGATGAGACTGAGGTGAAGGTAAGGCAAGGAAAGACAGGAGGAGAAATGAAACATCTCAGGGTGGTGTGGGAGTGGACATAGGGTTGGGAGGGCATTGTGACACCCTAGGCTAATTCCCTCCTCAGACCCCACCCCAATATTACCTAATCAGGTGGACGTTTTCTTAGTAAGCAGGTTACAACTGACTTAGTTTGGGGCTTTTTTTTTTTTTTTTGAGACCGAGCTTCACTCTTGTTGCGTAGGTGGGAATGTAATGGCGCGATCTCGGCTCACCGCAACCTCCACCTCCCGGGTTTCAGCTATTCTCCTGCCTCAGCCTCCCAAGTAGCTGGGATTACAGGCATGCGCCATCACACCCAGTTAATTTTGTAGTTTTAGTAGAGACAGGGTTTCACCATATTGGGTCAGGCTGGTCTGGAACTCCTGACCTCAGTTGATCCACCCACCTTGGCCTCTCAAAGTGCTAGAATTACAGGAGTGAGCCACCGCACCCGGCTTTTTTTTTTTTTTTTTTTTGGACACAGTTTCACCCTGTTGTCCTGGCTGGAGTGAAATGGCGCGATCTCGGCTCACTGCAACCTCTGCATCCTGGATTCAAGCGATTCTCGCGCCTCAGCCACCCGAGTAGCTAGGACTACAGGCGCGCCACCACACTTGGTTGTTTTTTTTTTTTTTTTTTTTTGTATTATTAGTAGAGATGGGGTTTCATCATGTTGGCCAGGCTGGTCTGGAACTACTGACCTCAGGGGATCCACCTGCCTCGGCCTCCCAAAGTGCTGTGATTACAGGCATGAGCCACTATGCCTGGCCTGGGGCTATTTTTAAAGAAGCCCTCAAGGTAGCAGATCACCCTCTGATGGCCACATGGAGATGTGGGAAATGACCCCCTAGTCCTGCCTCTGGACACCTGCCCACTTCTATCTGTGCCTTCCTGGGCCCCGGTTTTCAGAGCTATGTGGGTGCCTGACACACTCAGGGCCACAGAAGATGGGAACGGCTCTAGGCCAAGAGTCCCGGGCATCATTTGAGTCTGCTCTGGCCCAGTCCTGCCCTAAGCCTTCCTGCTCACTTTCAGCTGTGGAGGCAGCCCAGAGAGTGCCTGGCTCCCTGGCTCCCCCCTCTGCCAGGCCCACTCAGTGTGAACTAAATCCTTGCCGAGGCTTGGCAGACCTCTGCGGGCGCCCGGATGGCCCCTGGCCTTGGTGACAGTGAGGCCCAGCCCCCCTCAGCTCCCAGCCTTCCCGGAACCCCTTGCCTAACATCCTGTGTGGTAATCATGCCTGTTGGCCCCACTCAGTCCTGCCGGCCACTGCCAAGTTCCCTCTGCTAGTTCCAGACGCTCCCACCTCTAATGGAACCATCAGGAAATAAAAAGCTGCAGCACATTTTCTCTCAGGTCAGAATCTCCTCCCAGCACTTTGGGAGGCCAACGTGAGAGAACCACTTGGGCCCAGGAGTTCGACACCAGCCTGGGCAACAAAGTGAGACCCTGTCTCTACCAAACGTTGAAAAATTAGTCAGCAGTGGTGGCGAACATCTGTGATCCCGGTTACTTGGGAGGCTGAGGCGGGAGGATCACTTGAGCCCGGGAGGCGGAGGCTGCAGTGAGCTGTGATAGCACCACTGCACTCCAGCCTGGGGTCTCAAAAAAAAAAAAAGGAAAAAAAAAAAGAAAGAAAAAGTGGGGAGCAGGTTGGGGAGCAGGGTGAGGGCCACCTACTGCCTGATAATGGTGGGAGACAGGAAGGGGACTGAGTGCTCTGAGAGGCAGCTGATCCCGTTTTCTCACTTAAATACCTCTCACCCTACAGAGAAGCCCTGATTCCATTTGCTGTCTTTCTTAGCAATGTCTTAGCAAACGTCTTCCATTTGCCACACGGGTCCCAGCTTCTGCTTACTAAGCACCCAAGTGCCAGACAACCCCGGAGGCAGGTACTCCCATTGTCCCCACTGTACAGATGAAGAAACTGAACTCAAGGTCACACAAGTGATAAGGGGTGGCAGAGATCTGAAGCTGTGCGCGGAGGCGTGGCCAGCGCGTGCGCTCCGACTTCTAAATCCCTACTCTGGATATTGAAGACAGGAAGGACCGAGCCGCTCATTCTACAGATGGGAAAAGCAAGGCCTGGGGAGTCCCAGAGCGGGTGCCAGATAGTAGGGAGCAGCCAGCACCCCGGGTCCCCTCAACGACACAACTACGTCCCTCGGCCACTTCTGGGTCCCGCGCTCGTCTCGGACGCGGCAGAACAGTTCTAGGACGCACGGCCGTCAGGGGGCCGAAGGGAAGGGCGGGGGCGGAGGCTCGGGGCAGACCCACCGCCTCGCCCCGGAAGCTCCGAGGCCCCGCCCCGGCGGCCGCCAGTGGGGGCGTGGCCTCGCCGGCGCCCCCGCCCCGCCCCCGCCGCGCGCGCCCCCGGCCGGGGCCCCAGTCTCGCGGCGCGCAAGGCCGTGGAGGCCTGAGGTCTGGGGCGGGGTGGCGGCTGGGCTGGCCTTGGCATCGCGCCTTCTCCTGCGGCCGCCGCGGGCTCCGCAGGCGGTATCGGAGTGTCGTGAGGCGCGTGACCGCGTGACACGCGCACTTGTCGAGGTGACGGGCCCTGCGGAAGAGGAGGTGCGGCCCGGGGCGCAGGGGAGCCCTCGGGAGCGGGCCCGGCCCTCAGCGCCGTCCTGGCCGTATCCCGGAGGAGCGGCCTGCGCCGCCGCGCGAGAGGAAGTAAGCGCCCCCCGCCGGCCCCGCCGCCGCCCCCGCCACCTCCCCAGCCCCGGCGCCTCCAACCCGCGCCGCCGCCGGGCCCGAGGCCGCACCGAGCCCCGGAGCCTGCGCTGCCAGCCCCGCGGAGCCTGGGGCTGCCGGCTTTGGGACTGCTCAGGAGGCGGCCTGGCTCCCTCCAGGGTCGCCCTGAGCGGCCGAGCTGTCCTTTCCCTGGGCCTCCCGGAACTGAGTTCCAGGAGAGGGGGAACTCCGTGCTTTCCCCCGGGACCTGCTTAATCTTTGGCATTGATTAGCCCTCGGGTTTCACATAGCGTTTCCCGTACCCGGATCCAGTGAACGGTTTTCCAGAGGCAAACCTCTCTGGATCTCTGAAAATCAGCTCACCCAACCTTGAATGCTTAGCCAGAAGTGAGAACTTCTGGAAAGAAGTGTCCTTGCCCACTCCCCCTGCACCCCCAACAGGCCCATGGCTCATGAAAGGCAGCAGATGAGGGAAAACTGGTGTCAAATGGGCATATTTTTTATTTTTGTTTTTTTACTTTTTTATAAAAGATAGGGTCTTGCTTGGTTGCCCAGACTGGAGTGCAGTGGCACAAACACGGTTCCCTGCAGCCTCCACCTCTTGGGCTCAGGCCATGCTCCTGCCTCAGCCTTCTGGGTAGCTGGGACCACAGGCGCGCACCACCACACCTGGCTAATTTTTAAACCTTTTGTAGAGATAGTGGTCTCACTATGTTGCCCAGGCCGGTCTCGAACTCCTGGGCTCAAACGAACCTCCTGCTTAAGCCTTCCAAAGTGTTGGGATTACAGGTGTGAAGCACCACGCCCAGACAGCGTATTTTAAATTGTGCATCATATCCCTTTAATTTTTCATCATTATGATTAGAAGGTCATGAAAATCTCTCTGAGTTTTTCCTTGGCATGTTTTCTGTGGTGGATGGTTAGTTGTTTGTTTTTTTTTTGTTTTTTTTTTTTTTTTTTGGGACAGAGTTTCACTCTTGTTGCCCAAGCTGGAGTGCAATGGCGTGATCTCGGTCCACTACAACCTTCTCCTCCTGGGTTCAAGTGATTCTCCCACCTCAGCCTCCTGAGTGGCTGGGATTACAGGCGCGTGCCACCACACCCAGCTAATTTTATGTATTTTTTAGTAGAAACGGGGTTTCACTATGTTATCCAGGCTTGTCTTGACCTCCTAACCTCAGGTGATCCACCACCTCGGCCTCCCAAGGTGCTGGGATTACAGGCATGAGCCACCGCGCCCAGCTGGCTAGTTGGTTTTAACAGCAGTTCAAGAAGCTAGCAAGAAGGACTTCATTCGTGATGCTAATGGTTTAATGATAGAAACTAACATTTCTGGCCGGGCCCAGTGGCTCACGCCTGTAATCCCAACACTTTGGGAGGCCAAGGCGGGCAGGTCACTTGAAGAGTTCAAGACCAGCCTGGCCAACATGGTGAAACCCCGTCTCTACTAAAAATACAAAAAATTTGCTGGGCATGGGGGCAGCGGATGCCTGTAATCCCAGCTACTGGGGAGGCTAAGGCAGGAGAATCGCTTGAACCGCCCCGCCTCCGGTGACGGAGGTTGCAGTGAACCAAGATCGTGCCACTGCATTCCAACCTGGGTAACAAAGCTAGACTTCGTCTCAAAAAAAAAAAAAAAAAGCAGCTAGGATTTCTCGGGTGCTTACTGTATGCCAGGCATTGTGCTAAGTGCCTTACATGCTTCCCACCAATTTGTTTTCCCATTCTGTGGTTGAGGTACAGAGAGGTTAAATAACTTGTCTGAGGGTACATAGTTACTGAGTGGCAGGGATTTGAATCCAGAATATTCTCATGTAACCAGTTCTCCAAAAACTAGCCCTTGAAGGTCTTCCAGGTTTCAACAAAGCAACTGAGGCTTATGCATGATGTCTTCATGATGTCAGAAGGAAGAACTGTGAAAGGCAAAGCGGATCCGGGAGGCCGAGGCTGGTTACCGCAGTTAGTGTTCGGAACAGCTTGACTTCATGGAGCAGAGAAACAGCCTGTCTGGTTTAAACCACTGTTCAGTATCTACACTAATACAGTGTTTTACATTTTGCCATTCAGGGATGTAGTCACATTTTACAGGATGGTTAGCTCTGGTACCAGACTGTATTCAAATCCTATCACCTCTAGCTGCTCGACCTTTAGTAAGTTATTTGACTTCTCTTTTTTTTTTTTTTTTTTTTTTTTTTTGAGATGGAGTCTCGCTTTGTTGCCCAGGCTGGAGTGCAGTGGTGCGATCTCAGCTCACTGCAACGTTCGCCTCCTGGGTTCAAGTGATTCTTCTCCCTCGGCCTCCCAAGTAGCTGGGATTACAGGCACCTGCCACCACGCCTGGCTAATTTTTGTATTGTTGGTAGAGATGGGGTTTCACCATGTTGGCCAGGCTGGTTCTAAGCTCCCGACCTCCAGTGATCTTCCTGCCTCAGCCTCCCGAAGTGCTGGGATTATAGGCGTGAGCCACTGTGCCTGGCCATGTTATTTGACTTCTCTTTGCCTTAGTTTCCTCTCTACTCCCTGCTAAAATGGGGATAATCATGTTACCTACCTCATGTGGTTGTGGCAAGACTTAAATGGTATGTTGCATGTCACACTGATAGCCTAGCATTTGGCATATAGTTAAATACTCCATAAATAGCTCTTTTATTATTAAAAGTGTTGTTCCAAGTAGTAAGCTGCTGCTAATGTGTGCTGTGTCACAGTGCTTGAAGTCACCATTAGAGATATATTCATTTGTGCCATATTTCAAATGCAGAAATGACAGTGGTCCTGTGCAAATGGGATTTATTTGTTCATTTAGCAGATATTTATAGAGCACCTTCTGTATGCCAGGCCTTGTTTTGGATACTGGAGGTACTGCGGAGAACAAAACAAACAAAAGTCCCTGTCCTCATTGGCACGCACACTCTTGGGAAAAGGAATGGCAGACAATAGGCAAAATGAATGTAATTAGCATACAGTATATTAGAAAGCGATGTACTGTGGGGAGAAATAAAGCAGGAGAGGAGGATGGGGGTGGGCGGTTTACAATTTTAGAGTGGTCTGAGTAAGCCTCACTGAGAAGATGACATTTTAGCAAAGAACTGAAGTTAGTGAGGGAGTAAACCACGTGGACCTGGTGGGGGACATGGGGGAGTTGGCCAGGCGGAGAGAACAAGTGCAAAGGCCCTGAGGCAGGAGGCTGGGCGGCCAGAGCCTAGACGGGCAGGATGGTAAGAGAAAAGATCAAAGAGGTAATGGGTGGGAGGCCAGAATGTGTAGACTCTGCAGACGTCTGCACAGAGGAATGGCATGATCCAGCTGGAGCTATGAAAAGGTCACTCTGACTGCCGTGTTGAGGCTCAGCCATAGAGGGTCCAGATAGAGGAGGCCAATTAGGAAGTTCCTGTAGTAATCCAGACGGAGATGACGGTGGCTGGCACTGGAGTGGAGTGGTGGAAGGTGGTGAGAAGCAGTTGTATTCTAGATAAATTTTGAAGATAGAAACTACAGGATTTGCTGACAGATCAGATGACCTCAAGGTTTCTGGGTCTGAACACCTGGAAAGATAGAGTTGCCATTTACTGAGAATGGGGAAAGCTACAGTGGAAGCAGATTGGGAGAGAAATCAGTTCAGTTTTGTACATATTAAGTCTGGCAAACATCCCACTCATGCTCTCAGAATAGCAATTGACTGCATGAGTCTGGAGTTTGGGGGAAGTTCGGGCTGTAAATAAAGACTTGGACAGATAGGCAGTTGTGTGCTGGTAATGTTTACCAACTGACTGTGAGGGGTGGGGTTGATAGTGGGGAACCTGATTTATAGCCTTTGCCTATATCTGTGGTGTAAATATTCTGACGTTGGCCAACTTCAAATACACTATAATAGAATATCTTCACCTCATAGATGCAGTGGATATAAATAATATCAAGAGCATAGATATTAGTGAAATGTAGTCAGATGATTAGGAAGAAATGAGTTTTGAGTATTTATTACCTTTTTAATTTATTTAATGATTTTTTGTTTGTTTGTTTGAGATGGAGTCTCACTCTGTCACCCAGGCTGGAGTGCAATGGTGCGATCTCTGCTCACTGCAACCTCCACCTCCTGGGTTCAAGCAATTCTCCTGCCTCAGCCTCCCAAGTAGCTGGGATTACAGGCACCTGCCACCACACCCAGCTAACTTTTGTATTTTTAGTAGAAACGGGTTTTCGCCACGTTGCCCAGGCTGGTCTTGATCTCCTGGGCTCAAGTAGTCCTCCCGTCTCAGTCTCCCAAAGTGCTGGGATTACAGGACAGGTACCTAAAGATGGGAATGAGGATTCTCTGAGATGAGAGAGGAACAAGGAGCCCCAGATCCTGATCTGGAAGCTTTTGTCCCCATTCTGGCCCTGAGGGCAGTGAATGCAGATCAGAGGTCATAGATAGCAGGCTTGATTTTTTTTTTTTTTTTTTTTTGAGACGGAGTCTCGCTCTGTCGCCCAGGCTGGAGTGCAGTGGCGCAATCTCGGCTCACTGCAAGCTCCGCCTCCCGGGTTCACGCCATTCTCCTGCCTCAGCCTCTCCGAGTAGCTGGGACTACAGGCGCCCGCCACCACGCCCGGCTAATTTTTTTTTTTGTATTTTTTAGTAGAGACGGGGTTTCACCGTGGTCTCGATCTCCTGACCTTGTGATCCGCCCGCCTCGGCCTCCCAAAGTGCTGGGATTACAAGCGTGAGCCACCGCGCCCGGCCTAGCAGGCTTGATTTTTATCTGCATTGATGGGTTCAGCATAAATGGACCAGAACAGGAAGAGTGCAAAAAACAGACAAAAAACAACAAAAACAAAAACCTTGGGTTGGCTATTGTAAAAAGACTAGGCACATCACCTTGTGCTTTAGTTTCAAATGATCTTTAGTTTGAACTTTTGTTTTACTCCCACATGTTCTTTTTAAAAAATTCCAAACTCATGGGTCATGATTTGAAGAAAATTTCCCTTCCTCCTGCCTGGCACACAGAGGATAACGTCAAAAGCCGGGAAAGGGAACAGGGCAGCAGCAGACATTGACCTTTACCTCCCAGCTCCTCTCTCCCACCCCTTGTCTGCTGGGCATAGAGGATTAGAACTGCTTCCTCCTGTGGTTTACCAGAAAACGCTCTGCGGCTGGAGCTTCAGCACAGGCTGGGTCTGCTGTGCCGGGTCTGTTCGGGGACAGCTGCATGCCTCTTCCACTTGCGTGAGAACAAAGGCCAGAACCTGGATTCTGATCCAAACCCCCTGGCTCCCACCTTCTGGGATGTTAGCAGAGCCTTTTAACTGGTAAGTCTCTCCCAGGATTACTCGTAGAAGCCCTCAGGATTAGAGTTGGAGACAGTGAAGGGTGCCCAGGACTGGGTTCATGTGCCCGCAGTCGGCCCTGGCTCTAAGATGAGCCATCAGGTCTTTTCCACCTCCCTACAGGATGCCCCCACAGCACTTTGTTTCGTAGTGAGTGTATTTCTGGCAAGTATCTTAAATAAGAATTGTAAATGAAATTGCATCCTCCACACACGTAAGTCATAGCTTCAAGAGTTTTTGTCTTAACTGCTGAATGACGCACAGTTCTCAGCTCTTGGCTTCATATTTTAGTTCTCTGTTTCCCTGCCTGGCTGCAGAGGTCAAGGCTCGAAGCACTCATTTGCCTTATAGAAAAGTGGAGGGCAGTTCCCGGATAATAGGATGCGGGTCACCTTTCCTCGGAAAACAGGGACACTAAAAGATTACACAGATTCTTTATCTCACCCTCCCATTTCCTCGATGAGGAAACTGAGGCCCAGCCAGGCTAAATGACTTGTTCAAGGTTATGTGGTTGTTTAGAGGCAGGGCCCAGACAAGAGCCACCACACATTCGAGTTCCCAGTCTAATGCCGCCTCCCCTTACAGCTGCTCAAACTTTTCACTAAAGATTTTCTCATTGATTTGTTAATTTTTTGAAAAGAAGTGATTCGTAGTTGGATAAGCCTTTGGAAGGCTACTTCCATGCTCTCTGGCTAACTTCAAGTATGTAATTTCGGAAGGTTTATTTCACAGCCGATTCCTCTCAGAGCAGGCAAGGAGGCAGAGGGGAGAAGTGCTTCCGAAGAAAACCTTCTGAAGCAGAGCCGTGCAGCATGAGGAGGAGGCCTGGAGCCCAGGAGATGTGTTGGAGTCGTGGGTGCCTCTGCTCCAGAGGCTGGGGTCCCCCTGTCCCTGACTTTGACTTAACTGGGCTTCTCTGGGCCTGCTTCTTTCCCTGTCAGGGCAGCAGGGAGGATGACCAAGCCAGCCTTCCCTCCTGCTGCTTCCAGACTAGTCGGGAGTGTTGAGTTAGGAACCGGGGTTGGTTCTCCAGTGCTGTCTGCAGGGCCTGGCTCTGTAGCCCCAGGAGAGGAGGGAGGTTCACAGTGTTTTTCCTGAGAGCAATGGTATTATAGCACCCTTGGGGGCCAGGAGGAACTTTGCATTTAATTAATTAATTAACATTTGTATAGCATTTTTGTCACATGTATCATCTCAATCTTCACTGCCTCTCCCCCCACCCCCGCCTTGGGTTGATGGTATTTGCCCTGTTTTGTAGATGAAGAAGTGTGGACGATAAGGCTCTAATCACCTACCCGCCCTTATGGAAAGGTGGAGGGCATCTCCCTGATTTAATTAGCTGATTTATTTATTTATTTTATTTATTTACTTTTTTTGAGACAGGATCTCGCTCTGTCACCAGGCTGGAGTGCAGTGGTGCGATCATGGCTCACTGCAGCCTGGACCTCTCGGGCTCAAGCAGTCCTCAGCCTCCTGAGTAGCTGAGACTACAGACATGTGCCACCACGCCCAGCTAATTTTTAAATATTTTTTGTAGAGATGGGGGTCTCGCTGTGTTGCCCAGACTGGTCTGGAAGTCTTGGGCTCAAGTGATCCTCCTGCCTCGGCCTCCCAAAGGGCTGGGATTATAGGCGTGAACCACTGTGCCTGGCCTAATTAGCTGACTTAATTAGATCATGAAGCTAGGCAGTGGTCTTGAGCCCAGGTCCTTGGACCCAAATGCCTCCTTCTTCTGCTTGACTAAGGAAGCTGTTTAGCATCGTGACCAAGGGTCCAGGCTTTGTGGCTTGACAGTTTCCTTCACCTCCCAGTTTCCTCGTCTGTAGAATGAGACTCCTCACAGAACCCCCTCCACAAGACTGTTGTGAGGAATGATTGGAAAGGTGCGTTTAAGTCATCTGGCACACGCTGACTACTTGGTTAACATAGGTATTATTACTGGATTCAGGAACAACCAGTTTTTACAAGGGGATGGGCACATGAAACCATTTGAGACTGTTTCAAAATACCTGTGTTAGGACCTACCTTACACCTACTGGATCAGAATGTCTGTGTCTTGAGAAAGGGAGCAGGAGGTGAGGCCCGCATGTTTGTTCTGATGCCCTCCTTTGATGAGAATCGTTGCTCTGGTACTCATTGCTCAGTATTCCAGAGTCTTGCTACTCAAAGTGTGCTCTTGGACCAGCTGTCAGCACTTCAGGTCCCCTTCCTTCTGCATCAGAATCTCCTTTTAAAAAGATCCCCAGGAAATTCAAATGCTCATTAAAGTTTGAGAAACACTGTAAAGGTTAAAAAAAATATAATAAAAAAACGAATACCCACATATACTACCCACACCCATTTAGGAAAGAGTTGTTTTCTAGTTGTTTTGCAACCACAGAGTAAGCAATCATGTTGTAATACCCAATATCTTGGATTTGTTTAAAGGAGTGCTGGCAACAACAGATACGGGAGGCCAACCTGAGAACCGGGGACCCAGAACAGGACTGGTCAGGGAGGACTGTGGCAAACCTCAGAGTCAGAACAGGATTAAAGAGAGGGCCAGGAGTCAGTTCAGGCCAGGTGGCCATCCGTCACAGCTGTCTGCAGTCTTCTGGGGTGGGGGCAGAGGTGCTGGCCCTTGGGGCTCCCCCACCTGCCCATGCCAGCACTCTGGAGGCTTAGCTCCTCCCTTTATACCAGGCACGTCCAGAGCCCTGGCTACCAGGATCTGATCAGCAGCTCTGAAGCGCAGCCTGCCAGCTGGCGGCTCCTCCTTCTCCAGGCTGTTCTCTGGGCTTCAGATTTCTCGCTGCCTCTCTCCTGCACTGACCTTGCAGCTTCTCCTTCCCTCCAGACGAGCGATTGCTGGTTGAGGAAAAAACGCTTGAAGGGCCAAGGACAGGGACTGGAAAGCAGGAGGAAAAAGCAGAATGGTCCTGTGGTCCATGTGTGTATTTAGGGGTGAGGGCAGATACAGGGAGAGTGGGAGAGGAAGGCTGGGGAGCCACCCGTGTGGTCCCGATCCTCTAGTTAAAGCTCCAGTGATGGACGCATCGTGTGTCCTGTAGACACTGGCTCAGACACTGTGGTTGTGTCCTCACCTTGGGTTGGTCACTCACTAGGACCCTCTTGGAGATGGATCTTGAGAGAGATGAGGAAGAGGCAGAGGGGGTGGGAGGAGGGGGTCTGACGTCAGGGTCAAGAGGCAGATTTGGTCCTCTCTGTATAGGGATGGTGAAGAGGTCATTGGGCCAGTTCTGTGGGGCCTTTTGTAAGTTATCTCTTTAAACCTCAACTTCCCCATTTGTATTAACAGATTATAGCTTCCTGAAGTTGTTAAAGATTTTGTTAATCCTTTACCTGGTAAAATGCCTGTCATATAATAGGCGCTAAATCAGCCATTCAGTTCCTTTGTCACTGCTCCCACCTGCAGGCTGAACCCCATTTCCACCGTGGATTTCTGATTAGTTCCCATGGGCATAGCGGCTGTGATGACTTGCCCCCTCACTTCCTTCTTCCCTTCCCTCCAACACTGGCCTTGGTTGGAAACTAGAGAGCCAGAGAGCTGTGGAGGAAGAATTCAGCGCAGGAAGCCCTACAACCTTGGTTAGAACAGAAGGCCAGAACAAACTAATACTTGGTGTGTTTGTGACCCACCCTAGGCCTCTACTTCTCATGCATGTGAGCGCCTCAGTTTAGGCTGAACAGTAGCCCAGGCGGTTTGCTTACCTGGGGGAGGTTGTAGCCACTGGCTCAGACACTGTTGTTGGTCTTCACCTTGGGTTGGTCACTCACTAGGAACCTCTTGGACGTGGATTTTTGGAGAGATGAGGAAGAGGCGGAGGGGGTGGTGGGAGGAGGGGGTCTGACGTCAGGGTCAAGAGGCAGATTTGGTCCCCTCTATAGCGGTGCTGGAGAGGTCATTGGGCGTGTCACGCAGTGGCTGCACAGTCAGTCCCAGCTCCCCTGCTTTCTTACCCTGGGACCTTCATTGACCCGAGCCTCAGCTTTTCCATTTGCAGAATGGGAGGACTGTCACAGAACCCACCCCATGTGGTTCTTTCAGGATTCTTGTCTGGGTTCATTGAGCTCTAATACACATAAGTACTTAGTGCCAGCACTAAGCGTTTGCTGGTATCACTCTTCCAGGATGACACCTACCATTCGGTGCTTAATAGGTGATAGGTACAGGCCTCAGCTCATTACAGGCATGAACTCCTTTTATCCTTATAACAACTCTGTGGTGTAGGTACCACTATTACTCCCATTTCAGGTGAGAAAACTGAGGTACAGCCAGGTTAAATAATTGTGCAGTTACTAAGGGGTTGAGCTGGGATTCAAACTCAGGCAGGTAGTCTGCAGTCCATGTTTTCTGTCACTATGCCGTAGCAGTTATTAGTCATCATTTGGTAGTTGGAGCCCAGCAGACATGGGGAAGAGGCAAGTGAGAGGTGAGAGGAGGTGGTCCTACCCTCTCACTGTTCCAACTGTCTCCTGAGGACCTGCCAGTATACCTAGGCTGGGGCTGCCCTGCTTGTCCAGGTGACCTATGCTGGAGGAGACTGGCCTTGGTCATAAAATGGACAGCTCCACTCCCAGGCCTGCGGCCCTCCCTGGTGGCCTTTGCCACTTTCCTATGCTCCTGGCAGCAAAGTGGTTCATCTCTAGCAAGTGGCCTCTAACTTTCCCAGGCAGAGTCCCTGTCTACAGGGCAGGCTTCCTACCCACTGACTTCCTGGAACAGAAGCCAAGCTGTCAGGAGGGAAGGACGAGCTGTGGGCCTATAACATTTTCTTAAGAAACACGTGGTGGTTTCTTGCCAGGCAGGAAGTGTTTGTTTCCACATCACAGCCACCTGAACCATGTCTGATCCTTCCTTGTTCCTCGTCTGTCTCTCTGTGCACCCCAGGCACCCAGGCATGTGGAATATGCTCATAGTGGCGATGTGCTTGGCCCTTCTGGGCTGCCTGCAAGCCCAGGAGCTCCAGGGACATGTCTCCATAATCCTGCTGGGAGCAACTGGGGACCTGGCTAAGAAGTACTTATGGCAGGGACTGTTCCAGCTGTACCTGGATGAAGCGGGCAGGGGTCACAGTTTTAGCTTCCATGGAGCTGCTCTGACAGCCCCCAAACAGGGTCAAGAGCTCATGGCCAAGGCCCTGGAATCCCTCTCCTGCCCCAAGGACATGGCACCCAGTCACTGTGCAGAGCACAAGGATCAGTTCCTGCAGCTGAGCCGGTACCGCCAACTGAAGACGGCCGAGGACTATCAGGCCCTGAACAAGGACATCGAGGCACAGCTCCAGCACGCAGGCCTCCGTGAGGCTGGCAGGATCTTCTACTTCTCGGTGCCACCCTTCGCCTATGAAGACATTGCCCGCAACATCAACAGCAGCTGCCGGCCAGGCCCGGGCGCCTGGCTGCGGGTTATCCTTGAGAAACCCTTTGGCCATGACCACTTCTCAGCCCAGCAGCTGGCCACAGAACTCGGGACCTTTTTCCAGGAGGAGGAGATGTACCGGGTGGACCATTACTTAGGCAAGCAGGTGAGCATCAGCGTGGAGCCTGCCAGGGCTAGGGTGAGCTGGGCGCTGGTGGACCCCAGCAACAAGGCCACTTGCTCATTGTGGAGCTAGGCCCCAGGGCATTGTGAACTCAGAGCTCCCATGGTCTCCTTGAAGGTGGGCAGGAGGTGAGGGGGTAAAGGAAAGACAGCAGCAGGGCAGGACTGTTGGGTCCTTGTCCATGTGTCTGGCCTCTTTTGTCCTTTGCAAAGCCCCCGTTCTCTTTGTTCCCCAGTCTGGGCTCTGGCTTCTCACGGTTGCCCTGCATCCTCTGTAGAGGTGGCTCAGCAACTCTGGTGTCTGGATCTGGCTTCCTGTTGGGTGTGCTGTGGGAATTAGAACAAGCTTTCTTCTCCTGCACCCACCACCTTTTTTTTTTTTTTTTTAGACAGAGTCTGCTCTGTCACCAGGCTGGAGTGTAGTGGCATGATCTCGGCTCACTGCAACCTCCGCCTCCTGGGTTCCAGCAGTTCTCCCGCCTCAGCCTCCCAAGTAGCTCGGAGTACAGGCGCGCATCACCAGGCCCGGCCAATTTTTTGCATTTTTAGTAGAAATGGGGTTTCACCATGTTGGCCAGGCTGGTCTCAAAATCCTGACCTCAAGTGATCTGCTCACTTCGGCCTCCCAAAGTGCTGGGAATTACAGGCGTGAGCCACCGCACCCTGCCCCATCTACCTTTTTTCAAAATGTTTTTCTTCCTGAGTTCTGTTTTGAGCCAGAAGGTTGGCAACAAGAGCTTAAACCAGGGAGCAGTAGGACCTTAAGCCCTGGGCAGGAGCATGGGGTAACCTCCTGGGTGACACATGTCCGTTGACCAGTTCACTCAAAATGTCTTGGAGGCCCCTGGGGGCATCCTGTCCCAGGAACCCCGGCAGAGAGCGCAGCAGCCCTGTGTTCTGGTATGTGGTGCAGGGGGGCATAGGCAGTTGTTGAGGTCAGAGACATGGCTTTCCATCCCACCCTGCCTGGAGTTGCCCATCGTAGGATTCCTAAATAGTGGTCCTCAGAACTGGGCCAGTCCTGGGGAGATTTTCGCTTGTTTATGGCAAGATGAGAAGAAATACAGAATGTGCTCAATTCGAAGCTTTTCTTGCTACATTTTTGGTGTTAAACCTATCTTTATTTTATTAAAAATTGATCGTAATAGAAGATAGGTAATTCTAACTATTTTTTTCTTGGCAAAATACAAATCTGGTAACCCTTTGGAGGTCACTTGCAAGTTTTTGGAACCTTTACTGGCCTGTGAGATCGTGAAGTCCAGAACTACTGCTCAGAGGGCATCTTCTGCTCTGAGCAGGGAATAGAGAGGTCAGAGCCCTTCCCGGGAGTCAGGGTTCTTCCTTCATCGTGAGAGGATCCTGCAGCACGCCCAGTCTTCCCCCCGACAGGCTGTGGCACAGATCCTGCCTTTCCGAGACCAGAACCGCAAGGCTTTGGACAGCCTCTGGAACCGGCACCATGTGGAGCGGGTGGAGATCATCATGAAAGAGACCGTGGATGCCGAAGGTGTGTGAGTGGCCCTGCGCGCTCGGTCCCCCAGCCTCTGCCTGCCCGCTGGCTGCTGTGAGGCATGGGCGCTTCTCAGAGGGAGGTTTTCTGTGGGCGTGTAGTCTCCCTTCCAGCCTGCCGTGTGCCCAGCTCTGAACCGGGCTAAATCCCAGGGTGCCGGCTGGCAAAGCCCAAGTAGCCATTGCTGCCCGTGGGGAGCGTATGGTCCAGAGAAGTAGGCCTGGCACAGAGGCGGGAAACCACTGGCACGCGGTAGAGGCTGGAGTCCCCCTGAGGTCCCCCAAGTTTTTGAATGCGTAGAGACCATGGGAGCTGCGTGAGGGCTTCCCCGACTGTGGTGCTTGCAGCCGTGGCACCCCCTCCATGGGGCACTCCCCCTCGCGTCCCCCTCACCTCCTGACCCCTCTCTCGCCTGTTAGTTCTCAGCTCCATGGCCCTCCAGGAAGCCTTTCTGAGCCCTGCAGGCCCACTCCCCTCACCCTCATGGCGCCACACACCTCCCTCCCCTGTCCTGCACAGTGTTCCCCTTGCCTTGTCCTTGTCCACCGTGTCTCTCCTGCCAGCCTGTAGGCTGCAGGAGGACACCGCCTCTCCCGCACCGCCACACACCTCAGACACACTGAGTATACTCCCGGGAGGCGGGAGGCCGTGCGTCATGCCCACCACTGCCTTCAGCTGGGTGGCCTCAGCATGTCACTCCCTGCAGCTGTGAGATGAGCATGTCCTGTCGATGAGGACAGCTAAGTTCCCTTTGGGACCTGGCATTCTGTGATGGTAGCAAAGTTTTGGAGCATTGACCGTGAAGATATAAAGCACTGGCTCTTGCCCAGTAATTATAAGAGCTGAAGTTGACTGTGTCCCCAGTCCCCAGCCGCCAGGTGAGGTGGGTGCTGTTATTGGCCTCCTTACAGATGAAGATGGTGGCGAGCCCACAGCCCCACAGTAGAAGGTGGTGGAGCCTGATGCTGGGGGCAACAGTCTGGCCCCAGCACTCAGGCCTGGCGCCGCCGCCCTGTGCTGCCAGCGCTGCGTCGGTGGCCAGCTCATCCCCGTGGCCGCTTTCTGCAGCTGCAGCGGGAGCACCCGAGGCCACTGCCCGCCCCCCCCAGCCCCCGCAGTGCGTGCCCGCCACAGGGCAGGGCCCAGAGCCCTGGACCCAGGGATGGGCCAGGAGGTTTCTCCTCTTTTTCTCTCTACCTTGCTCTTTCTCTGGGCCATTTTCTCTTTCTCTTTCCCCCGCCCCTTGGTTTCTCTCTTCAGCTGTTTCTCTATTCCTCTCTGACTGTGTATTTAGTGCCAGAAGCTCTCTGCGGGGCCGAGGTGCCACAATGAGGTACAAAACTCAGCCTCTCAGATATGGCTCCCTAATACTGCCCAGATTCACGGGTGCTGTGGGGGGTGATGATCTCATCACACTGGCTGGTGGGACAAACTCCAAAATGGAGCTGGGCGCAGTGGCACACCTGTAGTCCCAGCTACTCGGGGGCAGAGATGGGAGGATCATTTGAGCTCAGTAGTTGGACACCAGCCTGGGTGGCATAGTGAGCCTCCGTCTCTGAAAAAGAAAACAAAATGGGTGATGGGTGTTGCAGGCAGGCAGCGTGGTGGGGGGACGATGTGGGGGGTGGGCAGGAGGCCAGGCAGGACTTCCCGAGCCAGGCCTTGAAGGACATTGCTGGGCTCGAGAAGGCACTGGGTTTCTCTACTCCAGAACCCACAGCAGAAAAGAGGCCCTGCACCCTGCAGTGAGCCTTCGTGGGTCTCAGGGAATCGCCCTCCAGCCCTTCCAAGTTTCCCTCCCAGTCCTCAGCCAGGGCGCCGGCCATGGGCTTCCCCCCGTGCCTGTCTGTGCCTGATATCCCAGCAGGCATGTGTGCTGGGCCTATGCCTGCCTCATCTTCAGAGAAGTGAGCTGCACCTGGTGCAGAGAGCCTGGAGCAGAATGGGAGGGGGTCCTGCCCCTGCTGAAGCCAGCGGGCTGGCGTCTGCACTTCTCTACCTGGACTTGGCCCCATCCCCAGCGAGGCTGGGAGACCAGGACTCCTCTCCCCTTTCTGGCAACTCCTTCCTATCCCCGCCCTGGGCTGGGGAAGAGCCATGATGCCTGGAGTTACCTGTTGGTGCTGTTGCCTCTTAGTTCTTCCAGCCCTGCCACCCTGTTTCCTTCTTGGTATGTCGTGTCATTTGTGGGTTGTTTGTAGGTCCCGTGGAGCCAGGGACCAGGCAGATTGCAGGCCTGATTATCCTAGCAAAGGTACTTTTGGATTTTAAAGAAAGAAACATGGAAGATATGAAAGAAAGACAGGTGGAGCTCTGGGCAGGTCTGTTTGCTGGGACAGTCTGAGGATGTTGCGTTTGAACAGCAACACAACAGCCTGGGCTGGCTGTCCTCAAGGTCCAGGAGGGAGAGGCACCTGGAGCCCTGTTGTCACAGCTGCGGGGACTAAAGGAGGCCCAGTCTTGCCTGCTACGTGGGGCTCAGGGGGAGGGTCCACCGCTCCTAAGCTCCAGAGTCCACGGCCTTTAGTACAGCTGGGCCCTGCACCTTCAGCCCAGGGGCAAAGGGAGCCTCAGCGCAGGACAGGCAGTGGGAGATCCACTAGTCCTGGAGGCTTGCAGCCTGTCGCGGTGAGGCCAGAGTGGGGCTAGTTCAGTCCACGCTCCTTGTCAGAGGTGGCCAGCAGGACTGCAACTGTCCTGGGGTTTGGGCCTCACTGGTTGGCTTGTTTACCTGCCATTTACAAACAGATCCTTGATAGCTCGTAGCAGGGAGGGACTGCCTGCTGCTGAGCCCAGCCCCCCAGCAAGTGGGCCTTGGACACAGGGTGCTTTGGCAACAGAATGAGCTTGCTTGCTGTCTCTCTCAATTTTGTGTGCCTGCATGCCAGAGGACACATTCTTTCTGCATCCCAAGAAGGTGGCCTGGTACAGCCCTGCTGGCCCAAGCACTGCTCTGTGCTGTCCTCTCTGGGTCCTGCTTTGGAGCCAGTCCTTCAGGGGCCTCCCACCTGTGGTTCAGACTGGAGAGAGGGGACAGGCACCGCAGACCTGCAGCGCACCCCAGCACGGCCAGGAGCCCTGTGCCCAGCACAGCAAGGCCTAGGCTGCCAGTGCTGCCCTGGGTAAGGGCGGGAAACAGGCAGGAGTAAATGCTGCCTCCTATTGGAGTTTGGTGGACTTGGCAGGCGAGTGCTGCCGCAGTGGGGCTCAGCGTGGGCAGAAAGTCTTCAAGGCAGGATTCAGAGCCCCGAGGTCTGACTGCTAAGCAGAGGGGCAAAGTGCACGGCAGGCCATTCTCCCCCACTCCCCACCCCACACACACCACAGGCCATTCTCCCCCACTCCCCACCCCACACACACCACAGGCCATTCTCCCTGACTCCCTACCCTGTGCTCTGCCCTGCCAAGGGTTCCGGTGGATCCCAGCTGACCTCCACCCCCGCAGTGGTGCAACCCTAGCTGACTCCTAGGCAGGAGTGGCACCTGCGTAACCCAAGCCAGCACCCGGAGTGCTGGGAAGGGAGGGGGCTGCAAGCCAGGCCTGAGAAATGGAGTGTTCCTGGTCCAGAGCTGCTGCAGGCCCCGGGAAAGGGACTTCTGAGCTGCAAGGTCGTTTGGATGTCTTCCCCCACCCGCGTCGCACACATCTAAGTGGGTGGAAGCCGGCTTCCCCGGCTCCCTCCATCCTCCATGCTGGGTGAGTGTTTTGTTTTGTTTTTCTTTTCCTGCTGCAGCCTCTGGCCCAGAGGAGTTTGCTGCAGAGTCAAGGCTGCTGCACAGGCCGGAGGGGGTGGGGAGGAGGAAAGGAAGACGCGATTTGGTACCCAGCTCCCTCTCAGCCTGACCTGGGGTGCTCCTCCTGTGCATCCCAGTCTGTGAGCCCCTGAGAGTCACAGCCACCCTGGGTACCCTGGCTGGGGTCTCGAAGCAGCATGGGCCATAAAAGGAGAGTCACTGAGCCTCCTTCATCCCAGAGATGACCCTGGCTGGCCCTCATCATGGCACCGGGAGGGCTCTGCAGACAGGCGGGCCCATGTGATTAATGGGCTGTGTTCAGCTGTCTGGGTCTGGCTGCCTTTTCTGTCGGGAGTGCTGGAATTGGAGCTGAGGTCTCTGGCACCTCAGAGCCCGAGCCTCTAACCACTGAGCTCCACAGCCTCCCAAGCTGGTCAGGCCATCAGCAGTTGGTCTCCCTGCTGGAATGCACTCCGGGCCAGTCTCCCTGCTGCCCTAGTTTCCCCTCTGTGTAGAAGGCCTGTTATTGTTGTTGTTGTTGTTGTTAGAAAGAAGGAGGGAGACTTCCTGAGGATGTCACTGCTGGGAGGGTCCCTGTCCTGACATGGGGAAAGGAGCCTGATGCTTGCCCACCTCTGAGGGCTGGAGTGACCGTTCAGTGCCTCTCACCGAGGGACCAGGGCATCCAGGGTCCTTCCAGGCACACACCAGCTGTCCCACCTTCCAGCCTGGTGTGCCAGAAGGGGCCAGGAGCTCGCTCAGCAGGGCCGGTTCCCCTTCCTGCCCCATCTGCAGAGCTGTCTGCAAGGTGAGCCCAGGGCAGCTGCCGGATCTCCTGTCCAGAGAGAGCACCAGCCAGCACACTGTGCTCTCCTTGGCCCTCACCTCTTTTTATTTTTAGTAATCCCAGAAGGCGTTGATCGGGATTGCAGCTGGCTCTTAGTTGTCTATTTTTTTTGTTTTAATCTATTTTTGTTGAGAAAACCTGGATTTCCCACAATGTGGAAGCAACGAGGAGGGGGTTTCTGGTCCCGGTTCTGAAGGCTGTGACCTTCAGCACACCTCTATACAATGCCGATAGCCCTGGTACCTCTCTCTCTCGGGTAGTTTTGAGGATTAAATCAGATAATGCACACGGAAATACGTTACAAATGGAAGTGTTGTTCTTCTTCCAAGTTTGCCAGGAGAGGCAGCGGCAGTGTTCTTGCAGTGTGTCTGAGTTCCACATGACTTATATTGGATTATTATATAAATCCTATAATCTGTCATACTTTCATGTCCATTCTTTATGTCATATTTCTCTCTCACATATACACACACAGTTGTATACGTATTTAAATCTCTATGTATTAGCAGTCTGCACAATATATACCTTTTAATATTTATATTTCTGTTCAGTTCTGTTCATACCACAGAATATGTGTTATAAACTCTTTTATTAAGCTTTTTGGTTGTTTCTAGTTTTTTGTTATTTTATTATTATCTTAGAGATGGAGTCTTGTTATGTTGCCCAGGCTGGTCTTGAACGCCTGGTCTCAAGTGATCCTCTCTTGCTTTAACCTCCCAAATAGCTGAGACTACAGGAGCGCCCCACCTCCCCTGGCTTCTATCTTAGATAGTACTTTGTGAGCTTTTTTAAAAATCGAGATACAATGCACATACCACAAAATTTACACTTTTAAAATATAAAATTAAGTGGTTTTTAGTATATTTACAAAGTTATGCAACTACTATCTAATTCGAGAACATTTATGAGCATTTTAAAAAACATATTCCCTTTAAGTATATACTTCGGCAGTGGAACGGCCAAAGGGGAGAAGTGCTTTCTAGCTGTTCCTCTCTGTTATGAGACTGAGCAGCACAGCCGGCAGGCGCAGCCATGGCCCCCCTGCTTTGTCATCCTCTGACCTTGGACGAGCTCTGGATGTGCACAGGCGGGAGCCAAGTTTACAGGGGGTCTTTCCTCCCAGTGTCCACCCTGGTTATGCTTTTCTCTATCCTTTTCATATACTGATGGGTTTCAACCCTCAACTTTCAACCCAGGAAAAGATACTAGGAGCCAATATAGATCATTTTTAGGAGAAATCAGTCCACAATAACTGGCAGTAACTAGAAAAGATCAACATCAGCAGGAGGGCCAGCCCCTCACCTCCTGTCCTTGCACTCAGCTGCATGGCCTCTTCCCCGGGAGGTGCCAGGCCACGGTCCCGGTCACTGCATTAAACTCTGAAAAGACGGAGCCAACCAGGCAAAGTCCATAAATCTACAGGCCGTGTTAAACACAGGCGCACCCCCTGAAGCTTGAAATTAAGGAATAAAGGAAGCTCTCTTTTACCCAGCAGGTAGTAAACCCGTGGAATGCATTCTTTTTGAGAATTGAGAGAGGATAAAAATAGGAAAGGGGCCGCTTAGGGATTTGCTACATTAATGAATAGTAAGCAGATAACAGGGCTTTTAGGGACTCTGTTGTGTTCCCTTCATCAAAAATTCATCTGTTTTTAAAGCTTTAACTATGCTGTTGACATATAAATCCACTGTAATTCATTGATTGGAAGACACATATTTTTCATATTTGGACGTCTCTGAAGTTGGGTTTATCCTTAATGGGGTGACATAGTGGAACAGGAAACCCTTTTCTTTCTTAGGGGTTATAAAACAGCGATGCTTCCGCCACTGATGGCATTTCAGGTTTGATGAAATCCAGTTTATCTCCAGTGTGCATTGTCTCCCCAGACCCTAGTTTATACCTCCAGCCGCCTTTTAGATTGTTTCACGGGGTGTTGCACCATCCCTTCAGATTCAGCAGATTTAGAATGAAAGCCATCACTGCATTTTTCTCATGAAATACCAACTGCGTTTTCTAACCTCTTTATTTCTAATGGGAACAGTGCTCTCTGAGTGACCAGGCTGGTAGCCCTTCTTTTACAGCATCTGTCATAAGAAAAATTCCAACCAGTCTTTATCAGTGTTTCCTGTGTGCTAGCCACTGTTCCAAGCCCTGTGTGGATATTAACTCCTTCAGGCCCACAGAAGCCCTGCAAGGGAGGTGCGGGGATTGTTGCTTGTTCGCATGTGAGGTGACGTCAGTTGCTGGAGATCACAGGGCTGAAAGATGGCAGAGCCGGTATTTAAACCGGGGCAGGCTGGGCACGGTGGCTCATACCTGTAATCTCAGCACTTTGGGAGGCCGAGATGGGTGGATCACTTGAGGTCAGGAGTTCAAGACCAGCCTGGCCAAATGGTGAAACCCCATCTCCACTAAAAATACAAAAATTATCCAGGCATGGTAGTGTGTGCCTGTAATCCCAGCTACTCGGGAGGCTGAGGCAGGAGAATTGCTTGAACCCGGGAGGCGAAGGTTGCAGTGAGCCAAGATCGCGCCACTGCACTCCAGCCTGGGTAACAGAAGGAGACTCCATCTCCGATAAAATAAAACAAAATAAGATAAGATAAAATAAGATAAACTGGAGCAGCCTGGCTCCAGAGACCACACTCCAGATCACAGCTCTGTACCACCATTCAAGGATCCAGCCAGTCACCAGGTAGTTTGTATTCATCTACTGTAATAACTTCTTTGCAGTTCACTGTGACTTCGTTCCCTCCTACCTTTGTTACTTCCTTCGATTGCAGCAAAGGCTGCCTCGTTGATTTCACTACCACCAGTCCCATCCTGTTCATCTTGGAGGTTGCAGACAGCTTCGTCTTCCTGAAGTACCTCTTTCGTGGTTCTGCTTCCTTTTTAAAAAAGTTTTATTGAGCTGTAACTCACAAATCCTACTACACTTTACCCAGTCAAGGTGGACAGGCCAGTGAGCTTTAGTGTCTTCACAGAGTTGTGTGTCAGTACCACAATCAATTTTAGGACATGTTCATCACGGCAAAGGAAGCACTGTACCCCTTAGTTGTCATCCTCTAACTCCTAGCAACCACGGAAATGCATTCTTTCTGTGGGGTTGCCTATTCTGGACATTTCGTACATATAGGATCATACAGTGTGTGGTTTCTATCACTTAGCATCCTATGTTCAGAGTTCACCCATGTTCTAGCATGTGCCAGCACTTCATTTCTTTTTACTGCTGCATAATATCTTATTGTATAGATAAACTATAATTTATCCAGTCACCAGTCAGTGGACATTTGGGTTGTCTTTACTTTTTGGCTATTATGAATAATGCTGCAATGAGCATTCATGTACAAGCTTTTGTGTGGACCTGCATTTTTATTTCTCTTGAGTATAAACCCAGGAGTGGGGTTGCTGGAGGATCATGACTCTGTTTAACTGTTTGAGGCCAAGAAGTCTTATTATTTAGTTTTTATTTTTGGAGACAGGGTCTTGATCTGTTGCCCTGGCTGGAGTGCAGTGGTGCAATCATAGCTCACTGCAGCCTTGACCTTCTAGGCTTAAGTGATCCTCCAACCTCAGCCTCCCAAGTAGCTGGGACCACAGGTGTATGCCACCATGCCCGGCTAATTTTTGTATTTTTTGTAGAGATGGGGTTTTGCCATGTTGCCTAGGCTGGTCTTGAACTCCTGGACTCAGGAGATCTGCCCACCTCAGCCTCCCAAAGTGCTGGGATAACAAGCATAAGCCACTGTGCCAGGCCTTAGGTCCCTTTCAAATACAAGATATTCCTAATTTTCCTGTTCTATTATTGGAGGGGAAGGGAAGAATTGTCTTTTTACATTCTCCCGAAAAGGAGAATTGGAAGATTTGGTCACCCTGGGCCCACACTCCTGTGAGGCACCACCTGAATGCAGCTGAGGTACTTAACTGTACCTCTGAGGGACACCGGCCTTACTCCATCCTTTTCGCTTTTGCTGGCCCCAGTAGGCATTGGAATCTCTGAGCTTTGCCCTAGACCCCTCCTTCCAGAAGCTCAGCCGGCTTCTTCATTGTGCTCTGTTTCTAAAGGCCAGTGGTGCCCATGCCACTCAACTTCACACCGTTCTGTTGTAGGGTTGAGTAGTAGGTAATTAAAAGGGAAATGTTTTGGTGTTAAGAATTGCAGGCTCTGGGGCCAACTGCCTGGGTTTGAAGCTGTTTGTTACCTCTTTACCAGCTGTGTGTGACCTTGGGTAAGTTATCCAACCTCTCTGAACTTCAGGTTCCTTATATTTTAAAATAGGGGAAATACAAGGGCCTCCTTATATGTTGTTACTCTGAGGGTAAATGGACTGATCCACAAACATTGCTGTCATCAGTTTCTCTTTTTCTGGATGTCTTCTCAACAATAGCACAAGAACTTTGAAGGCCACAACACTGCAGAGCTGGGGGAACTCAGCCATTGTTTTCCCAGTGGGGACCACTCTTGGCATTTTGGTTGGCACAGTTGGGCTGGACTTCCTGCTCATTTCAAGGTTTAGTATCCCTGGACAGAGCTGCACCCTCCAGCTCCTGGTCGCTATGGCCGGGGACAGGGTGCCTTCCTACGAGTGGCTGCTGGCTTCATTTCTTGCCCCCCAACACTGGTGCTGCTGTCGGGAATGGCACATTGGGCTGGATTCAGGGCAGGTTGTTCCCCCAGCAGTGACCTGGACATGCTTGCTGTCTAGTTGGCCCGAGAGTGCACACGACCAACCTGGTCAGGGCAGGTGCTCAGGACTGGCGCCGTGGACCGAGAGTGGCTGCTGGGAGGGAGCATGCTGGGCTCAGCAGGCCTGAACTTAGAATCCGCTGCTTTTTGTCTGTTGGAGTTAAATGTTAACTAGATACTAGGTAAATTTAAAGTTTACAGAATGCATGGAAGAGATACAGAACTATGGTATAACAAACGGCAATACACCTACCACCCGTTTTTAAAAAAGAATTTTATTCTCATGCGTGTCCCTCCCCACATTCTGACCTATTTCCTCATCTTACACTAACGAGTTATGGATAGATTATTCCCTCGCTTCTCCTTCTGTTTCCATGCACGCCTGGTTCCCTAAACAACCTGTTGTTTAATTTTGAACAAGAGTCATCCTGTATGTGTCCGAGCATGGATCTTTTTGTCTCTGTGTCCAGCATTTGGGAGAATCGCTTCAGCTCTGTCTTCTGCTGGCTGACTCTTTACAGCTGTTTTTCATCTGTAAGGCCCAGCTACTGAATTTCTAGTTTCCAATTATATTTTTCATTTATTGAAGTTCTGTTTATTTTGGTCACTTTATATCCTGTTTTCTTTTTCTTTTCTTTTTTTTTTTTGAGACAGGGTCTCATGCTGTGTTGTCCAGATGGGGTGCAGTGGCACGATCACAGCTCACTGCAGCCTTGACCTCCTGGGCTCAAGCAATCCTCACACCCCAGCCTCCCAAATAGTTGAGACCACACTTGGCTAATTTTTTTTTTTTTTAATTTCTTGTAGAAACAGAGTCTCACTTTGTTGCCCAAGATGGTCTTGAACTCCTGGACTCTGGGCTCAAGTGATCCTCCTGCCTTGGCCTCCCAAAGTGCTGGGATTACCAGCATGAGCCAGTCCGCCTGGCCTATATCCTATTTTCAAATTAATTTTTATTTTATCAATGTAATCATGTTGCTTTCTCACCACATTACGTTTTGGAGGTTTATCTGTGACAATGTGTGGATCTTCATTTTCTCTGCTGTCCACTGTCTGAACGTAGTGCCGTGTTAGGGGCTAGGGATGCAGCAGAGGGCAGATACTGCTCAGATGGAGCCTCCCTGGTAGTGGGGAAGAGAAACAGGCCTTTCTTCCCCTCCCTTGTAGCGGAGAAGAAAGAGAAACAGGCCTGAATTACAGTCAGCTGGGCTAGGAGAAGCCAGGGCCCCTCAGAAGGGGTAGGCCAAAGCTCCTAGGAGCTGAGCCCTTAACAATGAGTGGGAGTTTGCTGGGTGAACAAACGAATCCCAGGTTAGGGGTCCTGCATGCAGAAGCCTTTGAGAAACGATGGCTCCTCGTGTCATGAGGCCAGGCTCTCTCTGTAGGTGAGCTTGTGAGGAGACTTGGGCATTGGAACTCTCCTGCAAGGTGGTATGCGTTGGAACCCTGAGCTCTGGGACTGTCCTGTATATTGGAGTCACCGATAATCAGTGCTCACTGGGGTTGAGCCTCGGAGGAGGGAGTGGAGTGGAGCTCGTGGTTAAGCAGTGTCTGCTTCTGCCCCCCTGCCCCAGCCTGGTCACCTGCCTCCTTCCTCACTCGCGGAGCAGGAGTGATCACGGTGCCTGCGTGCAGGGTCTTTGTGAGTATGGGGAGGAGTGGTGCGGGCCCAGCGCGGGCCGGGGCTGCTGTCAGCGTTGGTGTTGTTATGCTGGTGTCAGTTACGTTGGTGTTATGCCACTGTTTTTATGTTGCTGTTGTTACACCGGTGTTGTTATGCCAGTGTTGTTATGTTGCTGTTGTTATGCCGGTGGTGTTATGTTGGTGTTGTTACATCAGCGTTGTTACGTTGCTGTTGTTACTTTATGCCCGTGTTGTTATGTTGTTATACCGGTATTGTTATGCCAGGGTTGTTACATTGTTGTTACACCAGTGTTATGTTGCTATTGTTACGTCAGTGTTATGTTGTTGTTACACTGGTGTTATGTCGTCATGCCAGTGTTGTCATGTTGTTATGCCAGTGTTAATGTTGCTGTTGTTATGCCAGTGTTACATTGCTGTTATGCCGGTGGTGTTATGTTGCTGTTGTTACACTGGTGGTGTTATGTTGCTGTTGTTACACTGGTGGTTTTTTTTTGTTTGTTTGTTTTTTTGAGGTGGAGTCTCGCTCTGTCGTCCAGGCTGGAATGCAGTGGCACGATCTCGGCTCACTGCAAGCTCCACCTCCCAGGTTCATGCCATTCTCCTGCCTCAGCCTCCCAAGCAGCTGGGACTACAGGCGCCCGCCACCACGCCCGGCTAATTTTTTGTATTTTTTAGTAGAGACGGGGTTTCACCGTGTTAGTCAGGATGGTCTTGATCTCCTGATCTCATAATCTGCCCGCCTCAGCCTCCCAAAGTGCTGGGATTACAGGCGTGAGCCACTACGCCTGGCCACACCGGTGTTGTTATGTTGCTGTTGTTACACCAGTGTCGTTATGTTGTTACACTAGTGGTGTACGGTTACACCATTGTTACGCCAGTGTTGTGTTGTTGTTACACTGGTGTTATGTTGTTGTTACACTGGTGGTGGTGTTACACCAGTGTTATGTTGCTGTTATGCCAGTGTTGTTACGTTGTTACGCTGATGGTATTACGTTGTTGTTACGCCAGTGTTGTTACATTGCTGTTATGCTGGTGTTACGTTGTTACACCAGTGTTATGTTGCTGTTATGCCAGTGTTGTTAACGTTGTCACACCAGTGTTACGTTGTTACGCCAGTATTGTTACGTTGCTGTTACGCTGGTGTTATATTGCTGTTGTTAAGCTGGTGTTATGTTGTTGTTATGCTGGTGTTGTAACATTGCTGTTAACACCGGTGTTATGTTGCTGTTGTTACGCCAGTGTGGTTATGTTGTTGTTACACTGGTGTTATGTTGCTGTTGTTACACCGGTGTTACATTGTTGTTATACTGGTGGTGTTATGTTGCTGTTGCTACGGTGGTGTTATGTTGTTATGCTGGCGTTGTTTTGTTGTTGTTGTTACGCTGGTGTTACGTTGTTACACTGGTGTTATGTTGCTGTTGTTATACCGGTGTTACATTGTTGTTACACCAGTGTTATGTTGCTGTTGTTATGGTGATGGTGTTATGTCGGTGTTGTTTTGTTGTTGTTACGCTGGTGTTATGTTGTTACACCAGTGTTATGTTGTTACACCAGTGTTGTTATGTTGCTGTTGCTATGGTGGTGGTGTTTTGCTGGCGTTGTTTTGTTGTTGTTGTTACACTGATGTTAACATTGTTACACTGGTGTTATGTTGTTACACCAGTGTTGTTATGTTGCTGTTGTTACACCAGTGTTGTTATGTTGTTGTTATGCTAGTGTTGTTATGTTGCTGTTGTTACTCTGCTGTTATGTTGTTACACTGGTGTTATGTTACTGTTACGTTGTTATGCTTGTGTTGTTACGTTGCTGTTGTTACGCCAGTGTTGTTTTGTTGTTGCCGGTGTTGTTACGTTGTTAACGCCAGTGTTGTTACATTGCTGTTAGCTGGTGTTATATTGCTGTTGTTAAGCTGGTGTTATGTTGTTGTTATGCTGGTGTTGTTACACTGCTGTTAACACCAGTGTTATGTTGTTGTTGTTATACCAGCTTTGTTATGTTATTGTTACACCAGTGTTGTTATGTTGCTGTTTTACACCAGTGTTATGTTGTTGTTATACCAGTGTAATGTTGCTGCTGTTATACTGGTGTTACATTGTTGTTACACCAGTGTTGTTATGTTGCTGTTGTTATGCTGGTGTTATGTTGTTATGTCGGTGTTGTTTTGTTGTTGTTATGCTGGTGTTACGTTGTTACACCAGTGTTATGTTGTTGTTACACCAGTGTTGTTATGTTGCTGTTGTTACACCAGTGTTATGTTGTTGTTACAATGCTGTTGTTACGTTGCTGTTGTTACTCTGCTGTTGTTATGTTGTTGTTATGCTGGTGTTATGTTACCGTTGTTATGCTGGTGTTGTTACACAGCTATTATGCTGGTGTTGTTATGTTGTTACACTGGTGGTGTTACGTTGCTGTTGTTACGTCAGTGTTGTTATGTTGTTACGCTGGTGTTGTTGCACTGCTGTTATGCTGGTGTTATGTTGTTAGGCTGGTGTTGTTATGTTGCTGTTGTTACATTGGTGTTGTTATGTTGTTGTTACGCTGGTGTTGCTGCACTGCTCTTATGCTGGTGTTATGTTGTTAGGCTGGTGTTGTTATGTTGCTGTTGTTATGCTGGGCGTGCTGCTCCATGTTCTCCAGGTGTTCTTCCCTTTTATCGTCACAGTTACCCCGTACACCTGACAACTGGACATCTGCACCTGGGGGTCTTCAGCCTAAACACACCTAAACCCTCCACCAAACCCCTCTGCTTCCGCCTCCCCATGTCTGTGAGCGCCTCCACTGCCTGTCCCTCTGCTCAGGCCCCACTTCCAGGGCTCATCTTTGGGGCCTCCATTTTGCTCACACCCACCCCATCTGTCAGCAGGTCCAGTCAATCCTGACCCTGGGGTGCCTCTCCCTCCCCTCCAGCTCCTGTACTGCCCATTAGTCCAGGCCCAGTAATCTTTGCTGGGCAGCTCTGCAGCCTCTTCCTTGTCTGCCTTGCGTCTGCACCCATTCTCCCCCCAAGACCAGGGGTCGATCCCCAATATAGGTCAGGTCTCGTCTTCTCCTGCCTCAAACCCTCCAGTGTCCCCCCTACAACTGATCTTAGAAAAAAGTCCAGCCTCTTCGCCTTGTCCTGCAAGACCCCGATCTCCTCTCCAGCCTCACCATTTTCCCCGCTCTTTGCTTACCTCCATCTGGCCCCCAGCACACCAAGTTCCTTCCTGCCTCGGGGCTTTGGCACCTGAGGGTCCCTGCAGTTGAGATACTTTCTCCTTGGCTTTTTGCGAGGCTGGCTCTTCAGGTCTCAGAGGGGCCTTTTCATTACTCTCTGTCACAACTGCTCTGTAATTTTGTTTGCTTCCTTTTCTCTTCTTCCCACTTTCCCTCCCTCCCACTCCCCTGCACATTGCCTGGCACAGGTGTGCGCCCGGTACTGAGGCGGCACTTGTTAGTCTCATCCAAGGGCAAGATGCAGGAACAAAAGTCAAGTAACTTACCCAAGATCACATGCTAGTAAGCAGCAGTCATACTCTGGGGCCCCAGCCCCCGCCATGGTGCCATAGCCCCCACAGTGCCGAGCCTCCTGCTGGCAGTGGCCAGGCAGGGCGGGGCAGGGGGCTGGCCAGTATCTGCAGAGGCAATCTGGCCTTTGCTGGGAATAGAGCTTTCTTGGTGTGGATTTCCATAGAGGCTCACGGATTTGACACCTTCTCTTACAGTAGTTCTCATTGACAGAGGTGGCTTCAAGACTTCCTCCCTCCCTTCTCGTGGTGAGGTTGGCTTTGGTGTGCACCATTTTTATAGGCCCTGTGGACTGGGGGAAGAGGATGCAGGATGAATGTGCGGGCTGGGGTTTTGGTGCACCCGGGGGGGATCTGATGCTCTGGCCTCTCTTTACATCCTCCCCACTTCTCCACCTCCCTCCACCAGGCCGCACCAGCTTCTACGAGGAGTACGGTGTCATTCGCGACGTCCTCCAGAACCATCTGACGGAGGTCCTCACCCTCGTAGCCATGGAGCTGCCCCACAATGTCAGCAATGCGGAGGCTGTGCTGCGGCACAAGCTTCAGGTCTTCCAGGCGCTGCGGGGCCTGCAGAGGGGCAGTGCCATCGTGGGCCAGTACCAGTCTTACAGCGAGCAGGTGCGCAGAGAGCTGCAGAAGCCAGACAGCTTCCACAGCCTGACACCGACCTTCGCAGGTGGGCCCTGGGGCCGGGCATGGGGCACTGGGCTGCCCACTTCGCCAGGAGCAGCTTTCCAAATGCAGACGCCCTTGGGTAGGGTGGAGGGGACTTGAGGTGGGATTTCCCCCAGGGTGCTCGGAGGCAAGGATGGCATTCCCCTGTCTCCCTGGCCTCCTACTAGCCTAAAGCGGCAGGCCAGCTGGTGGTGCCCTCAGGGTGAAGGACATCCCGATGGCCATGGCCTCGTGTCAGCCCCAGTTCAGTCCCAGATGCTTCCCAAGGGTTTGTTGTGCGAGGCTCAGACAGACCTGGTTCCTGCCTCATAGGGCCTCCCCAGTGAGGCCACAAGCCTTTTGCCTGGCCACAGCTGGAGACACTTCCGCGGCCAAGTGCCATGCCAGGGCTGTCCTCTGGGCCGTTCCAGAGGCCCAGGGCTTTCTGGGAGAGGCTGGCTCCTCACCAGGTAGCAGCCAGGCAGTAAGAGCCACAGCTGCCTGCTGAGCATGCGCCGTATGCCAGGTGCTTTATAGATGCCTCTCATACAAGCCTCATGCACCAACCACAAGGCAGAGGCCATTAGCCCCGTTTTATAGGTGAGGAAACGTAAGGCTCGGTGAAGTTGTCAAAATGAACCAGGCTTGGAACTTGGGCATGGAATACTGTCAGCCCCTGGCTCTTGCCACCAGGCCTTGCCCCTCCTCGCCAACACCCCACCCACGGACCTCTGCTTGGTGACTGTCTCCCCACCCCACACCTCCGACCCTGCGTCGGGTGTATCCTGAATGCTTCACAAACAGGAGGGGGGCACGTTTCTCTGTAGGACCCCCTGACCCCTCACACACCTAAGAGTCAGGGTCCCCCACCCCACTTGCCCCCACTGTGGGGCATCCTTTAGAGTCTCCAGGTTGGATGCTCTCAGCCCAGTTCTCCTTTGCTGGGGACCATAACTCTAAGACAGGCCTCAAGGAAGGCAGGTGTCAAAGCCGTAGAGATAGCCCCAGAGGCCGGTTTTCAAACATGGACTGGGAAGAGAAGGTCATGGAAGAGATGCCAGGCGAGGGGTGAGCATGGCAAGGTGAGGGGTGAGCATGGCAAGGCGAGGGGTGAGCATGGCAAGGTGAGGGGCTTCCCTGAGGCAGGGGGATGCCCACAGGGGCCAGCAAGGAGAGGAGAGGGCTGGCTGGAGAGTCCTGGTCTGTGCCAGAGAGTCACCCTCTGCTGTTCCCTCGCCCCAGCCGTCCTAGTGCACATCGACAACCTTCGCTGGGAGGGCGTGCCCTTCATCCTGATGTCTGGCAAAGCCTTGGATGAGAGAGTGGGCTATGCTCGGATCTTGTTCAAGAACCAGGCCTGCTGTGTGCAGAGCGAAAAGCACTGGGCCGCGGCGCAGAGCCAGTGCCTGCCCCGGCAGCTCATCTTCCACATCGGCCACGGCGACCTGGGCAGCCCCGCCGTGCTGGTCAGCAGGAACCTGTTCAGGCCCTCCCTGCCCTCCAGCTGGAAGGAAATGGAGGGCCCACCTGGGCTCCGCCTTTTCGGCAGCCCTCTGTCCGATTACTACGCCTACAGCCCTGTGCAGGAGCGGGACGCCCACTCCATCCTCTTATCCCATATCTTCCACGGCCGGAAGGATTCCTTCATCACCACAGAGAACTTGCTGGCCTCCTGGGACTTCTGGACCCCTCTGCTGGAGAGCCTGGCCCATAAGGCCCCACGCCTCTACCCTGGAGGAGCTGAGAACGGCCGCCTGTTGGACTTTGAGTTCAGTAGCGGCCGGTTGTTCTTTTCCCAGCAGCAGCCGGAGCAGCTGGTGCCAGGGCCAGGGCCGGCCCCAATGCCCAGTGACTTCCAGGTCCTCAGGGCCAAGTACCGAGAGAGCCCGTTGGTCTCTGCCTGGTCCGAGGAGCTGATCTCAAAGCTGGCTAACGACATCGAGGCCACCGCTGTGCGAGCCGTGCGGCGCTTTGGCCAGTTCCACCTGGCGCTGTCGGGGGGCTCAAGCCCCGTGGCCCTGTTCCAGCAGCTGGCCACGGCACACTATGGCTTCCCTTGGGCCCACACGCACCTGTGGCTGGTTGACGAGCGCTGTGTCCCACTCTCGGACCCAGAGTCCAACTTCCAGGGCCTGCAGGCCCACCTGCTGCAGCACGTCCGGATCCCCTACTACAACATCCACCCCATGCCTGTGCACCTGCAGCAGCGGCTCTGCGCCGAGGAGGACCAGGGCGCCCAGATCTATGCCAGGGAGATCTCAGCCCTGGTGGCTAACAGTAGCTTCGACCTGGTGCTGCTGGGCATGGGTGCCGACGGGCACACAGCCTCCCTCTTCCCACAGTCACCCACCGGCCTGGACGGCGAGCAGCTGGTCGTGCTGACCACGAGCCCCTCCCAGCCACACCGCCGCATGAGCCTTAGCCTGCCTCTCATCAACCGCGCCAAGAAGGTGGCAGTCCTGGTCATGGGCAGGATGAAGCGTGAGATCACCACGCTGGTGAGCCGGGTGGGCCATGAGCCCAAGAAGTGGCCCATCTCAGGTGTCCTGCCACACTCCGGCCAGCTGGTGTGGTACATGGACTACGACGCCTTCCTGGGATGAGGGCGCCTGTGCCCCTTGCCCGCTCCGCTCCTATGCTTTCCTTCACCCGTGTCTTCCCTCCCTTCTCGGCCCCACCACCTGCCCAGCGTGCCCTGGCTCTCTAGAACCTTCTGTCCCACAGTCAGGCCCCAGAGAGGGCAGGACAAGGCCTTGTCCCGATGCCTTTGACAGGCAGCTCTGTGTAGTGGTGGATAGATGCAGAAACAAGGAAGAAACAGAGTCTGCTCCTGAGAAGCTTCAAATCCAGGCCAGGAGAGAAGCCTTAAGAAAAGCCCTCCAGCAGTTACACATTCACATCAACCAGCACAACACAGGATGGCGCCCAAACTCCAGCGTTCACAAGAGGAGACGTGGTGGGCTGAGGTTAATCAGGGAAGGTTTCCTGGGGGAGGTGATCCTTGAACTGCCTCCCGGGGAACATTCAGAGCATGATTGGTGGACAGAAGGGTGCAGAGGCGCCCAGGGGAGTACATTGCCCCGTGCAAAGCAGGGGCACTGGGGACTGTCTTGAGACCCTGAGGAGGTCAAGCCCCTCCTTCCCCAGCTGCCCCATCTTCTAGAACCTCTGCACATCTAGCCTGTGGCCCTCCTCTTCACTGCCTCCACCTGCTCCCGCTTGCCATCCATCTCTCCTCCATCCTGGCTGTGCAGTAGGAATTCCTGGCTCCTCCCTGTGTCTTTGCTGTTCCTCAGACTCCATTTATAGAGAATGAGGGCTGATAACAGGAATACAGCAGCAAAGACTAGACTGTGGAAAGGGTTCCAGAAATCTTTTCTTCTTTTTTAATTAAAAAAAAAAATATTTGCAGAGATGAGCTCTTGCTATGTTGCCCAGGCTGGTCTCAAACTCCTGGGCTCAAGCGATCCTCCCATCTCAGCCTCCCAGAGTGCTGGGATTACAGGTGTGAGCTGCTGCACCCAGCCCTAGAAATCTCAGTGCTGTTTGGAGCTCCATTTCTCATTTGATGACTGGCTCTGTGTGGGGAGGTGGGGTCTCATTCCCCCAGCTTCCTCAGGGAGGACCCCTGCCCGCTGCTGCTCCTCTGTCCTGCTAGCCTTCCTCCATGAAGCACACTGGGTGCAGATAATCAGGCCATTCCAGAGAGCCCCAATTTAAGAGGGTCATTTCCATCTCAGGGGACTCCCGGGTGGGTGTTTCCGCTCTCAGTAGCCCCTCTTGTTTTACCAGGAAAGATCCAGTTAAATCACCCACTGAGGTGACAGCTCATTAGCGGGGAGAGAGATAGAGCATCAGGTGACACTGGGCCATCCAGGCGGTTCTGCTCCCACCAGACAGGAGCCAGGCCTCACTGGCGGGGGGGCTGCCCACAGCCTTTTCAGGGACTCACTTGGTGGGTGACAGGGCCGCAGCCAGGCCTTCTCTTCCTGCCCCTTGGTGACCCCGTGGCTTCCTGTCTGCCGGTCTCTCCTGCCACCTCTCACTTCACCACTAACTCTCTGCCTGAGACTGGGGAAGTAAGTGGGTATCTTCCTGGTGAGCATAGATTGGGGACTGTGATCTTGAGAAGCCATGGGCCAGCAATACCTGCTTTTCTGAAACCCCCAAGGAAGGCTCTGACATTCTTTTTAAAAACACCACAAAGAAAATTCCCAGGACACGTGTAGTTTTGTTTGTTCAACATCCCACAACTTAAGGCTGGGAGATGGAACTCTTGGTTAAGGTCGATTCTTCTGTCTGGCTTCTCCCACACCTTACACCTGCTCTCTGGATCAGGCAGATACAAACTTTCTAGCGCATTTTCAGAGAGGGCTTTCTTGGGTGAGGGAGCATGGTGAAGTCAGTTTCTCTCTGGACTGTTTATACTTCAAGGCTATGGATTTAAAGGAATCCTGGCTTTCATTTTCTTTCTTTTTTTTTTTTTTTTTTTTTTTTTGAGACGGAGTCTCGCTCTGTCACCCGGGCTGGAGTGCAGTGGCTCAATCTCGGCTCACTGCAAGCTCCGCCTCCTGGGTTCACGCCATTCTCCTGCCTCAGCCTCTCCGAGTAGCTGGGACTACAGGCGCCCACCACCACGCCCGGCTAATTTTTTGTATTTTTAGTAGAGACGGGGTTTCACCGTGGTCTCGATCTCCTGACCTTGTGATCCACCCGCCTCGGCCTCCTAAAGTGCTGGGATTACAAGCGTGAGCCACCGCGCCCGGCCTGGCTTTCATTTTCAATGCCAGTCTGAGATATGGTTCCCAAGCTGGGGCTCTTGTTCAGACTACTTACTCTGGCCACCAACAACCCAGGCCAGACAGAGCATGTCTTTTTTTTTTTTTTTTTTTTTTTGGGGGGGCAGAGTCTCTCTCTGTCGCCCATGCTGGAGCGCAGTGACGAGATCTTGGCTCACTACAACCTCCGGCTCCTGGGTTCAGGCAATTCTCGTGCCTCAGCCCAAGTAGCTGCGACTACAGGCGCCGGCCACCATGCCTGTCTAATTTTTGTATTTTAGTAGAAACAGGGTTTCACCATGTTGCCCAGGCTGGTCTCGAACTCCTGAGCTCAGGCAGTCTACCCACCTCAGCCTCCCAAAGTGCTGGGATTACAGGCGTGAGCCACCACACCCAGCCAGAACATCTGTTTTTATACCCAGAGAGCGCCCCTCGTTAGGACAGAACCACAGTGCCCAGAGCCGGGAAGCCACCCTCCTGGCACCCAGCATCTGAGCGTAATGGGCGGGCTCAGGAGAGGGCAGGGAGTCGTGGTGGAAGTTCCACAGCTGGCCGCGTGGGGGAGCCCTTGCACCGCACTGCCGCCTCCTGATGCCCCGATCCCCGCAGCTCCTGTGCCGGATTTCTTTTCATTTCCCTCCTCTCTCCCAGGGTACCTGGGCCCAGCACTCTCCTATCTGTTCTTCAGGAACCGACTCCTTTCCAGTTGCAACACCAGAGAGAGGGGCCTCCGCGTGCCCAAGTACCCCTGCAGGATGAAGGGCAGGCCGGCCCTTGATATCGCCATTTCTGAATAATAGTCACTGCCGCCGAGCCTAGGATGTCCTGTTCTAACTCAGCCCTGCCTCGGATGCACCACGGATCTGTGCAGAGTGGGTGTGGGAGTGTGGGTGAGGGTCGAAATGCCAAAGGTCTGCTTTCCAGATTCAAGTGCCTTCTGCAAATCACGTTGGAAAAGTCCAAACCTGGACATGTCCGTGTGCCTCCATGCCTGCCCACCCCTTTCCCTTCACCTGTGTTAGGAAGGAGAAGTTCTCAGAACCCTCTAGGCTGGTAGCTTTCAGACTTCAGACCATGATCTGTAGCAAGAAACGTGCCTTCCATCATAAGTCAGTCCATCCTGTGTTCCAAGCAAGTTTCATAAATTCTTACCCTTAGGACCTCGGATATCCTCTATTTTTTAGTTTTCATTTTTTAAAAATGCTTCTTAAAATTCACTAAATTGGGCTAGGTGCGGTGGATTATGCCTGTAATCCCAGCACTATGGGAGGCTGAGGTGAGAGGATCACTTGAGCCCAGAAGGTTGAAACCAGCCTGGGCAACATAGTGAGACCCCATCTCTACAAAAAGTTTTAAAACCAGGCATGGTGGTGCCCACCTGTGGTCCCAGCTACTCGGGAGGCTGAGGTGGGAGGATCACCTGAGCCCAGGAGGCTGAGGCTGCAGTAAGGTGTGATTGCACTATTGCACTCTAGCCTGGAAAACAGAGTGAGACCCTGTCTCAGAAAAGACCAAAAAAAAAAAAGGAAAGAAAGAGTGATGACAACAGCCCAGGGAGCAGCCCCGCTCAGAACCCAAGTCTGTAGGGTTCCAGGTTCCAGCACTGTGTTCCCAGGCAGGCTGCTTGCCTCTTCCTGGCCTGGAAGCCCTCGGGTCCTATGGTGGCGGCAGTTCCCACAGTCCAGGTTCCCTGGTGGGGACCAATGATTGCGTCCGCGTGGAAGCCCACGTGTGCACTTAGGGGCCCATAAATGGCAGAAGGTCCCCTCCTTTGGGAGACCTTGTCAGTCAGCATCTCTAGGGCAAGCATGATTGCCATTTGTAGAGGGGAAGGAATCAAGGGACTTTAAGCTAGATCAAAATCTGGGGACAAATTCTTCTGCTAACTGCAAGTTAAAATAGGCCCTTCTTACTGAATTTCCCTGTTTGTTTCTCTGCAAACAATGCTTTAGCCCTACTCTTGGGCCCCCAAATTAGCAGGGTAATCAAAGCTTCCTACCGTTTGGCCTACTATTCCAGACTATTCCCCTGAGGGGTTCCATTCCAAAATATGCAGGGCTCAGGCTCCAACTCCGGGCCTGTCTGCTTTGCTTGCATTTCTCCTGTCCCTGTTCTCCCAGAGGGCCCAGGTGGAACTCATGACAGGGAGGGAGAAGCTTGCCAAAAACCTGCAGGGCTGTTTCCCAGAATTTGGTTTTCAAGTACAAAACTTTTTGTCCTGTAAGATATATGCAGCCTCACAGAAGCAGCCTCTGCATCCACTTTACCAGCTACGTTTTTATCTTAAGCACATGGGGCTCCCTTAGAACTTACTCCACTGGTTTAAAAAAAAAAAAAAAAAAAACTGCCTGGCAGCATCTCAGAGTCAGAGTGAGCACGGCGCAGGAAAGGCCTGTGGTGACGAGGGTGAGGTGGCCACAGTGACCGGACGACACCCTAGCACCCATCCACCCTGCAAATGAGACTCCAGAGGGTGAAGATCTGCGGCCTCCAGACGTCATAGGCCATGTGACCCACCAGGGGCTGCTTACTCCTGGCCGTCCACTGGCTGAACTGAATGCATTCCCTCTCCGCAACTCTCCCATGAGGCTGCACCCGTGTGGGTAGCACTTGAAGCAGCGCTGTTTGCATTGTACATAGGAAGGAAGGAAGTTCTTCCAGCCTCACCAGCACCTGGCAGCGAATCAGAGCCTGCGAGGGCATCTGAAGCGGTGATGCAGTATCAACCTCCCACCTGGTGCCACTCTGCCCTCGGGGGCTCCAAGCATTGTAACTCAGTCATGGGAGCTGCCCCGTTGGAAGTGCAGATTTATTCCTGTGATAATCCTGCTTGCCTTTATCTCTTGTCCACTGACCAGCAAGCGTGAGTCCCGGTGTCAGTCGGCGCAGTCCAGTGTCCATCTTCATTTGCTCATGCAGAGGGGGTGAGTTGGGAACTCCCTGTTCTTGATTTTCCTTTTGCAGCCCACTGGGAAGTCTCCCTATAAAACGAAAAGCCCACCTTCTGTGACTTCCGCTGTAGAGCAGAGCTCCCCCTCCAATTTCCTCAGTCTTCCCTGGAAAATCTGTCCACTGGGGAAGGCAGCAGGAACCCTGGGCAGCGGATGTTCTGGGAAGACTAGTGACAGCAGATGTCATCCAGGAACAGCCACACACGGTTCTCCCGGCTGCCGTCAGCAGCTCGAGGTGGGGTATGAGTGAGAAGCTGAGGATCTCGCAGCTTGTTGCCGAGCAAGGGGCAACCGGGCTCATGCTGTCATCAGCACAAGACAGGATGGCAAGGGCTTTCAGATGCATTTCCGAGAGTCCAGCAAGCCAGGGGGAAGATGATGTCTTTGCCGAAGCATTCCCTCTAGCCAACTTTTGGGAGCGCTTCTGTTTGCAAAGCACTGGGGACGTGCCTCTCTATGTGTGACCCACGCATGGGAAGGGAGAGCACTGGAGTAACGACACTTCTGCTGCTGTTTTGATTCTCAAGGCTGATCTTTAAAACCCTCGCCTTGCTGTCAGGTGCTTTAAAGGCAGTCTGCATCTTTTCTTCCCTTGGTGTGGGAGAGGTAAACACTTTGATTTGCTGAAAGCTGTATGGAGTATATTTGAACAGCTAGTAGTTAGCTTTGAAAGTGGAAGTGTGAACAGACACTACCTGTGTCACTTTGGGTCCTTCACTTTACCCCCACAGAAGTCTAGAGGCATCTGTTATAAAGCGTTACGGGGTGCCTGCGTGCAGGAGGAAGGACCTGTATTAGCTGGAAATCATCAGGAACCCAGCTTGCCTCCATCTTTCTGAGATGTGCTGGGTACAGCCTGACCCTCCTAGTTCTGTCCACCGGGAAGAGCCGGCTGGCAGCAGATCCCAGGGGCAGAGCCCCTGCTGGCTCCTGGGAGCTCATCTTTACCTGTGCTGGAGTGGGAACTGTGATTCCAGCCGGGCAGGTCAGATTGGAGCAGTGCTAAGAGGCTGTTGCAGGAGAACTAGACGGGCGGCGCCTGCTGCATCTGGATCATGTTTCTGCACTCTGCCCTGCGCTAGGGACTCAGGGTCTGGGCTTCTGCCAGGTGAGGAGCAGAGAGACTGTTCCCTTGGGTGGAGACGCGTGGGCATGAGAGCCACCCACTGCCAAGCAGCAAGAATGTTCGTGCTTTTTTTCAGAGAGGGGAACCCCACTGGTTTTTATGGAAACAATGGAAACTTACAGATGCCTGCCTGGGATGATGAGGCACATTCAGAACAAATGCTTTTTTTTTTTTTTTTTTTGAGACAGAGTCTCGCTCTGACGCCCAGGCTGGAGTGCTGGAGTGCAGTGGCGTGATCTCGGCTCACTGCAACCTTTGCCTCCCGGGTTCAAGTGATTCTCCTACCTCAGCCTCCTGAGTAGCTGGGATTACACCACCATGCCCAGCAAATTTTTGTATTTTTAATAGAGACGGAGTTTCACCATGTTGGCCAGGCTGGTCTCGAACTCCTGACCTCAGGTGATCCGTCCGCCTCAGCCTCCCAAAGTGCTGGGATTACAGGCAGGAGCCACCATGCCTGGCCAGAACAAATGCCTTTTTAAACCTTTTAAAAACATTTTTAAGATGTCTTTTTCTATGTCAAATGTAACATTTATTTTTTTAAACAATAAAATTGATTTGCCAAAATCTGGGCTTTAATTCTTTATTTGGGGCATGAGGTGTAGGGGTTTGTAGGCCCCAGCATCATGCTATGTGTATTCTTGGAGGAGGGGAGGGCTGCGGTGAGTGAGGGCCCTGAACCGAGGACAGCCGCATGCCCGTTGCAAGTGTAAGTGTGTCTGAGCAAGCCAGTGCATTCCATTTGCAAGAGGGTCTGTGGGCCTCATGGGAGAGACAGCGGTGGGCAGGATGATCACATTTCATAGACTCCTAAGCAGTCTGGGAAGAGTCCCCCAACCTTCCCGGCAGCCCACTAGAGGGGAGGGAGCTCACCCCTGAGTGGGAGATATCAGGAGGGAAGGATGTTTGAGGACACCAGAGCCTGATGCCTTCATTTGTCTTCTCTCCTGTCCCCTGCCTGAGTCCTACCTCCCAGCTGTGTCACACTCCCAGGAATGTAAGTGTTTTGGGGGAAGTCAAATAGGATTTCAGGACCACTTGCGGTACAGGAGTTAGAGATCTGCAGGTTGTCACCAACAGCATGCAGGACCCACGCAGGCTTGGTGACATCACAAGGTGGCAAAAGGAGCAGCGCGCCCATTCGAAATAGGTGAGCTTTGGGCAGGGACCCCACGGCAGAGGGGACAGAGACGGTGAGACATGCCCAGAAGCCTGCAAGGGAAGATGTCATGAAGGCCAGAAACCAGAACTGCAGTGATCGTCCCTGCCTGTCCCTCAGGAGGTGCGCGGGGGATCTGCTGCTTCCCGGGGGGTAGCCCAGGGCGTCCCCTCCCTGCTTCTCTGTGGTGATGGCTGCTGGTTCCACAGTCCTCACAGAAACATGGCAGGGCAGGACTGCGGGTCCCAGCCAGTGTCTGTGAGGGCCGCACTGGAGGGTCACCTGGTGTCCAGCCCCCGTTTGGGGACCCTCCCATACATGTGTTCTGGGGAGTTCCGATGGCAGGCATGGGGCGTGTGACCCAGTGCTGGCCAATCAGGACATCCAATGCCCACAGCCGCAGCAATGGGATCTGGGAGAGCTCAGGGCCCAAACTGGTCAAATCAGAGTGACCCCGAGGACTCAGGCTGAAGCGGCACCATTTCTCTGGACTCAGGCCTTGGTGAGCTGCAGCAGCCATCTCAGCACCGCGGGGGCCTAAGGACAAGGCCGGCATGGAGGAGAGGAGAGCCCCGGGATCCCACTTCGGGGGCTGTCTCTGGGACCTGGTTCCAGTCTCCTGAAGTCAGCCTGCGGGCCTCATTCCTGGGTGCCTCAACTACCTTGTAGCAGCAGAACCTGATAGGTACTGGAGATAGGAGCTGTGTTACGTATTTCCGGAAGCCCAGCAGAAACCCCACACTGACCTAAGTAAGAAGGTGATTCGCATGAACCAAGAGGACCGAACCTTCTGTTTGGGGTCAGGGTTTCAGCAGTCCAGTGTGGGTGGCCCCTGCTGTGCAGCTTCGGTTTCTTCTTGCTTAATTGGAACCGTTTTCCTGATAGACCATAGTTTTGGAGATGCAGGGACAGATGGAAGGGCAGGAGGGGAAGAGTTGCGCAAATCATAAAAGAAGCCCTGGTGAAGACAAGCTCAAGAGCTGCTGGCCTGAGTCCACCTTCTCCAGGGTCTCTTACAAGCTCTTTACAGACAGCCAGAGCCCGGGTGGGGTCAGCCAGCCGCCCCTCCCCACCCAGCTCCCAGCAGAAGGGGAGGGGATGCAGCTCCACCCATGCCCTCTGTTGCCCCCATCTTCCCACTCACCTGTCGGGCTGAGGACCACGAAGGCAGAGACTCCACATGTTCTGCTCATTTTCATGTTTCTGGTACTTTACACGCTGCCCTGCAGTGAATGTGTGAGTGAATGAATGAGCGAATGGCAATAATGAAAGAGAGTGGTCAGCAGGGTGGCTGGAGGGATGGAGGCCTGAGCGGGTGTGGGGCCAGCGGTGAGCCTGGCATGTGTCATCCTCTCTAGGGGAGGGAGGTTCTGAGCACATGGGTCTCCTGTGCCCAGAGTGGGCCAGGGCCTAGGGGTGCAATGGATGTGGTCCAGCCATGGCAGGCCACCACCCTTGTTGGCACCGTGGGATAGGAGGGCCACGCAGAAGCAGGGCAAGATCTGACCCCCACTCCTGACAGCTCCCACTGGCTGCTGATGGAGAGCAAAGCCAGGGTCAGCGCCCACTGCTGGACGCTGCAGCAGGGATGGCAGCCGGGGGGGCCCCCGACAGTTTAGGGCTGCTCTGCCCCCCTGGAAAGGCCTCACTACAACCCTTTCCTTTCCCCCGTCCCCACTCACTGGCTGTGGAAACCCAGCCTCATGAGTTCTGTTTGTCTAAAGAAGCATTGTTGGGAGGAAAGATTATCAAACTAAGCTCATGCTATCAGTCAGGCCCTCTTCCTACTCCGTATGTCTTTATTTTTTTACTGAAAAAATAAAATACAGTAAGCGCTCAGATGAGAATATTAATCCATGGAGATTGCCCCCTTCAGCATTCACCGTATGAGGTCTTTTTATATTTGCTTTTTTAAAAGAAAAAAACACATACATATTTTTTGATGGCAAAAACCTGCACACACGTATTTTTGTAAAAATCACACATGCTTGTTACAAATGCATTCAAACTGCAGAATAGTACACAAATGTGTGTAAAGAAAATCACTGTAGTCCAGCCCTCCAGAAATGAACAACCGTAGCATCAGGTGCATATCCTTCAAGACACGGATGCAAACAGAAGATTAAAAATATTTCGTAAAAATGGGATCCTCCTCTTGATGCTAATTTTAATCTTCATACTTAATAAATAATGGTGCATTAATAATTTTACTAGAAACTGAAGGAATTGCTGGACTTCAGAAATATATTTTGTCACACAATCAATATCATTTCCCAAAAGGTCTCTTTAACATTAGAAGTGTATGAAAAGCCGGGTGCGGTGGCTCACGCCTGTAATCCCAGCACTTTGGGAGACCGAGGCGGGCAGATTATCTGAGGTCAGGAATTCGAGACTAGCCTGACCAACATGGCGAAACCTCGTCTCTACTAAAAATACAAAAATTAGCTGGGCATGGTGGCAGGTGCCTGTAATCCCAGCTACTGGGGAGGCTGAGGCAGGAGTATCGCTTGAACCCGGGAGGCAGGGGTTGCAATGAGCTGTAATCACGCCACTGCACTCCAGCCTGGGGGGACAGAGCGAGACTCTGTCAAGAAGAAGAAGGAGAAGGAGGAGAAGGAGAAGGAGAAGAAGAAGTTGTTTATGGAAAAACATTAAGTCTGAAGTCCTTAATGAATTTTAATGTGATTTTTAACTCCTTGAATCAGTTTTGATTAGGGGTGTCTATTGACTTCGACAAATATAGACATTGATTCTCCATCACTTCCCATTTCCTGCTTTCCAACTCTGGATTTTTTTTTTTTTTTTTTGAGATTACTCACTCTGTCACCCAGGCTGGAGGGCAGTGGTGCGATCTCGGTTCACTGCAACCTCTGCCTCCTGGGTTCAAGTGATTCTCCTGCCTCAGCCTCCCAAGTAACTGGGACTACAAGTGTGCACCACCATACTTGGCTAAGTTTTGTTTTGTATTTTTAGTAGAGATGGGGTTTAGCCATGTTGGCCAGGCTGGTCTCACACTCCTGACCTCAAGTGATCCACCCGTCTTGGCCTCCCAAAGTGCTGGAATTACAGGCATGAGCCACCGCGCCCGGCCCCAACTCTGGATTTTTGTAGGCACATTATTTTTTCTCGCTATTCTTCAGGGTCCTTCATTGTTCCTTCCTTGTTGGCTCTGTCTGATTTGCCTCCTGTGGGCTCCTACCTGGCTGCTTCCCAATTCTAATGCCCAAACTCCAAGCACTGTCTCCTGTCCGGGAGGATGGAGGCATGACCACGTCTCATCTGTCTTCCTGCCTGTGGAGCACCCTTCTTCTCTGTGTCCTTCTCTTGCTGGGGCCAGGGCTGCCCCATATTCTGGCTGTGTCCATCTGTCCCTCACGCATGTGGACAGGCAGGCTGACCACACAGCCCTGCACTGCCCAGCACGTGGGGCTCAGGTCCTAACAACTGCTGACTGCTGGCTCAGGGCTGGGCACTGTTCCAGGGGATACAAAGGAACCAAGACCCCGTCTTCCTGGGCCGTATGCTTTTTGTTCTCTTGTGTCTTGCATTGCTCCTTTATTTGGGGTTCACCCATCCATCTTCAAAAGAGTCTTCCTTACCCTCTGCTGCCCCTGCCAGCTCTCACCATTTTAACCCAAAGACTTTCAAGACGATAAAGGCGCTATCTCAAAGGCCACCACTGCCCTCCTGCAGGACAAATCCACAGCTCGGAGGTTGCCACCACAGGAGGGTAAGAGGCCACCACTCCCACAACAGCTGACTCACAGCTCGGGTAAGAGGCTCCCAGTTTGCAGATGCGAAACCAAGGCTTTAAGTCACCTATCTTGCCCGAGATGACAGCTGCCAAGTGGCAACACTGCTAGAGTCTGCCCGAGCCCTTAGTGCACTCCCTTAACCAGCAGGTCACACTAGGGGCAGCTGCTCCAGGGAGAGGAAGAGCTGACACTGGGCAAACCCGCAGCTCCAGCCACCAGCAGCCGACCCCATTGCTGGACGCTGTGTTACATCTCCAGTCTGCATCAGGCCCCCAGGGCCCCCAGGTCAGGACTCCTACCAAGACTGGGATGCAGTTTGCTCGGCTCTGGCTTCTGCCCCGGGAAGTGTCTTCCTACTGTGCCACAGCAGAGAATGTCATTCAGTTGGGGCAGGAGTTGTCACCAAGGCCTGCTGGCTGCCACCAAATCTAGGAGACTAGAACAATGTCTGCCAATCCTGAGGGCAGGTCCAGATGGGTAACTTTTATTTTTATTGCCTGGCTGCTCTATTGTCCTCTTCCTTTATTCTCTTTGTGAATTTAATTATGGGGGGCACATAGCCGAGGTTTGTCCGCCTTCTCACTTCTACCTCAAAGGGAAGGCAGTTTGTTAAGGGTGAATTTTCTCCCCTTGGATTTCTATTTATGTATAAAAACTACCTTGGGCCAGGTGTAGTGGCTCACACCTGTAATCCCAGCACTTTGGGAGGCCAACGCAGGAGGATCACTTGAGGTCAGGAGTTTGAGACCAACCTGACTAACATGGTGAAACCCCGTCTCTACTAAAAATACAAAAAATTAGCTGGGCGTGGTAGTGCATGCCTGTAATCCCAGCTACTTGGGAAGCTGAGGTGGGAGAATTACTTGAATCCGGGAGGTGGAGGTTGCAGTGAGCCAAGATTGTGCCACTGCACTCCAACCTGGGTGACAGAGTGAGACTCTGTCTCAAACAAACAAACAAAAAAATTCATCACGTAACCAAAAACCACTTGTCGGCTATTGAAATAAAATATATATGTATATATAATATTCTAATAAAAAATAATAAAAATAAAATGACCCAGTAAGTACAAATTTCTTTGTAATGGAAGACAAATGCTGATATAATTTAAATCACAATAACAGCCAATGGCCTAAAAAAGAAAGGAAGGGAGGGTTTAGAAGACTCTCGAGATAGCCCAGGAACAGGTGGACCCCAGAAAAGCTTTAGGTCAGGAGAAAGGTGTAAACCCCAGGTCACTTGTTATGTAGGCAGCTGCAGGGATGCAGGGCACCCACAGTGAGAGAGAAAGAAAAGGCTGCCCTGGGCTGGAGGCCATGACACCAGACCCAAAAATCCTCCTTTAAAGAGATCTTGAGCCCCTGTGTATTAGTCTGTTTTCACACTGCTGATAAAGACATACCTGAGATTGGGTGTTTTGTCTATTTTATTTTATTTATTTTATTTTGATGGAGTCTCCCTCTGTCACCCAGGCTGGAGTGCAGCATACGATCTTGGCTTACTGCAACCTGTGCCTCCAGGGTTCAAGCAATTCTCCTGTCTCAGCCTCCCCAGTAGAGTAGCTGGGACTACAGGTGCACACCACCACGCCCAGCTAATTTTTTTGTTTGTTTGTTTATTTGTTTGTTTTGAGATGGAGTCTTGGTCTGCCACCCAGGCTGGAGTGCAGTCCCGTGATCTCGGCTCACTGCAAGCTTCACCTCCCGGGTTCACGCCATTCTCCTGCCTCAGCCTCCCCAGTAGCTGGGACTACAGGCGCCCACCACCACGCCCGGCTAATTTTTTTTTTGTATTTTAGTAGAGACAGGGTTTCACTGTGTTAGCCAGGATGGTCTCGATCTCCTCACCTCGTGATCCGCCTGCCTCAGCCTCCCAAAGTGCTGGGATTACAGGCATGAGCCATCGCACCCGGCCTCATTTTTGTATTTTTAGTAAAGACAGGGTTTCACCATGTTGGTCAGGCTGGTCTCAAACTCCTGACCTCAAGTGATCCACCCACCTCGGCCTCCCAAAGTGCTGGGATTACAGGTGTGAGCCACCCCACCTGGCCCAGACTGAGTAATTTATAAAGCAATAAAGGTTTAATGAACTCACAGTTCTACGTGGCCGGGGAGGCCTCACAATCATGGCAGAAGGTGAGAGGCACATCTTACATGGTGGCAGGCAAGCAGAGAATGAGAGCCGAATGAGAGCCAAATGAAAGGGGAAACCCCTTATGAAATCATCAGATCTCGTGAGACTTACTCACTACCGTGAGAACAGTACTGGGGAAACCACGCCCATGATTCAGTGACCTCCCACCGGGTCTCTCCCACAACACTTGGGAATTCTGGGAGCTACAGTGCAAGATGAGATTTGGGTGGGGACACAGCCAAACCATATCAGCCTGGTTCTAAACTCTCCCTCTCCAAGCCACTAGATTTCCATGCCACACCTCACTTTGATCCTGAATTTTGGCCATCACTTGCTATATTTCCCAGGACTCCTTTGGTTGCAAGGGACAGAAACCCAACTCGAACTAAATTTAAAAATGAAAAAATAAAAATAAAAAAAGGAAATGTCCTGGCCCTTCTCCTTGGAAGGCCCCAGGGGTGGAAACAGCTTCAGCAGAGCTGGGTCCAGGGACGTTAAGCAACGTCGCCAGGAAACTGTGAGTTCAGCTCCCTTTGCATTCGTGTTGCCAGATTGAGCAAGTCAATCTTCAAGATGCCTAGTTAAGTTTGAATTTCAGATAAAGAACAAATACAGTTTTAATATAAGTATGTCCCTTGCAACATTTGCGACATACTTATACTAAAACTTATCTGCTGTTTATTTTAAATCCAAATGTACCTAGGTGTCCTCTGTTTTATCTGGCAACTCCACCGTATGTATCGGCCATTTTCTTGCCTCCTGCATTTGGCTTTTCTTGTAAGGGAAAACGGCTCCAAGCAGCTCTCTGCGTCCTGATGGCCCAAGATGCCGGAGGAAGAGAGGCCATCAAGCTGCATGGCTGCGCCTTGGACACCCTAGGGAGGTCCTGGCTGGGTCTGTCGTGGATGCCGTGGCTGCAACATTGGGAAGCCCCTGGGGTGGCTTCTCACTTCCCCCAACCCCAGCAGCCTCCTCCCTCCCCCACCAATTCTTGGGTAGGACTGGTTGAGAGTTTCTCAGTCTTTGTCAAGGGCTGTGCCAAGGCAGTTTCAAGCCTGGCTGTGCTCTCTCTTCCAGTCGGATTCTGCCCAGAGCCCCTCCCCATGGGGATTGTGGTAGGGTTCACGTTTGAATCGATCACTTGCTGGACTGGGATGGGGGCCGGTTGTCCATCCCTGGGGTGTTGCACAGCCCTGAGTGGGATGCTCCCAGAAGGAAATGCCGAGCACAGAACCACACGGATCCGTGCAGGGGCTGGAGGTGAAAGTTCCGAGGGATCCCGGAACTTGTAACTAAGCGTCTACCAGGCCATAGAAATGAGGACGGCCTAGTGAACAGACAAAACAACTTTAGCAGTTGTGATTCCATGTTCCAGGGAAGGGAACATCCACCCAAAAGTTTTTCTAATCATAAAGTTATTTCAGAAGCAAGTCATGCCCCAAGAAAACCACACCGAGGGGTGTGTTTATAACCAGAGCCTCACAGGCAGTCGGCTCCAACGCCCACCTGCATTCGAGAGCAAAGTTTGCAGGAGACTGAGGTGGGAGGGGAAGAAGCCTCTTCCTGCTCTCAAAAATCAGCATGGGCCGCAGTGCTTCCCTTCCTCGGCTCCCCCACTGCAGGCTGCTAAAATGACCCCGAGTGCCTCAGAAATCTCAGGGCCACCGTGGCCTCTCCCCTCTCAGCCATGGTTCGATTCCTTGTAAATATTAAGACTTCATGTGCTCCTGCATGGATTTTTCACCAAGTCCTAAAATGCAGTGTAGACGTTCCAGGGAAGAGGAAGCAAGTGACATTCCTGCCCGCTCGGAGCTCTGCAGACACCGAAAGGTTGCTCACATGAGGCAGGAAGTGCCAGGGGTTGGGCCTCAGGTCATGCAGAGGCCAACTGTGGGCCGGGGTCACAGCAGCAGCCTCCCCACTGAGGGCTGTGTTGAACCCTGGAGAGAGAGGGCGAGAGAGAGAGAGAGAGAGCGAGAGAGAGAGAGCTAGCATGAAGGCTTGTCGGAGGCCTGACTCCCCAAGGCCAGACCCTAAGGCCTTGAAGGTCAGCCAAGAAGTTGACCAAGCCAAGAAGTCCTGAGACTTAGAGCCACAGGGCCAGTGGGGCACCATCTCCCCAGAACAAAAACTGTACCCCAAGAATTGAAGGGAAATATTATTTTTACTCTGAAATGTTCTGGAGCAGAATGCAAAATTCCATCCCTTTCAAACAGAAAACACAAGCCATTCCCACTTGAGGTGGGTGAAGGTGCTTTTGGGGAAAAGTTTGAGAGTCGCGTCCTGGGCACTGGGCAATCATCAGAGGGTGTCTCCCTCGGGAGGGGTCCAGTCAGGCCTGGCTGCATGGGGATGGTCAGTGAGGCAGGGCTGGGCGAGGGGCGCCGGCTCCTCCTGGAGTCAACCTTTCATTCATTCATTCAGCAAATGACAGCCGTGGGGTAGGCAGCCATGCACATGGCAGTCAAGGCCCTCCTTTTCCATTCCAGACTGTGATTGATCCGTGCTCCCCGCCCCGCCCCCACTCCCCGCCCCGCCCCCAGCAGCGGGCAAGGGCCCACGACTCATCCCAAGGCCTCCCTCTGGGTAAGTGCTTGTCGACTGAGTCAACGACTGAATCAGCCGCGGTTGTCAGGGCTCAGCTGGACTGAGTGCTGCTGCCTGTGGGCGTTTCCTCCCCATGTGTTTTTTATCAGCAGCAGCGGCTGCAGGGTCCCCGTGCCCAGGGGTTGCCTCTGCGTGCTCACTCTGTCCCGCGCTCTGCCCACACCCCTGCTCCACCTAACTCGCAGATGGAGCGGTTTCCTTTGAGCCCCAGTCCTGTCCAAACACACGGGTGCTGGGTTTTTCCTGTGGCACATTTTCTACCCTCTGTGGGCGGGAAGGAGCCCTGTTGCCCTTGGCCTTTCCAGGATACCTGGGAGGAGACAGCACCCTGTGAGGCTAAGAGTTGGACTCTGGAGTCAGAAAGGTCTGAGTTCAAATCCCACCCCTGCTGCTGAGAGAGTGGCACAGGGCAGTTTCACCACTGTGAGCTTGTTGCTCCTCTGTGAACTGAATAATAAACACTGCTTTCCACAAAGGAGGCGCACAGCGAGGACTTTATCATAGGGCCCACGATGAGCTCCCGGGGTCTGAGCGAGAGACCCGCAGCACCACTTGGTGGGGGCAGGGCCATGTGTCTGCATGTGCACCTGTTCATCTGCCCACCGCAGGCTCCCACATGCCAGGGCTTTCTCTTCTACAAGGATGACCAAGACATGGCCCTGCACTCAGGAAATGACAGGCAACGAGCATTCTCAGGGGTGGCAGATGTAGCGAGAGCACTTGGGTCGGAGCCACAGGTTTCTCGGCAGAGACTGTGGTTTTGTGGTGGGGGAAGGAGGTTAGGGAGTCAGGAAAGATCTCCATCATGTGGGGGCCTCGAATTAGAAGTTCAGCAAGTGCCACAGACTGATTTCACATCCCACCACAAGTATTTATTGAGCACCTATTGTGTGACAGGCACTGTGCCTGGTGCTGGGATACATGGGGTGGTAGCACAAAGGAAGACACTGCCCAGGGCTCCTGGCCTGGTGCGGACACAGACAAGGGCACAAAGGATGGCAGCCCCAAGGGCCAGGGCCGAGCTGGGCCATGCGGAGTGTGCCGTGGGACTGCCTGGCAGGGGCATCTGCCCACCCTGGGGATCAGCACAGAACGTCATTCCATTCTGATGGAAAAGACGTTTCGGCTGGGAGCAGACAGATGAGGAAAGCCCTGCTGTGTGGCATGGGGCCAGCTGCTTCCCCTCTCTGAGCCTCGGTCTCCTCACCCACAAGCAGAGGGACTTGCAGCTCTGCTCTCTCAGGTTCCTGTGGCTCTGATGGGATGTGACACCCATGACATTCCCAGGGGCCGAGAGGATCTCCTGCTACTTGATAACCTGGAAGGCCCGTGAAAGCTTAGGGCTCTCTGTCAGTGTAGGAATCAAGGCTGTGGAGGCAGATTAGCAGCAGTCCAGCCCCAGGCTGGGGCCTGCTCAGCACGCCTCCTCTGCACTGGCATTGCCTGCGTGCCCGGGTCCTGCCACAACTGCACACTCCACCTCCCAGCCCGAGCCGCAGGGTCCCAGGGCCCTCTGAGAGGAGGCAGAGCTTCTCTCTTGGCCTTTGCTGCAGCTCCGCGCCCTCCCCAGCTGGCCCAGGAGCCAGATGGGACCCGGCCGAGCTGCAGAACACCGTGCACCTTCCTGCAGTCCTCAGCCTGGGACCCAAGGAGCACAGGCTGACGGCCTGATGCGGCTTCCAGACAGAGCTCAGCCCACTCTTGGGAGGTGCCAGCTGCCTGGGTGGTCTGGTATCGGAATGAAATCCAGAGGCCAGAAGGAGCCCGGGGTTCAAATTGCCACCAATTTCCTGAAAGTTCCTCTAGAGCTCTGGGCAAACCCACCAGTTGATTGCGGAAAATAACAGACCCCTCACTTAAAACCAGATGTCAGCATCTGTCTTGAACCAGCCCAGGGAGACAGAGGCCCCTGCTCCCTCCTTTTCTCCTCCTCCCCCTCCCCCTCCTTTTCCTCCTCTTCCTCCCCCTCCTCCCCTTCCTCCTTGTCTCCTCCTCCCCCTCCTCCTTCCCCCTCCCCTTCCTTGTCCTCCCCCTCCCCCCTCCCCCTCCTCCTTCCCCTCCTCCTCCTCCCCCTCCTCCTTCCCCTCCTCCTCCTCCCCCTCCTCCTTCCCCTCCTCCTCCTCCCCCTCCTCCTTCCCCTCCTCCTCCTCCCCCTCCTCCTTCCTCCTTCCCCCTCCCCCTCGTTGTCCTCCTCCTCTCCCTCTTCCAACTCTGCAACCAGGTCAACCACGACCTCTGGCCACACAACAGACCCTCTGCAAAGGAAACAACTTAGCTGGCACCTAAAAATATTGACTTGTGTTTTTCTTTAAATAGAAAGGAAACTCAGCTCACTCCACCCCAGTGCTCCTCTTTCTGGATTCGAGTGGGCACCCTGGGACCTCACCCAGACTCAGCCACCCCCTCACTGAGCCACCTCAGTTTGGAGGGATGGAGCCATTCAGGATGGAGGAGGGAGTGGGGCTTGCCTGCTCCTGAGAAAGGTCTCCTGGGGCAGGGTGGGAGTGGGGCTGACCAGATATCCCAAAGCCCCATTCATCCAGAGAGGGATGGCCTTTGATCAAGGAATGGGGTGTCTCTGTGGCACATAGAAATCAGAGGATGAGGTGGTCACAGTTACCAGATGATCCATAAAAAAGAAGAGTGACGGGGCCAGGCACAGTGGCTCATGCCTGGAATCCCAACATTTTGGTAGGCCAAGGCTGAAGGATCACTTGAGGCCAGGAGTTTGAGACCAGCCTGGGCAACACAGAAAGATCCTGTCTCTACAAAAAAAAAAACAAATAAATAAAAGCTAGCTGGGCATTGTGGCATGTGCCTGTAGTCTACAGGCACTAATTGGGAGGCTGAGGTGGGAGGATCACTTGAGGCTGCAGTGAGCTAGGATCATGCCACTGCACTTCAGCCTGCCTCTAAAAAAAAGAAAGAAAAGAAAAGGAAGAGAGTGACAGCGAGGCTCTTACCCCGCCCCAGATCCCCACTTGGGCCTGTCTGAAAAGCAAGTTGGTGGACAGTGGCCAGGGCAGGAGCATCTCCTTCTGGGTTGAGTGCCAAGGCTGTGAGCTCTGCCTGAGAGGAGAGGCCCCTGGGCCCGGTGGCTCTAGTCCTGCATCTATGGCTGGCCTCATGAGGGCCCTTGAGCTCACACAGGCCCCCACAGCTGGGAGCCCCTGCTTGATAATGAGGCACAGCCATGCAATGGGAATTAGGGAGAGACCCTGATGCACTGATGGAAGCCATCTCCAAGTCAGGCTATTGGAGGATAGAGGAAAGAGGGAGCCCCATGTATGGTGTGCGGTACCCACCTTGGAGAGCACAGATGGGTCTGAAAGCTCTGGGCGATGCCCAGGAAGCTGACCAGCAGGTGACCACTGGAGAGGGGAATGGGGATTCCTTTTACTGTCGGAATCCCCTTTTCTCGATTTGGTTTGCGTTTTCATCCGATAATGCATGCTGCTCAGTTCTGAATGTTTGTGTTCCCCCCAGCCCCCAAATTCCTCTGCTGAAATCCTAACCCCCAAGGTGGTGGTATTAGGAGGTAGGAGCTTTGGGAGGTGATGAGATCATGACAGTAGAGCCCTTGGGACGGGATTTACTGCTCTCGCAAACATGGCCCCAGAGAGCTCCCTCACTCCACCACGTGGGGTCACACAAAAAGAAGCCAGCCCTCAAGGAACACCAAATCTGCCAGCACCTTCATCTTGGACTTCCCAGCCTCCAGAATTGTGAGGAATAAAATTTCTGTTGTATATTTCTCTTTTGCTTATAAGCTACCCAGTTTACAGTACTTTGTTACAGCAGCCTGGATGGACTAAGACACATGCAAATAGTTTTTAAAATATCAGAGTGCTACAAGTAAAACAAACAAACAAACAAAAAAACCCAACCACTTCCTACCCCACCCCTTCCCACGCCCAACTGCTACACCCAAGAGGTGACAACTTGCTATCCTTTTTAGCTGTTCTGATATTTACTGCTGTATTTCTCAATAGCCTGCTTATGCTTCCATTTTATAATCTTTTCATTTTTGGCATTACCTAAATGTCTTAAATCTAACAGGCTACACAGAATAATGGTTAAGATGCTGACTTCTGAGCCAAATTACCTGGGTTCAATTCCAAGTGCTGCCACTTACTAGCTGTGCAACCCTGAACAAGTCACTAATCTGTGCCTCAGTTTCCTTATCTATGACATGGGATCATAGTACCTACACCATAGGGCTCATGTGAGGATTAAAGGAGTTTACACATGTAAGTATTTATTCGGTGCTTGGAACATAATAAGCTCTCAATTAAGTGTTGGTGCTATTATTATTACTATTAACTTCCAGGTATGAGAGATGAGGAGTCACACTCTTCTTCCAACTTCATGGTATGGTTGTATTACAACTTTTGGTTAGTCAATATTCATCGTATTATTAACAGTATATAAATACTGTTTACAGCTGAGCCATGTAGTGTACTATGATTAAACTTCCTTTATAGTTTATTTTTTCTCTGTTTTTTCTGTATGTAATTATTGCCTTGTCTTTTAATTTCCTAACATGAGTTTTTCCCTCCGAATCACTGACAGAATTGTGACTTTTCTGTCAATATAACCAGTATATAAGGTCACCCATTGATTCCACTTCTGGAGCCTGTTGGCCTCCTCCTCCTCACTGCAACCTCCGTCTCCAGGGTTCAAGTGATTCTCCTGCCTCAGCCTCCTGAGTAGCTGGGACTACAGGCATGTGCCACCACATCCGGCTAATGTTTGTATTTTTAGTAGAGACAGGGTTTCACCATGTTGGTCAGGCTGGTCTTGAACTCCTGACCTCGTGATCCACCTGCTTCAGCCTCCCAAAGTGCTGGGATTACAGGCATGAGCTACTGTGCCTGGCCTAACATATTTTTATAAATGAGATAGACATTAAATAAATCAGTAAAAGAAATAAGTATTAACAATTGTGGTAAGTGCAGTATAGGAAAAGCAAGAGTGTTTGACAGGGAACCTAATCTTACTAAGGCAAAGGGCAGATCAGCAAAGGTTACTTGAAGAAGTGATATTTAAGCTGTGACCTCAGCAAGTACAAATTATCCAGGTTAGAAGGTGGTACAGAGTCTAAATACAGAGGAAAAAGAAAGCAATATATGAAAGCAGTATAGTATGAAGGATCAGCCAGGGATCAGAGGGTGCAAAGGTAGAAAGGTGTGTGACTCAGTGTGATCAGAGGGGTCCCATGGGAGCCATGAGGAAAGTGAGCAGCAAAGGGTCCTGTCCCAGAGTCCTCTTCTGTGGCCATGGCAGGGCCAGCGTGTGTCACCCCATGGTGAAGGTGGGCAGGTATGCGTATGTCCTTCCACAGAAGCCTAATGCTAACCTTGGCAGGGTCCCCTGGAGATGGTTTCCTGAAGGCCACCTCAAGAGGCCGGGGCTGGAGCCTGTTAGACCTACAGACTCCCAAGGTCCTCCTTTGGTTCTTCACCTGCTGTCTCTTCGTTTCCACTTGACTCAGTTTTGCTCAAGCAAATGTCTCCATTTGTTCAACAAACATTGTTTGAGGACAGTAGAAGATTACATTAGTGTTCAAATGTTTACTGTCCCCCCACCCAGTGAAGCAGCATCCTTCTCCGCCCCATGGCCTGGGGCTCAACCATAGGACTTGTTTTGCAAAGCCACTGGAAGTGAGTGGATGGGACTGAAGCCTAATTGAATGCACTTGCTCCGACGGGCTTTCCTTTTCCTCCTCTACCATCACCAGGAGAGCTTCCAGGCCTCCCACTGCCCTTCAGCCCAAACCCCAGGACGAACACATGCAGAGCTGCTCTGTGGGCCAAGCCCAGGCAGCCTACATGCCAAAGCAGTCACCTGGTCAAGCCCAGGGGGACCCGCTGAGAACCCTCCAGCCACCCTGCAGAAATGAGAATGAGAACAAATAGTTTGAAGCCACTGAGTTTGGGTGTGGTTTGTTCCACAGCAATGGATGACTGATACAAGGGACTACCATGGGTCAAGTTCCCACCCACATAAGCCTTGGGAGTTCAGTGGGAAGCAAAGGCAGACTCTCATGAAATGAACAGTCTGGCAAGATGTAGATTAATGAAAGAATCAGACAAGTAAGTGTGAAAATCGCCCCTGTGACAAGTGCAATGAGGGGGTTCATGGGATTGTGTGCCACAGGAGCAATGAGCAAGTCAGACCACAGACAGTCTGTGGCCACATAAGGTTTTTGGACTCTATTTTAAAAGCAGTGAGTGGGGGTCTGAAATGTGCATTTTGCAAAGATCATTTCTGCTGTTGAGTGGGAAACAGATTGGGAGGGGCTACGAATGCCAGGAGGTGGGTGAGGAGGCTCGGCAGTCAACCAGGTGAGAGGCGATGGTGGCGCATGGCTGTCAAGGTCAAGATCAAGGTGTGGGGAGGGCTGTGCTCTCTCTGAAGGCTCTAGGGGAGGATCCTTCCTTGCCACTTTCAGCTTCTGATGGTTGTGGGCAATCGTTGGCATTCTTTGGCTTGTAACGCATCATTTCAATCTCTGCTTCTCTTCTCTGTGTTTCTGTGTTCAAATTTCCCTCCTCTTATAAAAAGGACACCTGTCATTAGATTAAGTCCTGTCCTAATCCAGTATGGCCTCATCTTAACTTGGTTATGTCTGCAAATACCCTATTTCCAAATAAGGTCGTATTCACAGGTTCCAGGTGGGCATGAATTTTGGGGGCACACTTTTCAACCCAATACAGAGTGGCATGGGGTGGGGGGAAGAGGATGTGACAGGGTGGACAGTGTTGGGGGTTACTTGGGAGGGGGGGAATGAATGGAATGTGGGAGGGCGCCACCGGTGGGCCATCTGGTGCCCTATTCTTTTCTTGACCACCTTCTGACCCTTCTGTCTGGCCACGGAGCCACTCCTTAGAGCAAATATCTGCTCATTTCCTTGTCGTGTGTTCAGGCTTGTCCCTGACTTGCACAGATCCTTTATGTGGCTATTGTCCTGCTTATGACCCTCACTGGGGCTGCGAAGGCAGCACCTACCCTTTTCTTTGCCACTTGGTACTCCCAGTGCTCTGGGTTCAGAAGAGTCACTCTCAATCTGACCTGGGCCAACGTGCAGCTTGGCTTTTGAGTTCGGGGGTTCAAGTCCTGGCCCTACCAGTTACTGGCTTGGCAACTCTGGGAGATCTATGTAACCACTTTGTATCTCAGCTTCCCCACTGTAGAGTGGAGATAATCATAGAACTCACCTCCTAGGAGGGTCACATGAGATGCTCCCTGTACCATACAGAGCACAGTGCCTGGCACATAGCACTCAATAAATTTTAGCTTTGAAAACATCTATTGTCATTCTATGGGTTTGGGTCCCTTAATTATTCTTCTTCCAACCTGATATCCCCTGAAGAGAAAGATCCAGGACATCCCCACTGAAACAGCCCTCCCAGAGCCAGCATCACTGAATTTTCAGCTGGAATGTGCCAAGCTCTGTGCAGAAGGGTGGCAGGACAGACTGGGTGCAGTGGCTCACACCTGTAATCCCAACACTTTGGGAAGCCGAGGCAGGCAGATCACTTGAGCTCAGGAGTTCGAGACCAGACTGGCCAACATGGTGAAACCCCATTTCTACTAAAAAATACAGAAATTAGCCAGGCATGGTGGTGGGTGCCTGTAGCCCCAGCTATTAGGGAGGCTGAGGCAGGAGAATCGCTTGAACCTGGGAGGTGGAGGTTGCAGTGAGCCAAGATCATGCCACTACACTCTAGCCTGGGCAACAGAGACTCCATCTGAGAAAAAAGAAGGGTGGCAGGACTGACGCTCCAAGCTCCTGGGGGTATTTTTCCAGGAGTGAGGCAGAATGGGAGCTGATTCACTCTCATTCTCCAATCTGGTCCCTCATGGGATCAACGCTAACTTTAAAACCTCCCAGCACAGAGCAAGGCATACAACTTACATCCAATAAATGCTTGCCGAATGAATGAGGCAGTTGATCCTCTGGCTGGGGACAGGGGCATCCTGAGATGAGGATGGAGCAGAGAAGCTGGACCTGTCGGTTTGGACTCTTTGTCAAGGTGTTGACCAAACCCAGCAAGCCCTGTGGTGGGGAACAGGAGGATGAGATGTGTCCCTGACTATTGGAAGTCTCTGATCTGTTATTTGAGACAGAAAGGTGACCTTTTCTAGAATATTTATATAGAGTCTTAAAATTTGAACTGAAGCCACTGAATACAGGTCTTTCTCCCTCTCTCTCTAAGTTTAAAAAAAAAGACCACAGAGCGAACTTATATAAAATGATTACTTGTTAACACTGTTACCATCTGGAATGATCTCATTTATTGTTTACTATTGGTCTCTCCCACTGAAATGGAAATTCTCTAAGGCCCAGAGCCTGGTCCCTGTTGTTTATCACTCTTCAGCATGCAGAACAGCACTGTTCCATATTTATTCATTAGGTTCCTAAATTTTTAATAAAAGTAAATACTGAGGGGCCAAATAATAAATACGTGGAGGGGGTTTCACTTTGATTGTTTAATGGAGTTTTACTACATTAATACTACTAAAATTAATTAATTATATTATAATGTATATTCAAGATGTCCCATGGATAAAAATAAACTGAAATACTGTTAAAAGCAACTGGTGAAGATTTAAGATAAGCACCAATATCACAGTCTGCTCACTGTTACTTCACTGTGTTTTTGAAGAACTTGGCAATAGTTATTGTCCCAAACCCAATATCATCTCTTTATTATTTTTTTCCCAAAGTCATAGGAACTCTTTCCAAGCCTGTTTATCATCTAATGTCTTATTTAAATCTCCCCAAATCTTTGCTCTGCATCTTTTCCTTTATTCGTGATTAACAAAGTCTGATAGAGCTATAGTGCAATATCATACTTTGCCAGCAGGCGTCGCTGTCTGACAATATGTGATCTGGTGTGAGCACTACAGTAGCACAATATGTGACCCGGTGTGAGCACTACAGTAATTTATGACCAAATGATCTACAAAACGAATCAATGTACTAAATTAGGGAATATTATGAGATTAAAATTCTGTAAGAAGTCAGTTGTGATGGCTCATGCCTATAATCCCGGTACTTTGGGAAGCCAAGGCAGGAAGATCACTTGAGCCCAGAAGTTCAAGACCAGCCTGTGCAACATGGTAAGACCCTGCCTCTACTTTTTTTTTAATTAACATATAAAGCACTCTATTTCTGTTTTGCATCGTGAGATAAGTACACATCTTACGCTAAGGATGCATAATAGATGTAAATTTTATTAATATGCTTCAGTGTTCTTTATGTTCTGCTGGATCTTGCTACAATTCTGTGTTGTGGATACCAGGCTTTTCTTTACAAAAAAACCTATTATCTTGAAAATTCTCAAAATCCTTGATTTCATTCTAGCACAATTAATTGTGCTCAATTAATGTTTGTTGAATGATTGCACCACCTCCCCAATTTCTGGGGAAATGTGTAGAGCAGTTCTACAGATGAGAACAGGAAATCTCAGAAAGTAACTTGCTCAATGTCACACAGCTGATGAATGGCAGCGCTAGGGGTTGCATTGGGTTTGTCTATTACCAAATCCTTTGCCCATTCGCTCCAATCAGCAAAAGGGACTCAGAGAAGATGGCAGCCCTTAACACCTGTGAGGGCAGCAGGATTCTGTGCGAAGAGCTCAAGGCTCAGAACGATCATCAGAAAAAGCAGCTGATGCTAATTCACCATCTAACAGTTTCTCTTCACCATTTCCCGGAGACAGATGAAAGACATGAGCAAGTTGTGCTGATGCAAGTGATAAAATGTGTGTGGGGGTGGGGTGGAGTTGGGGAGGGATACATAAACTGGCCTCCAGGATTGCTCAACATTGCCCCATGCTGCAGCAGTTACTGCCGGCTGACCAGCTTTCCATCATCCGGCCAACCTGCCCAGCGTCCTGGAGGAGAGGAGGCCCACTCCCCAGGGGTTCTTCTGGGAAATTTAGGTCAGCAGGATCTAATTATTCAACTGGATCAAGAGCTGAGATATCCAGATTAACACCGAAGGGGGGTGGGGTGGGGGTGCTGAAGACTTTAATCAGAAACTGTCTTTCAGGGCCTCAAATATCAAAGCTGGGTCTCTAGCTCCAAAGCGCCCCAGTCTGCCCTGGAAGCTTCCCGGATGGCAAGAGGTGAGGCTTGGAGGAGTTCCTCTTAGGAAAGCTGACAACACCATGGCCCCAGGCCACGTGGCCGTAGCACCAGCCCCATGAGATGACAGTGTCTGGTAGATGCCACACACACAGTGAATAACCTACCAAACAGGGCTACTCTCCCAAGGAGAAATGAACCCATCAGAGGCAGCTGTGATTTTCAGCAATGACTGCCGTGGGCTGCACCCCATGGGCCTGTCCCAGAGGCTCTCACCAGTCTCCCAAGTAAACGACAGTTCTCAAACTGCAGAGTGGCTGGAGGGGGTCATATGCTCTTTTAAAATTATTATTATTACTTTTTTTTTTTTTTTTTTTGAGATGGAGTCTCGCTCTGTTGCCCAGGCTGGAGTGCAGTGCTGCGATGTCGGCTCACTGCAACCTCCGCCTCCTGGGTTCAAGAGATTCTCCTGCCTCAGCCTCCCAAGTAGCTGGGACTTACAGGTGCCTGCCACCACGCCTGGCTAATTTTTTATATTTGTATTAGAGATGGGGTTTCATCGTGTTAGCCAGGATGGTCTCCATCTCCTGACCTCATGATCCACCCGCCTTGACCTCCCAAAGTGCTGGGATTACAGGCATGAGTCACCAAGCCCCGCCTGGTCCTGAACTTCTGACCTCAGGTGATCCACCTGCCTCGGCCTCCCAAAGCGCTGGGATTACAGGTGTGAGCCATCACGCCCGGCCAATTATTATTATTTTTTGTGCAGAGTCTGTGTCTTGCTCTGTTGCCCGGGCTGGTCTTGAACTCCTGGGCTTAAGTGATCTGCCTGCCTCAGCCACCCAAAGTGTGGGGATTAAGGGCGTGAGAGCCACCACCTCCAGCCTCAACTGATCTTTTAAATGGGAAGCACCCCTAAGCTGCTGGCCATGGCTGCCCACCTGACTAGTCTGGGTTCAACATTCCTAAACCGCCGGCACCTGGAAAGTCAGAACGCCCACTCAGGCCCGCCCAGCCCAGGGCAGTCGGTTGAGTCTCCGTAATCCTATTCCGAGTTCAAACGAAGCTAAACTAAACTGATTTTCAGCACCGTAAGATGGGAGACATCAAACTTTGTAATCTCACAGTTCAGTTGGGTTCCAAGCTCTGGACAGCTGGCCCTGGGCCAGGCACTGTTTCCTCGCCTTTACAGTGAGTGTGTCATTAGTCCCACCCTCACTGTACTGGGTTATGGTAAAGACACAGTAACTACGGAAGCCTCGCTATTTGTTTCGGCTCCCCCAGAAAGGCTAACTCCTCACCGTTTTCAATGGACACTACACAGCGAGGGGTGGGGAATGCCAGGAGATTTCGCTCTCCAAACAGCAATGTCTTTAAAATCTTCCCAGTCCCAAGTGACTGCTCTGTTCGGGGAAGGGGGAGGAAAATTCCTTGAACGAGCTAGAGAGCCACAGGACAAGTCCTCAGAGTCTGGGACCTGTTCAGGGAGCGGCCCTGCGGATGCCACGTGCCCGCGCCCTCAGGGTCTCGAGGTCCGAGGCCCCCGTCCCCGTGGGCACCGAAACGTGAGCGGCCGAAACAGCGCTGCAGAAGGCTCCCTGGACCCCCGGCGGCTGCCTACTTGTCCCCGCTGGGCACTTCAGAGGAGGCCGGCGAGGGCTTGCTCGGAGTTCCTGGGACAACCCCACTCTCCGCGAAGATTTCTCCTCGTAAGACCCCCGCCTCCACTCCAGCCTCCCAAGGCTGCAACCCAGGCCCTGCGCCACGCGTTTCCCAAAGACGCCTCCGGAGGGACCGGAGCTTCGGGTCGGCAACACCAGGGCGGCGGCGGCTCAGGAGAGGGCTGCGGACTAAGGGGGCGGAGGGGGCGGCCGAACCAGCGCCGGGCTGACGCGCCCCGCGCCCCGCGCCCCCGGCCTTCCCTGCTGTGCTGAGTGGTCCTTGCGCCGGAGGCGGGGGGCGGGGCGGGGCGGGGCAGGGGCGGCCCCGCCCACCGGCGCTTTTCTCTTTTTTTTCACTTTAAAGCCGTCGGTTGCTTTTTCTCCTCCGCACAGAAGTCGCGCTCGGGCAGCCTGCGCGCTCGCAGCAGGAACCAGGCTCCAGGCGCCGGCGCCGGGGCCGCGGGGAGGAGGCGACTTCGCTCCCTGCGGCGGGCGCGGCCCGGGCGCCCGAGCCTCCTCAGCCTTGGAGAGCAGCAGCGGCGGCGGCGGCGGCACCCCGGGCGCGGTAGGCGGCGCGGGGCACCTGGGACCCGATGGGTGGGCGTCCGGCCCGGGAGGGGGAGGCGCGGGGGGCCGGGCGGGGGCGGACGCGGGGATCGCGGCGCTGGGGGACCGAGTGGGTGGCGCGGGGCCGGGCGCGGGGGAGCGGGTGGAGTACGGGATGGGGACTCGGGGCGCGGCTCCTCCCTTGGTGGCTCCGGGGGCGCCTCCCTCGCCGCGGCTCCTGGGAGAGGGGCCCAGGCCCGCCCCGCGCTGTCGCCGCTGCAGGGCAGGGGTCCCGGGACGAGGCGCCGCGGGGGTCTCGGGGCGCGGGGACCGTCGCAACGAGTTGCGGTCCCGAGGAGGGGCTGGGGCGCTCCGGGGCCGCCGACCCGTCCCCGCCTTAGCCCGGGGAAAGCGGGACCCCGCTCGGTTGAGTTAGTTTCGCTTTTCCCGCCAGTCCGAGTCGGGATTGGCGGCGCGGCCCGGGCCCCCGTCGGGGCGCCCCCACCCTCCCGCAGCGCCTCCCCCAGGGAGCCTGCCGGGGACACCCGAGCGCCGCCCTCCCCGCCGCGCCGGAGCCGCCGTGGCTTCTCCCAGCAGCGGAGGGAGAGCCGGAGGGTTGTCAGGAAATCGATTAAATCAGAAAAGCAAGGGCGGCCTGGGCCCGCGGGAGGAACCGCGGATGGGTCACCGTCCCCGGGCGTGTACTGGGCTCGGTGGCGTCCAGGTTCCGGTGAGGACGGGACGGGACGGCCCCGAGGGGAGAGTGTGGGTCTGCAGGAAGAGCGGGTGTCTCAGAGAGTGCATCTGCGTGTGTGTTTGTGCGTGTCCTTGTGAATATGTAGCTGCGTATGAGTGTGGCTGTGTGTTCATGTGGGTGGGTGTGTGAGTGTGTCTCTAAGTGCATCTGTGTATGTATGTGTCTCTGTGTGTGTGAGTCTGTGTGTCTGTCAATGTGTGCCTGTCTGAGACTCTGAGTGACTGTGTGTGCCTCTGAGTGCGTCTTTGTGTATTTGTGTGTGCCTCTCTGTGTATGTCTGTGTGTGTCTTTGTGAGTGTGTCTGTGTGTGAGTGTGTATATGTCTTTGGGTGTGTGTCTGCAAGTTTGTGTCTCTGAGTGTCTGTCTCTGCAAATGCGTGTCTCTGTGCTGTGTCTTTGTGTGTGTCGCTGTGTCTTTGTGTCTCTGTGTGTCTTTGTCCACACGTGTGTCTCTGTGTCTGTCTCTGTGTCTGTGTCTCTGAGTGCGTCTGTGTATGTGTCTGAATGTGTGTCTCCAAGTGTGTATCTGCGTGTCTTTGTGTGTGTGTGTGTGTGTGTGTTTGTGAGTGTGTGTGGGGACCATCCAGGGGGCCCTCTGGTTCCTAGGTACTGCTCCTCATGGTGGTTTCTTTGCTTGGTTCTGGATAGCCGGGCATGCTGGGCCACAGACACCCCACTAGGCAAGCCCTGCTGGTGCCCCCGAGGAGAGCTCAGGCTCTTCCTCTCTCCATTTCTCTGAAAATGAACTACACAGTTTGGGGGTGAGTTGGCAGGGGCTGCTTCCTGAGTGAGTAATATTTAATTAAACACTCCAGTCTGTAGCATCAGAAACTGGTCATGAGTTGAGTTTTAACAGGTGTTCATGGTAAAAGCGCCATCCCTGGTGACTAAGGTTTGGTGTCCTTGGAAGAATTTTCTCGTTGGGGGGGCTGGGCCCACAACTTCATTTCTCACTGTCGGGTGTGAGGAGAACAGCAAGCAAGGAAGGGGATGGGGGCCTCTCCCTTCTGCCCTGTCCCCCTCCTCAGACCCCCCTCCCAGTGGTGAAAGCCCTGGGGAAGCATGAGCGGCACAGGTGGTCTCTCCCCACTGAGGAATTTTGGAGTCAGGGAAGCCCTGTCTTACTGTCTAGGCCAGCCTGTCCTAGAGAGGCCCAGAGAGGGTGGTTCACTTACCCAGACTGCACAGCCAGGGCTGTGGACCAAGACTCCCCAGTCCTGAAACTGTTGCTGTTGGTTACTGTCCCCAGCACTGAGGTCATGGGCCAGGCACTTCATGTCTCCCCAGCTGTGAAGTGATGGGCTGGATTAGATCATTTAAAGCACTCCTGCTCTCTTACAGCTGCTTTTCTTCTGCAGGGAGCACTTTACCCAGTAGATGGAGAGTGTGTGTGTGTGTGTGTGTGTGTGTGTGTTTGCGGTTGGGGAGGTGTGGAGTGGACTAAGGCAATCACTTTACAAGTCTTCCTTTTCCAGTCTGGCTACCACCCTAGCAGCAGAGAAAACAAAAGCAGTAGCACATTGGCCCCAGTGGCTCAGACAGCCCCGAGTAGGGAGCAAGGCCGGTGCCATGCCGGCTTCAGAGAGGCCAGGCCCTGGGAAGAATCAGTGGGTTTCAGGGCTGTTAGGAAGGAGTAGTCCCGCCTGGGGCCCTGGTGATGTCACTTTGGAGCTGGGTGAGGCAGTTTCTTGGGCTGCTCTAGTAAGGCTGGATCCACCCTTCAGTGGGTTCCTCTGGGCTGCTGTAAAAAGCTCACCCTCTTGGAATCATCACAGATGTTTAATTTCTTCACCAGAGCTGGGGAATGGGGTGGGGGCCTAGCTCGTGGAAGCCAGCGCTGCCCTCCCACCCCCATGGTATGTGCCGTGCTCCCTTCTTGCACCTGCCCCTCCTCCTTGGTGGATGGAAACTTGCCTGCAGACGCATTTTCAAATTTAGTGAAACCTCTGATTCTTACGGTGTTCATGAGTTCGTCTGGGCATTTTGTATCAATTCTTCTCAAGAAATAGGTTGTGGCTGGTGTGCGTGATTCAGTGTATCTTTTTGTTCTGAAAAATGTTATCAGACGAAAGCACAGGTCAGGTACAGGTGTGCCTCAGTCTGCCTAGGGGTGTGTTATCCTCTCCCCAACCCTCAACACTAGATCAATGAAATCCAGACTCTAAGGGACTTTGATTTTGGACTTTCAGTGAGCGCTCTCCCCTCCCCCCAGTTATCTGATAACATCTCCCCCAGTCTAAAGTTCCACTGGCAGCCAGGTGCCAGGCTCTGTGCTACAGAGTGCTTTATGGACGTGACTTTGAGTCCTAAGCATAATAATAGCGGGGAATGGTTTCATGGTTTCACGGTGCATGCGAGTACTGGCTCTGATCTGAGTCCTTGATGCATTGACTCATGGGCTTCCTGAGGACCCTGGGAAGTGGGTTTTGCCTCCATGTCTGTTCTCCTGAGGATTGCAGGTAACTTGGCTAAGGTCTCGCGGCAAGGGAATGGTGGAGCCAAAACTGGAATCCAGATTTGGCACCCAAGCCCTTCACCAGTAAGTTTGTCACCTCCACCACCTTAGCCTTTTCTTCAAGGAGCATGGGCTCATTTTTTTAATGAAATTTTTTGTTATTATGGAAAATGTCAAACATACCAAAGTTAGAAGCAGAGTATAATGAGCCGTCAGGTTTTCTCACCTCGCACGCACACACATACGCATACTCACATATGCACATACATACCTATGCTTACAGAAGACGTGCACATGTGTACACACACATATACAAACGTATGCATGCACACATACATATGCACACACATGTGCACACATACACACACACGCTGGATTATTTTGAAGCAAATACAAGATGTCAGGTCATCTGTAGCTTCTTCCTAAGAAGCATTTAAAGGAAGCGTCACGTCTCAAAGAGGTTGACTGTTACTCTATGCGGGGCGAGAGTCGGGAGATGTACGTCCTTTCTGACTTGGGCTTGAGGCTCCTTCCTTGCTTGGACAAAGGGAGGATGGCAAAACCCAACAGCTCATTGGGGGATCTGTCCTGCTGCCAACCCCCTGGAAGCTGCCTGTTTGCTTTGTGTTTTAAAAGTTCTGTTCATTGCCCAACGTTAAAAATAAATGAGTCCAGTGGTCATGAGACAGACCACATCAACAACAGGCTTAGGCTCTCGGGGCCTTTCTTGGAGATGGGGAAGAGAGTCCGCCAAGGCACAGCCCAGCCTTGCCTGCCATTGAGGTCCAGACCTTGTGCAATGCAGGCATGGGATTTGTGGCAGGGCTGGGTGTCAGGAGATGTGACTGTGAGAATGGTTTGTCAACAAGCTCTGGATCTGACCTGAAGCTTAGCCTGACCCTCTTGAATTTACTGCGTAGGCGATGGGTAGAGAAATCCAAGAGCCTCTGCCACCCTTGGGCATCTCTTGGAAAACTAGGGAGGCAATGGGTGATTTGAGCACAAGATGAAGAAAGTATTAGGATGCAAACTCCACACTTGAGAAATGACTGCTGAGTAGGAATATAGGATTCCAGGGTTGGAAAAACCTACCTGTGACAAGGGCTTGACAGGTGCCCCAGTTGTGAACACACCTTGCCAGACAGTCTGAGTGTGGCCGATCTGGTCACACCCTTTCCAAGGTCAGAGTGAGGAGCTGCACTCCACTCCAAGAGAACCACTTGAGTTTTCTAATTTATACAGACACCAAGGGAGCATGTGTGGGAGTGGATATTAGGATGTGGAACGAACATGAAGTTGGATCCGGCCGAATTTATGGATATGGGCCCACTAAGAAGAGATTCTGCACTTAATGTCGTAGCTCAGGGGGTTAAGAAGAGATCTGTTTGGTTGGTTGACTGGAACATGGATCAAAGGATGACCCACTGTGAGTGAGTTGGAGTTTCTGGGTCTCCTTTGGTTTAATGTAGAGTTAGGGATTCACAGGCTTAGGTTTCATGTAGAGTTAGGGATTCAAAGGCTTAGGTTTCATGTACAGTTAGGGATTCATAGGCTTAGGGACATTGGAATGCTGGAGTGGATTTGTCTCTTAAAAGCTACTTACCCACACTGGGAAGATTCAGAAGACAGATCTTTCACCAGTACGTTGAGAAATAGATTTGTGAGGGGGCCCCAGCATCCCTGAAGAGCTCCGTGATCCAGCCCTTACAGTGGGAGCCGCAGTCACTCAAATGGAGAACTTAAATGCAACGGGAGTAATTGCATTTGGAGTGCAGGGGCCAAGTGGCAGTACTCAGCCATCCAAAGCAAGGTGAGTGTGGTTACCTAATAGACAGCAGAGGCAAAGCTGCCATCAGAATAGTCTTGACTTGTGTGGATCTATGGCATTGGATAGTTAATCATGGTGTTCCTAGAAGGGAAATAGACAGGAAACCTGTGAAATTCTTACTTGATCTTATAAGTTACTTGATTCTTTTAAGTTTTCTGTATAAGCAGAAACTTACAGGTCAAATGAAAAAAAGTCTAACTTGAATAATTAAAACAGAAAATCACAGCCCTCAATCAACTTCCCAGACTTAAGCCAGTTTACACAACTAAGCCCCCATGAATGAGTGAATGAATGAGTGAATGAATAAATGAATGAATGAGTGAATGAATGAATGAATGAATTGGAGGCTGGGTCCCTTTGAAGAAGGACCTCAGTACACTAGAGAAAGTTTATGCTATTAGTTATCCTCCTAGCCTTCCCCAAAGGGACCTACGGCCTTTTACCAGGGTGAATATGCATTGAGGAAAGGGAAATAATTAGACTATTCAGGGATAACTGGACACTGAACTGATACTGATTCCAGGAAACTAAAAACATCACTGTGGCCCAGCAGTCAGAGGAGGTCAGGTGATCAATGGAGTTTTAGCTTAGGTTTGACTCCTGGTGGCTCCCGTGGATCCCTGAACCCATCCTGGGGTTATTTCCTGTTCCAGATTCGAAATAGACATACTTAGCACCTAGCAGAATCCCCACACTGGTTCCCTAACTTGTGCGGTGAGGGCTATTATGGTGGGAAAGGCCAAATGGAAACCATTAGCGTTGCCTCTGCCTAGGAAAATAGTACATCAAAAGCAACATTGCATCCCTGGGGTGGGGCTGCAGAGATTAGCACCACTATCAAGGACTTGGAGGAGGCAGGGGTGGTGACCCCCACCACATCCCCATTCAACTCTCCCATTTGGCCTGTGCAGAAGACAGATGGACTTTGGAAACTGATAGTGGATTATTGTAAACTTAACCAAGTGGTGACTCCAAAATTCACACATCTCTGGTGCCTGCTACTGCATGCAGCTTTGATCTGGCAAATGCCTTTCTCTTTATACCTGTCCATAAGGCCCACCAGAAGCAGTTTGCTTCCAGCTGGTAAGGCCAGTAATTCCCCTTGACGGTCTTGGCTGATAGGTGTATCAGCTCTCCAGCCCTATGTCACAGTTTAGTTCACAGTCATCTTGATCACCTTTCCCTTCCACAGATATCATGCTGGGGCTGGGCACGGTGGCTCACTCCTGTAATCCTAGCACTTCAGGAGGCCGAGGCAGGAGGATCGCTTGAACTCAGGAGTTTGAGACCAGCCTGGGCAACATAGTAAGACATCATCTCTACAGTTTTTAAATTTTTTTAATTTTTTTTTTAAGGCAGAGTCTCGCTTGATCTTGGTTCACTGCATCCTCTGCCTCCTGGACTTAAGTGATTCTCCTGCTTCAGCCTCCCGAGTAGCTGGGCTACAAGTGTGCACCACCACGCCCAGTCAATTTTTTTTTTTTTTTTTTTTTTTTTTTTTTTTAGTAGAGATGAGGTTTCACCATTATCATCTCTACAAAAACCTTTTAAAAAAATTAGCCAGACATGATGGTGCATGCCTGTGGTCCCAGCTACTTTGGGTGGCTGAGGTGGGAGGATTGCTTGAGCCTAGGAGGTCAAGACTTGCAGTAAGCAGTGATTGTGCTACTTTACTCCAACCTGGGCAACAGAGCAAGACCCTGTCTCAAAAAAAAAAAAAAAAAAGAGGTACCATGCTGGTCCATTACATTGATGTCATTATGCTTGATTGGACCTAGTGAGCAAGAAGTCGCAACCACTCTGGCCTTATTGGTAGGACATTTACATGTCAAGCGATCAGAAATAAATTCTACTGAAATTCGGGGGCCTTCTCCCTTAGTGAAATTTCTCGGGGTCCAGTAGTGTCAGGCCTGTGAAGGTATCCCCTCTAAGGTGAAGAATAAGTTGTTACAGTTTTCCTCCTGCAACCAAGAAAGAGGCACAATGCCTAGTGGGCCTATTTGGATTTTGGAGGCAACACATTCCTCATTTGGGTGTGTTACTCCAGCCCATTTGCTAAGTCACCCTAATGCTTCTAGTTTTGAGTGGGGCCCGTAGCAGAAGACTGCAACAGGTCCAGGCTGCTGTGCAACCTGCTTTGCCACTTGGGCCACCAGCAGATCCAGTGGTGGTTGAGGTCAGTGGCAGACAGGCAGGCTGCTTAAAGCCTTTCGCAGGCCCCTGTAGATGAATCGCAGTACAGGCCTTGGGATTTTGGAGCAAAGCCCTGCCATCATCCACAAATAACTTCATTCCTTTTGAGAGACAGCTCTTGGCCTAATACTGGGCCCTAGTAGAAACTTAACATTTGACCATCAGCCACGAAGTTGCCATGTGACCTGAGCTGCCCATCATGAAATGGGTGTTATCTATGATCTGACCCACCAAACCATACGTTGGGCATGTATGGCAGAACGTTCCCATTGAGTGGAAGTGGTAGGTATGGGATCAGGTCTAGAGCAGGTCCTGAAGGCACAAGTAAGTGACATGAGGAAGTGGTCCAAAGGCCCATGGTTCTTACTTTGCCCACTGCCTTCTCTCTCCAGCCTGTACCTATGGTCTCCTGGAGAGTTCCCTATGATCGGTTGACAGTGGAAGAGAAGACTCAGCCTGGTTTGCAGATGGCTACAGATGGCTCTGCACTATATGCAGGCACAACCCGAAAGTGGGCAGCTGCAGCACTGTAGCCCCTTGCTGGGACATCTCTGAAGGACAGGGGTGAAGGGAAATCCTCCCGGGCAGAGCTTTGGGCAGTGCATCTGGTTGTGCACCTTGCTTTGAAGGAGAGATGGCCAGATGAGTGATTATATACTGATTCATGGACTGTGCCTGATGATTTGGCTGGATGGTCAGGGACTTGGGGACTTGGAAAGAATATGATTGGAAGATTGGTGACAAAGAAATCTGGGGACCTGGCATAGTGGCTCACACCTGTAATCCAGCACTTTGGGAGGCCAAGTTGGGAGGATTGCTTGAGCCCAAGGAGTTTGAGACCAGCCTGGGCAACATAGTAAGACTCCCTGCCCCCGCCTCTCTACAAAAATAAAAAATTAGCTGGGCATGGTAGCTCATGCCCACAGTCCCAGCTACTTGGGAGGCTGAGGTGAGAGGATCACTTGAGCCTAGGAGTTTGAGGCTGCAGTGAGCTGTGATTTCTCCAGCCTAGGCAACAGAATGAGACCCTGTATCAAAAAAACCAACCAAACAAAAAAGAAATTGGGGGAAGATGTATGTGGATAGACCTCCTGAGTGGGCAGAGGACATGAGTTATGTGGGTAGGATGACCTAGGTGGGTTCTAGTCAGCCTCTTTCCCTCGCCACCCCTGTCATCGCCTGATGGGCTCAGGAACAAAGTGGTCATGGTGGCAGAGATGGAGGGGATGCGCGGGCTTAGCAACATGGACTGCCACTCACCAAAGCCGACCTGGCTATGGCTACCACTGGGTGCCAGTCTGCCAGCAGCGGAGACTTAACACTGAGCTCCAATATGGCCCCATTCCCCAGGATGATCACTGCACCTGCTGGAAGGCACATTGGACCACTTCTGTTTTGGAAGGGGCAGCATTTTGTCCTTACTGGAACAGGCACTTATTCTGGATACAGATTCGTCTTCCCTGCACACAGTGCTTCTGCCACAGTCACCATCCATTGATTCACAGAACACCTTACCCACTGTCATGCTGTCCACGTAGCACTGCTTCCAAGGAACTCACTTCACAACCAAAGAAGTGTGGCAGTGAGCTCCTGTGCACGGAATTGGCTGGTGAGCACGAGCCCGCTGGTTTCACCTATCATGCTAAGTGGAACTACGGTCTTGTTATGGCCTTTATTTGGAAATTAAGTATGGTTTAAGAAGATGCCAGTGGGTGCCTATGGGTGCCAGCTGATAAGGGGTAGACCTGTGATGATTGATTTTGGATGTCAACTTGACTAGATTAAGGAATACCCAGATAGATGGCAAAGCATTGATTATTCTCTGTGCTTCAGTACACACTGAGCCTGTCCCTTTTCTGCTGACAGGGAAGCCCAGTGGTTTGACATTGTGTAGACTGATCGGGCTGCCCCAGATGTGTCTGTGAGGGTGTTTTTGGAGGACACTGGCAATTGAGTCACTCAACTGGGTGGGGAGGATCTGCTCTCCATGCGGGCAGGCACCATCCAGTCAGCCGGGGGCTTGGATGAAACAAAAAGCTGGAGGAAGGGCGAATCCTGGCTCTCTGTCCCAGAGCTGGGATGCTCCTCTCCTGCGCTTGGATGTCAGAACTCCAGGTTCTCTGGCCTTTAGACTCTGGGACTCATACGAGTGGTCCCCGGGGTCTTTGACCTGGGTCTGGGAATGACCACGTTCCCCACCATCCTGAAGCAGCTGACTTGAAAGAAGGGCTGTAGAGTCTTTTGAAGTTGTGATTACAATGCCAGATAGGTGACAGTACTTTGTAGGGCTGGGGCAGGGGTCTTCAAAAGGCTCTGTGTACTCTGTATCAGCATCCAATATATGGTTCTGGTTTCTCCCATAGCCAGGATTCACGGGTCCAGGAATCAAGGGGAGGAAATGGGAGCGGCACCATGCATCATATCCCCTAGGGACTCACTAGCGAAATTGTTGCTTCCTCTTCCTGTGACTTTATGCTCTGCTGGCCTGGAGGTCTTGGTTCCAGAGGGAAGAATGCTCCTACCAGGAGACACAACAGTGATTCCATTGAACCGAGGAGTAAGGCTGCCACCTGGCCACTTTGGGCTCCCTGTCCCTCTGGGTCAGCAGGCTGAGAGGGGAGTGATGGTGTTGGCTGTGGAGATTGATCTGGAATACCAAGGGGAAATTGATCTGGACTGCTCCACAATGAGGCAAGGAAGATTGTGTCTGGAGTACAGGATACTCCTTAGGGCATCTCTTAGTATTACCATGCCCTGTGATTAAGTCAATGGGAAATTACAAGGATACAGTCCAGGCAGGACTGTGAATGACTCAGACCCTTCAGGAATGAATGTTTGGGTCACTCTGCCACTTAAAGAACCACAGCCAGCTGAGGTGCTTGTTGCAGACGAAAGGAACACAGAACAGGACAGAGGGAGGTAGTTATAATAAATACCAGCTCCAACCACGTGACCAGTTACAGAAACAAGGGCCAGAATTGCTGGGAGTATTTCCTCCCTATTTTGTTCAGAATACAGTTGTATGCATTTACATGTATATTAGGCAAATATCTGTTTTCTTTCCTCTTTTACTCCTTATTCTTAGAACATGCGTTGAGTCTATAGCAGTATTTAAGTATTAATTTTACATCATAGTATTTAAGTTATTGAGTGTGAGAGGAGAGAGGAGTGAATAGCACTCAAGGACTGTGCCTCCTCTCTGGAGAAGGGATTAATGTGTCTTTGGTGTGCAGGATAGTAGTGTCATGATAGGTGGAACTATGACCTTGATACTGTCCTTGGAGATTAAGTACGGTTTAAGGAGATGCCAATGGGTGCCTGTGGGTGCCAGTTGATAAGGGGTGAACCTGCGATGATTGATTTCAGATGTCAACTTGACTAGATTAAGGAATACCCGGATAGATGGTAAAGCATTGATTATTCTCAATGCTTCAGTACACACTGAGCCCATCCCTTTTCTGCTGACAGGGAAACCCAGTGGTTTGGCATTTGCGTAGAATGATCGGGCTGCCCCAGGTGTGTCTGTGAGGGTGTTTTTGGCATTTGAGTCACTCGACTGGGTGGGGAGGATCTGCCCTCCATGGGGGCAGCCACCGTCCAATCAGCTGGTGGCCTGGATGGAACGAAAAGCTGGAGGAAGGGCGAATCCTGGCTCTCTGTCTCGGAGCTGGACATCCGTCTTCTCCTGCGCTCGGATGTCACAACTCCAGGTTCTCTGGCCTTTAGACTCTGGGACTCATACCAGTGGTCCCCGGGGTCTTTGGCCCGGGGCTGAGAATGACCCCATTGGCCTCCCTTGTTCTGAGGCCTTCAGACTTGGCTGAGCCACACTCCTGGCTCCCCTGGGTCTCCAGCTTGCAGGTGGCCTGTAGTGGGACTCAGCCTCCATAACCGAGTGAGCCAGTTCCCCTAACCCATCCTTTCTCATCTGTCTCTCTCTCTCGATCCTGTGGGTTTTGCATCTCTGGAGAATCCTGGCTAATGCAGTTATGGATGCCTTAAGAATCTGGTGGAGAGGAGGCTGGAGCTGGAAGGCTAGGGAGATGGCGGTTCATATCCCTGACCTGCCAGTTGGGATGGAAGCTGGTGGCATCTCTAAGGTGGCATGGGTAGGCTTCGGTAACTAGTTGAATGTGGGGTGTAGAGAAGGGTGAAGAATTGCAGATGCCTCGGGTTCTCAGCTAGTTTGGGGGTCATCGTGAATGATGACCTACAGGCTGGGGGACTAGGTCCATGGAGGTGCTTTGAACCTGTCCCAAGTGGAGGTGGTCCGAGTGGACGTGTCCACATGGCAACTGGGCTCAACGCTCAAGCAATCCTCCCACCTCAGCCCCCCTAGTAGCTGGGACTGTCGGTGCACGCCACCACCCCCAGCTAATTTTTAAATTTCTCACAAAGACGGGGTCTCCCTATGTTGCCCAGGCTGGTCTCGAACTCCTGGGCTCAAGCAATCCTCCCAAAGTGCTAGGATTATGGGCATGAGCCACAGCGCTCACCTTCTGCCACTTGGGTGCCGTTGCCCCATCCTGGCTTAGAAGGCTCTGGCCATTCCCTGGGCTGCACCTGCCTCCTGCACCCAGACCCATCTGGCGTTGCCTTCCCTGCAGGGGCCTCTCCCACTTCTCCCTCTCGCCCTTGTGGCCCATCTGCCCCCTCAGGAGAGTCCCTCTCGTCCCTTATTGCCTCAGCCACTGTCACCTATATTCTGCTGACCCCGTCTCACACTCTTCATGCTGCCCGGTCCCGCCTTGGCTGGCCTGTTCCCACTGGCTGGCCCGTACCCCTCTCGCTTCATTTTCCAAAACCGGATCCCCTCACTCCTCCCCTCTTCCCAGGGATGTCCCCTTCAGCAGGTAGCCCTGCCATCCACGGTCCACCCTGTCACCCAGACACATGCACCCTCAGCCGTGCCAGGGACAGCTGCTGTTGTGGGCAGCCCAGTGACCTGTGGGCTCCAGGAGGGCAGGACCCGGCCACATGGCTGTTGTTCACTGCTGAGTCCCCAGTAGTTAGGTCCACAGTGGGTTCTTGGACACCTGTTGGATGAAGGAGTAACGGCAAGACCGGTGGCGTAGTGGATCCTAGCAGGGTCTGGGAGAGCTCGATATGGGCCCAGGGTGTAGGTGCTGGGGGTGGGGACTCCCCGTCACGGAACTAAACTGCCAAGTGTTCCGTTCTCAGACCAGACTTCCTTCCATGCCCCGTGGGAGGTCAGGAACTCCGAACAAGCCTCTGTTCTCAGGAGCTGTTAGTGGACCACTTGTCATTCATGCTTTCATTCAAACATTTGCTGAGCACCTACTGTATGCAGCCAGTCTGCTGGGGCCGAGGATACAAAGAATGAGGAAGCTTTCTCTGTCTAGTGGGTGAGACAGGCCCATCTCTGCTGATGATAGCGCTCAGGGCATCAGAGGACACTGGTGGCAGGGGTGGCCAGGTTGGAAAGGCGGGAAGGGTGCCCAGGTGTGGCCGAAATGAGCGCAGAGAGGCAGGAGGGCCCACAGACCTGGGGACGTTTGTGCAGCTGTGAGTAACGTGGGAGAGGGGTTCGTGCTTTAGGGAACGAAGGCGTGTTGGGGACAGAGCAGTGGTTTTTGAGAATCAGCCAGCAGGCTGGGTCCCAGCTGTGCTCCTGCAGCGGGAGGGACCGAGACATGGGGGCTCCTAGAGGGCGAGCCTTGCCCTTGACTCCGCAGGGCAGGAGGACTGAGGTCACCTCGGGCAATTGCCTGTTGCCATCAACCACGTTCATCCTTTCGGGTGTGCCGAGGGATGGCCAAGCTCTGGGCCTTCCTAGCCGCGTCCTGCAGCAGTCGGCTTTTCTGCTCTATGATTTCCACCACGGAGAGCATTTGGAGCACAGCAGGGCTGGGGTGGGAGGGATAACCAGTTTTCCTTTGTGATGCCCAGCCTGGAGGAGGTGGAAGATGGATGGAGTGGAGGGGGCTGTGGGAGGTGCATGGACTGGGGTCTGTCTATAGTGGGGTCAGTGACAGCAGCCATCAACGATGTGGCATATCTGAGCGCACTTCCAGGTGCTGTGCATGCGTGAAGTCATTCAGTCATCATAATGTCAGTGATACCTATAGGGTAGGTACTACCCATTTTACAGATGAGAAAAACTAGGACGACTCTGGGCCTCCCAGCCACCCAGGGGAAGAGCTGGGAGCTGAGCCCCAGCAGCCAGGCTCTCAGTCTTACTCTTCAGCACCATTTGCCACAAAGGAGGAGGGAGGAAGAAATGAGCGATCCGAGAGATAGGTCAGCAGAGTGAATGTCACTGTGGCTGGGTAAATAGGCTGCAGGGGGCTGATGAGAGTCAGAAGTGGTCCCAGGTACGTTGGGATTGGTGTCTGAGCCAAGAAGAGAAAGTAGAGTCAGCTCCAAGATGTCCTGGATATGCAGATGTGCTCTGTGACATAGGCTAATTAGGGTGTCTTTTTTCTTTTTTTTTTTTTTTGAGATGGAATCTCGCTCTGTCATTCAGGCTAGGGTGCAGCGGCACAGTCTCAGCTCACTGCAGCCTCCGCCTCCTAGGTTCCAGTGATTCTCCCACCCTAGCCTCCTGGGTAGCTGGGATTACAGGCACGTGCCACCACGCCTGGCTAATTTTTGTGTTTTTAGTAGAGACAGGGTTTCACCATGTTGGCCAGGCCGATCTCAAAATCCTGACCTCAGGTGATCTGCCCATTTTGGCCTCCCAAAGTGCTGGGATTACAGGCATGAGCCACTGCGCCTGGCTGTCTTTTTTCAGTTGAGGTGAAATTCACATAATGTAAAATGAGCCATTTTAAAGTGAACAGTTCAGTGGCATTTAGTACATCCACAATGTTGTGCGACTATCCCCTCTGTCTAGTTCCAAAACATCTTCATCCCCCCGGAAGGAAACCCCATCCACATTAGGCGTCACCTCCCATCCTCCCTCCCCAGCCCCTGGGAACCAATCTGTATTCTGATTTGACAGGTTTGCCTGTGCTGGACAGCTCATATAAATGGAACCATACGTTGCATGGCCTTCTGTGTCTGACTTCTGGCTAATTAAATTTTGCATGGAAGATTGAAGCATTTCCTAAGTGGAAGCTGGATTTCCCGTCCTGGCTCAGTTGTAGAGGCCGCGTGAAGGTGGGGCGGAAGAGTCTGATCCAAACAGCTTGTCTAAGAGGTTGGCTGGGAAACATGAACACCTGTCTTTCTTTCCATATCCCTCATCACCAGAGACTCAGCCACCATCCTCTTGCAGCCAGCGATCTTGTTACTTATTTATATCTTTTCTCATTGATCTATTAAAAATGACACCTGTTGTCAGCTCCCTTCTGGAGCCCATCAACAGTTCCCATTGCTCTTACGGTGAATTTGCAAATCCGTGATGTGGTCCTCAGGGTGTGTGTGGCCCCTCCCAGGCTTACCCTGCGCCACTCCCTCCTCGCCATGGTCCCCCTCAACTGTGATGCCAGAGGTGTCCCCATGGGGACCGACCCTGAGGCTGGGGAGTCTATAACCCATGGTGCTCTTCCTCCTGGGGGGCAGGAGCTGTTTCCAGGATTGGTTGCTGACAGTATTGCAATTTGGTGCCCCTTCCAAATCCTGTTAACCCATCTGGGACCAGAACTTCAGCTTTAGCAAGTTGCTTTCTTAATTCCTTTCCTTCCGGTGTTTTCCAAGGCATATCAGGCCCGAAGGGGGTGGACTGCCTCTCATTTGACAGAGAGCATGACAGAAGTGTGCTTAGGAGCTTCTTGCCGGTGCTCTTGGGGCAGTGATGCAGTTGCCCTTACTGGTGGCACCTAGCAAGGGGGCCGTTTGCCCTGGGCCCACCCTTGGCGGGGTCATGGGCACTCCAGCAGTGGGTCCTGCATACTCAGGGCCCCCAGAGCCGCGGTGCCCTGACTGTGGGTCGGGAGACAGTTTGTAGAAAGGAGACGGGTGGGGTTGCCTCAGGCATGAGAGAAAACCTAAGCTGTCATCAACCGAGGGACCACTGGCCCCTTCCTTGTTGGAGCTCCCAACTTGTTCCTGCCTTTTCCCTCCCATGCTGGGGCCGGCATTTAGTTTAGGGTGTCTCAGATTCCATCTGCTGTGAGTGTGATTCTGCCCGAAATAGTCTTCACATGTATTGATTGAATGTGTGCCATGAGCCAGACGCTATGCTTGCCACTGTGGATGGATTTTAACCCCTTAAACAATCCTGTGAGTTAGATGTTACCTCCCGGTTTACAGATGAGAAAGAAGGACTTTTTTTTTTAGAGAGGTTTTCTGCGTTGCAGGAAGTGGCATGACTCCCTGGATGCTGGAAGGTGGGCCTGACCCCACAGCCTGTGTTTTTTTCTACTGTGACAGTGGAACGTGCCAGTCATGTTGATTGGGCACCTGCTATTGCCAAGCACAGCTTGGGAGGCGTGTGATGCACCTCCAGGCCCCTGAGAGCCTGTGGCCCAGCAGGTGTATGCAGGAAACATGAGCTCCCTGCCAGGGGCTGGGTGGGCACCAGGCCTGCGTGGGTACAGAGGGCCTCCTGAGACTGTCAGGAGGGTTTGTTCTAGGCTGGGGGGTTTCATGGTAGGGGGCCAGGAGATTGGCTGCCATGAGGAGGACCGGGAGAAGGCCGCAGAGCTGTGTAACAGGGAGGGCATCAAATGCCAGGCCCAGGGGTCGTCGGTGGGCATGGGGTGTCCTTGCTCTTCCACGCCATTCACCTCCAAAGTTGTTCCTGAGATGTGCAGATAAGCTAGACTCCCCCCTCAATTCCTGTGTGCTCCCCTGCAGAGAGAGAGAGAGAGAGAGAGTGTGTGTGTGTGTGTGTGTGTGTGTGTGTGTGTGTGTGTGACAGGTTCTCTCTCTGTCACCCAGGCTGGAGTGCAGTGGTGCGGTCACAGCTCACTGCGCCTCGAGCTCCTGGGCTCAAGCAATCCTCCCACCTCAGTGTCCTGAGTAGCGGGGATTATAGGTACGTGTCACCATACTTGGCTAATTTTTTAAAGTTTTTGTAGAGATGGGGTCTTGCCATGTTGCCCAGGCTCTCCCTTGCATTTAAAACATGGTAATCAGGCCAGGCACATGGCTCACGCCTGTAATCCCAGCACTTTGGGAGGCCGAGATGGGTGGATCACCCGAGGTCAGGAGTTCAAGACCAGCCTGACCAACATGGTGAAACCCCGTCTCTACTAAAAATACAAAAATTAGCCAGGGATGGTGATGCATGCCCATAATCCCACTACTTGGGAGGCTGAGGCAGGAGAATCGCTTGAACCCGGGAGGCAGAGGTTGCAGTGAGCCAAGACCGCACCATTGCACTCCAGCCTGGGCAATAGAGTGTGATTCTGTCTCAAATAAATAGAATAGAATAGAGTAGAGTAGAGGTAACTGGGGGCCCTGACCAGTCTCCCTTGGGAGACCCAATTCAACTTCCTGGTCCTTTTGTTTGGCTGTGCCTGGGGCTCTTATCTTTCTTCTTGGGGATTTGGCTGTGGGTCTGCCTGAGGTCCTGGGCTTCTGGCTGGGGTAGTGTTGCCTGTTACCCTGAAGCCCTCTTCAGGTGGGGGATGGTGAGGGGCCTGTGATGATGCCCCTGCATGTGCCATGGGAAGGCCGCAGAGTCTAGGGCCCGTGCTGGTGGAACTTTCCTGTTGGGTTGATCCCAGGAAGCCTCAAGCAAACTCAAGATTCACAGGATTCAGACAACGGTAATTTTGGTGAGGGGCAAGGCATCTCATTAAGGTTCTTGGGGCGCCTTCCTGGATTTCTAAGGGATGAGCTCCTGGATAGATCAAAAAGACCTGAGGGGCCGGGCACAGTAGCTCATGCCTGTAATCCCAGCACTTTGGGAGGCCGAGGCAGGCAGATCACTTGAGGCCTGGAGTTCATGACCAGCCTGGGCAACATGGTGAAACCCCGTCTCTACTGAAAATACAGAAAAATTAGCTGGATGTGATGGTGCATGCCTGCGATCCCAGCTACTCTGGAGGCTGAGGCAGGAGGATCACTTGAGTTTCAGAGGTCGAGGCTGCAGTGAGTTGTGATTGCACCACTGCACTACAGCCTGGGCAATGGGAGGCCGACCTTGTCTTAAAAAAAAAAAAAAAAAAAAAAAAAGAGACCTGGGCAGCAGAACCTTGTCACCTCATTCCTCTGCAGATGGGGATTGGGGGAGATTCTCGAGCGTTTCTCCTGTCTGAGGGTCTTCTCATTTGGAGATTTGAAGAAAGCGCTGAGAAAGGTTGCCTTGCATTTGTGAAGCTTGGGGAAGTCATCCTAAGGGGGCCACAGCATGCTTAATTTATTCTAATTCCATAATATATAAATTATATGTACATGTCAGGGTTCTTCTAAAAACACTTTGCCATCTTTGGGAAAATGGAATATTCAAAAAGATAAATATCTTCCCCCCTTCTGCTAGTTGCATCCTATCGGGCCAATTTTGAGCTGTTTAGTGTGAACAGATCCTTTCTTCTTCCACCTCTAGCCTCCCAGGCTCCGTGAAAGCCAAGTCCTCACCCCCACGCCACTCTCAGGGGTGTCTAGACAGCGCAGGATAAAGGGTTTTTTTTTGTGTGGTTTTTTTTTTAATGCCTTCATCATTCAGCCAGTATTCCCTGAATGCCCGCTCTATCCTGGCTGTCACAGTGCCTACGCCGAGAGAACCATGCCCAGACAGGGCCTACCCAGGAGGCCGCGTCTGAGCCGAGTCCTGACCCATGACTGGGGTTTCTTTCTTCCCCCTGATGGGTCTTGGCGTGGCTGAGGTTTTGCTTTGCTGTCTGCATTTATGGAGATTTTTATAATGGAAAATTTCAAACATAGGGTGGAGTAGAGAGACTGGTGTCCTGAACCCCATACCCACACCACCCAGCACCAACAAATATTCACTGGTCTCTTCACCACGCACGGGACATCTTCTTTTCTGGAAAGACCTGTCAGGCTTAGAAATAGCATCGAAGTCCTGGAAAAGGATCAGACTTGAACCAACCCTTGAGCTAGAACAGTCTCACTCTTATCTCTAGGCTTTTTTTTGCGGGGCAGGGGAGCATTCTGTAGAAGATTTAACTCCGCTGCTTCTGGCAAACAGCAGGAATAGATAAGGGTCAGCACCCAGGATGTTTCTGCCAGGGTTGCCAAGTGGTAGACGTGAAACGTGGCTTTATCCACCACATTTTGTGTGTTTGGGATGGGACCTCTATTTTCTCCCTGAAAAGGTGGGTTTGGCGCCTCCCTGGGGGGTATGAATTTTCTTGGTGGCACTGAGCCCTGTTTCATCCTCTGCCAGATGAAATAGCTATGCTCAGACAAAGCAGGAAAATGGGACTGGTTTTCTCTCCTTAAGCCAGTGGCTAAGTATTGAGATACAGGAGACCTCATGCAGATGACGTTTTTGTCTTGGTGTAACCATTGGCCCTGCCTGTCTCTGTCGCCCAGGCTGGAGTGCAGTGGTGTGATCATAGCTCACTGCACCTCGAACTCCTCAAGTGATCCTCCCTCCTCAGCCTCTTGAGTAGCTGGGACCACAGACACATGCCACCACACTTGGCTAATTTTTATTTTATTTTAATTTTTTAATTTTTTAATTGTTTTTTTGAGGCAGAATCTCGCTCTGTCACCCAGGCTGCAGTGCTGTGTTGCTCAGGTTGGTCTTGAACCCATCCTGGGCTCAAGCAGTCTTCCCAACTTGGCTTCCCAAAGCTCTAGGATTACAGGCACAAGCCACTGTGCCCGGTCTATCTGGTTTTTTATGAGACAAAGCAGGGAGTCCCTGACCTTCCTGAATATTGTAGGCAGTGAGCGCTAACACAGGGTTCTTTCGTAACAGCCCTGTGGAGGTATTATGCACACGCCACACAGTTCACCTATTGTAAATGTACACATTGATGATTATTAGTGCACACATGTGGTCAGGCAGCCATGGACACCGTCCTAGAATTCATTTCTTCTCCCTACCTCAGCATGCTGTGCGGTGGGGACTGGGGGAGGCCCGCATTCTCCCAGGTTTCCTGAGTGCTGATGGTAACACAGTCAGGTGCCAGCACAGAGTTTTGTTGGACGAGCAGCTCGTGATCTGAATTTTGCAATGATTGGATGATCGTGCATGGACTCATCTCATTAAATTGGCGTGGTTTTGGTTTTCTTTGGGTTTTATTATTATTTGATTTTTTCAACCTGGTCAGTCTTATTGCAAGTGGCACAGTTTTGGAAGGCGCCCAGGGAAGGCTACTTGGTTGGCATTTGGAACTGTGTGGAAGGGGTGGAGGTGAGGTGGCCAGAGACAGTGTGAGCCGATTGTCCAAAGCCAGGCCCAAGAGCATGTGTCTCCTGCAGACACACCTTTTCCCGCCGGCTTTAGAACAAGACCAGTTTGCTTGATGTCTACGGAGTGCTTGCTGTGTGCCTGGCACTGTTCTGGGCACTTTCCACACATTAACTTACTGACTGCTGCACAGAACCCTGTGGAATGGGGATTACCCATTTTACAGATAGGAAAACCAAAGTTTAAAAAAAGTCAAGGCCAGGCACAGTGGCTCATGCCTGTAATCCCAGCACTTTGGGAGGCTGAGGCGGGTGGATCACCCAAGGTCGGGAGTTCGAGACCAGCCTGACCAACATGATGAAACCCTGTCTCTACTAAAAAAATACAAAAAATTAGCCAGACGTGGTGGCGGGCGCCTATAATCCCAGCTACTTGGGAGGCTGAGGCAGGAGAATCACTTGGACCTGGGAGGCAGAGGCTGCAGTGAGCCAAGATCACACCACTGCACTCCAGCCTGGGCAACAAGAGCGAAACGCCGTCTCTAAAATAAAATGAAATAAAAATAAAATAACTTGCCCAGGGCTGCACAGCCAAGAACTCAAGCTGGACGCAGACCCAGGCAGTCTGTGTTCCGAACTGCTGCCCACATGGCCTCTGAGTGGGAACAGGCTCCTGATCTGGGGTGCGGGGATTCTGGGATGTGAGTTCTGGGAGGGGTGGGCCTAGGCTGCTGGGGGAGAAATTTCTGATGGAGAGAAGCCTTAGCCAGGCAAAGGGAGAGGGCATGGGAGGGTGCTCCCGGGAAGGGGTCGAGTGAGCACAGGGAGGGAGGTAAGATTGAACATTCCCAGGAAGCTGCAGCAGGGGCCGAGGCCTGGCTAGTCCAGCCTGCCCGCTGTGCTTCAGTGGCTGGCCCTTAGCAGGTGCTCAGTGAAGGCTGAATGAATGGAGGAGTGTTATTGGAGAGGCAAGATGTCTGGGGATCTCGAATCTCCTGCCAGGCACGGTGGCTCACGCCTGTAATCCCAACATTTTGGGAGGCCTAGGTGGGCGGATCACTTGAGGTCAGGAGCTTGAGACCAGCCTGGCCAACATGGTGAAATCCCTTTTCCACTAAAAATACAAAAATTAACCAGGTGTGGTGGCAGGCACTTGTTATCCCAGCTACCTGGGAGGCTGAGGCAGGAGAATTGCTTGAACCCAGGAGTCAGAGGTTGCAGTGAGCTGAGATCGCACCACTGCACTCCAGCCTGGGCAACAGATTGAGACTCCATCTCAAAAAAAAAGTGAACAGGACAACTGGAAAATACCCCCAAATGCCCACCTGACATTTTCAGCGTCTCTGCTGGGCCGGGAGTAGATCTGGCTGTGCCCCCACTGAATCCTTCCTCCCTCCCACCGCTAAATATACAAGGCAGCTCTCTGGGTTGGAAAGCTGGAGGGCTCCCTATTCTGCGAGCAGCTATCCTGGTACCTTCCTGATGGGAAGATGGGCACCGGGCTGCCCACTTGTGAGCATCTAGACCCCGACTGCCCACCCACCTTCTGCAGACCCAGAGGGCTGAGATCTACACAACAAGGCCGTTCATCACCAAATGGAGAGAGAGGCAGGTTAGCGAAAGGGAGAGCAAGACCCCAGATATTTGCCTCTGCTCTTCATCTGGTAAATCACACAAAGAGTTGCAGAAAGTGGCAGCCTCATCCCTGAGTTTCCCTCGGCCAGACTGGGGCATAGGTCTTCTTACATCGTCTTGTTTTTCTCCGGGAAGAATCAGCCTTGAGTGTCAGACTTGAATTACCTTATTCCCAGGGGACACTTCCTGTGGCCATTTCTAGTGGCAAGTGGCTGAGGTTGTGCCCCTAAATAAAAGTAGGGTTTTAAACTGGGTCACAAACTCACATGCCCCCAGGGGTCAGGAAGGAGGCACAAATGAGGGAGGCAGCCAGTGGGAGGCTCCAGGGCAGGGAGAGGACTGCGACAAAGGAGCACTGCATGTCCTGCACACGGGAGTGGCCTCTCTTACCTGGGGGAGTGGACTCTGGCACTGTAGCATCCCTTTTGAAGTCAAGAATCCAGACTTTTTAAAATGTTGGCAAATAATTCAATGGGATTTTTATTTGTTTGTTTTTAAAGACACAGCATTGCACTGGTTTAAAATACAACATCTTGTGGGATGAATCTCCGCTCTCTGTAGAGGTGAGGAGGGCGAGGCTGAGAAGCTCAGTGGGGCTGGGACAAGAGCTGTACCTGCCAGCACTCAGCCTGGCCCTCTGTCTGCCTCCCCATGCCGCATCATGGACAAAGCAGTAGGGCTGGGAACCAACTCAGCAGATTCCACTGCAACAAAAGACCCCATACTGGCTCCAAGGGACACAGCCCCATGCCAGCCTCGCCCGCCCACCTTAGCTCTCCCGCAGGAAGGCATCGCAGCAGCAGCCAGGACTTTGTGGCTGCCTTTTGGGTACCAGGCACAAAGCATCTTGTGTCGTTGTCTCTTGCAAGTCTTCACAACACACACACCTTGTGGTTTCTGCTCTCCCCATTTTACCGATGAGGAAACCGAGACCTGGAGAGGCTCGAGTCACATGACAGGGTGGGAGTTGAATGTGAATGTGACTCCTGAGCTGCAGCTTCTAACCGTCGAGTGAGGCACACTCTGAGGCCCACGGTGAGATGTGCATGGCACCCTTGGCCTGATGCCAGTGACCTTGTCCTCCACCTGTGGGATGCAGCCTCGTTTCGACCCTCTACCAGGGCATCACGTGCAGCAAAGAACACTGAGTGGGGAGTTGGTGGGGGGCCTCAGGAGCACAGGCAGCCCCACCTACGGAGGGACCGCACTGCTCACAAGGTTGCTGACTAATTCTCTTTGCAAACGGTTCAGTTTCATATGCTTGAGTTTCCAGTAACTATGTGGGTGGATTTGTTTCATTTAAGGGGAAAACAAAAGAAAACAAAACATGGAGTTTTCTTTCCCAAGAAGAGGGCTCGCCAATTACGGGTTTCACGCGTGCGGCTCCGGGCATCCTGGTGCAGTTCTGCAGCCAGCGGGGCCTCTTGGCAGACGGGTTCGGAGGTGGAAATTGCTTAGTCATTTGCAAGCCAGGACCAGGTGCCCAAGGTCAGGGAGGTGGTGGGGCCGCAGTGGCACAGTGGTCTCCAGGTCCTGCTGAGGGAACTACGGTGGTCCTGTGTTCTTCCTGACTCAGCCTTGCCCTGGGCTGGCAGGGGGCGGGGACTTGGGTGAAGAGGAAGGTGCCAGGTCAAACAGCCGGCCTCCCTGACCCTGGGGCTCCGGCACCCCCAGGAGACCTGGCCTGGGAAGGAGACCCTCCCTGCGGGCGAGTCGCCCGCTTTGGGTGAGTTGGAGATGGAGGTGTCCCTTGGCATGCTAGACCGTGCTAGGGCAGAGGTGAGAGACAGCCTCTGGGGGACAAGGGAGGGGCATGTGTGCACATGTATTTATGTGTGTGCATATGTGCTTGTGTGTGTGTCTGTGTGTGTCCCCACACGGGCTCAACCAGGTGATACTGGTACTCAGCAAGCAGAGCAGACTTTGATGGGCACATAGGGCAGAGTCATAGGGGGCTGCTGCCGGGCCAGGCATCACGCCTTGAGGTGCTGGATGGTGAGGAGGTGGGGGCTGATCGAAGCGGGTTCAGGGGCTGCCATTTATGAAAGGCTGGGAGCGTTTTGCTACCTTAGAGCCTACCTGTTCCTACCACCTCGGGGCACAGGCGCAGGCGGTCAGCCGTGACTCCCGGATTCCTGTGGAGCAGCGCAGGCCTTTGTTGGGACCGTGGCTTCTTCCCCAGAGGAGACCGCCCCGGAAGCTGCACTGGGTCTGGGTCTGGGGGCGGAAGCAGCTTCGAGCCCAGCTTGGGAGGTGGCTGGCTTTCCGCCTCGGTTCTCCCTGCTCCTATTACCTGGCCGGGCCGTGTGACCTCTCTGAGCTTCAGTTTCCATCTGTGAAATGCAGGTATAAGAGTGCCCCCGGGTGGAGGGAGCTGCCTCGTGCTCTCCTGATCGCAGAGATCCCAGGCCTGTAGCAGGGCCAGGTCTCACCTCGGATGCACCTTCCTGCTTCCAAGTGGAAACACACGGTGGAATTTAGAATCCTTAACCTGGCCTCTGAGGGTTTGCTTCCGGTGCTCTCACAAAGGAAAGAGAGAACTCACAAATAATATATTATGCTAGGCAGAGGATGATAAAGGTGATTAGAGGCCAGCAAGGTTCTGGCCTTGGGGATCAGAGTTTACTCTCAGCAGGTGAATCTGGGAAGGCTTCCTGGAGGAGGTGATGCTGAAACTGGGCCTTGGGATGTGTAAGCACTGGAAAGGGAGGAGGAAGGGAAGAAGGGAATAAATGTCACTGGTGGAAGGTGGCATGTGTGTGCAAAACCACTGGGAGCTTTGATGATACCCGGTATATAGTAAGTGCTTGATAAGTCATCACCAAAATCAATCTGACTCCAGGATTTGGTTTAGGTATCTGGGAGAAGGGGTGTGGGGGCGTGTGGTAGAGATTTTCAGACCACCAGGTGAGGACAGGTTTTTTGTTGTTTGTTTTTGGACAGGGTCTTGCTTTATCACCCAGGCTGGGGACAAAGCTCACTGCAGCTTCTGCCTCCCAGGCTCGGGGATCCTCACACCTCAGCCTCTTGAGTAGCTGGGACCACAGGCACGCACTACCACGCCCAGATATATATATATATTTTTGTATTTTGTATTTTTTGTAGAGTTGGGGTTTCACCATATCGCCAGGCTGGTCTCAAACTCCTGAGCTGAAGCGATCCACCCTCCTTGGCCTCCCAGAGTGCTGGGATTGCAGGCGTGAGTCACCGTGCCTGGCCAGAAAAGACAGTTTCAGAGCCTTATGTAGGTGATTTCCGGTGGCGAGGGAACCAATTTTTTTTTTTTTTTTTTTTTTTTTTTTTTTTTTTGAGCCCCTGCAGATTGGCTGGTCACTTTGGTGAGAGTTTCTTGCTTCCTTGGCCCACCACTCGCTCCGCAAGTTTGTTAAGGGCCCCTGTGTGCCAGGCTCGGCCCGAGCATCTGTGGAGCCAGAGGAAGCTGGGTGGACAGTCGCAGGTTTGGTGACGCACCAGGTGGGGAGAGGAAGCAGCTGCGCTCATTCCCCTTTCCGGGCAGGTTGGGGAAACACAGCGATTGTTCTGGGAAGCTGCAGCTTGGGGAGAGATGACGTTTCCTGTGGCCCAGTGAGGGTGGGGCCCTGGGGTCTGGGCTGACAGCGGGCAGTGGGGGAAGGTGGGTGTGGGCACCCGAAGGCCCGTGATGCCCCCAGATCCTCCACCACGAACGCAGCCGGCAGCAGAACGGTGACGGGTCCTCCGCCCGCTTGGGTCTCTGCCCGCCCACGCCTCCCTTGCTGGTCATTCTCTCCGGCCTCTGCCTCCTTGCTTTCTTGGCTGACAGTGTAGGACCCTGCCTGAGGCACAGCATTTCCAGGCTGCCATGGGGACAGACAGGGAATGGGGACAGCATCCTGTCCTATTGCCCATGAAGCCCCCCTGCCATGTTCCTCTTTGTCCCCAAGACCACCCTCCTTCCTCCACTCCCAGGTTTCCAACGTCCAAGGAAGACCCTGAGTTTGGAATCTGGCTTCCAAGCTGGATCCTGGACAAGTTACTCAGCCTCTTTGAGCCTTGGTTTCCACATCTGTAAAAATGGGTGTGAGACTTACCTTGCAGAATCGTGCAGGATTGACCAAAGCCAGACTGTGTGGCCTGTGCCTCAGAGGCAGCTGTTTCCACCATTCAGAGGGTTGTTCTTCTGTCCATTCAGCAATTCGGGCAGCTCACTCGGTTCAGGGCCTCTGTCAGGCTCTGAACGTACAGCAGGACAGGGTCCCTGTCTCCAAGGACTCACTGCATATAATGAGGGACAGTCACATGAGCTGGTGATTGTAACCAAGGGTGACAGAAGAGGAGTCCAGCCTGGGGTGTCCTGCAGTGAGTCCTAAAGACGAGGTAGGGCCGGGCGCAGTGGCTCACACCTGTAATCCCAGTACTTTGGGAGGCTGAGGCGGGCACATCACCTGAGGTCAGGAGTTCAAGACCAGCCTGGGCAACATGGTGAAACCTGTCTCTACTAAAAATACAAAAAAATTAGCCGGGCATGGTGGCGCACACCTGTAATCCCAGCTACTCCAGAGGCTGAGGTGGGAGGAGGCAGAGGTTGCGGTGAGCCGAGATCACACCACTGCACTCTAGCCTAGGCAACAGAGTGAGACTCCATCTCAAAAAAAACAAAACAACACTAACAACAACAAAAGAGGAGGTAGGACCTGGGAAGTGGGGGCACCAGGGGGGTGGCACAGGGAGGGCACCAAGGCAGGCAGCACTGTGGGCTGCGGGTCAGTGTGTGGACATGTGTGCGCTGCCCTGGCCGTGGCATGTTGCACACCAAGGCGGGGAACACACCCAGCCCCCACGGGTCAGGTGCTTTGCTTCTCCTCCCTCCTCTCTCCTCCTTCCTCCCTCCTCTTCCTCCTCCTCCTGCCTCTAGGATCTTAAAGTACAGGGGTGGGAGGAGAGGCCCCGAGGCCCTGCTGTCCCCGTGCCTTCCTTGTAGGACTCCTGGGCCACAGTGCTACCCGCTGAAATCGAGTGGAGGAGGTGGGAGCGCTTGGGTCAGGCCCTCTGGCCTGCGCGTGCCATGTCTCACGGTGGCTGATGTTCCGTACCAGGCTGGTATTCCGTTCTGGCTGATGCAGAGGATGCTGCGGGAGGCCAAGCCTGCTCATCTGGCCCGGCCAGATCTGCAATGCAGAGCAGCCCCCAAAGGTCCGCTCTAGTGAAGGGAGGGGACTACAGGGAAGTTGGCCTGGGGTGGTGGGGTGACTGGTTCCATGAGCCTTTGAGTGAGCCCTCACATCCACACCCGCTGTTTCTGTGGCCACTGGAGCTGCTGGCCCAGCCACTCTCCACCTGGCTTCAGGTGGGAAGCAGCCTCCCCGCCTGTCTAGCCCCAGACCTCCTGGGAGGACCATAGCTGGCCTCTGAGCTGGCCACCTGCAGGCCTGGTCCCTGGGGTCAGAGGCAGGACCCTCGACTTCTCAGAGGGGTAGGGGGGAGTCTGTGCTTCAAACCCACTGGGCCAGGTGACTTGCTGTGTGTGCAGCTAGACTGACCTGCTCAGGGCAGGCCGCCAGGGACCCCAGGTGTCCAGGCGTCTGCTTCCCACCAGCCCCACCCCCAACTATAGTTTCTCTTTGCCTTCCTCCTAAATTTGCATGGCAGAAACTTCCTTCTACAAATATTTGCGGAGCACCCACTGTGTGCCAAGCATTGTTCTAGGCAGGGGGTTGCAGCTCGACCAAGACAGACTGCAGGGCGGTCATCAGCCATTATTGCCTCTTGGGCCAGGACTGTCCTCTGTGTCTGTGTTGCCTCCTCCACCCCAGCCAGATGGCTGAAAGCTCCTGGGGACGTTGCTTCCTTTCACCTTTCCTCCCCCTGTCCTGCCCCAGGTGTGTGCAGATATGGGGTGGCCGCATCTCCCCCATTTGATTGGGAGGCCTCTCGAGGGCTGGGAGAAGCTGTTTCCCTTGGCGTTCCATAGCACGCTGCTACTGGGATGTTTTGTATATAGTGGCCTCGCTCCGTGCATCTAAGTTATTCCTTGATACACAGAGGAAGCACGCAGCCCTCACTTCCATTTTGCAAGTATTTGGAACAATGGAGCAGGAGAAACTGACTTGCCCCAAATCTCTGATCATTTTCTAGACCTTGCCCTACCCTAGTGACTTAGGGTCGTGACTGCACCCCGGGCTCACCTCTCTCGGCTCTGGCTGGCCACGACCTTCCTTTTGAAGGTACCTGGAGGGTGGCTCCATGTTTCTTGTTTCCTCGTGGGGGATTTTAAATTTCTGTCACTGGTGGTTTGGAAGCCACAACGTCCTGCGCCGGGTTTAGCAGGGTGGAGTTAGAGTGAGCTCTGGCCATGAAAGGCTGGCCTGATGGGGAGGGGCCAAACCCCCCCCCCCCCCAGGCTCCAGTGGAAGGCCCCCGTCCCCTGCTTAAAATGCTCCTGAGTCCCTGGCTGCCACTCTCCAGGCCAAGGCAGTGGGAGTTGCTTTGCGGGGGATTCTGGCTGGAAAAGGCAGCCGTGTAATTACAGGTACTGGAAATAGTCCTGTTTCCCTTTCAGCCTTTTCCTTCTACCCCTCCCCCCAAAAGAAAACAACAACCAAAAAATCCCCCAAAAACACAAAGCTGGAAAAAGCTCTTAAACCTTCTTAGTTTAGTCTGCAGAGGCGTCTCAGGCGGTGGGCCTTAAACATTTACATTCTTTGGGCTTAGCTGACTCTTTCGAGCGTCGAGTTTCTGGGTTGATGGCACATCAAGGGTGAAGCAAGAACTCCTTACAGAGAAAGCACATGTGTGTGGTGGAGCTCTACCGAGTGGGCTCCGAGCTCCAGGGCCCATTCTTGGGAGAGAGCAGATCCTGTGTGATTTTACAAAACTTGTCCTAACCTGTTATTCGTCACCTTGGTGCCCGATAGAGAAGTGTCTCAGCATTTCTGTTCTCCAGACCTTTACTGAACACTTACTGTGTGCCAAGGATTCAGCTCAGAACGGGGAAGAGGGCGTTTGAGAGACTGATGAGTCAGTCAGGGAGACGGATGCATACGCAGCTCGCTAATGCTGTATTTCATCACATCTGAGACCTGTCGACCGTGAGCTTCACTTTAAAAAAAAAAAAAAAATGCTGCTGATTGTCACTGTAATGTGCCCTTGACTCCAGGACCAGCCTGATGGCAGAGATCTTAAGATGCGAATCACATGACTGAGTTGGTGGGGGAGGAGGACTCTGAGAGGCTGGGAGACTGGCCAGGGGCACCGCAGAGACCACGGGAGAGGCTCTTCAGTGGCAGAAGTATCTTGGGTGGTGTTTTATGGGCAGAGTGGGGTGGGGAATATGACAGCAGCAAGATTAACACCCGTAGGTGCCACTGACAAGTGATCCTGCTCTGGGGCTCTCCAGTCACCTCTAACCCTGTGGGGGACAACCACAATGTCTGTTTTATAGATGGGCCACAACCATCCCCAGGTGATGTTACCTGGGAATCACACTGGGCAGGTGATGTAAATATGTGCGCTCCCCCAGCACCCATCCCGCAAGGGGCTTGAGTGGCTCTTTATTAACCACCCACATTCCCGGGACTTAGCTCCTGGTGGTCGAGGCTGGCTCCGTCTTCATCTTGGACTCATCTCTGTGGCTTCTCTTTAATCAGCACTTAAAAATGCACCAGGCTGAGTAGGGTACCAGCATCGTCTTGTCTAATCCCCACATCATCCCAGTGAGACAGGGCTATTAGCCTCGGTTTGCAGGTGGGGAAACTGAGGTTCGGAAAGTCTCTCAGGTTATAGCCGGGTAAGGCAGAGCTGGGATTAGGACCCAGGATTGTCAGCTCCAAAGTCCGTGCCTAGCTCTCGTTTTTGCACGTTTTCAGCAGATTCTCTTTTGTTATTCCTGTCCCGAAAGGCGCCTGCTCACCTGCACGATCTGTCACCTACTGGGTTCTTGGCCAGAGGCATTTAAAGCCCTAATCTGATGGTTAATTGAGGAGGGATGGCAATCATGATGAGGGCTCAGGGTTTGTAGCTGATGAGTTTTCTTTCAAGCCCCTGAGAAGTGGCATCGTTGCAGACAGAGGTGGGAGGCGGGCTAGGGAGAATCTTGGGCCAGATTCTGGGGAGGCCAGGATGACCTGCAGGTTCCACTGTGGCTGGAATATTTTGGAGGCTGAGGAGAGTCAGCACACAAGGTGGCAGGTGGCTGAGTGGGATGGTGACTTCGAGCTTGGGTCTTGCTCTGGCCGGTCTGATGGTCAGCGGGGGCAGGCAGCCCTGACGTGGAAGGAAGCGCTGCGTTAGGTCACCAGACACCTCCAGCCCGCACCCACCCCACCCGCCCGGACGCTCTTCTCAGCCCCTTTTTTTGTTGTCTGGCTGCGTCAGATGTCTGGGCTCGCAAGGAGGTTCCTGAATGGGCCTTGGAAATAGGTCACTCCCTTCCCGTGCCGCCAGCACTGACCCAGATGTGACCTTCCCCACAGTGACAGTGTCTGGCTGTCACTCTTTGATGCTGGTGGTGGACGGGCCAGGCGGCCGCCCCTCCCCAGCTCCAGCCTTCGAGGACTTTGCCGCCTCTGCAGCCACCTGCCGGACATTCCTTCCTGCTGCCATGTTGGAGGGGGGCACCCACGGGGCCTCTGTCCCAGCACTCAGCCTTTCGCTCTCATGAAGTGCCCTGGCTGGGCTGGCGGCTTTGAGCATCTGGATGAAACATTCTAGTTCCTGCCGAGCCGAGGGGTGCTGTGGCTCCACTGGACCGCTCTCTGGCCCTAGCCCCTTGGCGGGGCACTCAGCAGTGGATGTGCCCTCCGTGGAGTTGCTGGGGACTTTCCACGTCTCCCCCTGGCTGGCTGTGGAGCCTCCCTCGGGGCCCGTTGGCAGAGATCTCCGGGGATGTCAGAGGGTGCTCAGCCTGGCGCTGGGTACCAAGGCTGACCTTGAAGGTCAGAAGTCAGTGGTGGACTGTGCCGCCCTCATGGGGGTCTGGAGCCCTGTCCACAAGCAGGGGCTTCATTGGAGCTCAATGTTTAGTCTTCGTGGAATCCAGATGTAAACAAAGCGGAGAAGGGAGAATGGCAGATGCGCCTCCCTGCATGGAGATGGTCTCGCACACATGGCTGCCCGCACGTCTCCAGGCACAGAGAGCCCACATTGGGCAGATTCTGGGGATTCAGCCTTTGGAGGTCCTCAAGGTGGCTGGTCCTCCAGGCCTCAGTGAGACAGGGCCACGTCATTTTGTTGCTAGTTTCCAGGGTGATGAGGAATACATTTCTTCTGCCGTTGCCCACGGATGGCAGGGGCTGCGCCACGTGGGACCTTGGAACCATGGCCTTCTCCCATCCCTTCCTCTTGGATCTGCCCTCTCTGTGGCCTATGGGAAATTCAGGGGGTCTTTTCCTGCAGGAAGGAGAGCCAGGGTGCAGACCCGGAGGAGGTGGGCCACTTGCAGGGGACTACCCACAGCTCTCCTTGATGGCCCAAACTCGGGCTGCAGAACCCCTCCTCAGGCCAGCCTGGTTGCTCTGAGCCTGGTTGCTCCGTCATGGCCCCACCTTTTTTCCTAGGTTTTTCAGTCCGTATCTTTTTTTATGTACCAAAGTGGGGAGCCATATTTCTGGTAGATAATCACTGGTTTTTCTCATCCAGCAAGTGGGCGCCTCTGATGCAGCTGGAATGGGCCCAGGTGGGAGGGACTTTGTCTTTACTACCACGTGGAGCCGGCACATAGTGGGACTCACAGCTCTTCATGGCATCGATGAATCTGAATCGTGTCCCGATTAGCTGTTGGTGGTGTGCCATCTGTGGCTCTGCTCTGGTGAGTTCTGCTGTGATCCTGTGGCTCAGCACGTGGTAGATCCTCAGTGAGGCTGTGATGAGTGTGGGGGCGTCTGGTGCCTGGGTGCACGTCCCTGGCTGTCCTCCATGGTGTCTCTCTGTGCCCAGCCTCTGGAGAGTCGGCTCAGAGGGTTGTGGGCCCGGGACTCGGTGTGTCCAATGAGGAAACCAGCTTGGGTGGGGAGGGGGAGTCAAGACAAAAGCCTGGTTGTGCCCTGGGAGAAAACCCAAACCTGGGTTTCCCTGAGGCTGAAACTGCCAGTGGCCAGCCTGTCTTGTTCCTATAAAGGGCACTTTGTGTGTGGCTCCTGGCAGGAGGCGGCGGCCAGCCAGCATCTCCCGGAGCCCAGACTCTCTCTGGGAATGAGCGCAGCCACCTCTTAGCCACAGCTCACTCTGACAAAAACGCTTGTGGCCCTGGACTTCTTAGAGCCGACACTGGGCCAGACAGTCGTGTTTGGGACAAGTCTGTTCGCCTGGCCGTGGAGCCAGCACGGTCTTGTCGGATCCAGACCAGACACATGCTTTCTTGGAAAACCGAGTGGGGTGGGGGAGCAGGGACACCCGGCCTGGCGCGCTGGTGGATCGGAGGTGCCTGTGAGCGGGTCTGTACTGGGTAGGCAGCCCCACTGGGAGGCACAGCCACTCTCTGGCCCCTGCCTCCTGAATGGACAGCCGGTGTGGATGCAGTGGCTGCACTTGCCGGAAGCTGGGACTCCAGAGCTCAGCACGTGGAGTTGGATGAAGCTTCCTGTGCTCTCACTGCAGACTGGGCTTCCCCCAGCCGGGGTGCTGGGCATCCAAGAAGACCTGTACTCCACCATCTGGCCTGAGCCAGTGCCTCCCACCACCTCCCGCCTCCACCAGTGCAGATGGAGAGCTGTCGCCGCTCCCCAGGTCCTCAGCAGCCCTGCACGCTAGGGACAGTCTGGGCTGTGTAGGATTGAGCTCTTGCCACCTTTGGGGAGTGAGTTCTCAAGGAATGAGGGGCCTGGAGGGCAGACCTGGGGCAGGAGAGCTTTGGATCCAGTGGGGAAGGTTCCATAGCAGGTCAGGGACAGAGAGATGGATGCCTGCCCACCTCTTCAGGAAGGTGGTGTGGGAGACCCTAGGCCCTGCTTCTATCGGAGTGGCATTTCTGCAGAGCTTGGTGGTGTGGGCAGGTGGCACCATGGAACAGTCAGTCACTCAGCAGGCAAGTATTGAGCACTTACTCCGTGCCAGGCACTGTGCCAGCCCCTGAGGCACAGTGTGAACAAGACTGAGTTCCAGCCCCTGTGTTCTCATAGGGGACAGGTCTTAAGCAGATAACCAAGTGAACGTCATTGTGAAGTTCCATGGGGAAGCTCAGAGCGTGGCACGGGGGCAAAGGATGTTTGCCATTTGGGCAAGATGGCTGAGAAAGGCCTCGGTGACGTGGTGACCTCAGAGCAGAGCACTGAGGGAAGTGGGAGAACAGCCACCTGGGGCCTCAGGCCCAGTGTGCCCAGAGCCAGGCAGAGGACTTGGGAAGTACAGAGATCCTGAGGCAGGAGCTTGGCAGGTACCAGGAACAGCCAGAAGACCAGTGGGGCAGGCAGGAGAGAATGGGGGAAGGAGGTGACAGAGTGTCCTGGGTCCTGGCCAGGAGGAGTGTGGGCTCTGTGAGGTCAGAGTGACCTGTCCCACTCCACCCCTGCATGTCCCTTAATTCATCTGTCCCTAGGAGGGTGACTGGGCTGCCGCCACGTGGGGAGGTCAGGTAGAATGCTCTTGGTGGGGCCGAAATTTAGTCTTCCCTGCCTTTCAATGGTTGAGGCTTTGGTGCTCATGAGAAGACTTCTTCAATAACAAAGAACCATCCCCTGGGACCCTTTCCAATTTGCGTTTATTCCCAGCACCACCCCAAGGGCTGGGCAGGTTGCTTTTCTGATCCTCAGTCTCCCTGCGCACTGGAGGGAGAGACAGCCAGGGGCCCCGTGGAAGCTCTTGCAGTCTCTGAAGGGGCCACAGAAAAGTCAGTGGGTGGTGTCGGAGGAGTCACCTCACACTGCCTGGGCACAGTGGACAAAGGCATGACCAGAGGGAACAGGGAGGCAGGAGGTTCACCTCGAGACCACCAGAGTCACTATCTGCATGTGGCCGAATGTTCTCCCTGGTGGACTGGTGGGGGAGGGCTGGGTGGGTTCTGAGTGGGACGTGGGGTGTGAGTCTGAGAGCCCCAAGAAGCTGGGGGACCAGAGGCCTTGCTGTGGCTCCTGTGCCACCTCCCAGAAGGAAGCCACTGAGGCTAAGCCACCCTTGGTCAGCTGCTTCCAGAGAAAAACAGCAGCCTGATCATCAGCCGTCTTCCCTCCCACTGGCAGAGCAGAAATGGTAAGCCCGCTGCTTGTGAGGGGCCTTCCTCATTCCTGCAGTTTAGTCTGTGTTGGTTTAATCGGAAAGGCTTATTGCCTCTGAGTCAAAACACAAAAATCCCCGTGGATGCAGCAGGGTGTTTGCTGCCGAGGGAGCAGCTGGCGCCTTTTTTAGGTGGGGGGGGGGGCCCTAACCCCTTCTTTCCTGCTTGCTGCCCTTTTCCAGACTTCCAGATTGGGGAGGCACCTGGATCCCGAGAACCCCAGCCTCCTTGCACCTGGGGGTCTTGGCTTAGGGGCAGGTGCTCAGGGCAGGGCACTGGGATGGTTCCTCATTCTTAGATGCATCTGCCGTCGTTTCCTGGGGAAGAGACTAGCACAACCCCCCAGTGCCAGCGTGCAGCGCCTCCGAGGGTCCCGGGATGGTCCTCTAAGCCCACGGCCTCCAGAGTGGCCACTCATACGATGATCCACCCGAGTGTGGGCAGAAATTGGTAGCTATTTTTATCTCATCCAGTTTCATTTCTATTTTTGGGATGTGTGTTTCGTAATGTATATAATCTATTGATACAGAAGCATGTGAGTATCACGTACGCGTGGATATGTATTTCTTTGGCAGGTACATGCTTAAAAGTCGATCACCAGGCAAGTGCATAACTAAAACAGGATAGTAGCTGCTGGAAATGAGGTTCTGGGGTGTAAAGGGAAGGGGGTGTCATCGGGGGTCCAGGAAAGGCTGTGCCATGGGGAATGCACCTTACGAAGCAGAGCAGGCAGAATGGGAGTGTAGGGTTGGGCACGAGCTGGGCAGACAGCAGGATCTGAGCCTTGTCTGTGCTTGGGGAGCACTGGCCACCCCAGTGCACCAGGATGCAAGCACCTGAGCCAGTAGGACAGAGTCTTGGGGGAGTTTGGGGGAGAGATTTGACCCCTGTTTCTTCACCATTTCCTAAGGTCTCAACCAAGGGTCAGCAAACTTTAAGGGCCAGATGGTAATGATTTAGGCTTTGTAGACCATATGGTGTCTGCCGCAACTACTCGACTCTGTAGCGTGAAAGCAGCCACAGACAACATGTAAACTGGTGAGAGCCTGGCTGTGTGCCAATCAAGCTTCACTTCCAGAAGTAGACAGTGGGCCACGTTTGGCCCCTGGGCATAATTTGCCGAACTCTGGTCTAGATTTAAGAGGACGGGCCCTAACAGGGCCCAGGACCAGCCTCGGTTTCTCACCAAAGTGTAAGCCCCTGACCTTGGATTGGTGAATGGAGTGCTCCAATCACACTTACGCTTTGGGAGGATTTCAGGGGCCATGGCGTGGACTTTTCAGAGAGTTCACTTAGCTGGAGCAGGTGATGAACAGCCCCTTCCCTCACACGGTAAACATCTCAGCTCTGCCGCACACCTTTACACCCCCTCCTTTAGAGCCAGATGAACGTGGCTGTGTGGAGGATTCAGTACAGGGGCTGAGGGAGGAGGCAGGGCCTGGCCCATCAATGGAATCTTGAAACAGCTGAGCCCAAAGACATTCGGAGGTCCTCCAAACTGTCATCCCTCATGATGTTGTGCAAAGATGCACTCCAGGAAGAATGTCCCTTTTCTTCAAGTTTGGGAACTGCTAGAGTTCAACAGAATGCTTGTGTTTCTGCCCTGCAGGACGTCTCAGAGCCTTTAAGATGCTGATGCGTTTGTGACTCTCTGGGAGGGGATATGCTGTTTCCTAACCCAGCTCAGACATGATTTCAAATGCCTTAAGAATCCGTCAAGGCCACTTCGGGGGAAGAGCTGATTTCTTTCAATGCTTCGTTTCATAAACAGGGACTCTAAGGCCCAGAGAGGTAACCATCTCGTTCGGGGTAACCCAGAGGCTGATGAGTGTGTTGGGGTGAGCACCAAGTCCCCACTCACTACCTCCCTCTGGCCTGGGAGAGCCATGGAGTTGACACAGGGTCACAGGTGTTGGGTCCTAGGTGGTGCTTCTGGGCACGTGAAGACGGTTTTGTCCTAGGAATACCCTGCATCTTTTCACCTGAAGCTCACTCTGTGGTGGGGCTTCCCGACATGGCACCGTTGACATAGGGCAGGGGAATTGTCGATGTGAGGCCTGTGTCGGGCATGGCTGGGCGTTTAGCGACATCCCTGGCCCCCACCCACCAGACGCCACCCCAACTTGTGAGCCCCACATGTGTCTCCAGACATTGCCAAATCTCCCGGGGTACACTGGGGTGAAGGAGGGAGGGTAGTAAAATCACCCGGCTTGAAAACCACTGCTCTGTCCTACTAGGGGCGGGCCCTGCATTTGCTGGAATTTGCCAGTAAAGGGCAGAAAGACTGCTGGAGCTCTGGCAGATGTGTAGGAGTTCGCTTGGGGGACAGGGTGGCAGGGACGGCCTCCCAAGCGGGAGGATTGAAGACACCTAAGGGCAGTTGTGTGAAGCAGCGTGAGGGGCACTGCAGGCGGTTCAGTCTGCATGGGGCCCGAGCACAGCCGGTTGAGGGGTTTATGGGTGGGGGGAAATGCAGCTGGAGAGAGAGGAAAGGCGAGATCCCGGATGGGTGGATGAGTGGACAGGTGGACGGGCGGATGGGTGGACGGGTGTGAGTGTCTCAGTCCAGGAACTTCATGCCAGGGGCTGGAGGGCAGTGATGGAGAGGTCAGGGGAGGTGATACTCGGTCGTGGGTAGGTCAGGTGAGAGGATCCGAGGAAGGGAGTAGGAAAGAGAGCCTTTGGGAAGATGGGCGTGGCCACCCATCAGAAGTTAGTGCTGGACAGCCTGGCCAACACGGTGAAACCCTATCTCTACAAAAAAATGCAAAAATTGGGCACAGTGGCATGTGCCTGTAGTCCCAGCTACTCAGGAGGCTGAGGCAAGAGAATCCCTTGAACCAGGATGGGGAGGTTGCAGTGAGCCGAGGTCACACCACTGCACTCCAGCCTGGGTGACAGAGTGAGACCTCGTTTCAAAAACAACAACAACAACAACAAAAATGAAAAAAGAAAGAAAGAAGTTAGTGCTGGAGTCCAGGAGACTTCCCAGATCTCGGCATCGGACAAATGGCGGTGGGGCCGTGTGGATGGTGGGCTTGGGTGTGGAGGTAGAAGAACGTTCTGTGGGTAACGTGACTGCAGACATTTCTTCTCAGAACTTGGATACTATGAGGCCTTTGGAATCTTTTCTGGGACTGATTCCTAGAGTCCAGGGAGAGAATTGCTGTGGATGACAGGACAGCGGGTTCAGAGTGGGCCAGGAGCAGGTGACTGCACATTTTTGCAAAGAGGAAAAGGGAAACCTGACCATCTGCATGGGTCTCTTACCTCCATTCTGGGGACACGAGGCATCTCTTCTCACTGTAGTTTGTCAGAGTCAGTGGCGTAAATGATTGCTAGGTGCTTGCTCATCGAGAAGAATCTGAATGACACTTGATATGTACACATAAAGATGTACCAGGCTGGGCACAGTGGCTCACGCCTATAATCCTAGCACTTTGGGAGACTGAGGCAGGCGGATCACGTGAGGTCAGGAGTTTGAGACCAGCCTGGACAACACGGTGAAACCCTGTCTCTACTAAAAATACAAAACACAAAATTAGTCGGTCGTGGTGGTGCATCTCTACTACTCAGGAGGCTGAGGCAGGAGAATCGCTTGGACCCGGGAGGCGGAGGTTGCAGTGGGCCAAGATTGTGTCACTGCGCTCCAGCCTGGGCAACAAGAGCTAAATTCCGTCTCAAAATAATAATAATAATAATAATAATAATAATAAAGATTTGCCAGTCTCCTCACTCCTACCACCCCAAGGGAACCACAGTAACATCCTGCCAGCTGACCTTGGGATGTGGACACACGTATCCCTAACTTCCGCCGACATGTTTGGGGGAGTATTTTGGGTTTGCCTGTCCTCTCCCTTTCCTCCCCTCCTTTTTCTCTCCCTTCCTAAACTGATGTTAGACTGGAGCATGTCCTTCTGAACTTTTTTTTAATCGTGGTAAAACATACAAAAACCTAAAATTTATCATCTTAACCATTTAAGACGTGCAGTTCAGTAGTGTTGAGTACATCGCTGGATCGTATGATCATCATTTTGAGCTTGAGGAACCACCCTACTCTGTCCAGTGGCTGCACCATTTTGCATTTCCATCAGTGATACACAAGGGTTCCAGTTTCTCCACATCCTTGTCAACACTTGTAATTCTCTGCATCTTTTTTTTTACATACTTAAAAAAAATCATAAATCTTTTATTGAAGGATGATATACCCAGAGTAGTTCCATACCTCCCTGCCTGCACTGACCTGTATGTCTGCATCTTTGGGGATGCCATTATTTTATTAGAATGGGCTCTCCTTTCATATTCTGTCATGCTCTCCCCGTTGAATGCTTGTGGAAGTGTCTCCAGGCTCACTGATGTGGTTCTACCTCGTCTTTTTAATTGCTGTGTAACAACAGTTCATGGTGCAAACATATCAGAGCGGTCTGCCTACGTGACCTTTGTCAATGACCGTGCATTCGATTTGGAATGGCAGGAAGTGGCCTCACCTCTGTCATAAACACTCGTTTATGGATCTCCTTCTGCTACTGGTGCTCTTGTTTTTGTTTTTGTTTTTTTGAGTTGGAGTTTCACTCTTGTTGCCCAGGCTAGAGTACAGTGGTGCGATCTTGGCTCACTGCAACCTCTGCCTCCCGGGTTCAAGCGATTCTCCTGCCTCTCCCTCCCAAGTAGCTGGGATTACAGGCATGCGCCACCATGCCCGACTAATTTTTTGTATTTTTAGTAGAAATCGGGTTTCATCATGTTGGCCAGGCTGGTCTTGAACTCCTAACCTCAGTTGATTACTGCTTAGCCTCCCAAACTGCTGGGATTACAGGCGTGAGTCACCATGCCCAGCCGGCACTCATTCTTATGGGCTCATGCACCAGGGGTGGAATTGTTGGATCAGTTGCCCGTTCATTTCCCCGAAGCTGCCGGATTCAGATCCCACCAGCCACGTTGGTATTTGTTCTCCGCTTCCTGTAGACAGGAGGCACCATCTCTATATTGACTCTGTAGCAATCTGGAGGGTGCAACGTGTGATCTTATTACTGCTTTTCTTTTATGTCCCTTTGTCTCCTTGGGAGGTTGAGCTGCTTTTCCTACAAGTTTACTTACTGTTTGCATTTACATTTTCTTTGCATTGTCTGTTCCAATCCTCTGGCTATTTGACTATTGTGTAATAAAAGGACCAAAAACAAACGTGCCAAACTGTTGACAGTTTGAATGTTGAAAATATGTGACTCTTTTGTACATGTTTGAATTACAGATTTTCAAAATTTAAAAAAGCCTTGGCCAGACGAGGTGGCTGATGCCTATAAATCCCAGCACTTTGGGAGGCCAAGGTGGGAGGATTGCTTGAGGCCAGAAGTTTGAGAATAGCCTGGGCAACATAGTGAGACCCCATCTCTACCAAAAAAAAAAAATCTCAATGAGAGCATTTTAGGAAGATGTGTTTGAGTGGGCTGAGATCTAAGGGACTTGGAGACTCTTGCAGTGGCCTTGTAAGTGATGACTTAAACAGTGAGAGTGAAGGTGGGATTGAGCAATTATGGGGGCAGCAATTTACAATGTGGGAAGCCAAGAAGAGGAGGAATTGAGGGAGATGAGGGGTTTGAATCTGGATGAACTGGAGGTTGATGATAGAAATTGGCAGCATTGCAGAGGCCGGGAGGAGGCCATTTGAGTCTACAGGGGAAGTATGAGTGGGGGCAGGGTCACCGCTGGGGAGATGCTATTTGGTGGACACGTCAGGTTCACAGGCAGACACTCCCTGGAGCCATGAGAGCAAAGGATCCCACAGAGGGAGGTCCTGTGGAGGGAGAGACCCTCAAAAACATCTGTGTGTAAGGAGCAGGAAGAACAGGCAGAGGAGCTGGGACAGAACCTTAGACAGTGAGTCACATACTGTCACAAAAGTAGGAGCGTTTCAGGTCAAGGGCATGGTGGTATTTTGAGATACAGTTGAGAGGTAGAGAGAGGATGCTTGTTTTTTGGGCCCGTTCAATTGATCGATTAGGAGGTCATAATCTTGGGAGAGCATTTCCCCTGCAGGGTCTAGGCCTGAGGTCAGCTTGCTGCTTCTGCAGCCTGGGTGCGTGGAGGGTGACGGAGACCACAGGAAGTGTGGTGGCAGCAGGAGAGGGCATCAGCCGCGGGTGGTTCTGGCCTGGACCCCATCCTGGGCTCCGTGGCTGAGGCTTGGTGTCAGTGCTCTCCACCAGCAAGTGCTGACTGAGCTCCTGCCCTCGTGGGCTGCGTCAGGCACCCAGCAAACCCCCGGGGTCCAAGAATCAGCCTCCCAGGTGCACACTCCACGGGAAAATTGCCAGAAACATGGAACCCACCTTCTTCAGTGAGAATCTTGGTCTGCCCCGTTCAGTGTCTGCTCCCAGAAGGACCAGCACAGCCATGTGTCACTTCCTGGACAGCAGCCTGTCCCCAATTCTTAGCCATTTAGGGCCTGGTCTTATATGCATTTATCTCCTTTTTCAAGTCCACTTCTACTTCCTGCCAGTTCTGTCTTCTTGTCAGCGTTTTTTTTTTTTCGTTTTTGTTTTTGTTTTTGTTTTTTTTAAGGCAGAGTCTCACTCTGTTGCCCAGGCTAGAGTACAATGGTGTGATCTCGGCTCACTGCAACCTCCGCCTCCCGGGTTCAGGTGATTCTTCTGCCTAAGCTTCCCGAGTAGGTGGGACCACAGGCGCGTGCCACTATGCCTGGGTAATTTTTGTATTTTTAGTAGAGACGGGGTTTCGCCATGCTGGGCAGGCTGGTCTCGAACTCTTGACCTCAGGTGATCCGCCCACCTCGGCCTCCCAAAGTGCTGGGATTACAGGCGTGAGCCACCATGCCCAGCCCTCCTTGTCGGCTTCCTGACGCGCCTGCGGTGTGAGCCTGCCGTGAACAGCCTCATCCAGTGTAGGCTGACCCCCAGAGCGGCCTGGGGAAGAGCAGTCCTTTTTTTTTATTCCAAAGGAAAGGAAAGGAGGTTGCCAAAGAGGCCCAAGGATCCCACGGGCCAAATAAATAGCAACATTCTCCCTTTGCCCAGCTGGTTTTCCTTTCCAGCACAGCTCCTGGGAAAACAGCTCAAGGTAGAGACGACCTGGCTGTTGGCTGGCTTAGAGGCAGGTGGGGCCTGGCCGGGAATGCTTGGCCACATTCCTTCTCATTTTTTCGATTTTGTCCCAGTAGCATCAGGACAGAGGGACTCCTTTCATCACCTAATCTCCATGCCTCAGGTTTCTGTTTATTTTTATACAAACCAAAGCATTTTTCAATTGTAACAAATACATATAACATAAAATTAAGATTTTATTTTATTTATTTATTTTGTGAGGCAGAGTCTTGCTCTGTCGCCCAGGCTGGAGTGCGGTGGTGCGATCTCGGCTTGTTGCAACTTCCGCCTCCCGGGCTCAAAGCAATTTTCCTGCCTCAGCCTCCCGAGTAGCTGGGATTACAGGCGCCCACCACCACACCCAGCTAATTTTTGTATTTTTAGTAGAGACGGGATTTCACCATGTTGGGCAGGCTGGTCTCGAACTCTTGACCTCAGGTGATCCACCCACCTCAGCCTGTCAAAGTGCTGGGGTTACAGGCATGAGCCACTGTGCCTGGCCAATTTTTGTATTTTTAGTAGAGACAGGGTTTTGCCATGTTGACCAGGCTGGTCTCGAACTTCTGGCCTCCTTGGCCTCCCAAAGTGCTGGAATTACAGGCGTGAGCCACCGTGCCTGGCCAAATTTACCATTTTAAAACCATTTTTAAGAGTTCAGTGGCATTAAGTACCTTCATGTTGTTGTACAACCATCAGCATTGTCCAACTCAAGAACTTTCTTATCTTCCCCAGCGGAAACTCTGTGCCCATTAGTCACTGACCCCCCATTCCTGCTCCCCGGAGCTCCTGGCAACCACCATTCAACTTTCTGTCTCTATGGATCCAATTGTCTTAGGTACCTCATGTAAGTGCAATCATATAGTATTTGTCTTTTTGTTACTGGCTTATTTTACTTCATATAACGTGTTCAAGTTTAACTCATATAGCATGTATCAAAATGTCCTTCCGTTTTAAGGCTGAGTAATATTTCATCGTGGGGATGGGCCTCATTTTGCTTCTTTGTTCATCTGTCCGTGGACACAGGTTGCTTGCACCTTTTGGCCATTGTGAACAATGCTGCCATGAACATAGGTATACAAATATCTGCTCAAGGCCTTGCTTTGCATTTATTTGAGTGAACACCGAGAAGTGGATTTGCTACGTCATATGGTAATTCTATTTCAGTTTTTTGAGGAATTGCCATATTGTTTTCTACAGGGCCTGTAAAATGCACCATTTTGTAAAATGGTGCATTTTCACTGGGTGATCTTTAAGGTATCTTTGTGCTTTAAAAGAATGTTGTGGGGTTGGGCACGGTGGCTCACGCCTGTAATTTTTACATTTCGGGAGGCTGAAGTGGGCAGATCACCTGAGGCCAAGAGTTCGAGACCAGCCTGGCCAACATGGCGAAACCCCGTCTCTATTAAAAATACAAAAATTAACCAGGTGTGGTGGTGAGCACCTGTAATCCCAGTTACTCAGGAGGCTTAGACAGGAGAATCACTTGAACCCAGGAGGCGAAGGTTGCAGTGAGCTGAGATCACACCACTGTACTCCAGCCTGGGTGACACAGCGAGTCTCTGTCTCAAAAAAAAAAAAAAAAAAAAAGACCGTTGTGGGGTCGGGTGTGGTGGCTCACGCCTGTAATCCCAGCACTTCAGGATTCCAAGGTGGGAGGGTTACTTTAGCCCAGGAGTTCAAGACCAGCCTGGGTGAGATCCCATCTCTACAAAAACTAAAAAACTAGCTGAGCATGGTGGTGCATGCCTGTAGTCCCAGGTACTTGGGAGGCTGAGGCAGGAAGATCACTTGAGCACTTGAGCCCAGAAGGTCGAGGCTGCAGTGAGCCATGATCGTGCCACTGCACTCCAGCCTAAGCGACAGGGCAGGACCCTGTCTGTGAAAAAAAAAGAATGTTGTGGTTCTCTGGTCCCTTGGTCAGTGGCTGGAAGATGATCTTTGGAGTTTTTACCCTCCGAATGTCATGTGCACAGTAATAATGATAGCTACCACCTAATGCATTCGTACATATCAAGTACAAGGTACTCAGAGATGCGCCATGCAGAGCTGCGTAAGCATCCAGCACTGTTTGAGGACCTAGTGTGTGCTGGGAACCGTTAGACTCTTCATGTCTGTCCGTTTTCTTCTCTGAGGCTCTCTGCAGGCTTCCAGGGTAGGCATTTATTGTTCTCGTCTCTGTAGGTGGAAAGTGAGCAGTGCTCTCTCATGTTGTTGGTTTGAAATATTATTTCTCAGGTTGTTAACTCACTTTGAATTTTCTGTTTACTTAAAACAAATTTTCTAATTTTTCCTCTTGGTTCTTTTTTTTTTTTTTTTTTTTTTTGAGATGGAGTTTTGCTCTTGTTGCCCAGGTTGGAGTGCAATGGTGTGATCTCGGCTCACTGCAACCTCTGCCTCCCGGGTTCAAGTGATTCTCCTCCCTCAGCCTCCTGAGTAGCTGGGATTACAGGCATGCACCACCACACCCGGCTAATTTTGTATTTTTAGTAGAGACGGGGTTTCTCCATGTTGGTCAGGCTGGTCTCGAACTCCTGACCTCAGGTGATCCGCCTGCCTCGGCCTCCCAAAGTGCTGGGATTACAGGCATGAGCCACCACCTCCGGCTCCTCCTCCTGGCTCTTTACTACTTCCCCCAAAGCAAAAGGAAGAAAGAGGAGTGGGGGATCATCTTCCCGTGTGCATTCAAGGAAGAGTCTGGGGCAGAGGCAGGGGCAGGAGGCCACTGCCTGGGTTCACCTGTGGCGCTGGGCTAGTGAGGATGCAACTCCTGGCCGGCTCGGGCAGGTCCCTCACTCTGAGACAATAAAAGGGCATCAGTATCTGTGTTCAGGGAACCACTGCCCTTTGCTGCCTTTTCATTCGGTGGTGAAACCACACTGCTCCCTGGAAAGAGGGGGACACTAGCCCTCCATCTCCATTTATAGTTCTTTCTATAGTCCCTGTCCAGAGACCCAGGTGGGTACGGGTGAGTTTGGGGAAGGAGCCTTCTGACCTGCCACCTCCCCTTCTGGTGCCTGCTGGTCCCCACTGAGGGGCTGCTTCACAGCGCTGGGGCCTGACTCCCTATCGTGGGATTCAAGGCCCTTGGCATCTGGCTGCAGACCATGTTTCTAGCTCTCTCTGGCATCATTGCCCCAAATGCTCCTGGCATTCTAAGAAACTCCTCCATCAGTTCTGCTTGTCCCAATGGGAAGAGATGAGGGGCCTACATGAGAGCGGAAGGGGGTTCTTTCTGGTCGTTTCCATCTGGTTGTCCTAGAAACGGTCCCATTTATGTTACCAGCACATCAAAGTCAGGATCTGAGCCTCTAACCCCCGGGATTAGCTCCAGCTCAATGGCCTTCCCTCTCTGAGGCAGAGTGGAGGACAAGAGTTGGCCCTGAAGTCCCTTTGAGAGGCCAAGGATGGGGGCTCAGTGGGGGGAAGAGGAGAGGGCTCCTGACACTCAGGGGAGGAGTGTGGCCAGGGCAGGCACCTCACACCTGGCCAGCCACCTGCCCACCTAGCCAGTGAGATTGTTCACTCGTTTTAACTTTAAGGCCTCCATGGTTTGGGGACAGGAAGCCCACTTTGGGGGGATGGGAGAATAGGGCGAGGCTGGGGGTAGGGGTGGGGTGCACCCTAACCTCACACCCCAGCCCTCTGCGGGCTTTTCTCCCCTTCAGCTGTGAGTGCTGCGCCTCCAGCCTTGCTGAGGTGGGGTCCCCAGTTAGGTGCCTCTCTGGGGATGGCACCCGCTCAGAGCCTCAGGCCACCCTCCTGATGGGGGACTCCCTGGCCACCGGGGCCCTGAGCCAATATCTGTGGAAGCTGCAGAGCCGCCGGTAAGGATGAGCCTCCCTGTTCCTGCCTCCGTTCATTCTCCTCTTGCTCCCTCACTCTGTCGCTGTCTCTCTCCTGGGAGGCCCCATGAAGCCAGGGCAGCTGCTCTAGCCAAAGACCAGCATGGGGAAAAACAGACCCAAGAGTGCCTTTAGGGGCGGGAGGGGTAACTTAAGAGAGTGACCTGGTGGCTCTTCCTGTGAGGAAGGGATGTGGATCTGCTGCCAACACCCTGACCAAGGTCAGCAACCTGTCTCTGAAAAAAGGCAGGGATGGAGATGTCCCCACCTCCTCAGCTGAGGTGCAGGGAAGAGAGAGCACAGCTTGAATTGGTTCCTGGAAGACATTGAGTGCTCAGATGGGGGAGGGGCCAACATCTCTCCCTGCAGGTCCCCTGTCCCCTCCCTCCTCCCCCCAGACCTGGAGACATGGAGGTTGGCGGAGGGGGGTACCACTCAGCTCTCCCCTACCCCATTTCTTCAGGTTTCTGCTCATGGAGACCTGGGACACAGCCAAGGCCCTGGCTGTGGGCTCCCCATGGCCCCTTTGTGGGGTGCCCCTGCCCAGGGGAGACCCTGTCCCCAGGGAGGAGGTTCGTGACTGTCTGGGGGCTCTGGATGTGCTGTGACAGGAGGCAGTTGGGGATCCATGCCTAGGCTATCCTGGCTGCGCCTAAGGCCCCTCCAGGACAGCACTTGTGGGGGTCAGTGCACCTAAGGCCCCCCAGGACAGCACTTGCTGGGGAAGGCAGGGGGCACAGCCAGATGCTGCCCTGGCCACTCTTCTGCCAGCTCCGGCCTCGCCCAGGAGGAAGTATACTTTCTCCTTTGCTGGTGAGTTTCTGTTCATTTCAGGACAAGTTGCCTGGGAACCAGAGAGTTGGTCACAGCTGGAAAAGGGTCTGGGAAGGGAATTGTGCTGGCGTCACCTTTGAGTCTGGCCCTGCAGGCAGGGCTGGGGTCTTCAGTGCCGCCTTTCGAGGTCTGAGGGGGCGTCACCTCCCCCATGTGACTTTGTGGCTGTGAAACGTGGGTGGCGTGGGCCACGATTCTGCCTTCGCCCCAGCTTCCTGGGGGGGCTCCCGCCTTGCTCTGCTGTGCTTTCCTGAATGGGATGAGGGGTCTCTGGGTCTTGGGGAGGGTGCAGCAGCCGCAGGACAGGAGCGTGGACACCCTGGCCCCATTCTGGAGGACTCTGGAAAACCCGGCCGATTACCTTGTAATTGTTCCCAGCAGTGAGGAGCAGCAGTGAGTCTGGGCCCGGGAGCGGCCTCCAGTGTTTGTTTTGCCTTCTGGTTCTCCAGGCCAGTGGTAACCAAGGGCCGCTTCCCCTTGGAGACGGTGGAGCTTGCTCCGGCCAGGGCTGACCCAGCCCAGGCAAGGCAGGCCTGGGGACCCGACAGGGAGGCCCCCCTACTGCGGGGGCTCCGGAGGTGCTGCCCTCACCCCTCTTCTGTCATTCTCACCCCAGCAGTGAGGACCTGTGGGGCTTTTCTCCTGGGTCTTTTCCCAGGCACTTGCCTAGAACATTCGAGAACTCCAGATCCCCCGGTAGGTATCTGGGACACCCTGAGAATGCTCACTGGCCAGCCACATGTGGGTGGTCTTGGGTGGGGCGTGGATTTCAGCTAGGACTCTGGGCCATGACTCACCGCCAGGCCAGGTTCTGGCAGGACCCAGGGTCCTAAGGTAATTCCGGGGCGAGTTTGGAGGCGAAGGAGAGGTGCTCTGAGACGGCTGCAGTGGAGGCCAACCAGGGAAGGCTCCGTGGAGGAGGGGGCCCTGGAAGATCCCACACAGATGGGATTCCTGTCAGATGGAGTTGTTTGAAGTGAAAAGAACATCGTTATAACTCATGTGGTTCTTAAGGACTAGCAGGGCTGGTGTGGCCACTGGTGTCTAAGGGACCTTTGGAGAAGCTGAGAGGGCCTGTCAGGGGCTTGGAGGGTGGAGAGCAGGAAGGCTGTGAGGAGGGGAGGGGCCTCCAGGAGGGTCGCCCTGACCTCTGTCTTCCCAGACCTCGAGTGACTGACGGCTTCTACAGGGTCTGGGCAAGGGGATCGGCAGCCTGTTTATGTGCCCTGCCCCCCTTTCTTGTGGACCTTGTGGCAGGACAGGGGATGCTGCCTGCTCCTTCTGTGGCACAGGTCGGCCTCTAGATGTGGCTGGTTCAGGTCAGTTGTATTTTAGGATTGGCTTGGAGAGGGATGGAAGCCCCTCCACCTTTTCCTTCTGATGTGTGTTTCCTCCAGCCCCCCACCTCGGGAGGACCCCCACCGACGGCCCTGAACCACCTGGGCACGCGGGTCACCCAGAGGTCTGGGGCTAGTGCCATTCAGGGGCAGTAGCCCGAGACTGCATTTCCAGCAAGCTCCCAGGTGATTGTCTGTGGGCCGCCCTAGGGTCACCGGGTGCAGGGCACGCAGGGTGACTGGTTCCCTCGACCCTACAGGAACCGTTGTCAGGAAAGCAGACAGACTCTCCTTGGGCAGGCTCTCACTCCTGTCTGGTTTTCCATTTGGGGGCCTAGAGAAGGGGTGCTGTCAATCAGCAGAGGAGGGGCCTGGGGGGGAAGGCAGGGACACTGGTGTTTGGGGACTGGCCTGAGTCCCGCGGTCTGACTTTCACACGGATTCCTGCCACTAGCCCAGCTGCCGATACAATTAAACCTCAGTGATTCACTGTAGTGCATTTCAAGGCAAGGCGTTGTGTTATGAAAACGTGGGTCCCAGAGGTTTGTTTTGTTGGCAGGTCTTGCTGCCTCAGCAGAAAAGAGGCGCTTTTGATATGGGAACGGAAACTTGGGACCACGTTAGAAGTAGTTAGTGTGTTCGGCAGAGAGGACCTTGGTCCTCCTCCAGCTGTGGAAACTCCACGCCTGGCGGGAAGACGGCAGCCTGTGGGGCTGGGGAGGGTCCCCGCAGCACCTGGGTCTGTGGTCTGAGCCGCCTGTGCTGTGATGTGGCCAGCCTTACCTGCCACCGAGGGACGTGGGACGCACCCGTCCCCTGTTCGCCCCTCTGTCTGCAAAGGTAACATGCTGCTGTTTTTTATTTTATGGAAAGTCCAGCTCGTAGAGGAAATACCTTTCTCAACGCAGCCTGTCTCATGTCGCAGAGCAGCTCTGCCCAGCGAGGCGAGCACATGAAATGCACATTTGTAGTCCTCATGTGTACCTGGCCGTGGTGCGGGGAGGCAGAGTGGGAAGGGGAGAAGACTGGTCTAGCTCAAAAGGCCAGTCCTGGGCTTCAATTTCCAACACTGGGCTGACTCTGCTGGGACAAGCAAGTGCCTCTCTTCTTGTCTCTTCCTCCTTGGGCCCTGATTGTTGTCCTGGACTAGCCCATTCAATGGATATTGGGCCAATTTCCCTTTTTTCCACTTCCCCTTTTTTCGCCTTGTGTTCTCAAAATGTGATAAATGGAATAGGCATACCCCAGATCCAAGTTGCTTTTCTGAGAAACTTCCCGCAGTGCTTAGGTCTGGCCCCCAGCCTCAGAACAGAGAAGCAGGGTGCACACACCTCTCCCCACCAGGACACTGCAGACCTATGCCCAAGCTGCCACCCCTTCCCAAGGGCATGGGGGAGGCACTGCGGGAGAGTTCAGAGATGCAGGCAGAACCACCGCCAGCAGCCCCTTCCCCTGAAGCTTGCACTCATTGTTCAAATGATTGAGTGTTGCCTGCTTCCCCGCACTAGACTGTAAGCTCCCGGAGGGCAGCAAGTTCTGCCTGTTCTGTGTATCCAGTAGGTGCTTAATACTTTTGGAATGAATTCCAGCCCTGAGGCACATTATTTGGACTTGGGTGTTTTCCCACTGTTCACCAGCTGAACATTGCCAGACCATCTCTCGGGTTGGGTCACTTCTGCCGGTGACATCTTATCCATATTGTTTGTTCTTTCCAGTTTCCTCTTGGGGAAGATGTTTTCTAGCAGTTCAGGGGAAGGCCTGTTCTCCCTTCCTGAACAGTGACCACTCTGGCCTGTGTTTTTGCTTTTGTTTGTTTGTTTGAGACGGAGTTTCGCTCTTGTTGCCCAGGCTGGAGTGCAATAGCGCGATCTCGGCTCACCGCAACCTCCACCTCCCGGGTTCAAGCGATTCTCCTGCCTCAGCCTCCCGCATAGCTGGGATTACAGGCATGTGCCACCAAGCCCAGCTAATTTTGTATTTTTTAGTAGAGATAGGGTTTCTCCATGTTGGTCAGGCTGGTCTCGAACTCCTGACCTCAGGTGATCCGCCCACCTCAGCCTCCCAAAGTACTGGGATTACAGGCGTGAGCCACTGTGCCCAGCCTAGTTGGCCTGTGTTTTTGAATTGGCCACCTTGTTGAGGTACTCAGGGACTGAAAAACAAAGCAAGGTCTTGAGAAGCTCATTCTAACCTGTCTTAGGGGCTTAGCAGATACTTGTGGGGTGGGTGAGCAAGTGACTCAGAGCACAGGCCTCAGATGGTCGAGTTCTCGGCTGACTTCCCATGTTCCATGTGAGTGAGCCTGGCCAGGAGAGGATCTGTGGGCAGTGGCAGCACCCAGCATGAGACACCTGGGCTGTGCCAGGCCTGGGAGTGACAATCCCTCCACGAGAATGAAGAAATGCAACCCATGAGAAGAGGTTTGCATAGTGACAAGTCCAGAGACCATGTGCATCAGCCTGGGGCACCCCTAGCTGTGGGCAGAAGCTCCATGGTGCAGCTCATAGTGGCAGTCAGGCCCCAGCGTCAACCGTGGGAGAGCACGGAGGATCCCAGTGGCTGGGCGATTCCCTGATAGCAGAAGGTAGGGCCTTTGCCAATTTGGAGTGCCTCAGGGTGTTGACCTGCTCAGTGAGAAACTAGGCGCCTAGGAATCTAAATGTCCCTCTCCCGCCTCATCCTGCCTCGTTCCCAGGGTAGGGATCGCCCTGATATCGGTTCTCCCATGTCCTCATCCCCCACCAGCCCGCAGGGTCATTCCCTCCCCAGACCACGGTTTAGGCCCAGGGGTGGAGATGCAGGCACACATCCTGGACTCCTCTGGAGAAACTCGATCTACAGGTGCTGTCTCGGGGCAGCAAGGGCTGCCAAACCACAGCCCTGCACTTTTTCCTTTGGAGAACAGAAAGGGGGAGGGGGCAGAGGCCTGGACTGCAGCAATTCTGCTCTCGAAGGCTCTTCACTCCCCACATCCGAGCGTCAACGGCGTCCTTTTGTGTAACCCTGGCTAACAAGCCCGGTTGAAACAGCCAGGTCTCTGTAAGCTCTGTGCCTCTCTCTGCCCTGCACCCCCATCCACACCCACCCCCTGTCCATGTGGATCTTGGAGAGGTGGACATTTTTCATCCATTTATGGTTTGTTTTTTTATTGAGGTGAAATTCACATAACATTCACCTTTTTAAGAGTACAATTCGATGGCATTTAGTGCATTCACAATATGGTATACTACCACCTCTGTCTTGTTCCAAAACAGTTTCATCACCCTAAAAGAGACCTCTGTCACTTCCCATCCCCCTGCTTCCCGGCCCCAGGCAAGCACCAGTCTGCTTTCTGTTTCTATGGATTTGCCCATCCTGGTCATTTCATCGAAAGGGAATCATACAATGTGTGACCTTTTCTATCTGGCTTCCTTCACATTAATAGAAAGTTTCTGGGGTTCATTCACATTGTAGCATGCGCTAGTACTTTGTGCCTTTTTGTGGCTGAATAATATTCCACTGAGTGTGTATACCACAATTTGTTTATCCATGCGTCCATCGATGGACATTTGGGCTCATCCATTTATGTTTTTGCAATAACAAAACAATAGTAAAGAAATTTAAAAGGGAGGGAGTTCATAAGCTCATCACTCTAAACACAGCGACACTTTCGTTTCTCCAGGCTCCTTTCTACCTCTTTCCTGAGTATATGCCGATACAGTTTTTTCTAGGTTTTAGTCTCAGAGCAGATGCAGTTGTGACCTTTTTTTCATTTGACATAGGAAACCTCTTCCCTTGCCCTCTTGTACAGAGATCCTTCCCATTAACAGGTTTTTTGTTTTTTATTTTTTTGAGACAGAGTCTCGCTCTCTTGCCTAGGCTGGAATGCAGTGGTGCAATCTTGGCTCACTGCAGCCTCAACCTTCCGGACTCAAGCAATCCTCCCACCTCAGCCTCCCAAGTAGCTGAGACTATAGGCATGTACCACCACACCCAGCTAATTTTTGTATTTTTTGTAGAGACGAGATTTCCCTATGTTATCCAGGCTGGTCTTGAACTCCTGGGCTCAAGAGATCTGCCCACCCCAGCCTCCCAAAGTGCTGGGATTATAGACGTGAGCCACCACACCCAGCCCCCATTAGCATTTTTGGTGGGTAATACTCCACTGATGCACTAGCTGGGGAGTCACTTCCACACTCCTTGCCTTATCCTATATGTGATGAGCTGGTGCCGTGCGATTCTGGCCCCCAGGCCCTTCTGCTTGCCTGGGAAGTTTAGGATGAATTTATTCACTGCCTGGGACCCTCTTGAGCGTTGACCCGTGTGTTCCAGGTTGATGGAATTGGAGGAAGGAGGCCCCTGGCATATAAGAGGAAGTGCCCGAAGGTTGCTGTGGCCTGAAAAGTATGTTGAAGTCCTTTTTTATTCACCACCTGCCTGGGAGGCCCCGGGATTTACCCCTGCCTTGGCATCCTGCTCAGTTCCGTGAAATCCCACACGGGGAATGGTGATTGGGTTGCACAAGGAGGTACACAGCCGAATTCCTTTTAGAATCCTCTCAGGTTCATTGGCCGAGATCCAGTCGAGGTCCAGTTAAGAAACCTCTAGTCCAGCTATCTCCACAGACACTCCCCACCACCCTGGGCTTGCCTCAATCAGTTGCAAAGATCAGGAACCTGGAGGTGGGTTACTTGGACACTTGATTTTCTTCTACTAAAAGTGGATAGTGGGGTGGATGGTCCTGAGGTCCAAGATTTTGAGAGTGGTAAGAAGAGAGGTGGCCGTGAACTAAATGAAAAGAAGCTGCTTTAAGGCCATCCTGTTATGGAGAAATAATTAACTCCCCACACATGACCATGATTACAGCAAACAGCCTAGATGTCCATCTAGGAGGGAATGTCACCAAAATTATGATAATAGCACACAATGGGATATTATGCAGCCACTAACATAAAACTGATGGAGGAGTTAATATGTTGTGATGGAAAAAGCAAACCGTGGATTCGTATCTGCAGTGTGATCTTTTGATGTAAATAGACTATTCTCATATGCACCAGAATGTTCTAGAAGGACACACCTCTGTGCTTCCCTGGACAGTGGATAAGAGGAAATACTTTATACTTTTTACATTTCTGTATTGAGATTTTTTATGAGAATGCCTCACATTTGAAATATCTCATATCAAGATAAGTTTTTTTTGTTTTTTTTTTTTTTTTTTGAGTCAGTGCCTCGCTCTGTCGCCCAGGGTGGAGTGCAGTGGTGGGATCTCGGCTCACTGCAAGCTCCGCCTCCCGGGTTCACACCATTCTCCTGCCTCAGCCTCCCGAGTAGATGGGACTACAGGCGCCTGCCACCACGCCTGGCTAATTTTTTGTATTTTTAGTAGAGATGGAGTTTCACCGTGTTAGCCAAGATGGTCTCGATCTCCTGACCTCGTGATCCGCCCACCTTGGCCTCCCAAAGTGCTGGGATTACAGGCGTGAGCCACCGCGCCCGGCCAAGATAAGTTTTTTAAAATTATGGTACAAGTGTAATCCTGATGGTTTTCATTTAATAAGGATCTGAGATTCTAAACTGTTGAGCCGTAATTCCTTGAAACCAGTGGTTCTCAATCTCTGGCCTCATCCTAGTTCCCTGGAGGGCTCATTAGAATGCAGGCTGCCCCATGGAGTTTCTGATTCAGAAAGTCTAACAGGGTCAGGAATTTGCATCTCTGAGTTCTCAGGTGATGCTGACTGATGTTGCTGGTTGGGACCCCACTTTGAGAACCACTCCTGTAAAACAGGGTCTTTCCATCTGCCTTTCCTCACTGCCAGGTAGAGAGAGGCCTGTGGGTCTCGTGACGGGACCAAGCAACTTGGGTCACCTCTGTGAGCCAAGCACCTGCCATGGCATTCCCCAGCTGAGCACTCTCCTGCACTTGGCATTCACGATTCCAAGCTATCAGCTGTCCCCTGATAGCCTCAGGTGTTGAGAGGCGGCAGGAGGAGGGCAGGGAGCGGCATGTATGAAGCTCCTACTTTGTACCTGGAGCTTTAGTTAGGCGATTCTACGGTGAAATCATGAGCGCTGCCCTTCTCATTCCCCCAGGTGGTTTGAGGGCAGCCACCTGGGCCTCACGGGGCGGATGAGTGGATGCCCGGCCCCCTGACTGTCACATAGGCTGGGTGATGGCCCCTGAAATCTCTCTGGGTTGATGCTTCCTGAGTCCTCAGATCCTTTCCCCGGCCCTTTCCTGGTCAGTCTGCTGCTCATTATCCCTGGAGGGACATGAGGTTGACCCAAGGACCACTCCCAGAGGTGACATTTGCCAGCTGGCAAATCCCATGGAGAGAGGGTCAGAGTGTCACTGGCTCCCATTCAGGCCTTGGCACCCTGAAAGCCTGGGTTTGGTTGCATCCCCTGGGTCCAGGAGACTGCCTTGTTGGGGGAAAGTGGCAGACTTTGGATGCACTCCGTCCTCTTCCTCTCAGGCCAGGCGGCCCTGAGTTCTGGAGTCCCGCAGGAGGCTAGGCTGGAGCGAGGCCCTTCCAGAGAACCAGCTTCTCTGCAGAGCCTCCTCCTGGGAGTCACTGGGCCCACCTGATCCACCCTGCTTCAAGCCCCCGTCTCCTGACTTCTGGGGAGCTGCTGGGGGTCAGAGGGCGAGGAGCACCAGCGTCTCTGAGCCTGTCCCCGTGGGTACCCTGTTGGTGGCTCTTTTCTTGGAGATGGCCGTGGGGCTGCTTTTGGGCCTGCCTTTATGCTTCCACTCTTTGGGGGCGCCCCACCTCCTGTGTGAACCAGATGGACCCAGTGTGTTACCCCCCCGCCAAGGCTAGGCAGTGTCGGTGGTCCATAGCCTACATTTTATTCCTGTTGCTGTGGGAGGCATGTCTGCTGCTGTCTGGGTCACCTTGTGGGAAGGTTGCTCTGTGTCCCTGAGGTCCCTCCAAGAACTGGCTTCTCATCTGCATCAGGCACAGTCCGTTGTCCTCGCCACCCTGACTAAGCTACAGCTGCGATTTATTGTAATTTTCAGTCTCTGTTTGAATATCATGCTGGTTTCCCAGGCCGTGGCTCCACTGATTCAAGCCCTCTGAAAGTGCTATGAGTCATCTGGGCCCTTCCATAGGTGTTTACAGCAGGTGCATTTTGGGTCTTTTGAGGTCAGGGACTAGAGCTCTGGACCCTGTGGGATTTTCTCTCCACAATCACTTGTCAGAACTTTCCAGAAGGATCCTGTTCTTTTTTGTTGATTCTAGGGGCACAGACTTATTTTTATATCCCTGCTTGAGGGGTCCCTCCTCAAGTTGGCAGTTGGCAGGGTGCGGGGTGAAGGGTGGTAACCACGTGTCACAAGCCCTGCTGGTGGTGGCCCCTTTGCCAGGGGCTCCATGGCCCAGCCAGCACGGAGCATGCCCTGAGCCCTTCCACCACCAAGAGTGTCCCTGCCACTCATGTTCAGGATGCTGGAGGGAGCACAGAACCCCAGTGAGCGGGCAGAGCCCAGGCAGCGGCTGAGCCAGGCTGCAGAGGTTGATTCTGATAAAATAGCAGATCGCTTGGGGCATGTTTCTCTTGCAAAATCCTGGGCTGCCACCACTGATGTGTGAGACGGGGCGGCAGAGGGAGGGAACTTACGTGATCTTCAGGTGAAAGGAGGCTTTATAAATAGGTCACCTTGTTCCACATCCTGAATTTCATTCTTTCCCCATCTTGGGGCAAAACAATGGTTTTACTGTTCTGGGGTCAGTCGGACACACTGTGGGGGAACTGGGCGTAAGGAGGTGGGTGAGTGTCTGCCACTCCCTGGTGACAGACCCACTTCTGTGCATCCCTTACCTACCCTTTCTGTCTGTTTGTCCCCAGTCGCCTTGGCTACATCCCCAGAAGAGGGTGTAGCCGCTCCCTCAACAGACCTCTTCCTAAAGACCACCACAAACGGGTAATTTGTAGTGGAAGCAAGGCTCGGGGACAATTGATCTGAAAGCATTTTGGGGGAAGGTGGGGTCTGCAGGGTTGTGGCTTTAATTGAAACACCATCGGGGGGTTGCAGGCTGGTGCTGTGCAGTCTGGCCTGTCTCAGCCTCCCCCAGGATCTGCTCTCAGTGCCTCATTCCTCCTCACATCCTCCTGTTCCCTAGAGTTGGTCTGTCAGGGGTGGAGCAGCCACCGGTGTTTCTGATGGGCCCACCTCACCTGGCCTTTGCCACATGCAGAGCTGCTGTGCAGCTGCCACCTGGCTGGGTATGGGGACGGACCAGCTGTTCTCTTGTGTTCTGGGTCGGTAGAGAGAGACAGCTGCCCCATTTTTACTGGGCTGATTTAAATCTGTAATTTTGAAACAGTATAATCGGAAGTCTTGGGATAGATCACTGTAGAAATAATGTCCTTCTTTGGGATGGCCCCAAAGCTTCCCCGGGATTCTCATCCTTTATTTAAATACCCTTCTGCCAGGCTGGGCATGGTGGCTCACACCTGTTATCTGAGCACTTTGGGTGGCCAAGGCAGGAGAATTGCTTGAGCCTAGTAGTTAGAGAGCAGCCTGGGCAACATAGTGAGACCCTGTCTCTTTAAAAGAAAAAAAAGCGTTTTAAATGCCCTTCTGCCAGTTACGGATCCTTAACACGTACCTTCATGGATAAAGCATTCAGGACAATAGTGCTTACACATTACGCTGTGCTTGCTTTATAAAAGCAACACAGGTGCAGAACCTGTAGGAATTGCTTTGGGGATAACTTGTTCTTGCAAACATAGTGTGTGAAATCATTGTTTCTCAGCCTTTGATTCTCTTTTGTGTGCTTAAAAATCATTTAGTTTGAAAAGGAATACATGCATTTTAAAAAATTCAATTCAAAAAGCGTTTTTTCCATCCCACCCACCAGCATTAACCATTGTGAAAGGTTTGATGTTTATCCTTCTAGACCTTTCTCTGTACCTACAAACATAAATAGGCACAGAGAGACTTTTTAAATTGTCTCTCAACGGCATCATGATCTGCATATTGTTCTGTGATTTGCTTTTAAAAATGTGACAGCATCGCGTTACATTTTCTGTTGCATCACCACTTTGGAGGGGCTGCATGGAGCTCTGTGGTGTAGATGAGGTGGGCTCATGCTGTCCCCAGCATCTTCATCCTCATGTCCCTGTGCAGGCCTATAGGGTTTGGTAGACAAGAGCCCTGGAAGGGCTGTTGCTGGGTGAATGTTGGGCGTTTTGCACATGGACAGGGATTGCCTTGTTGCACCTGCACACCTAGAAGGCTGTCCCAGTTCAGGATCTGTCCCCCTTCAACACACACCCACAGTGTGTAGGAGTGTCCTTCCCCACATCCTTTGCAGTTTCCATGCAACTTTTTTTTTTTTTTTTTTTTTTTTGTAAACAGAATCTCACTCTGTCGCCCAGGTTCAAGTGCAGTAGCGCGATCTCGGCTCACTGCAACCCCCGCCTCCTAGGTTCAAGCGATTCTCCTGCCTCAGCCTCCTGAGTAGCTGGGATTACAGGCGCTCACCACCATGCCCAGCTAATTTTTGTACTTTTAGTAGAGATGGGGTTTCACCATGTTGGCGAGACTGGTCTCAAACTCCTGACCTCAGGTGATCTGCCCACCTCGGCCTCTCAAAGTGCTGGGATTACAGGCGTGAGCCACCACAGCAACTTTTTTTAACCCTGGGCATCCCACAGCACTATCTCGCTCCTGTCTCGTTAGTAGTGCTGTGTCTAGCATCACATTCCTCTGTGCCTTGCATAATGAAAGCAAACCGTGGCTGTATCCAGAAGGCGTTCTCCAATCACAGGGGCCTGCCTTGCGTCTCCTGCCCCTCCAGGCTCCCTCGGCCTTCAGAGAGAATGGCTGCCCTAGATCATTAAAGGCTGAAGACAGGTGCCCTTCACCTGTCCCAGGTCTAGGACTCCCAAACAGTGCACTTCGGGGATGCTTTTGACTCCTCCCCACCCCCCTGGGATCAGCATTCATTTCCAGGCTTCCTTCCCTCTGTGTCTGCAGACCTGGCTGCCCCCGTCTGGAGGAGCCCACAAAACTGGAGGATTTGCGAGGTTCTTTTCTTCCTTCCTACTAAGATCTGAGGCCCCTGGCAAATCCAAAGATGCCCTCTTCCCTGGACCCAGACAACCTTAAATGGCTATTCGAAGCTGGCCATGGGAGTAGGGGGCTTTCGGAAGCTCACCTGCTTAGAGCCCAGGCTGCCACCGGGAAATCCAGTAGGGACACGTGGCTCTGATGGGTGTTTGGAACCCCAACCCACCCCCGTCCCGTGGCTGCTCTGGAGACACTGGGTTGAGGGCTTTGGCCCTCAAAGGGTGTAAGGGACATCCCCTTTCACTCATGCAAGAATTTGTGTGTGTGTGTGTGTGTGTGTGTGTGTGTGTGTGTGTGTGTGTAGTGATGGGATATGGGATATTCCTCCCGCTGGGGGAAGAAGTTCACTGAAGCCAAACCCCAGGGCTTCGTGTCATCTGGTGTCCCCGCAGGTAGCCCCTACCCCTCCTCCAGAGCTTTTAATGGCCTTCACTGTGTTGTAGGAAAGGCAGAATCTCCTCCAGGGTGTGTATCCCTCTGCAGGGGAAGCCAAGGTGACTCCAGGGCTGGTGGCCGCTCTCTGGCTCTGAGGGTCCGGGCCGTGGTTCCTGCCTCCATCCCGTTTTGCGCTCCTCTCTGCTTCCCGGAGCCCAGCCCTCCCGTGCATGAGACAGACGCTCCCGCCATGTGCTCGACTTTGATATTGGTGCCGTGTCCTCTCCCTTTATCCCCCACCTGCTTGTGGCACGATGGGGCCAGAGCTGTGCCGGGCCAGGACTTGGGGTAGGTAAGTTGGGGTCGGGGGCTGTCCCAGCTGAGCTCAACCAGAGAGGCCGAGGGACATGGAGCGTGAGAGGCTGAGGCCTTGGCGCCAGCGCCGTAGATGCGCGTCAGATTTGACAGCCGATCTCTGACACAAGGCGTGCAGGAGCGTGGGTGGGCGGACGGCTTGCCTGCCTTCCTCGGGAGGAAGCTCTCCACAGGACATGTCCTGAGCGAGTGTCAGAGAACTCGTGCCACACACAATCCGCCACCAGCATCGACTCCTCGACGCAGATAAGATGCAGCTGTCTTCCGTGACTCACGGCCTCTGGGCCAGTTGTGTGAGGAAGGTCCTTTTGGGAGCTCCCAACCCACCGTTTTATGGCTGTTTTTCTCTCTTAACCCTTCTTGATCTTTACTTTAATCTGATCTTACTTGTGGGAAGATGTTGCTAGGAGTTTCCAACCCAGAGTGACTGGTGAGCTCCCTGTCACCCATGAGGAGGAGGGTCCTGCAGTTACAGCTCCTGTACACACACATGCATACACACACACACACACGCCACACACGCAGACACATGACACACGTGTACCTACATGCACACACATACATACGTGCACACACAGCACATACATATATACACACATGAAGACACACCACACATATACACACATTCAGACACACCACACACAGATACATACACATATCACATATCTACACACACACATACCTACCACCTGTACATGCACACACATACACACATACATTCTTTCTCCTGGTTGAAATACCCTCACAGCATTTATGCCTGTGATGAGGTTACAACCTGGTCTTTAGGAAGCACCAGACACTGGACCCCTGCGTGTGACCGCTGACCCTTGCAGCCTGAGGACTGCGGAGAGTGAGAACTGTCATTGTTTAGAGCGAGTAGGGTTTGGTGGGGCAGGAGGGGTACAGGCCAGGAATTGGTTTGTTGTGGGGCCTGGCTGAGACAGCTGTGCAGAGGAGGAGGCAGGTGCGGTCCTGGGGACATGGTGACGAATGCAAGAGTGTGCTTTTGGGGATGAAAACTTTCACTAAGGGAGTGGAGAGCAGGCGCCGCTGGCCAGGGCACTGCCTGGACTGTGACGCCTCTGTCCTGCTCGTTAGTCTCAGATGCTGCCCTTGCTGTCAGTGTGCAGGCACACAGTGTACGCGTGTGTATGGGTGTGTGCGTGTAGGTATGCGTGCATGCATGTGTGTGGTGGGTGGCGGTGGCGGCAGCAGGGCCACATCTGTCCTCTGCTTTCCCGTTCCAGCCCTGCAGGGCAGTACGAGCCATGCCCTTTGTGTCTTTGCTCCTCCTGGGTGGGGATGAAGGCTGAGTCCTCCCACCTCCTGGAAACTCACCAGCTGCTCAGCAGTCCCAGGCCCTGATTCGTCTGTGGCACTGCTGGGCCCCACAAGGCCTAGGCATCCCCATTTACTTCTCAGAGCAGCAGTAAGTGGGGGTGGTCCCAGAGCAGGGGCCTGTACTGTTTTCCCAGCTCCTGCCTGAAGTGTAGTGCCCAGTGCTGGATGCCCTCCTGGCCCAGGGATGTCTGTCTTGGTCCTGTGTTAACAGGAGCCATCCAGGCACCTGTGAATGTTACTCAGTACCTGTGGATGGTACCCCCGATCCTAAGCGCCATGTCCAGGAATTATGATGATGGTATTGCCAGTTTTGCATGGGGTCGGCAAACTACAGCTCCTGGGCCAAATCTGCCCCACTGTCTATTTTTGTAAATAAAGTTTTATTGAAACACATCCATGCCCATTGATTTAATATTGTCTGGAGAGCCTTAAATAGTTACTATCTGGCCCCTTATGGAAGAAGTTTGCTGACCCCTGGTTTAGAAGGGACCTTAAACTTGATCTGCCCTAGCCCAGCCTTCCAAGTCCTTGGGTCTTGGCCCAAAGGCAGCGTCCCTCTGTAGGGCCAGATGTGGTGGCCAGGAAGACGGGAGAACAGTGATCTTTGTTCAGTGAATGGAGCATAGGCTAGGAAATAAATGAAAATGGAAATGCAGTAACGCCAGCCCCCTCTGGAACACTGTCTCCACTGAGTTTTAGGTAAGTGTGTGACAGATGAATGAGCAGAAGCTTGGAGAAGCTCAGGGTGGATCTTGGTGGCCGGAGCTACTGTCTCGGCACATGAGCTTGGAAGCTTCAGGAAGCAGGGCTGGGGAAGCACCCTCCAGGCTGCAGTTCCAGGGGAGGTGGTGAGTCCAGTTTCTGGGGACCCGCAGAAAGGGTGGATCTGTGCGGCCACATTTTAAAATAGAAGGAGGAGGACAGATGGATGGCTTCAGTGTTCCTGCACAGCAAGGAGGTGGCTAGGTGTGAACAACAGGAAGTTGGGAAGGCACTGTCATCTTTAACCATAGCCTGGACACAGGGCGGGTGACAGATGAGTCAAGAGTAGCCCTAGGGCCACCACAGTGATTGACCACCTGGGAGGTGACTCAGATGGCAGAAGTGGCCGGGTGTGTGGGCCACATTCCCTGGCTAGGCCCTGGGGTGCCCTGGTGAGGGAATCACCCCACAGTGCTGCAGGCCCCTTTACCTGCCTGCCCTGCCCGGGGAAAACGTCCCACCCTCTTTCCCCAGCCTCCCTCCTCCCAGGCCCTCCCTCCCACAGACTCCCACCCCTCACAGCCATGTGGTCCAAGACCTGGGCTGGGGTGAGGGGGTGGGGGAGAGGTGGGTGGAGGTGGAGGGGTTGTGGTTCAGGTTAGGTTTAGGGAGCTCAGCCCAGCATTGGTGTTGAGGACTTGCTGGGCCACCTGAGGTGCTGGCATCTCAGAACTAGGAGAGCTTGTGGAGCCGACCTGGACAGACAGACAGTGGATGTCCTGCATCAGGGTGAAGCCGTCCTTTCTGGTGGCTCTTTCTGGGACAGGGCTGGCCCAGCTGCCGGGGATCCCTCCCCCTCCCCACCATCCGGCTAATGCCTGCTGCAGCCCCACAAGGCTGTGTCTTAAGTGGAGACGACACAGGCCCCTGTCTAAGCTCTAGCTGGCGGACCCTAGGCCGGCCTGTCCTTATAAATAAGGTTTTCTGGAACTCAGCCACGCACGTTTATTTATGTCCCGTCTGTGGCTGCTTTTGTGCGACAACAGCAGAGACTGTCTGGCCCTCAAAGCCAGGCATTTACTATCTCGCCCATTTCAGAAAAAGCTGATCTCCGGTCTCACTGAGACAGGCGTTCTGTGTTCAGGCCTGGGTTTATTAGCCTGAGAGCTCCCTCTCCCTCCCTCCTCTCCCTCCCCCTCCTTGCCCATCCCTCCCTGTCTCACCCCACTTCACCCTTTCTCCCCCTCTGAGGTGTTGCTCTCCTCGCCTCTTACCCCCTCAACCTCCCTGTTATGGTCCCTCCTAGCATTTTCAATTACCTGCTAGAGGACCCCTCCCCGCCACCTTTCTCTCCCACCCTCCCCTCCCTCCCCTAGGCTCCTCCTCACTCTTCCCGCCTGCTACCACACGTGGAGAGAGGGCGAATCTTCCATGACAGATCCCCGGAGAAAGGTCCTCCCTGCTGCGACAGTTGAGCGGCAGGGGGGCTGGGGAGGGGCTACGCTGCAGGAAGCTTGACATGACCTAACTCTCTTAGAAAGTAATTCCCCCGTCCTCCCAGGGAGCTGACCTCTGTGCCCACAGGACCCTGCAAAATTGAGAATATGAGAAGTTCCTGGGCACCAAGCTGGAGGGGGTGTCCAGACAGATGGGAGGGGGCTACTCTGCACCCCCGCTTCGTGCAGCTCTGACCTCAGAGAGCCACCTCGGCCCACCCGGCCCCTCGAGAGCCGCCTTGGCCCCCCCGGCCTTCCTACAGCTCAGAAAATGCTCCAGTGGAGGTTGGGGAAGAGGGGAATTCAGGGAAGGCCACACCCGCACCACACCAGACCCAGCTCTCTCCCCCTCCCGCAGCTTGAGGCGCAGGCCCCAAAGCCACAGGGTGCCCCTCTGCAGCGGCATAGAGGGAGTTCTAGAGGTTTCAGTGGCTCCCAGGAGAGGAGATGGAACTAAAAGCTTGAAAATGGGATTTTCCTGGGAGATCATGGATGTGAGGTCACAGTATTCACAGAACTTTCTGGAACCAGGGCGGCCCTCCAGGCTGCAGAGGGGACACTTCAGCTGTGTAACGGCTTTGCAGACACTGGACACAAGGAGTCCTGCCCTGTCTCTGAAGAGATGACCGTGCCCCTGAGATCAGAACCCTCTGTCTGTGGCTGGGCGCAGTGGCTCACACCTGTAATCCCAGCACTTCAGCAGGCCGAGGTGGGTGAATCACCTGAGGTTAGGAGTTCGAGACCAGCCTGGACAACATGGTGAAACCCAGCCTCTACTAAATAGAAAAAATTAGTTGGGCGTGGTGGTGGGCGCCTGTAATCCCAGCTACTTGGGAGGCATAGGCAGGAGAATCGCTTGAACCTAGGAAGCGGAGGTTGCAGTGAGACGAGATAGCACCATTGCACTCCAGCCGGGGTAACAAGAGCAAAACTCCATCTCAGAAAAAAACCCCTCTGTCTCACATCAGAAAGGGGAGGGCGAGAAGCATGACCTGGCCCCTGAGATAAGGGGGTTGGGGCACCAGGTGTTCCCATATGGGAAGGTTCTGCCAGGACCAAACTTCCTGGAGGCCTGGCCACCCCGGGGACGGGGTCTCATGGGGCCTCTTCCCAGCTGAGAGGGAGCTCTAGGCCAGGCCCACTGCAGAGCCTGGCCCTGGCTGGCCCCATACTGCAGGGGGAGGCCAGCCCTCTGAGGTCCCTGGATCTCCCTGTGTCTGGGAGCCTGCGGCCTCCCCCACCCCGGGTTCCTTTGGGTTCTCTTTGTCTCCTTTACTCGGGCACCCTAGTAACAAGTGACCCAGCGTGACTCTCTCCCTGCAGCCAAGGCTCCGATGGCCTCCCGCCCAGGCGCCCCCACAGGCTCCTTTAGTTCTGTTTCTTCAACAGGAGCCTGCATTGCCCCTGGCCTGGTTGATCCTAGCAGCCTGACCCCAAACCAGGCCGTTCTCCTTGGCCTCTCTGGTCCCTTCCAGAGGCCAAGGAGGTTATTGATGGCAGAAAGAAACTTCTCTCTTGAATGAGGCTCAAATCTTCTTCTGCCTTCTCCTCCTCCTCGGATAGAACTCTTCCTGGCCAGCACTTTGGGAGGCCAAGCCGGGTGGATCACCTGAGGTCAGGAGTTCAAGACCAGCCTGGCCAACATGGTGAAACCCCATCTCTACTAAAAATACAAAAATTAGCCAGGCATGGTGGTGGGTGCCTGTAATCGTAGCTACTCAGGAGGCTGAGGCAGGAGAATCACTTGAACCCAGGAGATGGAGGTTGCAGTGAGCCGAGATCACACCACTGCACTCCAGCCTGGGCGACAGAGCAAGACTCCATCTCAAAAAAAAAAAAGAATTCTTCCTGGGCTGCCAGTGAAGAGGATGGTGTAGATGATGCAGTGAGATCTCTCCCCCAACCCAGAGTCCCTGTTCTCCCTCCTGAAGGACCCAGGGGATGGTGAGGCCAGAGAGGGAACAAGGCATCCTAGCGTCGGACTTTCCTCCCGAGACGTGCTGTTGAGACCCAGAGGGCGAAACTCTGGCTTCTAGTTGAAGGGTGTGGGCAGGAAAAAGAGGTGGTCGGTCATCTAAGAACTCCTGGGGGTCGGGGGATGATCCCCCCATACTGTCTGAATCGAGGCCTTCCCTTGAGAAGAATGTTGCTGGCGGAGGAGGCTCCTGGTGCCTTTCCTGCCAAGCGCACACAGACCCCTGAGTTGAGCTGTTCAGCTGCACCAGAAGGCCCTTTTCTGCAGTGAACTGGTTAGCTGTGCCCGAGACAGGGAGGAGGAGCTGGGATTGGCATCCTCAGCAGCCTCTGCTGCTACCTGGGGCTCCACTTCCCCTCTGAACAGCAAGGCAAGGGCCATGCACCTCCCTCTGTTTTGACCAAGCAAATGACCACTGTCATGGCTGAGTCCTGGTTCTGTGGCACCATGGCCTTCCACCCTGTGGAACCCTGATGAGGTATTTGGTGGCATCAGCCATGTGTCTGTACCCAACACAGATGAGGGTGACGCCCAGCCCCCAAGCCCACCTCTCCACACAGTCTGCCGCGTGGACAGACAGACCCTTTCCTTTGTGACAGCCTAGCCAGGGAACGGGGGATTTCATTCTGCGCCAAGGCTCCAGCCTGCCCGTGTCAGGCATGACGGAGCCCAGGCGCAGGCTGCTGGGACATGCTGATGTGGTCGCCTTGCCCTCCAGGTTAACTTTCCCCTTCATCCCACAGCCCTGCTCACCGGTTGTTTGTCTTTCCGTCCATTAGGCAATACTGAACACTGCGCAGCTTGCAGAGGTCTCCTGGCAGCCCTCCTTAGGAATTCTGTCTGGCCCCGATCAGAATACTGGAGACGAGACCGCGAGATTGATGAGTTTGCCTTGGGAGTCGGTGAGAAGGTGAAACCAGGGGCGAACATGGGTCAGAAGGTCACTGGAGGGATCAAGACTGTGGACATGAGGGACCCCACGTACCGGCCCCTGAAGCAGGAGCTCCAGGGTCTGGATTACTGCAAGCCCACCCGGCTGGATCTGCTACTGGACATGCCCCCCGTGTCCTACGATGTCCAGCTGCTGCATTCATGGAACAATAACGACCGGTCGCTCAACGTCTTCGTGAAGGAGGACGACAAGCTCATCTTTCACCGGCATCCGGTGGCCCAGAGCACGGACGCTATCAGGGGCAAAGTCGGGTATACCCGTGGGCTGCACGTGTGGCAGATCACGTGGGCCATGAGACAGCGGGGCACACACGCCGTGGTGGGGGTGGCGACGGCAGACGCCCCCCTGCACTCTGTCGGGTACACAACCCTCGTGGGGAATAACCACGAGTCCTGGGGCTGGGACTTGGGGCGCAACCGGCTGTACCACGACGGCAAGAACCAGCCAAGCAAAACATACCCAGCCTTTCTGGAACCAGATGAGACATTCATTGTCCCTGACTCCTTCCTGGTAGCCCTGGACATGGACGACGGGACGCTGAGCTTCATTGTGGATGGACAGTACATGGGAGTGGCTTTTCGGGGACTCAAGGGCAAAAAACTGTATCCTGTAGTGAGTGCCGTCTGGGGCCACTGTGAGATCCGAATGCGCTACTTGAACGGACTCGATCGTAAGTGTCTCCTCTGCTGTCAGAGGCAATGCCCTCCCTCTGTCCCCATGGTCTGGCTGGGCTCAGGCCAAAAGTTGATACAGTCATTGGAACTAAAGTGTTTTGAAGATGATATTCTAGTGTATTCAGACCCTCAGAGGCAACTTTTGCATCTGGTTAAGTGAGGAATTCTACCCAGAGTCTGCTAGATTACCTAACAGTGCCTCATGAATGAATGGACAGATGGATGGATGATGGATGATGAATGAATAGATGGATGAATAATTGGTTGGATGGATGATGAATAGATGGATAGATGAGTGAATAATGGATGGATGAGTGTATAATGAATTGATGGATGAATGTTTGGATTGATAAGTGGTTGAACAAATCGATGGATGGATAGGTGAATGGTGGGTAGGTGGGTGGATGAGTGTTTAGACTGATGGATGGATGAGTGGATGAACAAGTGGATGGATAAATGAACGGATGGATGGATGGGTGGGTGGGTGGATGGATGAGTGGATGGATGGATGGATGGATGGATGGATGGATGGATGGATGGATGGATAGGTGGATGGATGGATGGATCGGTGGATGGATGGATGGGTGGGTGGATGGATGGATGGATGGATGGATGGATGGATGAATGAACTGGTGGATGAGTGGGTAGATGGATGGATGGATGGATGAGTGGGTGGATGGATGAGTGAATGGTTGGATGAGTGGATGGATAAGCAGATAGACTAATGAATTGATAGATGGATGAATTAATGAGTAGGTGGTCTTTGTTTCTCTGGGTGACCTGCCTCCAGGTTTGATCCTCAGTTGACCAAATTCTAGCCCAGTTGCCAGCATATCATCGAGCTGGGGTTTGTAACCTTGGGGATACTAGGGCCTCTCCGGTAAATGAATGCTAGTGACCTCTCTCACTCATTAGATAGGCTTAGAGTCTTTCTCTTCTGCTGGAGGCTTCTGAGTGGGCTCCTTTGAGATACAGTCCCGAGGGATTTGTTCAGTCATGAAGTTGGGGAGGAGCATGCGGATCAGAAACAGGCTGAGTCAACAGTGAACTCCACCTGTCCCTTTGGGAAAAGGAGTGGCCTTTCTCAGACTGTGAATGCAGCCCATGTGTAGGGGCACTGTGGTGGTGTGGGAGGTGAAGTCTCTGTGGCTGCCCAGTTGGGAGCCCGTGGTAGCAGGAGGGCCTGGCATTGCAGAACGGCTCACCCCGTGTACGGCCCTCTCTCAGAGTTCCTTGCCTGCGTGAGTCCCTTCTACCACCTGCAAGTCCCACGTCGGGAAGCAAGTGGGCTGGAAAGCTCCATCCACCCATGGGCTGACTGTCCTTAAAGGGCAGGTTTGGCTCAGCACCCTGAGTTCTAACCCCACCCTGCAGGCCAGGCAAGAGGCAGAGGGGGGTGAGGCCCCCCACCAGAGGTCAGGAATACAGATGCTGACTCTGTCTTGAAGTCTCCAAGCCTGCAGCTTCTCCTCCTGTTCCTCCTCCCCCATGTCAGCCTTTGAAAGATACTGGGGAAAGTGTCGGGGTAGTCAGGCATGCGCAAACGCTTACACATTTCTCTTTGGAAGCCTCCCTACCCCTCTTTCTCTTGGTCCTATGCTGTGACTTTGACCGTGATGGCAGTGAGTTGACAGCCACACACAACATCTGTGGTGCAGGCTCCCAGGGCTGCTTGGTCCTCGTCTGTGCAGCCTGGCGCCCCTAGGTCATGGGACTCCTGGAAGAGGTGGGTGGCCAGGTCTGCAGCCAGCAGGTAACCTCCCCGGGGAAGTCACCTCGGAAATGGATGAGGGAACCAGCAGAGTGAGTTCTGCGTCTGTCTCCCCAGGTATCAGAAATGAGTGGCACCACATCCACAGCCAAATTTGCCTCAAACTGGTATGGGTGCGGATTGGGAGCCCTGGGCACATCCTGCCCAGGACCTAGAATCTTGAGGAGCCCTGGCCCTCAGCCCTGCCTCCCTCCTCCCAGCCAAGGGGTGGTCACGGAGCCAGGGAGGTTAATGTCCATTCTTTGCAGACAGACAGATGAGGGGACTGCCAGGCCTGCTCTTGCTGCCTGGCCACTGAGACCGTGGGGCTCCGTGAAGATTTCCAGCCCTGTGCCCTCTGGGAACATGCCCCCTCATACTGTCATGAGCTCTGCGTTTGCACAGCTTCACGGTTATGTATCACAGCTCCAATACAGTACACAGACCCCTGGAGTGGCTGGGAGGGGACTGGAGCCTATTTGAACAGAGGGTTCCGCCCACCCAGTCCTGGAGGTGCAGACGCATGTCCTGTGAATAGGCGATTTCCTGCTTAGTTAGCTCTGCGTGAGATGGGAGGTTGAATGCTTTCATAATTTTCCTTGTTTGGAAAATCCTAAAGGTGTTGGGTGAGTGGGGGATAAGAGAATGGGAATCAGTATTTGGGAACCGCATCTGTGAGCTGGAATCTAGATGGCCACTCAGAGTGTCACAGCCCGGCACTGTTAGTGAGTGATGAGGATGCTTTTTCCTCTCCACCAGCATCAGATGCCCGGCAAGTCCTGGTCAGACATGAATGGGCCCTGGGCCACGTGGTCAGTTGACTTTAGAGGCTCCAGATTGGAAAATAGATGTGGTCGTTCTTGGGACACTAAACAAAACATTGGAGGGTGGGGCACTGTCACAGCTCCACCGCAGCGTAGTGACAGGGTGAGGCGCGGGTGTTAGCACCGCCAGCCTCAACCCGCTTAACCCGACACCTCCGGACACTTATTGAGGCAGCATCTTGTGTCTTAGAAGTGTCGTTCTGCGGCTGGGCACGGTGGCTCATGCCTATAATCCCAGCACTTTGGGAGGCTGAGGCAAGTGGATCACGAGGTCAGTAGTTGGAGACCAGCCTGGACAACATGGTGAAACCTCATTTCTACTAAAAATGCAAAAATTAGCCGGGCGTGGCGGTGTGCACCTGTAATCCCAGCTACTCGGGAGGCTGAGGCAGGAGAATTGCTTGAACCCAGGAGGTGGAGGTTTCAGTGAGCCGAGATTGCACCACTGTACTCCAGCCTGGACAACAGAGCAAGACTCCATCTCTGGGGAAAAAAAAAAAAGTATCATTCTGGCTGCTCTATAGAAATGGATGGCAGGGGCAAGAGTGGCCTCTGAGAGGCCAGGCCAGGGAAGAGCCCGGCTTGTCCTGGTGAGGGGTGATGGGAGCTTGGGCCAGGATGGAAGCCGGGGAGGTGGGGGCGGGTGGGGGGGCGGCCCAGTTCCAGGACTCTTTGGAATGGGCTCATCCATGGACCGGATGTGACGAGAAAGGGAAGCACCAAGGTGACTCGAGGTGTTTGGGTTGAGCAGGTGGAAGGCGGGGGCTGCTGACCCGAGATGGGAAAGCCCGAAGGAGGAGCAGGTGTTAAATTTGAGGCGCCTTTGACACATCCAGGGCGCCCTGCAAGCCTAGTCTCGGAGAGCGGTCAGTGGGGGGAGTTGTCTGCATATAGGCGGCTTCATAGCTGCCACCCTGGGCGAGGTCACCGGGAGTGGGGGCTAGAGAGTGAGGAGAAGAGGGCTGAGGCTGAGCCCTGCTTAGAGGCCAGGAGGGTGGGGGCTGAGGGGACCCAGGAGATTTTGGTGTCCTCGATGCCAAGTGAGGAAGGGGCTTTCAGAAGGGCAAAGTAGCAGCAGGTCAAGTACATAGACGGCTGAGAACTGTCCATCAGCTTTGGCAACAAGGAATTGACAGTTGACCTTGAGGAGAGTCATTTGTGTCAGGGGGCACGGGAGGAGCCTGATGGAGTGGCTGGAGGAAGACAGACGGGGTATTCGTCTCCTGGGGCTGCTGAACACATTACCACAAGCAGGACAGCTGAAAACAGAAGTGCTCAGGAGGCCAGGTGTCTGCGATCAGGATGGTAGCGGGCTCCACTGCCCCCGAGCTCTGAGGGGGAGCCCGCCCAGGCCTCCCCTTGCCCCTGGGGGCTGCCGGGAATCCTTGGCGTTCCCTTGGTCTGTAGATGCCTCCCTGAGTCCCTGCCTCTGTTTCCCCAGGGTGTTCCACCCTTGTATGTGTCTCTCTGTGGTCCCTCCTCTTCTTAGAAGGACACCAGCCATTGGATTCAGGGCCCACCCCAATCCACTATGCCCTCGTCATAATGAAGTATATCTGCAAGGCCCTGTTTCCAGATAAGGCTCCACTCTGAAGTTCTGGGCAAACATGAATTGGAGGACACTGGTCAACCCGCTCCAGATGTGGAGGCAGTCAGTGTAGACCATCTCCATGAGGCCTTCCTCTCCCTGTGCTGCCACCTGTGGGGGGTGAAAGATGAGCCCGGAGCTCCGTCCCCTCGCATCACCCCCACCGATGCTGGGGTGCCCATAGTGAGGTCAGAGGCCACCCAAGTCCCCTGTCCCGGGAGAGGTGACTTTGCCTTCCAATACAACTAAAGAAGGGGGGTGTCCTGGTGAGATCGAATCCCAGGGTCTGCCTGGGAGCAGAGCATGACAGGTGGAGGCTGTGGCCAGGCCTGGCTGGATCTGTCATCTTTTTTTTTAGAGATGGGGTCTCACTATGTTGCCTAGGCTGGTCTCAAACTCCTGGGCTCCTAAGCGGTCCTCCTGCCTCAGTCTTCCAAAGTGTTAGGATTACAGGCGTGAGCCACCATGCCCAGCCGGATCTGTTTTCTTGGTGGCAGACCTGATCTGGGGTTTTGCTGTCTCTGTCTTGGAGGTGGAGGTAGTTCCACTCCCTGGGATAGCTGGAGAATCATCAGTGTCCCTGCCACACCTGGGTTCGACTTCAGCGAGGGGCAGCTGTTTGTAGGGCAGCTCAAGCAGTTTCCCTGTGTGTGTGTGTGCCTTCCCGGGGATCTCCCAGCCCACTGTCCCGTGTGGCCTCCTTCCTGCATGCCAGGCAGAATCCCCCGCCAGCAGAGTCCCGGCTTCTACACTGGGGCCGTGGCCGGGCTGAAGCAGGGGTACTGAGTTCTCGACGTTTCCCTGTGTGGCCTCCCCACTGTCCAGCCAGCTGGGGCCACAGGCCCTGTGCTCTGATTCCTCCTCAAGGCTCGAGGCACAAGGCCTTGTGCTGAGGATGCAGCCAGAGAGGCTGCTGTGTCACTCTCCCTCTCTTTCCTGGGGGGCAGGAGTGGAGATGGCCATTGCTGAGTGGGGAGACACAGGGCCTGGCCTGACCCCGGGCCTGCCCGCCACCCTCCCTGGAGATGTGGAAAGGCCTATTTGCAAGCAGCAGGCTGGCAGGCAGTCCAGGGAGAGCCCCTGACCTCGTGGGTCCTCTGGCTCCACCCCCACTGCTTTAAAGACATCTCCCACTGAGGAGGCATCTTCCACGCAGTTCAGCATTTTCTAATTTTCTTTAACAGCTCCCAGATGGGTTTGGTGTGGTTTGTCGTGGTTGAAGGTTCAGGGAAGGTCAGCTTGTCTCTTCAAGATCAGCGCCTCCTCCCAGGTGCCTCCTTCCTGCACTCCACTCCAGCCGGTCTCTGCAGGGAGCTACTCATCAGGAGACTGATAGCCCCACCACCAGGGCCTCCCTCCCTCCTCCCCTCCCCTCCCCTCCCCTCCCCTCCCCTCCCTCCCTCCTCCCCTCCCCTCCCCTCCCCCCTCCCTTCCCCTCCCTCCCCCCTCCCCTCCCCTCCCTCCCCCTCCCTTCCCCTCCCCACTCCCCCCTCCCTCCCCCTCCCCCTCCCCCTCCCTCCCCTTCATCCCTCCCTCCCTCCACTTCCTCCGTCCCTCCACTTCCTCCCTCCCCTCCCTCCCTCCCTCTACTTCCTCCCTGCCTCCCTCCCTCTGCTCCCTCCCTCCACTTCCTCCTTCCCTCCATCGTCTCCCTCCCTCCCTCCCTCTCCCCCCCTCCCCCCTCCACTTCCTCCCTCCCTCCCTCCCCCCTCCTCTTCCTCCCTCCCTCCCTCCCCCCTCCACTTCCTCCCTCCCCCCTCCACTTCCTCCCTCCCCCCTCCACTTCCTCCCTCCCTCCACTTCCTCCCTCCCTCCCTTCCTCCCTCCCTCCCTCCCTCCCTTCGTCCCTTCCTACCTTCCTTCCTTCCTACCTTCCTTCCATGTCAGGGAGGGGTTGTTCCAGACCCTATTCCCCACCCTTTCCAGAAGGTCTGGTCATATGAGGACCGCAGGCTCTCAGAGTTCGGTGGGGGATAGAGGACCAAGGGTGTCTGATCACCTAGATGGATCTCAGGCGTCCTTCCCCAGTTGACAAGGACAAAGGCTCCACGTTGTGTTTGGCTGTGCTCTTTCGTAAGAACTGCTTAGTGTAGAGGAAAACCCACACACATCCTATGATGGCCACCCGACCCATGACATTCTAGAATCCATGTCCCAGAGCATGGTCCCCACAAGCTGCTTGCAGGGCCAGCCACAGGAGCCATGACAGCTATCAGTGAGGACATTGCGGAAGCCGGGGCATTTTCTGATGCGGAACATTTTTCCTTGACCTCACCATTCTGCAGCTCATTCATTCAGCCTGTGAACTGGGCACAGCACCACACTCTTGAGGCTTGAGTTGGGTTGAAATCTCTCAGGGAACGGCGAGACAGTCGTGGGTTGGGGCTCTGGGGCTGTGCATGTTCACGTGGGCCACCAGGTAGCCGTTTCTCACAGAAATGTGGAAGCTAGTGCATTGTCTCTTCCAGTTCCTCAGCCTTCTGCTCCCAGAAATAGCGCCTGATTGACTTCCTGATTTCTTTGCTGCTCATTCAGCATTGCACTCTCATTCACAGAAATTATTTAAATGAATGAGCGCCTAGGCTTCCCGGGGATGGGCATAGCAGCCAGAGGCCCCAGGCCACAGGGCAGGTGCCCACCCCCTCGCTGGATTTCAGCAGGCACCTGGGTTTGTGGCTGGAGCTGGGTGCAAAGCTGGCAGCCCCCAGTCAAGAGTGTGGAGGTTGGGGAGAACTCCCTGGTCCTGGTAGCGAGCAGCTGAAATGGGGGCTGGGCATTTTTTCACGGCACGAAGCCCATGTCTGTTTCTGTGGCCATGCATTCTTGGTCTCTGCCCAGCCTTTGGAAAGCAGTTAGACCGGGCCCTATGCGCCATCAGTTTCCTCCTGCAAGATCAAGGAGGCGTGACCCGTTTATGTACTTGAGGCCCCAGAGAATAGACCCATTCACAGGATGCCTGGGTGACTCTGGTCCTATTTTCAGCTCATAACGCATCACTGCAGCCATTCACTGCCACTTCTGTAGCCTGTCTTGGTGAATCCCATGACCCGTCCCTCACTGGTTTATTCAGTGAGATCCAGAGATGGCCAGGCTGTGGCAAGTCCTCCACCCCACACAGCTGCGTTCACAGGGGATGGATTGTGGCAGCTGGAGGGCCTCATCCCTTTGGAGTCCATGGCTCTCAGACCTTGGACCTGTAACTCTCACCTCCCCAAGCCCATTTCCCCATCTGTAGGTTGGGGTCACAGTCCCCATCAGGCACACAACTGGTGCCCCACAGGCTATGGCTGGGGTTGGGGCTGCGGTGTCAGCCACTCAAAATAAGGCGCTGGATGGAGCTGGGGGCTCATGTGGGCCTCTGCAGTTTAGAAACCTTTTTTTTTTTTTTTAGAGATGGAGTCTCATTCTGTCGCCCAGGCTGTACTGCAATGGCGTGATCTCAGCTCACTGCAACCTCTGCCTCCCAGGTTCAAGCAATCCTCCTGCCTCAAACTCCCAAGTAGCTGGGACTACAGGCATGCATGACCACACCCGGCTAATTTTTGTATTTTTAATAGAGATGAGGTTTTGCCACGTTGGCCAGGCTGGTCTCAAACTCCTGACCTCAGGTGATCGCCCACCTCGACCTCCCAAAGTGCTGGGATTACAGGCATGAGCCACCGCGCCCAGCCTAGAAACATTTCTACATGGGTTGATTCGAAACCCGTTACACCAAGAGGGTAGTGACGGAACTCCCTCTCAGCCCTCACTGCTGCAGCCTGGCAGGGCTCTTGGACCACATTCAGTGGCTCTTGGAGCTTTCTCAAGTGCCTTCCAGCCACAGGGAGAGCCCCTCCACCTTCCGGCGGGGGGCTGAGCCACATCCTACTGGGAGGGAGCTCAGAGCAGCCCAGGCCCCTTGGCCCCGATGAAGGCCAGATGTAGGTGCGCTCCTAAGCAGAGAAAACACACCTCCAAATTCCCCACTCCTCTGTGCAGAAGACCCACTCCCGACAGCCAGGCCAGGCCGAGGGCTGCAATAAGCACTTCTGGCCTTCAAGATCTTGGCTGCATGGGGCTTTGGGGAGAATCTGGTCTTGATTCCATGTCTTACAGATGGGGAAACAAGTCCAGGCAGACGGAGGGATCTGCTCCAGGTCAGGCTGCGGGGCAGGGTCTGGAGTCACCAAGCTGGGTGTTTTACCCGAGGGAAACCCAACCCTGTGAGCAGCCGGGTGGGTGGAACCCAGTCCCACCCCATCATGAGGGGTCTGTGGGATCCTTGACCTTAAAGAACCTGAGGTTATTTCATTCCTCCTTTCGTCTCCAAGCGGAGCTCCTCTTAATCATCCTAAGCTGGCCACGAAAGGCCCCCTTTCAAAATTCTCCATTAAAAATACTGAACATTTCAGTTCCTTGTCAGGAACTGTGGCTGTGACCGTCCATGGGGGATGAAGAGCAGTAGTCCCTCTTCTTTTATTTATTTATTTTTTCAGTTTGGGTTTTTTTGTTTGTTTTGTTTTTGTTTTTGTTTTTGTCGTTGTTTTTGTTGGTTTTTCTGAGACAGAGTCTTGCTCCGTCACCCCAGGCTGGAGTGCGGTGCTGTGATCTCGGGTCACTGCAACCTCCACCTCCCAGGTTCAAGCAATTCTCCTGCCTTAGCCTCCCGAGTAGCTGGGACTACAGGCTCATGCCACCATGCCTGGCTCATTTTTGTATACTAATTTTAGTAGAGACGAGGTTTCACCATGTTGGCCAGGCTGGTCTTGAACTCCTCCCCTCAGGTAATCTGCCCGCCTCGGCCTCCCGAAGTGCTGGGATTACAGGCGTGAGCCACCACACCCGGCCTTTTTTCATTTTTGAGACAAGGTCTCTATGCCCAGGCTGGAATACAGTGGTGCGATCACAGCTCACTGCAGCCTTGACCTCCTGGGCTCAACCGATCCTCTCGCCTCAGTCTCCCAAGTCCTGGCTGATTTTTATTTTTTGTAGCGATGAGGTCTCCCTATGTTGCTCAGGCTGGTCTCAAACTCTTGGGCTCAAGCAGTCTTCCGTCCTTGGCCTCCCAAAGTGCTGGGATTACAGGTATGAGCCACTGTGCATGACCTGGTCCCTCCTCTTTTAAAGCTTGGGGTTTAGTAAACGCATTATCAAGCCTAAGGTTCATTCTTTTATTTTGTAACAGCTTTACTGAGCTATAATTCACATACCTTACAATTCACCCATTAAAGTATCCAATTCAGTGGCCTCTCGTGTGGTGAGATCTAGGAAACAATTTTGGAACATTTTCATCACCCCAAAAAGAAACCCTGTACCCATAAGCAGCCTCTCTCCACTCTGCCATGCCCCACCTGTAGTGTTTGGTCTTCAGTAATTGATTTTCGTATATTTGAGACACATTGGTGAATATTAAAGAACTTTAATCCACTTTTTACTGGTAGGATGGAGTTTTACGGGTTCCTTTAGTTTTGGAGGCTGACTTTATTTTGCTCACAAAGGAGTCTCAAAGTCAAGGGGAGACTGTGGATGAAGCCTCAGATCCATTGGTTTCAGGGCTTTCCATCTGCAGAACAGCGTGGGTGGCCCCATGAAGGTCCAGGTGTGCTCACTCGTACCTGGTTTCAGGAAAGAGAGCAGAGAGGGGTCTGCTCTGGCGAAGCGGGTGAGCAGGGCCACACAGCCTTCCAACTTTCAGAAGCCTTGGAAGGCATGAGTTTCAGACTTCTGAGATCTGAAGCTGACGGCTCATCTGAGACGCAGCTGAATGAACACCGCCTCCTTTGTAGGAAGGCAAGGCTGGGCGCTCTGGGAACACAGGACGGAGGTGCCCGGGAGGCTGCAGCTGGAAGCGCTCTGTAACCCTGGGGCCTGAGGCAGCTCTGCCCAAGATCCCCCTGGCTGTGAGAGAGCCCCATGTGCCTGGGGCAGTTGCGGGGAGAAGGCCCAGGCAGCTCTGGGGGATCAGCCGAAGCTGGGCTGGCATTTCCAGTTTCCCAGGGCCTGAGCTTGGCGTGGGCCCTCAGCCTCACTGTCAGACAGAAACACAGACACCCAGGGTTTCTCTGGCTCCATGTGGCACAGAAATGACACCTTCAGGCCATGGGGCCAGCCAGGCCTGTCATATATGATTCAGGACAGGGTTTGCCATGTCTTCCTTTGCAGCATGGTTAGTGGCTAAGGGCACTGACACTGGGCCCAGGCTGCCTGGATTCAGATCCCAGCCCTGAACCTTGGCACACTGGGTGTCCCCTCTGTGCCTGTGTGTCCTCAGCTCTTTTTTTCTTTTTTTTGGACAGAGTCTTGCTCTATCGCCCAGGCTAGAGTACAGTGGTGTGATCTCAGCCCACTGCAACCTCTGCCTCCCGGGTTCAAGCAATTCTCCTGCCTCAGCCTCCTGAGTAGCTGGCATTACAGGCACACGCCACCACGCCCAACTAATTTTTGTATTTTTAGTAGAGACGGGGCTTCACCATGTTGGCCAGGCTGGTGTTGAACTCCTGGCCTCAAGTGATCCACCCACCTCGGCCTCCCAAAGTGCTGGGATTACCGGCGTGAGCCACCATGCCCAGCTAGTCTTCAGCTTTAAAACTGAGGTGAGAACGGTATCTGAGAGCAGCTGGTAACAGAATATGCTTCCCTTCCTGAAGCCTACGTGGGGTCCAGTGCTGGGGGTGCGTGCCGGGAAGAGCTGGCTCCCATGTGCTCCTACCAACAGGCCCCAGTGGCAGCTGCTTGCCTGGACAGGCAGAGTCACCAGTGGGGAAGAGCAGGGATGGCCTGGGTTCGAATCCTAGCTCCATCTCCTGCCAGCAGGGCGACCCCTGGCAAGTCATTTAGACTCTGTCCCTCAGTTTCCTCATCTGTAAAATGGGGATGAAGGTAATGGTGTCTCTGTGACTATTAAGTCATTCATAAGAAACCACTGTGAGGATTAAATGAGTGTTAGCAGAGGGCTCGCCCAGGTGCCCAGCCCAGGGTGGGCTCCTGGTGGTAGCTATTCACATGCTAAATTTAAAATGAAAAAGCATTGCATTTTTAATTGTTTCTTTACTGATTTGAATGAATACTAATCAGTGATAATATTGCTGCCATGGTTAGCATTGTTTGCTGAACACCCACCCAAGCTACGCTGACCTGCAGTTTCTCTGTCTCCCCAGCCGAGCCGCTGCCGCTCATGGATTTGTGCCGTCGCTCGGTGCGCCTGGCCCTGGGGAAGGAGCGCCTGGGGGAGATCCACACGCTGCCACTGCCGGCTTCCCTCAAGGCCTACCTCCTCTACCAGTGACGTTCGCCATCAGACCGCCAGCGCGACAGCCACCTGGTGCCAACTCACTGAGCCGCCCGCTGCTGGGGCTGCCGCACCCTGCGCCTTGGACCAGCATCCATAGCCATGGACAGAGGTCCCTGGCCTTCCCTCATCCTCCGTGGCTGCCTTCATGGGACAAGGACCAATTCCAACACAGGCTCCTCTTTCCCCCTTCCCGACATCAGCAGAAGGCAGCATCCCTGCATGCCGTCCATATACAACCCCTCTTTGAAAAAAGACACAGAGAATAAACTCCTACGAAAGCCCTACATTGAGCTCCAATCTGCTCTCGGGGTGGGACGGGTGCTCCCCATATCTCCGGGAGAAGGCTGCAGCTACCTGGGGGTCCCAGGGTGGTGGGGGTGGCAGGTGGTGCCAGAGCTCTGAGAGCAGATACCAGGGGTACTAAGAGGTGCTTAGACAAGGGCTGGTGCCTGGCCAAGGGTGCCCAGCCCAGCAGGGCCATGGCACAGCAGATAAAGCTCAGGACGTCAAAAACTCACCATGGACACCAAGGCAGAAACCAAGAACTGTCCGCAGGCAAATAAGCACCCAGCATCCATCCCGGCTGCCGGTGCCCCATACCCTGTATTTATTCTTTTAACAATAACAAAAGCCATTTATTTATTCCATCTAGAAAGGAAACCTTGTTTCAGTCCCCTCTCTCTGGCTGTTCTGTTACTTTCCTCCCATCTGTGCCCTCCCTGAGCTATATATGCCTCGCCCGTCCTCCCTGGGCACATGTGCACACGTGCCCAGGCACAAGTATGTCTTTGGGTCCCTTGCCCTGCAGTTTCCAGGGGGCTCTGCTCCAGGTTCTCTAGCAGGCCCCTCAGGGAGAAATAGCCTCACGTGCAATCTGGGTGTCTTCCGGGGGCCCGTCTGGAAGGGCTGCAGCAATTCCCCTGTGTCTCCAGGTAGCCGGTTAACTCTTGGGCTCCGGCCTCCTTGCACATGGTTGCATTTCTTTATTCTTCTGTGGGTCTTTTGGTGTGGGTTTGATTTTGCTTTTGCTTTTCCAGCTGAGATTTCCCAAGTGCATCCTCAGAAGCTCTGGGTGTGCCAGAGGACCCCCAGACCTAAGAAGGGAGGGCGAGTGGGTCTCCATTCCCTGAGAAGCCAGGGGCAGGGCGGGATGGGGAAGACCAGGAGCAGAGTCGAGCCTCACAGAAGCCAGCGCGGGTCTCTGCTCAGCACCCCAGCCGGGGCTCCGGACCCAGGGTGACAGCCCCAGTTCATCCCAACCCCTCTCAGAGCCTCAAGAGGGGTAGCTCGGCTGCTGGAAGAGAGGGGTGCCCTGTCCCTAGCAACCCCTCCACGTAGCATACCCCAGCACCTGCCACCGCCTTTGCCATTTCTTTGAGCTTGAAGTTAACTCTCTTAGAGTCTGACTTTGGTTCATTTCTGCACAGGTACAATAGATGACTTTATTTGTTTAAAATGTTTAATATATATACATATATATATATATTTGTCTGTAAGAATTATGTTTTAAACAGCTGCTGTAGAGTACCTTTTTTTAAGTAAATCTTCCAGTGGAGTATATTTTTTAAAGCACAAAATTGGTGCCAAGACTGGGTGAGAAATGTACATTACCCCCTTATTATTTTGAGGGTTTTTTTTTTCGGGGCAGGGGACCTTACCTGTAAGACTTTTAAAGATTTTCCTCCCTCCTGTTTCAGGTGGGTCACATTCTGATGAATGTTTCCCTTGTACAGATCCCAGCTTATGGCCTTGACCCAGCCGTCCTCACGGATGCCGGGTGACCCTCTAGCTCTCTCTGCATCTCCCACCCCCCGACGCCCTGGGACCCTCGACCCCACCCTTCTTTCCTACCAGCCCAGAGCCTTGTGGCTTGTACAGTTTTGAAACTCCCGTTCTATTTTATGATGGTTGATAATAGTAACCTAATAAAGGAACGTTTGTTAAAATATCAAACCATTTTTGAGTTCTTCGTTTGTGCCTCGGGCGAGGGGAAAGAGACATGGCTGACCCCTCCTGGGTCCAGCCAGCTCCACGGCCCACAGTTTTCAGCAGATGATGGGCTGACTCCCTACCACCCCTTGGCAGAGGGTGGGATGCCAGGCGAAGCCCCAGACAGAGAAGGAGGAGAGTCCTGGAGGGAGGACCCCAGAACAGCCTCATCCCCATTTCAGAAGTTCCTCAGCTTGGCAGCCCAAGCTGCGGAAACTTGCCGAGTCTAACAGACAGTGATTGTGCACCTTTGTGAGCACATCAGGTTGGTTTGTGGGGTTGTGGAACTTGAGTTGACCGTGGGCTTTTTAGGAGCAGAGGATGAGCCATTGTGGGCGTCCTCAGAGTCCAGGCTGTAGGGGAAGGAGCAGGTCCTTCATTCGTCTTTGTGTGCCCTGGGGCTGAATGCACGGTGATGTCTGCTGAACTATTGCAGAGTGAACTTGTTCTGCTAGCCACGTGGGCAGAGCCCCTAACAGAAAGGACAGGAAACTCTGGCTTATTTAGGGGATCAATGGGTGATAAAATGACAGTCAAGAAATTTACTAAGATGTGATCACATGTCACGGCTAGTTTCCAAAGAATTAGCAAGAGCACATTCAGCTTGCAGTGGGGACGCTTCATTCTCAAGGTGTGTTGGGACCTGATGGTGCCGTGAAAAGTGCCTGGCCTGAGGGCCCAAGATCCCTGGGCCCAAAGATCCATGTTCCTTTCTCTAAGAGCCTCCTGACCAGCTGTCCTCCGATCACACACATCAGCAGCATCGGGGGGGTTGTGAAAATGCAGATTCCAGGGTCCCACCTGAGATGTACCAAGTCCACACTTCTAGGGCCAGGCCCAGGAATATGCATTTCCTCAACTCCCTAGGTGACCTTGCCTAAGAGAGTTTGGACACCACTATTTGTGACAGTGTCAGCTGTTTTGCAAAGTTGCTGGGTAGAGGGAAATTATTTGGTGGGTTGGCCCAGTGAGGAGCGCATGCACTCCTGAGTCAGACCTGGATTCAAATACTGGCTTTGTGGCCTTGGACGAGCCTCCGGAGAACAGCAGTCACTAGTGTAGTACCTATCTCACAGGAGGATAGCAAGACTAAGATGAGGCTTTCCGAACAGGACCTGGAGTCTTAGCGAGTGTGCAAACAAATGCTTTAAAAGCTCCTGCATTTCTGGAAAATGGCAGTTTCTGGGTTGTGACTTTGTTTTTAAGAATGGACGAGATGCCCGGGCGTGGTGGCTCACGCCTGTAATCCCAACACTTTGGAAGGCTGAGGCGGGGGATCACGAGGTCAAGAGATCGAGACCATCCTGGCCAACATGGTGTAACTCTGTCTCTATTAAAAATACAAAAATTAGCTGGGCATGGTGGCACGCGCCTGTAGTCCCAGCTACTCAGGAGGCTAAGGCAGGAGAATGGCATGAACCTGGGAGGCGGAGGCTGCAGTGAGCCGAGATCGTACCACTGCACTCCAGCCTGGGCAACAGAGCGAGACTCTGTCCCCTCCAAAAAAAGAATGGACCAGACATTCCTAAACCAACTTCCTGATAGTGATCTTCCTTCCCAGGTAAAGTCTCCAAAGGTCAAGGTGGGTATTGGGAAGAGGGTCCCCTAGATGCCTTTCCCAGACGTGGTTGGATGAAAGGCGTGGTCTAAAATGATTTTCAGGTTGGAGTTCATGTCTGGGTTGCAGTTGGAACTCCGCTTCCTTTGAAGGGGACAGCAGGGGAGGAGTGGGGTTGGGGTCAGGTGCTGGTAGGGGGAGGCACGGGGAAAATCAGGGCCCTTGTGTTGCCAGGAGACTTCTCGGGGAGCAGGGTTTTGTGCCGAAGGGAGTGGGATTAATAAAACCATCTGTGCAGACTTGGCCCATGTGGTTGTAATTAATCCCCTGCCTTCAAGCAGGTAGCAGACTCTCAGGGCTTGGCCATAGATGGGAAGAGTCCTCCCGACCCCACCCTTCAGCACGCAGCTTCCCTCCCGCCTTCTCCGCTCCTCCACGAGATGAGGAATGTGGAATTTACTGAACCATAAACTATGCCGGGGGAGCTGGGGAGGGGGCCGAAGACAGAGCAATTAGTTCATGCTCCAGTCCAGACACCCAAACATGGTTGGATTCCAGCTGCAAGGAATATTTGAAATAAATGAGCTGCCCAGGGCCAGGAGTTTGCTGTGTTTTCTGTACGGGGCCATGGCAACCAGGGAGGAAATCGTGAGCTAGGGACTGGGCTCTAGAGTCAACAAATGATGTCCTGGCCCAGCAAATGCAGAGGAAGCCGCTCATGGCTCTCCTCGGGTTTCTCAAGACTCAGCTGCTGGCAGGCAGGACTCTGGCCGACCATCTCCCTGGTGCACTCAGACTGTGGTGTTCTCTCCTGGGTTCTGATTTTTTTTTTTTTTTTTTTTTTTTGGTAAGAAAAGAGAAAACTAACTCTTCTCTGGAACCTTTCTTCCTGGGCCAGAGAACAGCTGCTGCTGTTGCTGCCGGGCTGATAATGATTTTCCTGGGTAGAGGAATATTCTCCGTGGAAAAGCTCAGGCTGAGGGCAGCTAGCTAGAGCGAGGTGGCACTGACCTTGTGCAGGGTTTGTCTTCCCGCCCCACCCCAACTGCAGCCTCTGCTGGGTCTGCTTTATAGGCAGGAAAGGCAAAGGTCTCCTCCAGCTCCCTTCCCTGGTAGCGTTTGGGGGTGAACCTTACAGCTGTCCCCAAAGATGTGTCTTACAAATGCATGTGAGTACCAGGACCTAATTGGGGATTTCACCCTGAAGTTCACAGATGCTCCCTGCATCTGAATCACCCAGAGGAACCTGGAGGAGAAAAGCAAAATCCTGGTAAGCTTGATGTGCAATAGGATGGGCCTGAGAATATACATCTTTGAACACCCATAGATGACTCAGATAACATTGTCCTGAAGGTTGCTCGGGTCCCAGCGTTACATGCAGAGTTGCATCCATGCAGAGTTGCATTCCATGCAGAGTTGCATCCAGTTACATGCAGAGCCGCACCTATGCAGACCTCTCTGCTGTATCCCCATGGTCCTTCAGAGTCCTGCTAGGGGCTGAGACCCACAGAAGCTTGGAGACCACAGGTATAGAAGATTCTGTTCGTGTGGCCCTCCCCGCTCTCTCTGCTCTGTGTCTCAGAGCACAGGGACTCCCAGAGCTGCAGATCAATGCATCAATGACAGGCACAAAAACTTCTCACCCAGGCACAAAAGTGCTCGTCTTAGGAATGAACAAAGTCGGTCCAAGGGAGAAATACTGGAGTCCAGGCAGGGAAACCTTGAGCTCTATCCTTTAGCCTCAGTTTCCCCAAGGAAATTAGACCCTGGAAAGCTGAACCAGGAGCTTGGAGACAACATTCAGGTCTACAAGCCACGGCCCACGCAAGACCCTTCCAGCAGGGCTATCCCCACGGGAGCTGCTCATGGGTATTTCCCACAACCTTAGCACAGCATGTAGGGACAAGAGCCTCATCAACCCAGGACTGTGCCTCTCAGAGCATGTCTTTCTCTCTCTTTACACCCTAAGAAGCAAACATTTTAATCTCCCTCCCACCTACATCCCTGGGCCCTACCTTTCGAAAGATGTTCAGCTTTGCCAGTGATTTCTGTTAAGCAAAGTGGGGCCGCCAGGGTTTCTGATGTCCACAGGTGGAATCAAATCCAGTGGAAAAGGAACCTCACCTTCCAGGCTGGCCATGTGTGCAGGCTGAGTGACGGAGGAGAAGGGGCCTGGCTTCAGGACTGACGCCCGGCTTCCCACTTCCTGTCCAGGATGGTAGCTTTAAAGCCTGGAGCCTTGGCATCTCCATCTGTGAAATGGGAACAGCACTTTCCTCCCAGCAGGGCCACTGAGACCCACATGCTTAGGGCTGGGCACATCAGGGCCTGAGCCCAGGGTATTCCTATCTCACCCTTTTATTTGTAATTAAGGTGAAATTCAGATGACATCAAATTCACTGTTCTAAAGTATGCACATCAGTGTGGTGTGTAGTACATTCGCAATGTTGTCCAACTGTCACCTCTGTCTTGTTCAAAACATTATCATCACCCCCAATGGGGACCTCACACCCATTAGGCAGCCACTCCCCATTCCCCTCCCCCAGCCCCTGGCAACCACTAATCTACTTCCTGTTTCGATTTGCCTATTCTGTACATTTCTTATCAATGGTATCAAACAAATAGGTGACCCTCTGTGTCTGGCGTCTTTCATTTCCAATTGGCTTTTTAAGGAATTGCTCCCTGGCCCCTCCCCCATGACTTCCCTGTGTCTTCGTTTCCTTATTTTGTCAAATGGGAGAACATTTCCTCTCTTAGGGTTGTTGTGAGAATTAAGTAAGCCATGTATGTAAAGTGCTTAGAAGCTGGTCGCTGGTGTAGGAAGCAATCAATAAAAATAGCTAGTACAATTACTCCTCCACCCCCCAGGGCACCCAGAGGCCCTTGTTTATGCTGCTAAACTCACTGAAGCCACCTAGTCCATGAATGACCCTTTCCTAGAGGGCACCTTGCAGGGAAATTGCCTGAGCCCAGGGGCCTCGGTTTATCAGATCCGGTTTTCTAAAAATCAGTCTGGTCACCAGGGCTAGCAGAGAGTTGGGTGGTTAAGAGCTCTGTGGCCTCGTGCAGCTCCTCTGATCCCTAATTTCAAAATTATATTCGTTTCCTGGGGCTGCTATAACCAAGTACCACACACTGGGTGACTTAAAACAACGCACGTTTATTCTCTCCCAGCTATGGAGGCTGGAAGTCCAAAGTCAAGGTGTGGGCAGGGCTGCACTCCCTCCAGAAGTTCTAGCAGAAGATCCAGCCAGGCGCAGTGGCTCACACCTATAATCCCAACACCTTAGGAGTCCGAGCTGGGTGGATCACTTGAGGTCGGGAGCTCAAGACCAACCTGGCCAACATGGCAAAACCTCGTCTCTATTAAAAATACGAAAACTTAGCTAAAAATACAAAAAATGAGCCAGGTGTGGTGGCGGGCGCCTGTAATCCCAGCCATTCAGGAGGCTGAGGCACAAGAATCACTTGAATCTGGGAGGCAGAGGTTTCAGTGAGCCAAGACCGTACCACTGCACTCCAGCCTGGGCAACAGAGTGAGACTCTGTCTCAAAATCATCATAATAATAACAATAAATGTGATTTAAAAAGAAAAAAGAAGATCCATCCTGGCCTCTTCCAGCTTCTGGCAGCTTCAGACTGCATGGCTTGTGGCTTGTGGCTGCATGGCTCCAATCTCTGCCTCTATCTTCTCATGGCCTCCTCCCCTCTGTGCCTCTGCCTGTCTTGTAAGAACACGTGTCATTGGATTTAGGGCCCACCCAGATAATCTGAGATGATCTCATCTCAAGATTCTTAAATCAGTGACATCTGCTAAAACCCTTTCCCCAAATAAGGTCACATTCACAGTTTTCAGGATTAGGATAAGACACACCTGTGGAGTCCTAACTAGGGAAAAGGAGTCAGGCTGGCGGGACCAAGGGGAAGCAAAATGAGAAAGCAGATAAGCTGTAAATCTGCCTTTCTTCATGGTCCAGGACACAGCGCCCTCCTGCACAAATAACTCTCAATCTTCCCGTGCCCAACTATCACCAGACCCTCACCTGATAGGAAAATACAGGTTAGCTCACTGCAACCTTGGCATTTAAGTACTTCACAAAGCCCTCTTCAGCACATGGCACAAGCATCATCCTGTAAAATCCCAGCAAGACTTTATCTCATTGCAATCAGCTCCTCTCTTGCTGATCTGCCCATTGCACCCTTGCAACGTTTCTCCAGATTTTCTCTAATAAATTTGCCTTTCTTTACCTACAATTGTCTTGGTAAATTCTTCTTACCCCCACGCCACTGACTTGGGGAGCCACCATGCAACCCTCCACACACACCTTCAGGGCAGAGTGCGTAATAGTACCCACTCCTGGCGTGGCCGTGAAGACGGATGAAACCAAGCAGGTAGAAAAGAGCTCAGCACCAGGCCGATGGTGGGTGCTGCCCGACAGGCAATGACTCCCATCCTATTCGCGACATGCCATCTGCCTCCTGTCCTGGCCTCTTGCAGCCAGTCTCCTGAGACCAGATTTGCTCTAGAATTAATTGGTCAATGTTCTAAGAGATGAGTACCAAAGGCTTGCTTAGAAGCCACAAGACCAGGCTCAGACCAGAAACTTGTTGGATAGAGGACTTGGACTCTCTCTTGATCTCTCCTCTGACAGGCTACAGTGAGTGGGTCCTGGGCCCTGCAAAGGGTGGACATTGCCCAGGAGTCACTGGAAACAGGGGCTGAGCTCAAGACATCATGCCCCAAGTGCCAAACATCGCCTCCCCCCATCTTTCACTGAGACAGACGGATGAAGCTTGCATCCCTGCAGCTTCTGCGGCCAGGCCTGCTCTGAATTCATCGTACAAGGAAATGGAATGTGAACCCCAGGCTATTTAAAGAGCCAGGGAGACTGGGGGCTCGGCGGGGGCCCAGCCAAGCCAGGGTGCCTCGGATCGGCACAGGGCTCCTCTGTGCACATGGTTTGATTTACAGGAGGGCTGCGAGCGACTCCAACTTCAGACAGAACTATTTGAAGCAGCTGCCAGATGTTGTGTCTGAATTGGGTTTTTACAACTTGCTTACTGGTTAGCAGCCTGCCTCCCGCCAGAGTTCAGCTTGCCCCGGCGGGTTCAGGGTCCTGGCACTGGCCCACAGTCCTTTGCTCGGCAGCCTGATCCCTCTTGCTCAGCCCGAGCCTATTCTGCCTCGAGTGTAGCGGGGGTGGGTGCCTGGTTTCCGAAGCATCCCACCTTCCTGGGGTGGTGTTGGGGCCCCGATTTCAGTACATCCTTCGGGCACCCTAAGAATGCTCTGGAATGTTCTGTCTGAGCTCCCTGCAGGGCCCTCTGGGAGAGGCAGAAATTTCACAAACAGCTTTGCAATGAGGCACCCGTTGGAGCAGATCCTCCATAGCAGGACTGTCCCCATCCCCTTGAGCATGGCCTGGGAGGTGTGGCAGAGACTAGCAGGTCCTGTTCTTCCATCCAGGTCCATCCCACTCATTTCATTTTGGCTGATGCCAGCCACTTTAATTGGACCATGGAAGGTCACAGGGGACCAGGGCTGGGAACCCAGTTCAGCTAGGGACTTCTGGAAGGATCTCAATCCTCTGGAAATCCTGGTGAACCAGGGAAGCCCCAGGCAGGCACCAGTGGAACCAACCTGTGGATGGAGGCCACTGTGTCCAGGCCAGACCCACCCTGTCAGGGCCAGTGGGATTTCTCCGAGCGAGACTACGGGGGTTCACTTGGAGTTGAAGGGTGTTTCTCAGCCCCTCCTCACTCTGGGGAGGCCTGTGGCGAGAGGCACATGACTCAGTGTTCACTTCCTGAGGCCGCTTGGAATGGACGTCTCAGAAGGATTGCTCGGGAGCGAAGCGGGTAACCAGGGAAGGGGGTGGGGTGGGAGGTGGGGCGGGCAAGGCCCAGGAGGGAGGAGGTTGTGTCATTAATCTTGTTGCATGTGAAAGCACACTTGTGTCTGTCCAGGAATCCCGAACTCGCCAAAGTGGACAGAGTGTTCAGTCCCCTCCCGAAAGCGCCAGAAATGTTTTGTCCACTGGGAAGGAACACATCCCCTGCTTACGGGCTGGAATTTGGCTCTCCCTCGCAGGAGACACCTCGGAGGGCCCCGATCTGAGCAGCGGGCCGGTGGCTGCAGGGCGGGGTGTAGGGGGCGTGCAGCCAGCCTCGAGCACCCTGCCTCCCTTTGGGGCTAAAGAAGACCCCTCCAGCCTGTGTTTTTGGCAGCCCTAAGGAACTCTTTCTGCACTACCCAGCCCCAGCCCCAGCCCCTGCTCCCTTTTTTTGCTTCTGAATCCTTCTGAGAATCAGAAAGAGAGGAGATCACGAGCAGGACGCCCTCTCCGAAGAGCCCAGAAATGGTGGTGGAATTTAGCAAGCTCCCAGGTTGGCCTGCTGCAGGGGTGAAGCCTGCAGGAGTGCACAGAAATGCAGGCCAGAGCCCAGGTGGTCTGGGGTTTGGACTCAGAACACCAGCCGCTGCCAGTCCCAGGACCCTGGACTAGTCGCCCCTTAGGGAGCCTCAATTTCCTCTGCCTTCCAGTGGGAATAATGACACCTTCCAGCCAAGCTTGTGGCATTGTGAAGATCAAACGAGGTCTGTGTATGGGGCAATGCCTTGGGAGGCTTCAAAGCCCACACTACCCAAGGGTTTTTTTTTTTTTTTTTTGACACAATTTCACTCTGTCGCCCAGGCTGGAGTGCAGTGGCGCAATCTCGGCTCACTGCAAACTCTGCCTCCCGGGTTCAAGTGATTCTCATGCCGCATCGTCCTGAGTAGCTGGAATTACAGGCGCCCGCCACAACGCCCGGCTAGTATTTGTACTATTAGTAGAGATGGGGTTTTGCCATGTTGGCTAGGCTGGTCTCAAACTCCTGACCTCAAGCAATCTGCCTGCCTTGGCCTCCCAAAGTGCTGGGATTACAGGTGTGAGCCACCGCACCTGGCCCCAAGGTCTTAATCTAATAAAATTTGTTTATGGGAAAGAGGAAAAGATAAGCATCCCTAGGAATGTCTATGCCTTCTGGAGAGGCTCCTCCTTCTGGCCCAGCGGCTTCTCCTCCTGCGTCTCCTGCAGCTGTCCCTGGACGCTGGGGGCCCTTCTGAGCAATGCCCCCCTCAGCTTGCTGGAAGGATGAGCTGGGGATGCTGTCTCCCCCGAGGGAAGCCCCGAGGCTGAGGCAGAAGCCCAGCCCAGACACCGCTTTGGAGGACGGCCCTTGAGGACGTCCTGGCCACTTACGAGCCAGCAAGCGCCTTTCCCTTTCGGGGCCTAGCCCCCAAGTCCGAGAGGTCCTGTCAGGGTGGGGCGTGCAGGTGCTACTGCAGACCCACAGTCTCCATCGTCCCATTTGACAAACATATCATGACCCTTTTGTCTGTGCCAGATACATGTGGACATCAAGATTCAGACTCAGGGCCGGGTGTGGTGGCTCATGCCTATAATCCCAGCATTTTGGGAGGCCAAGGCGGGCCGATCACCTGAGGCTGGGAGTTCAAGACCAGCCTGACCAACATGGCAAAACCTCGTCTATCCTAAAAATACAAAAATTAGCTGGGCCTGGTGGCATGTGCCTGTGATCCCAGCTACTTGGGAGGCTGAGGCTGGAGAATCGCTTGAACCCAGGAGACGGAGGTTGCAGTGATCTGAGATAGCGCCACTGCACTCCAGCCTAGGCCACAGAGCGAGACTCTGTCTCAAAATATATATATAAAACATAAATAAGTAAAAAATAAAAAATTCAGACTCAGAAAACCAGGCTTCTGAGCAAGGAGTTCAGTGTGGGGCACAGACCAGGAAACATCACATGGGTCTCAAGTGATGCAGAGGAGGGAGCAATAAACTTTGCCAGGCAATTAGGACAGGGATGTGCTAGCAAGGTTTTGAAGGATGAGTAGGAGTTTGCCAGGGGAGGAAAGTGAGCTCATTTGTTTAGGTTCCTCTGTAAAGTGGGGACCTTGTTTGGTGGCTTTTTGTAAGGTACTGAGAACAGGGCCTGGCACAGGATGCCATTTAAGTGTTGGGTGGATACAGTGATGATGATGGCAGTAATAACACGCTATCTAAGCCCACAGCCTCTCTGCCTCCTACAGGCAGCACCTTGAAGGTGTCTGAAACCCAGAACTTCAGGTCTCCAGGGTCATTTATTCTGTTTAAATTCAGAGGTTCTTCTGCCTCCAGGCAGCTCCTGGTCTGGGCCTTGACTCTGAATTCCCACTGGGTGCTCCAGTTGTGAAACCCGGTAGCAGTCTATATCCCAAGTGTTTTCCCTGGAGAGGCTGGCCCCAGCCTCTCATAGGAAGAACATGGGCTGGACATGGTGGCTCACGCCTGTAATCCCAGCACTTTGGGAGGCCGAGGCGGGTGAATCGCTTGAGCTCAGGAGTTGGAGGCCAGCCTGAGCACCACGGTGAAACCCTGTCTCTACCAAAAAACAAAAACTTATCCGGATGTGGTGATGCATGCCTGTGGTCCCAGCTGCTCAGGAGGCTGAGTCAGGAGGATCGCTTGAGTCTGGGAGGCGGAGGTTGCAGTGAACCAAGATTGTGCCATTGCACTCCAGCCTGGGCAACACAGTGAGACCCTATCTCCAAAAAAAAAAAAAGAAAGAAAGAAGTCGGTGTTCTTGGAGGCATGCTGACCAAGACAGATAAAAACGTTTTTCTTTTTAAAATAAATAAATAAATAAAATGTAAAAAAAGAAGAAGCCAGGCATGTTGGCTCACACCTGTAATCCCAGTATTTTGGGAGACCAAGGTGAGTTGAGACCAGCCTGGCCAACAACATGGTGAAACCCCATCTGTACTAAAATACAAAAATTAGCTGGGCGTAGTGGCGGGCGCCTATAATCCCAGCTACTCAGAAGGCTGAGGCAGAAGAATTGCTTGAATCCGGGAGGCAGAGGTTGCAGTGAGAGGAGATTGCGCCACTGCACTCCAGCCTGGGTGACAGGGCAAGACTACGTCTCGAAAAAAAAAAAGGAAGAAGAAGAAGAAGAAGAAGAAGAAGAAGAAGAAGAAGAAGAAGAAGAAGAAGAAGAAGAAGAAGAAGAAGAAGAAGAAGAAGAAGAAGAAGAAGAAGAAGAACAAGAAGAAGAGGAAGAGGAAGAGGAAGAGGAAGAGGAAGAGGAAGAGGAAGAAGAAGAAGAAGAAAAGAAGAAGAAGAAAGAAGAAGAAGAAGAAGAGGAAGAAGAAGAAGAAGAAAAGAAGAAGAAGAAAGAAGAAGAAGAAGAAGAAGAAGAAGAAGAAGAAGAAGAAGAAGAAGAAGAAGAAGAAGAAGAAGAAGAAGAAGAAGAAGAAGAAGAAGAGGAAGAAGAAGAAGAAGAAAAACACGGGCCTCTCTGGGTGGCTCTCTGAGCCCTGCCCTTTGGTTTTTCATTTTTCTGGGAGTAGCCACAGTGGCTGCTTGGAGCCCACTCAATGCCATGTGGCGCGGCTAGCCCCAGAGTGTCCTGGATCCCTGACCTTGTGTGTGCCTGGAGGGCAGCCCCTCAGGCACTCTGAGTGTGTGGTGGGCCAGCCCGGAGACGCTGTACAATGGAGCATTGCAGTGGATGGGAGCAGGACTCAGCACCTCCCAGGCTCCCGAACGGCCAAGAGCAAACCCCGACCGCCATCCTCCTAAATTCATTTCCTGGGAAGGATCCCAGGAGGAGCTGGAGTTTGCTCCTCCCAAGGATAGTAAGTTCAGAAAAAGAGATCCAGGTAGAAGACCTGGGACACGGGTGGAAGACAGGGCTACAGTTCTGCTACTTGTTTGTGGGCCTAGGAAAATGACCTCACCTCTCTGAGCCTCCAAACCTGCCCTCCCAAACAGGCATGATTATAATATTCACATCTTGCCAATGACACAATTCTGAGAATTCGCCCAGTCTAGCAAAAGCACTTTGCATGCATTAATGCATGTAATCCCTTACCAGCTCTCCGTGGCAGGTGCTGCTGTGACCCCACAGGCTCAGAAAGGTTCATTCGCTTGCTCAAGGCCACACAGATGGAACTGAAAACCAGGCTTCACTGGCATCAAACCCTGAGGTCTTGACCCTATGCTACGCCACCTTCCTCAGCGGATCCCAGGCAGCTTGCAGGCAGTCAAGGGCTTCCTGAGACCCAGAAGTCTTGCTCTTATTCCTTCAGCACTCACTCGCCCTTGCTCTGTGCAGGACAGTGTATTGGGTTCTGAATGTGGACCCTGGAGACACAGTGAACTCTGCCCTGGGGCTTTCCTGCCACAGGAATAGGACGGGTGGTGCTGTGTCCTCTGGTCCCTTGCTTGATCCCAGCACATAGTAGGCGTTCAATAAATGCACATGGGCTGGGCTCCGTGGCTCACGCCTATAATCTCAGCAGTTTGGGAGGCCAAGGCAGGCAGATCACTTGAGGTCAGGAGTTCGAGACCAGCCTGGCCAACATAGCAAAACCCTGTCTCTACTGAAAATACAAAAAAATTAGCTGGCCCTGGTGGCAAACACCTGTAGTCCCAGCTACTCAGGAGGCTGAGGTGGGAGAATTGCTTGAACCTGGGAGGCGGAGGTTGCAGTGAGCTGAGATCACACCACTGCACTGCAACCTGGGCGATAGAGCAAGACTCCGTCACAAAAAAAAAAAAAAAAAAAGTATGTTGGATAAATAAGAAAAGAGGACGGGAACAGGAGCAGCTCAGCTGAATGGAGGAAGGTGGGGCTGCAAACTCGCTCTAGAGGACCTCAGAAAAGAACCCTGGGCTTTGGGCCGGGCGCAGTGGCTCACGCCTGTAATCCCAGCACTTTGGGAGGCTGAGGTGGGCGGATCACCTGAGCTCAGGAGTTCGAGACCAGTCTGGCCAACATGGTGAAACACCATCTCTACTAAAATTACAAAACATTAGCCAGGCATGGTGGCAGGCACCTGTAATCCCAGCTACTCGGGAGGCTGAAGCAGGAGAATCGCTTGAACCGGGGAGATGGAGGTTGCAGTGAGCTGATATCGCGCTATTGTACTCTAGCCTGGGCAACAAGAGCAAAACTCCATCTCAAAAAACCCTGGGCTTGGCCAAAGATGAAGGCTGAGGAGGCCCAGGCCGAGGGAGGAGGCCAGGGTGCAGGTTAGGATGGAGGACTCCACACTGAAAGCCAGGGCGGCCTTCAGGGCGGTGCAGAATTCACTGGCACCTCCAGCCAGGGCCAGGGTGAGGATGGGGACAGGACATGCACCAGGTACCAGGAAGGACCACATTCCTCTCTCCCCTGGCGCAAAGGAGAGGCTGTCTTTGAGTGCTGGGCTCGCCATGCCTGCAGAGTTCACCCAGCATGGGCTCTGCTGCTGGCCTGTCTTGTTCTCAGGAGAAGCCAGGACTCAGGCATTCAGACCACAGCCAGCGCTCCCTGGACACTAGGCACACTCCACCCCAGGCAAGTCTCGGGACCTTGCAGCGGAGCTGCTGCTGTACCTGTTTCTCAGAAGCAGAAACAGAGGCTCAGAGGGGCGCCGTGACTTTCTGCTGAAGGGCAGAGCTGCAGCCCAGCGCTCCCCTTCTGCTGTGCTGGTTCCTGGGGGGAGCGCTGTCTCCCGACCAGATCTGGGCCCCTCTTCGTGCTGCCCAGGCAGTGTCCACACAGAAGCCTTCACTGCATCTGCTTGGCCCCTTGGGAAGGGCTGGGTCAAGGCCACCCTTGCTGCCTTCTCTTCCTTTTCTTTCCCAGGAATTGACTTTTCTGTTTGGAGCTGAGAAACGGGTCCCCTGAGGATGCCAGAAGCGAGGGGATCTTCCAGCCGACCTCCTCCTCTCGCGTTGCTCATGCAGGCAGCGAACAGTTTTGCTTGTTCCCCGTGGGTCACCCTCGGAGCCAGGCTCTGAAGGTAGGAGGCAGCGCGATGGAGGGAAAGGCAGGGTCACACTGGCTGGCATCAGTGACGCCCTTGTGTATGCTGGCACTGCCTAACCTCCTTTAGCCCCTCATCCCTGCAGTCCTCACTCTGAGACGGAGGGTCTGTGCTCATCACCACTTTACAGATGAAGACACCGGGGCTCAGGGCAGCTAAATGCACATTGAGGCCACAGGTCAAGCCCAAGTCCATTGGGCTCCCACACATGCTGTGCTCAGCCCCACAGCCCCTGCCTCCCAGGAATTCCAAGAAAGGGAGGGAGAAATAGAGTGGCTACAGCCCATGGGCTTCCAGGACCCCGGCCTGAGGTGCCAGCTGCCAGTGCTTCCCCAAGGGGGGACTCTGGGATGGATTTCCCAGGGGGGATCTGGGGGTACCTTGTGCAGAGCAGATGGAGCGGGGGCTCCAAGGAGGAGAAGATGGGCCCTGGGGAGGGAGGAATGCCATCTCCAGGCTCGGGGCTGCAGACCAGAGGAGTGGGAACTGGCAAGGGGAAGGCTGACAGCAAGGACGCCTGGGCCCCGGGGTCCCCCCTTCTCTCACAGGCATCGGGCAGCTCTTTCACTAAGAGAGTGTAGTCTAGGCAACATAGGGAGACCCTGTCTCTACAAAAAAAATGAAAAATCAGGCTGGGCGCAGTGGCTCACACCTGTAATCCCAGCACTTTGGGAGGCTGAGACAGGAGGATCGCTTGAGCCGAGGGGTTCAAGACAAGCCTGAGCAACATGGTGAAACCCCATCTCTACTAAAAGTACGAAAATTAGCCGGGCATGGTGGTGCAGGCCTATAGTCCCAGCTACTTGAGAAGCTGAAGCTCACTTGAGCCTGGGAGGCAGAGGTTGCAGTGAGCCAAGATCGTGCCACTCCACTCCAGCCTGGGTGACAGAGTGAGGCTTTGTCTCCAAAACAATAAAGATAAAAGGAAAAAAAAAATAGAACTAAGAGAGTGATGCTCAGATTTGGGCATCTCCAGTATTTCTCACTGGGACTCCCCTGCCTTTTTTTTTTTTTTTTTTTTTGGGACAGGGTCTCACTCTGTCCCCAGGCTGGTGTGCAGTGGTACAATTGTGGCTCACTGCAGCCTTTCAGCCTCTGCCTCCCAGGCTCAAGCAATCCTCCCACTCAGCCTCCCAAAGGGCTGGGGTCACAGGTGCAAGCCACCACACCAGGCCAGTCTGTGTTTTCATGTCCCTCTTCCCCATGTCTGTCTGGAAGCCTCTGGCTGGCACCTTGTAAGTAAGCACTCAGCACACATTTGTAGACTGATTGGGCCAAAAACTGAGCAAGTGGATGGATAAATGAACAAAGTGGTAACTTGACTAGGACACGGGACTCCTTGATCAATCCCCAGGGTCCAGCTCCCCTATGGAGCCCAGATAACTGGGGTAGCCAGCAATGACCTCTGTGCCAAGGGCAGGAGGCCAGGGAGGGGGTGGCAGCTGCTCGTCCTGGCTTCCAGGCCAGCGGAGACAGAGCTTCCCATCGAGTCTAAGCTGTTCTGGATGGCCTGTCCCTGGCAAGGTGGCCCCTCCATCCCACCCTCCTCCTCCTCTCCCATGCCAAGCAGATCTGCGATGGGGAGCGGCCATCCCTCCAGTCCCCGGCTCAGGACAGGGCTCTTCAGATGGAGGGGTGTCTGCAGGCCTTCACGAAAGGGACTATACACACGGGAGGCTTTTCTCCTTCCCCTCGTCCTCTCCCCTTACACCAACAATGTCTCTGCAGAGGGGGCACCAGCAGAACTGTGACCAGCAGGACTGTGATGGCTTTCCCAGGGCCACATCTCTCCTTGTTTTCTCTGAAAACATTCCCCTGTCCAAAACGAATGAAGACAATTGACCTAGCCAAGGTTACCTTGGTCTTCCTGGCCCAGTGTCGGTTCCCAGCTTATTTTTACGAGCTGTTTAATCTGTACACTGTCCTCTGTTCTCAATAAATGGGGCTGCGCATTCCAGGATGGCCTCAAATGATAACACCAGCCGTCTAGACGGAGGCCAGCCCACTGACACTATCATAAATAAAAATAGCTTTGTATTCCAGTCTCTTGCCAGAGCCTGGGAGGGGCCGGCACATTCCCTGCAGGCTGGCTGTGCCAGAGCTCACCCAGTCTCCCTGCCTGGCTCTGCCCCCCACCCCATGCCCGGGGGAGCCTGGCAGAGCCCGCACCGCCTGTGGGCAGGAGGGAGGAGGCGGGTGTTCCTGGAATGGCCCGCCGGGGCCGCGTTGGTGAAGCATCCGTCCTATCTCTCCTTGTAGCTCCCCATTCCACGTGGCCTGAGGAAGCTGCTTGAGCAATGGATACCCAGGTGGTCATCTGGGGCTTTACTTTGTTTTTGTTTTTGTTTTTTTAAGGCAGAGTCTCACTCTGTTGCCCAGGCTGGAGTGCTGAGGCATGATCTCAGCTCTCTGCAGCCTGTGCCTCCCTCAAGCAATTCTCGTGCCTCAGTCTCCCACGTAGCAGGGACTACAGGCGCGCACGACCATGCCCAGCTAATTTTTTATATTTTTAGTAGAGACGGGGTTTTTCATGTTGCCCAGGCTGGTCTCGAAGCCCTGGCCTCAAGTGACCCACCCGCTTCAGCCTCCCAAAGTGCTGGGATTACAGGCATGAGCCACCGCGCCGAGCCTTGGGGTTTTAACTTTGAACTCCAAAGTCAGGGCTCTACCCACTGTTCCCTGGGCCTCCACCTGCCCTGGGACAAGCTGCAGGACCCAGACCCGGGACTGTCTGGGATTACACCCAAGACAAAAGGTGCTCAGCCCAAGAAACGAAGGCTCACGGTGGGGATTTTCAGTTGCTCGCCCCTCCTCTCATGGTCCTCGCTCCCTCCGTTGCTCATTCACTGACTGCTCCTTTATTTGCTCCTTGAACGCTGAATGCCTGCCCTTGAGGAGCCGCATAGGGTGGGCTCGGGTCTCAGGGCAGCAGACGGGCAGAGGGAGTGGGGTGTCCCGAGCTCAGTGGCCATGGCGCTGCTACACACGTTATGTGGGTGTGCCAGGGTGTGCAGGGTGTGCTGGCATCTCCCTGTGTGTCCAGGCCAGTGTGGAGCTTCCTGCTCCAGGCCCCAGGCCCAGGCCCACGTCTCCACACTCACCCATATGCTATCAATCGATTAGTTTACATCTACACTGAGAATGGCGCCCTGGTGGGTGAGATACCCTCGTGCAGTACACAACCTGAATACCTGTTCAAGGCAGCCCTGCACCACCTTCCCTCCCTTCCCCATTCGGATGGAGTCTCACGAACAAAAATCCTTGCTGCCCTTTGGGTCAGTAGAGTCTTCATTTCGGCCTCTCCTATGGGTGCAGGGAGCCACGGGGCACAGTGGGTGAGCAGAAGAAGGAGAGTTACACAGAACAAAGAGGATTCTGTAAGATGGAACTGGCTGAAGGTAGGGAATAGGGCCGTGGGGTGGATATGACTCAGCACACCGTATGTGCCCTATAGATGGGGTGGAGCTTCTGTTTTCATTACGAGTGACCAGGGGACCAGGTCCCTGCCATGCAGGCCTCTAATCCGGTGCTCTGGCCCATCCTGGAGGGGAGGCTTCCCGAGTGGGATCTGATAACACCACACTGACTCCCTGATCCACAGCCCTGGGGCTCTCCAAACACTGCCCCCCACGTCACAGACAGCAGGGCCCTAGAGAGCCGAGCCAGAGAAAAATGGGGGCCATGGGCTGATCCTCGGAGGGTCAACGCCAGCACACCACATCCTGAGAAGCACCTGAGCCCCTCCCCTGCTCAACAACAGCCAGGAAGACGCAGGGGTCCTTCTGTCGGGATCTCTGCTGACCTTCTTAATCTAAACGGCTTATTTATTTATTATTTACTTTGAGGCAGAGTCTCGCTCTGTTGCCCAGACTGTAGTGGTGCAATCTCGGCTCACCGCAACCTCCATCTCCTGGGTTCAAGCAATTGTCCCGTCTCAGCCTCCCGAGTAGCTGGGACTACAGGGGTGTGCCACCACACCTAGCTAATTTTTGTATTTTTAGTAGAGTCAAGGTTTCGCCATGTTGGCCAGGCTTGTCTTGAACTCCTAACCTCAGGTGATCCACTCACCTCAGCCTCCCAAAGTGCTGGGATTACAGGCATGAGCCACTGCACCCAGCCTAAATGGAATCTTTAGATCCGAATGTTCAGTAAGGAATTCCCGAAATCATGCCAAGCAGATCTTCGATGGGGAGGGGCCATGCTGCCAGTCCCCGGCTCAGGACAGGGCTCTTCAGATGGAGGGGTGGCTGCAGGCCTTCACGAAAGGGGCTATACACACTGGAGGCTTTTCTCCTTCCCCTTGCTCTCTCCCCTTACACCGACAGTGCACAAAGCAAGAAGAAAATGCCTCTCTGCCCAAGTATTCAATAGTAATGATGTTAGAAGAGGAGCGAGTGAGAGACTCCTGTGGCCCCAGCTTCTACCCACGTCATGACACAGAGACTGATCACCAGGCCAGGTGTCCCCTCACCTGTGGGGGCCGTGGAACCAGCTTTGCTGCGCCCCCAACTTCCTGCCCCACCAGATGTCTCCCCGTCCCAGCTACAAGGAGGGGAGTCAGAGAAAATACTGGGAGGCGCAAGTGGGTTACGGAACAAGGAAGGGCGAAGGAAAGAAGGGAAGACCAGCCATTCATCCCTCCTCCCCAGGGACAGGAATGGAGGGAAGAACGGGGGTGAAGATGGCCCCTCTAGAAAGGACCAGGACCAGGGCAGGACCAAACCGGCAGGTCTCTTGACTTGTCACCAACCCTCCCTTCCCCAACACACAGGAAGAGCTAAAACAGAAGCAGAAGGGAAGAATGAAGAAGAGACTAGAGCATTTCAATACACAGGCCTGAGCATTTTACATTTGAAAATGATGGGGGCCGGGCGCAGTGGCTCATGCCTGTAATCCCAGAACTTTGGGAGGCCGAAGCGGGTGGATCACTTAAGGTCAAGAGTTCGAGACCAGCCTGGCCAACACGGGGAAACCCCGTCTCTACTAAAAACACAAAAAAAAAATTAGCCGGGCATGGTGGCACACACCTGTAATCCCAGCTACTTGGGAGGCTGAGGCACAAGAATCGCTTGAACCCAAGAGACAGAGGTTACAGTGAGCCGAGATTGCACACCACCGCACTCCATCCTGGGTGACAAAGTGAGTCTCTGTTTCAAAAAAAGAAAGAAAGAAAGAAAGAAAGAAAGAAAGAAAGAAAGAAAGAAAGAAAGAAAGAAAGAAAGAAAGAAAGAAAGAAAGAAAGAAAGAAAGAAAATGATAGGAAAATCTGTGAGTCAAAGAACAGGGAAGAGAAGTTTGACCTTGCACAGCTGGCAGGCAGGGACAGGAGGAAAGATCTAAAGACTCCAGGCTATTCCATAAACCAGCTCCGAAAGCCCCATGCAAAGCCCGCCAGAACACTCCACCTCATTTAATGCTGACAGCATTCCTACGAGGTTGCAGTTCTGTCCTCTTTTTTATAGAGGGGGAAACTGAGGCACAAAAGGGGAAAGGCTTGACCAAAGCATGACTCACAGCTGCAGGAGGCAGGGCCAGGGTTCAGACAGAGACTGTTCTGACTCCAAGCTGCGCCTTGTCCCCTTCGGCCTCTCTGTGCCCCTCACTGCCTGGTACTGTGTTAGCTCAAGACGTGTTTATTCAATGCACGATCTGGAATAAACAAAGCCCTCCCAGCTCGCACATCAGCCACTCAAACAAGCATTTGTTGAGGATGTTGAGGGTGACAAAGGCAGCATTCGGCCAGCCACCCTGACTTCCTGGGCCTCCAGGCTGGCCAGGCACAAGCTGATCTGAGAGGAGACAAAAGGGAAACATCCACAGACAGGAGAATTGTCGAGTGCCCTGCTCCGCGGCACCCCTGGGGAAGCTCAGAGACTGGGGTTTTAGATATGGGCATGGCACTTGCTGAATATCTCCTAAGGCCTGGATAATCTGCTCACATCCGAAGTCCCACTAGAGCCTCTCAAAAAAGGGGAGCAGGCCCCCTTTTTACAGCAGGAGAAGCTGAGGCCCAGAGGGTTCAAGGGCGGTCCAGGGTCACATAGCCTGATTACAGTAGGCAGGGTTCCTCCAGAGCCTCTGTGGGGAGCATCTGGGGCCACAGTGCCTAAAGCTGGAAGGGCACACTTTGAAGCAACAGCTTGGCCAGCCGGGGTGGAGCTGAGTCATCGGTCCCTGGGGAAGGTTTATGGTGTTGAAGTCCTTGGGACCAGGTCGGGGGTGAGGACTAAACTCTGACCTTTTTTCTCTCTTGCCCAAATTCCTATCTAAGGGGCCTAGGGAGTGTGAAAGGAAAATAAATCTTGGGAACCCAAAATCACTAAGCTAAAGGGAAAAGTCAAGCTGGGAACTGCTTAGGGCAAACCTGCCTCCCACTCTCTCTATTCCTTAAAAAAAACAGCTACCAAGATTAAAAAAAGAAAGAAAGAAAGAAAGAAAAAAAGCTAAATGGCCGGGCGTGGTGGCTCACGCCTGTAATCTCAGCACTTTAGGAGGCCGAGGCGGGTGGATCACAAGGTCAGGAGATCAAAACCATCCTGGCTAACATGGTGGAACCCCGTCTCTACTAAAAATATAAAAAATTAGCTGGGCATGGTGGCAGGCACCTGTAGTCCCAGCTACTCGGGAGGCTGAGGCAGGAGAATGGCGTGAACCCGGGAGGCGGAGCTTGCAGTGAGCCAAGATCGTGCCACTGCACTCCAGCCTGGGCAACAGAGCGAGACTCCGTCTCAAAAAAAAGAAAAAAAAGCTACATACCTCCCTCACAATTTGTCCACAAGGAATTTCCTTGTGGACAAAGGACAGACCGAACTCAGTCATCCTCTGCTCACTGAGATCAATGCATGTCTGATTGCTTCCTTTGGAAAGACTCATCAGAAACTCAAAAGAATGCAACCATTTGTCTGTTAATCTACCTGTGACCTGCAAGCCCCCTCCCCACTTTGAATTGTCCCACCTTTCCAGACCAAACCAATGTACATCTTACATATATTGACTGATGTCTCATGTCTCCCTAAAGTGTATAAAACCAAGCTGTGCCCTGATCACCTTGTATAATAAACATGTCGTCAGGACCTCCTGAAGCTGTGTCACAGGCGTGTCCTAACCTTGGCAAAAGAAACTTCCTAAATTAAGACTTGTCTCAGACACTCTTTGGTTTACAGGAGTCACACCCTAGAAACCGTAGAATTTCATCAGATGGGTTTTAGTTAACCCAATATAATGTGGCTTACTTTTCAACCTGACTCCAACATAACATCACATGACAGATAAAGAAACAGATAAAGAAGGAAATCCGTCAAGCGCAATGACTCATGTCTGTAATCTCAGCACTTTGGGAGGCTGAGGCAAGAGGATCGCTTGAGCCCAGGAGTTCAAGACCAGCCTGGGCAGCATGGTGAAACCCTGTATCCACAAAAAAATAAAATAAACAGCCAACATGGTGGTCCCAGCATGTCTGTAGTCCCAGCTACTCGGGGAGGCTGAGGTAGGAGGATGGATTGAGCCTGGGAGGTGGAGGCTGCAGTGAGCCCTAATCACCCACTGCCCTCCAGCCTGAGTGGGGAAATTTGCATCTGTAAAGAATTTCTATTAACATAACTAAATTTTTACCTCCTTCTATGCCTTCCCAATCTTGAAGAAATTAACTGAAAGTCTTGCACATTTTAAGGGTCGGAGTAGGAAACATTTGCCATCTACTGTCTCTAAGGGCACTCACCCAGGAAACTTCATTAGAAGCTTGGTCTCCACAACCCCTTATCTTAACCCAGACATTCCTTTCTACTGATTCCAGGTTTTTTGATGATATAACTCTTTCAACCAATTGCCAAGCAGAAAATCTTTGAGTTCACCTGTGACCTGTAAGCCACGCCCCCACTGCCCCACACTCCCATCCTTCAAGTTGTCCCACCTTTCTGGACTGAACCAATGCATTCCTCACATGTGTTGCTGATGACTCTTATGTCTCCCTAAAACGCATAAAACCAAGCTGTAACCCAAACACCTTGGGCACAGGTTCTCAGGACCTCCTGGGCTATGTCTTGGTCATGGTCCTCACATTTGGCTCAGAATAAATCTCTTCAAATATTTTACAGAGTTTGGCTTTTTCAACAGAGGGACGATTCCCATGTGGCAGCCTGTGTCTTCTCCATCCAACACAAAACATACAGGTGCTTGCATGTCCCTCCCCAAACAGCTTCTGACTGTCCCCTTACCCCTCCTCAGCCTGGGAGGACCCCTGCTGAAACTGCCTTTGCCAAATTATGACTGAGAAAGTACAAGAGATCTAACTTAACCAACTCCATCTTGCTTCTAGCCTCCAAGCTGTCCTTGTTCATTCCTGGGTGTAGGCTGAACTAACGTTGAGAGAAATTTAGTTTATAGTTTAAACAAAGATGGTAACAGCCCTTTCCCAAAGCAGACCTCCTTCTTGCCTGGGGACTAGACTGCCTTTGCAGGACTAACATTAGCCACAGGATTAGAAATGATGGTTTAGGAGTCATGTATCTGGAGTCTACAAGATTCTGTCCCTTCCTAAACTGCTCCTAAGATCAGTGCTTGAGGCCGGGCACCGTAGCTCATGCCTGTAATCCCAGTACTTTGGGAGGCTGAGACGGTTGGATCACCTGAAGTCAGGAGTTGAAGACCAGCCTGGCCAACATGGTGGAACTCTGTCTCTACTAAAAATACAAAAATTAGCCCAGCGTGATGGTAGGCACCTGTAATCCCAGCTATTTGGGAGGCCGAGGCAGGAGAATGGCTTGAACCTGGGAGTTGGAGTTTGCAGTGAGCCAAGATCTTGCCACTGCACTCCAGTCTGGGCAACAGAGCAAGACTCTGTCTCAAAAAAAAAAAAATCATCAGTGCTTGAAATATTTTGCTGACCCTGCACTTGATGAATTAGCTGGCACCAGCCAGATCGATAAGCTGGCTCCTCTGATCTTGTGGCCCTCACCCAGGAACTGAGTCAGTGTAACAGGACAGCCTTAACTCCCTCTCATTTCATCTCTGGCCAATCAGCACTCCTGGCTCACTGGCTTCCCCCACCCACCAAGTTATCCTTAAAAACTCTGTTCCCTGAATGCTCAGGGTGACTGATCTGAGTTAATAAAACTCTGGTCAGCACAGCCGGCTCTGCGTGAATTACCCTTCCTCTGTTGCAATCCCCTGTCTTGATGAATCGTCTCTGTCTAGGCAGCAGGCGAGGTGAACCCCTTGGACAGTTACACTGCGACATGGAAGAAGAAGCCCCACTCCCACGTCCACTCTCCCCCTTCCCCTCAGTTGACCAATTAAAGTTCTGTCTGCCTTCCCTGGTACACTAGAGCTTTGGAGCCCAGGCTGCACCTGTTCTTCCCAGAAGTCTCGGAGGTACCCTGATTGTCCTCTGGGAAACCACCTTTCAGACGTGTGACCCAGTCCACCAGTGTCTTCCCTGAGACCTTCGCAGGCACTGTGGGGAAAGCAACTCTCTTTCTGCTGAGACTCTGGAGCTGGTAGGATGAGGGTCTGGAGACACCGGGAGGCATCATAGCCCCACTGCTGCAAAAGGAACCAGCTCCTGGGGGAGACAGGGCATTGAGACGGGGGATGCGCCTATTCCAGGCCGGCACGTGCACACCTGAATCCAGAGGTGCCTCAGGCCAGGCCACCCCCAGGACCTTGAGGCACAGGAGCCAATACATTCTCTCTTTTGCTGAAGCCAGTTGGAGCTGGGGTTTCTCTCACCTGCAGCAACCAAGCAGTCAGACCCCCCTCCTCCTGAAGGACCCGAAGGACCCCTCCCAGAGACAGAACTGGCTTTCCTGAGACCCTGAGAGAGGGAGGACATTGCCCATGGCATTGAAGCCCCGTGACCAAGAGCACAAGTCTTGAGGCCAACTGTGGCCCCATCTCAGCTGCAAGGCCTCGGGCAAGCACCTTGGCCTCCTGGGGCCTCTGTCCCTTCCTTTCAAGTGGGAATGACAGTAATTGTGAGGATGGAAGGAGATGGAGTCGGTGCTCCATGCCAGTCACTGTACCCATCAGTGTCCCAACAGGAAATGAGGGCACCTTCAGGATAATTCCAGGAGGGCTTATTTACAAGGTGGGGCCCTGGGGGAGCCCCAAAAGAGAAGTGGCAAATGAAGGAAACCAGGGCTGGCGATGGCACGCTGTCTCCACTCCTAGGCCCAAAAGGACGATGGTGGGGAGCAATTACCCAAACCAGAATGCAAGCCGGGCACAGCAGGACAGCCTCAGGGAAGCAGTGCCTTCAGTCAAGGGACACGGCCAGTCCAAGGGGCCCTTGCATCGGGTTGACACATATCCCCAAAGATTCACACCCACCCAGAATCTCAGAATGGGACCTTATTTGAAAATAGGTTCTTTGCTGATGTAACCAGTTAAGGATCTAGAGATGAAGTCATCTTGGTTTTAGGGCGGTTCCCTAAATCCAATGGCGGGTGTCCCTATAAGAAGAGGAGAGGGCCAGGTGCAGTGGCTCATGCCTGAACACTTTGGGAGGCTGAGGCAGGCAGATCGCTTGAGGTCAGCAGTTGGAGACCAGCCTGGCCAACATGGGGAAACCCCATCTCTACTAATAATACAAAAATTAGCCAGGCGTGGTGGTGCATGCCTTTAGTCCCAGCTTTGGGAGGCTGAGGCATGACAGTAGCTTGGACCTGGGAGGCAGAGGTTGTAGTGAGTAGTGAGCCAAGACTGCACCACTGCACTCCAGCCTGAGTGACAGAGCGAAACTGTCTAAAAAAAGAAGAAGAAGAGGAAAGGACACAGAGAGAGAGGGAGGAAGGTAGAGCCAGGATCTGGAGGGACAAGAGAAAGGTAAAAGAGAAGAGTTACTGTTGCAGTGACATCCCACCCAGATGTCTACAGGAGGTCTGTGGCTCTTCTGTTCCTACTTCATCCACAGAGACCCTGATGGCCCCTTGTCTGGCTACCTGGCTGTCACACTGGCTGCTGAGAACGTGGGCATCTTGGTCTATTTCCTCCCTGCTGGTTATCACATGTGCATCCACGAGATTTCTCCAGAGACCCACCCTTGCTTTCTTCTCCCATGCCTACACGCTGTTCTAGACCATCTTGGAACAAAACATCAGGAAACAGGGTCTCCATTGGCAGGAGAGAGAACCAAGGTAGGTGTTCACCAGGCAGGGGCAAAGCGAGGAGATTTGCAACAGTTTTGCTTAAATCATCTTTTCCTAGCTCCTCCACCAAATGCCAAACCCCGAGCTCCTCAACCACCCCTTGCCAGCGTCCAGGAAAGCAGTGAACACGCCCCCAACTGGCTTTGTGATCGCCAGCTCCAGTGGCTCCCGCTGAGTGCCAGGAACTGTGTTCTGCACACGTTTCCTGATTACAGATTGCCAGGAAAAGGCTAAACGTGTCCACCGACTCTCTGGCCTCCAAAATTGCAGTTCTCCATTTTTTCCCATGCAGTAGACATAATAGATGGAAGACATTCATGCAAGAAGTATACTCCGATTTTAATGGAAGTTCCCAAAATAAAATTGTTCAGAGAGCAGTACAGTAGTTCATAATTACCCCCAACAAACACTAAATGGCAGTGACTGACATAAAGGTGGGCCGAGGGTCCCACACAGCTGGACGGAACTCCACCCTCTCTCCCATCTGAGAATAGGAATGGATGGAAGTGACATTTGGGTAGGGCTTTTGGGGTTGCAAGTAACAGAATCCTACCTCAAACGGAGTTAAGCAAAACAGGGGCGTTAGTGTTTTGTGTATCAGAAAAGCTCAAGATCAGTTTGACTGAAGCTCGACTAGGGTGGCCAGGGGGCACCCACCCTGTCATCTCTCTCAGCTCGGGGTCCCTGGTTTTCCTGCGTGGGGTCCATCTAGAGGTGGGCTCTCCCACCACAGTGCTCAGGCAGCTGCCAGCCCCTCCGGGCTTACACTGATCCTCAGCCACCTCTGAGGAAGGAGTGATTTTCTCTTTCCCACAGTGTCTGCAAATGTCCCTGAACAGAGCCCTGTTGACTCAAGGCCACCTGCACTGTGACCAGGGAGATGCCCTCTTCTAATTAATTATCTGTCACATGCACCGAGGAGCCGGGGCATGATGGGCCAGCTCTACCCAAACCCGGGACTGAGAGTAGGGAGTGGAGGTTCCCAAAAGAAGCTCCAGGAGCTGTCACCAGGAGAAGAGAAACCAATACCCAGCAGGGCAGGCAAGACCACGGGCGGCACCTGTGAGGTTCTTGCAGCTGCTGTAGCAAACAGCCACGAATCAATGCTTAAAACAACACAAATCTATTAACGTACAGTTCTGGAGTCCAGAAGTGCTGGAAGCAATGCGTCAGCTGGGCTGGTCCCTTCTGGAAGCTCTAAGGGAGAATCTGTTTCCTTCCACTTTCCCGCTTCTAAAGGCTGCCTGCATTCCTTGGCTCTTGGCCCCATCCTCCCTCTTCAAAGCCAGCAGAGCATAACATCTTCTGGTCTCTATTCCTTTCTATCTCTGTCTCTCTCTGACCCTGTTTCTATATGTGTGTGTGTGTCTCTCTCTCATCTGTCTCTCCCTTTCTCTCCCTCTCTCTTTCTGATCCTCCTGCCTCTAGCTTATAAGGACCCTTGGCATTACATTAGGACCACTTGGGTAATCCCATCTCAAGGTCTTTAATTGAATCATGGCTGCAAAATCCCTTTTGCTGTGTAAACATCTTCACAGGGCCATTATTCTATCTACCATGTCCTAGTGAGAATTAGCCTCACCTCCATCTGCATATGCTTATGGTGAAGCCCTAACTCTCACCCACAGCAAGTTATTCATCCCTGCCTCAGAGGGCAGTCTGGTAAGTCAGACCCCTGCAGTGGAGAAGCCTACCCCTGACCTTTGACCTATGCAAGCAGGGTCCAGCACTTGGTCCGGTGGCAGACAGAGAACCTTCCCCAGAAAGCACCAGGGGTTGCAGGGTCAGAGGCCAAGTGGCCAGACCCAAGGGGAACTGTGTCATTTCAGGTCACTGTCCTAGCTCTCCAGGAAGTCACAGGAAGGTAAAATCATGGAGAAGAATCCCTGGGCAGAGGAGAGAACTCCACCAGCCTGCTCACCTCCACTTGCATTGCGGTCTTGGGGCAGAATTCCAGGTCCAATACAGAGCCTTAAGATTTATTTTTAGGCCGGGCGTGGTGGCTCACACCAGTAATCTCAACACTTTGGGAGGCCGAGGCAGGCAGATCGTTTGAGGTCAGGAGTTCAAGACCAGCCTGACCAACATGGTGAAACCCCATCTATACTAAAAATACAAAAATTAGCCGGGCATGGTGGCACGCACCTGTAATACCAGCTACTCAGGAGGCTGAGGCAGGAGAATCACTTGAACCCAGGAGGCAGAGGTTGCAGTGAGCTGAGATCATGCCATTGCACTCCAGCCTGGGCAACAGAGCAAGACTCTGACTCAAGAAAAAAAAAACATTTATTTTTTGGTTGGGTGTGGTGGCTCACACTTGTAATCCCAAAACTTTGGAAGGACGAGGCAGAAGGATCACTTGAGCCAAGGAGTTCAAAAGCAGCCTGGGGACCGGGCGCTGTGGCTCATGCCGGTAATCTCAGCACTTTGGGAGGCTGGAGGCAGGCGGATCGTGAGGTCAGGAGATCGAGACCATCCTGGCTAAGACGGTGAAACCCCTTCTCTACTAAAAATACAAAAAATTAGCTGGGCTTGGTGGTGGGCGCCTGTAGTCCCAGCTACTCAGGAGGCTGAGGCAGGAGAATGGCGTGAACCTGGGAGGCAGAGCTTGCAGGGAGCCGAGATCCGGCCACTGCACTCCAGCCTGGGCTACAGAGCGAGACTCTGTCTCTAAACAAACAAAAAAAAATTTAAAAAAAAAAAAAAAAGAGCAGCCTGGGCAACATAGGGAGACACCATCCCTACCAAAAAAAAAAGAAGAAGAAAAAAAGAAAAAAAAAGATGTATTGTTTTTAAAAAGGTAAATGATTTCTGATATGAAAGGAATGGTGAATCCTGACACAGGCCACCCTTCCTAGAGCTGACATCAACAGGAGCGACTCCCTCTCCTCATTCCAAGAAACGTGGGATCATGGGGTCAGCAGGATTCTGGCTTCCCACCCCTGGACAGTTTGGGCCTTGGCAAAGGTACTGTTGACAAGGGGCTGGGCCCTGCCAAACACGTCCTGGGATGCTCTCAGCTACTCCCAGGAAGAGGAGAGGAAGGAAAATGCTGCCCAAAGACAGTGCCCAGCAGGCGTGCTGCCCCCAGCCAAGCTGCCATGCTGCCTACCCCACAAAAGCCTAGGGCCTCCCTGAGTCCTGGTAAACTGGAATCCACGGGGACTGAGGCCTCACGCAAGCTGAGTCCCCAGGCTTGGGCATGGCTCTTGCCCTTTCCTTTCCTTTTCTTTCCTGTCCTGTCCTGTCCTTTCCTTCTTTTTTCCTTCCTTCCTTCTTTTCTCTCTCTCTCTTTCTCTCTTTCTCTCTCTCTCTATTTCTCTCTGTCTCTCTATTTCTCTCTTTCTTTCTGACAGGATCTCACTCAGTCACCCAGGCTGGAGTGCAGTGGTGCAATCATGGTTCACTGCAGCCTCAACCTCCCAGGCTCAAGCGATCATCCTGCCTCAGCCTCCTGAGTAGCCGGGACCGCAGGCATGCACCGCCACACTCAGCTAATTTTCAATTTTTTTTGTAGAGACGGGGTTTCACTATGTTGCATAGGCTGGTCTCGAACTCCTGGACACAAACCATCCTCCCACCTTGGCCTCCCAATGTGTTGGGATTACGGGTGTGAGCCACCGCACCTGGCCTGGCCCTTGCCGTTTCTTTCCTCCGGGAGGAACAAGGGCCTTATGGGACCTGGGGCTTCCACTTCCCTAGGTGGAAACCTCAGCCTGGGCTTGGTCAGAGCTGGCTTATGAGCTGGAATCAGCCCAGTCCACCTGGCCAGAGACTTCGATGGTCCAGGCCACGCCAGCCTCGAGGGGCCCGAAGGGAAAAGAAATTCGGCTCTGATCCCTCTGGCTCCTGGAAGAGGAGGTGGGCTTCTGCAGGTGTGTGCCTTGGGATGGATTCTAGAGCTCAGGGTCCCCTGTCCAGGCCTGGATGACCCAGCAATGGGAGAGATTTTTAATTATTTTTCAATTAAGTCCATGAGAGAGCTCAGAAGCCAACCCTGTGCATGGCGTACAAGTCCGGGCCGTGCAGCAGCAACTCAGTTGGCAGAGGCCTCTCACTAGGCCCGCCAGCCACACCCTTGGACAGGCCAGATTTTTCCTGAGTGGAAGCAGGGTTCAGGCCCTATGTGCCCTGCAGGACTGAGGAGTCCAGCAGGCTATCCGGGTCCCATAGAAAAGGTGGGGAATTCTGGCCAGCAGCCGGGGAGGGGACGAAAGAGGATGCTGAGAAGCTTTCAGGCGTTTCTCCACCCTCCTGAGTCACACGGGAATGTCTGAGACCAGGAGGCAGGTCGGGGGACTGGACGGGGGGGTGCTTTTTTTGCAGCCTCTGCCAGGATCCCAGTGGGGGCAGGAGGAGAGACAGGCCCAGAGCTGGGCGAGGAGAGCTGGAGAGAGGCTGAGGAGGATACAGCTGCAGCCTCAAGCCCAGACACCACTTCCTCTCTCCCACCCCTCCCTCCTTTCCAGCCATGTGGCCCACCAAAGACCTCATCCTCGGGAAACGCAGCCAGGTCCCACCCACGAGGGCAGGGGCCTGGGGCTCCCCATCCCCAGCTGAGTTCAGGGCAGCACGAGGCCTGGCCTCACCTCCCTCTGCTCTCCCACCCGTGGGGGCTGCTGCCCTCACCCGTGGCTTCTAGATGATAGCCTCCCCCTCCATCCTATCCTCAATACCTCGCACAAGCTAGGCATACAGCTGGGGCTTCATAAATGCCAGTTTCCCCTCCTCCACTGCACCACACAGAGATTATCCAGGTCCTCACCATGCCTGGTAGGCTCATCTCAGGACATGGACAAATTAGAAACTATTTTATTTGTTTATTTTTATATTTATTTATTTTTGAGACAGAGTCTTGTTCTGTCACCCAGGCTGGAGTGCGGTGGCACCATCTTGGCTCACTGCAACCTCCACCTCCCAGGTTCAAGCGATTCTCCTGCCACAGCCTAAAGGGATTACAAGTAGCTGGGATTACAGGCACCCGCCACCACACTTGGCTCATTTTTGTATTTTTAGTAGAGATGGGGTTTTGCCATGTTGGCCAGGCTGGTCTCAAACTCCTGAGCTCAGGTGATCTGCCCACCTCAGCCTCCCATAGTGCTGAGATTACAGATGTGAGCTGCCACGCCCAACTTATTTATTTATTTGTTTATTTATTTATTTTTAGATGGAGTCCCACTCTGTCACCCAGGCTGGAGTACAGTGGTTCAATCTCAGCTCACTGCAACCTCCGCCTCCTGGGGTCAAGTGATTCTGCTGCCTCAGCCTCCCAAGTAGCTGAGATTACAGGCACACACCACCATGCCCAGCTAATTTTTGTATATTTAAATAGAGACGGGTTTCACCACATTGGTCAGGTTGGTCTTGAACTCTTGACCTCAAGTGATCCACCTGCCTCAGCCTCCCAAAGTGCTTGGATTACAGGTGTGAGCCGCCACACCTGGCCCAAATTAGGAGCTAAATCATCAGCAAAAGCTGAGTCACTCGCCCCTGGAAGAGGCAGCTGAGGACCAGCTGGGGCCACTTGACGCTGGGCAGGGGGTGAGGGGGGCCTGCCCTGCTCCGCCCCAGGGAGGTGCTGCTGCAGACCCTGCCTGTGCTGTAGTCCGAAGCTGCCCTCAAACCCCCGCTTCCAGCAGGATCCCCGCTGTCACTGAGATCCAGAGCTGCCACTGCTTCCGCATCATCCTTGTTTGCTATTTGGTGCTTTGGGCAAGGAGAGCTGTGTTTTGCCAGCTGCCGGGTGGCAGCTCAGCCCATCCTGCAGCTGGAGGCCCGAGCAGGGGGCCCAGGGAGCCCTTTGAAGTCCCTGTCTCAGCTGACAGCCCTCCCCTCTCGCCTCCCACCAGGGAATCCCACTGCCTCTGGTATGGACAAACACTCGCAAAGCTCAGAAAAGTGTAGCCACCTTTCCTGAAAATTCTCAGCCTGGCCCAGCCCTGCTGGAAGCCACTGCACACAGTTCTTGGGGCTGAGACCATGGCTTTCTGCAAACTGACGTGGCCTTTGGGTGCAGCAATGGAGCCAGAAGACATCAGGGTGGCCTCAACCTAGAAGCCAGGTCCCAGCCACCTCTCACACACGCTGGGCTAAGGGGAAGCTGCAGAAAGTTCAGTGGCAGCTGTTCCCTTTGCACTGGGGACTAGAGGTTGGACAGCTAGGATTAGTCAGAGGTTCCGAGCTGTGTCCTCCGCCAGCCCAACCATGGGGACCTTCTCCAAGTGCAAACCTCGACTTGGGCTTAGCCAGAGCTGGCTTACGAGCTGGAATCAGCCCAGTCCACCTGGCTGGAGCCTTCGATGGCCCAGGCCACGCCAGCTTCATGGGGTCTGCAGGGAAAAGAAGTTCAGCTCAGAAATCTCTGGCTCCTGGAAAAGGAGGTGGGCACCCTCCTGCCAGAGCCAGTTGATTTTAATTCAGCTACCCGGCAAACCTCCCTGGTTCCTGCTCTGTGCCAAACCCAGGGCAGGTGCCAAGATACAGAGATAGACAAAACTCAGTCCCTCCCCTAGAGGAATTCATAGTCAGGTAAAATAATGGCCACACGGTGTGTCTGTGCCCATGTGGCAGAGGCCCAGAGAAGCAGCCTGGGACTGAGCTGAGCTGATCGGCTTTGCAGGAAGTGGGTGAAGGTGCTGCAGAGGCCTGGGAGGCAGGGGGCCAGGTCTCTGGCAGTGGGGGTTCTTTCTTTAGCAGTCCCCTCCTAGCACCCACACAGTGCCAGGCCCTGGGAGGGCCAGCTCTGCACCCCAAAGCTGCTAAGTCTGTGGTCCAGGAGGTGGGTGGCCGCAGCTGCACCTGCCCGTCCCTCAGCCAGGGGAAGTGACTCGCCTCTGAGGCTCCTGCAGGCTGCCTCCTGGGGGAGCATGCAGGAAAGAGTCTGCAGGTTTTATGGCCAGTGAGGTCGGACTCAGGCATGAGGAGGGTGCAGGCCAAGCCGGCCAGTTCTAATTAGGGGACTGGGCTCCTTGTAGCAGCCCAGGGGCCTGGGGGCAAAGCCAGTTTGTAGAACAGCCAGCACTGTTTTGCACAGTGTCTCCTGGCAACGGGGGCCACTCCAATGGGGAACAGGGTACCCTGGGAGCCATTGTGGGCAGCCGCCAGCCGCTCAGCCTGAGCTCACGCGTGCGGTCCCCTCCAGGTACTTCCGCCCTACCAGACTGACCTCGGGGGACACAGATCCCTGCTAGAGCGTGGGGCAAACTGCCCTCTCCCAGCCTGAGTCAGTGCTGCCAGAACCCAAAGGGACTGGGGACAGAGGCTGGGTCTTTGCTTCCCCTCACCACCTCAGGTTGCCCTGAGTGAGCATTCTAAAACAAAAGGAGGCCGGACGCGGTGGCTCATTCCTGTAATCCCAGCACTTTGGGAGGCCAAGGTGGGCGGATCACTTGAGGTCAAGAGTTTGAGACCAGCCTGGCCAACATGGTGAAACCCCATCTTTACTAAAAATACAAAAAATTAGCCGGGCATGGTGGTGTGCGCCTGTAGTCCCAGCTACTCAGGAGGCTGAGAAACAAGAATTGCTGAGGCAGAGGTTGACAAAGGGGGTGGAGGTTGCAGTGAGCCGAAATTGTGCCACTGCACTCCAGCCTGGGCAACAGAGTGAGACTCTGTTTAAAAAAAAAAACAAAAAAACAAAATAAAAGTAAAATAAACCAAGAATGAGTACCGACGCCTAGTGTCTAGACAATGCCTAGCACACAGTAGATGCTCAACGCAGAGTGACTAACCAAGCTCAGTGCTTGGAAACCTGGCTGGCACACAGTAGGCTCACAGTCCATGTGCTGAACACAAGAAGGAATGAAGTTTGTCTTCAGCCCCATGCAGTGAGTTCTAGAAAGCAGGTGGCCTGTTGCTTTCATGTTGTGTCTGCAATGCCTGATACAGGACCCAGGACTCCCTGGGCCTGGCAGGACCCACCCCAGCTGAGGTTCCCGTCCTGGTGCTGGGGGTGGAGGGGAGGGAGGGAGGCCGGCAGGCGGCTGGTCAGACAGTGTGAGTCTGGCCTTTGAATGTTATTCCCGGCAGTTCCTCTGATTCACAGCTGTCCCAGGAACAGTCATGGCTGTGTCAATAAATATTGGTGACTTTTAATGACCTCTCCGTCTCGCAGGGCCATGTGGGCCTTCCTGCCCCTCCAAAGACCCCGTCCAGGCTGTTGTTTTTCTAGCCAGCGTATAGCGCTCCGTGCCAGTGAGAGGGCCTTGGGGACCAAATGGCCCCGCAGGCTGATAACTCAGAAGGCATTTTCTGTCTTCTTGCTTCGCATGCTCCTTTTCACCATAACTCCCCAGACCTCCTGGGAATGACTCTGAGTGCAGAAGGATGGGCAACATCAGAGGCCCTGGCTCAGAAACAGCCAGAAAGGAGCTGCCACCTTGGCCCCCCCTGCCCTTACCCCTACACCTCTGCCTGAGTGTCTTGTCCCTTCTTCACGCTAGAAAAGGACAATCGCATCTCACGCCAACACAACATGCCAGGCAAAGATAAGCTGCTTTTCCTCCTTCCACACTTTCACACTTTCCACAGTTTAGGCTGAGGGAGAGTTTGAATTAAAACCCAACTACAGCACGGCTGGGTGTGGTGGCTCACGCCTGCGATCCCGGCACGCTGGGAGGCTGAGACGAGTGGATCACCTGAGGTCAGGAGTTTGAGACCAGCCTGGCCAACATGGTGAAACCCCGTCTCTAAAAATAAAAAAATTAGCCAGGCATGGTGATGCATGCTTGTAATTCCAGCTACTTGGGAGGCTGAAGTGGGAGGATTGCTTGAACCTAGGAGGCGGAGGTTGCAGTGAACTGAGATGGGGCCGCTGCACTCCAGCCTGGATGACAGAGCAAGACTCCATCTCAAAAAACACACACACACACACACACACACACAAAAAAAAAAAAAAACCACAACTCTAGCCCTCTTTACTGGATGACAGATTTTATCATGAAAGCAAGGAACGGTGATGAGCACACAGGATCTGTGTCATCTCCTCAATTCTACTTCAAAGAATATTCTATACGTCAAGCACTCTGGGGCGGTGGAGAGGCCACCAAACCCAAGACAGGTTTGATTCTGCTCTCGAGAGCTTGCAGTCCAGAGGGAAGGCAGGTGGTGCAGGAAGCTGCTGTACACAGGGGACTGCAGCTCCCCAGTGAGGAGTGTGGGTGCTGCGGGGGGATTCACAGGGACTAAAGGGACGTGCGACCAAATGCAATGTATGATTCTTTTTGAGGTTTTGTTTTTTGTTTTTTGGGTTTTTTTGAGATGGAGTCTCCCTCTGTCGCCCAGGCTGGAGTACAGTGGCACGATCTCGGCTCACTGCAACCTCTGCCTCCCAGGTAAACCCAGGTTCAAGTGATTCTCTTGCCTCAGCCTCCTGAGTAGCTGGGACTACAAGTGTGCACCACCACGCCTGGCTAATTTTTGTATTTTTTTTTTTTTTTAGATGGAGTTTCACTCTTGTTGCCCAGGCTGGAGTGCAATGGCGCAATCTCGGCTCACCACAACCTCCGCCTCCTGGGTTCAAGCGATTCACCTGCCTCAGCCTCCCTAGTAGCTGGAATTATAGGTATATACCACCATGCCTGGCTAATTTTGTATTTTTAGTAGAGGCAGGATTTCTCCATGTTGGTCAGGCTGGTCTCAAACTCCCGACCTCAGGTGATCCACCCATCTTGGCCTCCCAAAGTGCTGGGATTATAGGCGTGAGCCACCGTGCCCAGCCAATTTTTGTATTTTTAGTAGAGACAGGGTTTCACCATGTTGGCCAGAGTGGTCTCGAACTCCTGGCCTCAAGCGATCTGCCCGCCTCGGCCTCCCAAGGTGCTGGCATTACAGGCATGAGCCACTATGCCTGGCCCCAGTGTGTGACTCTTGACTGGAACTTGCATTAAAGCAAAAGAAGCAGCTGCTTTCAGGGTCTTTTGGAGAATTTAATGATGGATTGCATGTTACGTAATATCCCTGCATCAAAGCTAAATTCCTGAATATGGAAATGGACTTTTGGCCATGCAGGAGACTGTCCTTGATTTTGGAAGGTACCTGCTGAAATATTGAGAAGGGACGTGTCATTGTGTCCGCAACTGACTTTTGAATATTTCGGTGGTCTTCCAGAAGGCAGACTCCTGTGGGCTGAGCAGGAAGTAGCCTAGCAAAGCAGGGAGAACAGCATGCATAAGGACCGAGGGTGGCCTGGCAAGGGCCCACGCCCAGGAACTGCTGCTGGAGACGAGGTTGGGGGACAGGGCCAGGTCGTGGCAGGGAGTAATCAGGCGACAAGGAAGGCACACGTGGACCCGGATGGTGGTCATGGTCGTGGAGAGAGTTGGGAGGTATTTGGGAGGTCGAATCTGCAGGAGCAGCCAGGATATGGGGAAAGAGGGTATGGGAGCGGGGAGAACTCATGCTGTCTGGCAGGAGAACTGGGAGAAGGAAGGTGCCACTCACAGGGGTGGAAGACCCAGGGAGCAGCAGGGTTGGAGCGGGAGAAGGTCAAGGGCTCAGTTTCAGACATGCCAGGGCTGTGGGGCATCTCCAATGGGGTACCAGGAATTTAAAGGTGTGTTTGTCCAAATAACCATGGAGCCAGTACTCTGTCCTCAGGCATGGGTGTTGGGGACGTCTTGTGGCCATACCAGCCAGGCGTGGTGGAAGCCGCAGAGGCGGGGCCAGGTGAGAACAGCCAGTTGTGCCTTGCTCATCCTGCATTTGTTTTGCAGGCTCCTCTCTGTCTGCCTTGGAGGAACGGATCAAGACTCTTCACCCCACAGGCCCTTGACATGAGTCAGGATTCAGAGCTGCCCCCTGCGGCCGCTCACCTCCTGTCACAGGCTGGAAAGGAGCTGATTGTCCAGAACTCAGCTGAAAGGAGGCCACACATCTCAGCCTGGGTTTCTATGTCCCCTTGTGTCTTGTTTATTTATCATTGGGGCAATATGGGTGGCTTGGTCCGTGGGAGTGGGATGGGCCACCCTCCCGAATGCTGGGTGTCTGGTCCCGTACCAGCTCCCTGCAGGTGAAGCCCGTTCTGCCATCGTGTAGCCATTCAGCACATAATTGCTGAGCTCCTGCTGTGTTCTAGGCATCGTTCTAGATGCTGGGAAGATAGCAGAAATAAAAGTCCAGTCTATAGGAATAATAACTTCTTACTGTCATAAATAATTATCGTGTAAAGATACATAATAGCATACGTGATGATCATGCCTACCATTTATTGAGCCCTCAGTATACACCAGACACTGTGTTGAGTGCCCCATGTCCCCTGTAATCTTCACAACCACCTATGTTTAGTATTAATATTACCATTTGATAGATGGGACAACAAGGGCTCAGAGAAGGAAGGTAAGTGGCCAACCAAGATCACAGCTTATAAATGTCAGGGTCAGGGTTTGAACTCAGACCTGGGCCTGTACTTCCAAACTCTCAGCCTGCAACTTGCCAGAGTCCAGCTTGCCCTTTGGTGGGTGGGGGTGATAGAGTTGGAGGCCCCATCCTGTTCAGGTCCAGCTCTGAACCTCACAGGCCTGGCCTGACACCTCCACTGCTCTGTGTCCTCCTGATCCTGGACTCCTCCTTGCATCTGGTTCTGACCCCAGATTCTTGCTTTCATGCTGAGCTTAGCCCAGCCCATCTCACTCAGCAGCTAACCCACCCAGGGGATGGCTGGACAGAGGGAACGTTGGCCAAGGGACCAGCTCAGGCAGGCGCTAGCAGTGTAGAGTTGCCAGATGTTGTACGGGACATACACTAAAAAGTTGTTTGTGGGCTGGCTGCAGTGGCTCTTGCCTGTAATCCCAGCACTTTGGGAGGCCAAGGTGGGTGGATCACTCGAGGTCAGGAATTTGAGACCAGCCTGGCCAACATGGGGAAACCCCATCTCTACCAAAAATACAAAAAATTAGCAGGGCGTGGTGGTGCATACTTGTAGTCCCAGCTACTTGGGAGGCTGAGGCAGGATAATTACTTGAATCCTGAAGGCAGGGGTGCCAGTGAGCTGAGATTGTGCCACTGCACTCCAGCCTGGGTGACAGAAGAAGACTCCATCTCAAAAAAAAAAAAAAAATTTATGGATTATCTGAAATTCAAATTTAACTGAGTGACCTGTATACTTGCTAAATCTAGCTACCTAAGGGGTGGGGGTGCAGAACACTGTGAGGGGATTTCAGCTAGGAGGGGGCAGAAGAAGGGGGTTTGGATGAAATTCCCCAGGAAGGGTGTCCTCAGATATTCAAGAATCTTTCATTCCTCCCTTGTAGACGTTCAGGTGCAAGCTTCCTGTCTCCTGATCATTTTCACTCAACCAACATGTGCTTATGTGCTTAACTAGAGAGCCACGCTTAAAGTCACTATTTACATATCTTCCTGATTAGGCCCGTCTGTTCCTGCACCTGCTATCACCCCACAACCACCACCACCAACTCCAGCAGCCCTCTCAAGTTTCCAGGGCCTGTTTCTTTCGCCAAGAATATTCTTGCTCTCCACTCTTCCTTTCTCCTGGGAACCCTCCCGCACCCCCAGCCCGTCTGTTGCACCCTGAACTTCCTGTCATCACACTGATTACACTCTATTGCAATTGTGTCTGGACTTTGGGAAGGTCCTAGCCTGGGAGCCCCCTCCTGAGACACACACACACACACAATCCCCGCTGCAGAGGATTTACAGACACCCCTCTTCCAAGCCCATTCATAGACCCCAGGTCAGTGTTGGAATTTGCTGGTTACTTCATTATCTCCCATAAAACTATAAGCTCCATGAGAGCCTTGTTCACCACAGAGCCTGGCCTGGAACATGGTAATTATCCATAACAATCCATTCCAATATCAACAAACTATCAGCAAAGGTAACAATAGTCTATATTAAGTATCAAGAAAGATAAATGGCCGGGTGCGGTGGCTCACGCCTGTAATCCCAGCACTTTGGGGGGCCGAGGCATGTGGATCACCTGGGGTCAGGAGTTTAAGACCAACCTGGCCAACATGGTGAAACCCCATCTCTACTAAAAATACTAAAATTTGTGGTACACACCTGTAGTCCCAGTTACTCGGGAGGCTGAGGCAAGAGAATCGCTTGAACCCGGGAGGTGGAGGTTGTAGTGAGCTGAGATGGCACCACTGAACTCCAGCCTGGGCGACAGAGCAAGACTCCATCTCAAAAAAAAAAGAAAAAGATAAATGAGCTGTATGACCCAGCCCAGTGTTGGTGCAGACCAGATGCTTCTTGAATGCTGTCTGAATGAATGAACAAATGACTCGGTGCAAATGACCCAGAGCTCAAATTTTGTCTGCTGGGCTGGGCTCCCTCGGGGTGTGCTCCTCAAGGCCTCTCCCTGACCCCCAACCACAAGAAGTCACCTAGGCCCCGATCCTGCCCTTCCAACCTGTTCAGTCCAGGTTAACCTGGGGTTCCTGGACCAGCTCCCAAGATGGGTGGGCACCGGACCTGCCCAAACCAGGTGGCTCCCACCTGTATGTAGTTCCCAGATACCTCACCTGTGCCCAGAACACACCCATCCAAGGTGTCTTCGTGGGAAGGGACAGTGGGACCTGCAGGCCATGTTTATAAGAACTAGTTCTGGCCAGGGGTGGTGGCTCATGCTTGTAATCTCAGCACCATGGGAGGCTGAGGTGAGGGGATGGCTTGAGCCCGGGAGTTCAAGATCAGCCTGGGCAACATAGTGAGACCGTGTCTCAAAATAGATAAATACATAAATAAATAAAGTAAAATAACTCAGCCAGGCATGGTGGCTCATGCCTGTAAGCCCAGCACTTTGACAGGCCAAGGCAAGAGGATCACTTGAGCTCAGGAGCTCGAGACAAGCCTGGGCAACATGGTGAAACTCTGTCTCTACCAAAACTACAAAAATTAGCTAGGCATTGTGGCACACGTCTGTGGTCCCAGCTGCTTGAGAAGCTGAGGCAGGAGGATTGCTTGAGCACAGGAGGCAGAGGTTGCAGTGAGTCCAGATCGTGCCATGGCACTCCAGTCTGGGTGATAGAGTGAGACTCCATCTCAAATAAATAAATAAATAAATAAATAAATAATAAATAAAGTAAAAGAACTAGTTCTGGCTGGGCGCAGTGGCTCACATCTGTAATCCCAGCACTTTGGGAGGCCAAGGCAGGCAGATCACGAGGTCAGGAGTTCGAGACCAGCCTGGCCAATATGGTGAAACCCCATCTCTACTAAAAATACAAAAATTAGCCGGGCGTGGTGGCGTGCAGCTGTAGTCCCAGCTACTCAGGAGGCTGAGGCAGAAGAATTACTTGAACCCAGGAGAAGGAGGTTGCAGTGAGCCGAGATCGCGCCACTGAACTCCAGCCTGGGTGACAGAGCGAGATTTCGTCTCAAAAAAAAAAAAAAGAACTAGTTTCCACCTCAACTCAGACACACATGTCGCCTTTCCAAAGGGTTCCAGCCACAGGGCCATCACTGAGCTGACATCGTGGAGCCCTGTCTCTGTGGTAAGAATTTTCACATCCATGGCCACATTCTGTGCTGTGCTGGGTAAATGCTGAACAACCAGCTACCTGGAGGGCAGGGCGGGGTAGGGGAGAGTACGCATACATATGTGAACATAGAGTATAAATCCTACCACAGATAAGTGCTTGATTACTACCTGACCCAACAAAAGAAATAGCTCATAGTTTTTTTTGGGTTTTTTGTTTGTTTTTTTTTGTATTTTATTTTTGAAATGGAGTCTCGCTGTGTCGCCCAGGCTGGAGTGCAATGGTGCAGTATCAGCTCACTGCAACCTCCACCTCCCGGGTTCAAGCAATTCTCCTGCCTCAGCCTCCTGAGTAGCTGGGATTACAGGCGCCCAACACCACATCCGGCTAATTTTTGTATTTTTAGTAGAGACCGGGTTTCACCATGTTGGTCAGGCTGGCCTCAAACTCCTGACCTCATGATCCACCCACCTCGGCCTCCCAAAGTGCTGGGATTACAGGCGTGAGCCACTGAGCCTGGCCAGAAATAGCTCATGGTATTGATGAGTGAGTGTGGTTCTAATATGAGGGTTGATTGGCATTTTCATTTATGTCAATGAGTAAGAAACAGGGAAACAAAAAAGACATTCGGCAGGCCCTTTAAATCTGTGGATTTCACATTCATGCATTCAACCAACCATGGATCTAAAATATTCATTCAAAAAAAATGGATGGTTGCATCTGTACCAAACATGTACAGGCTTCTTATTTTTGTCATTATTTCCTAAACAGTACAGTATAACAACTATTTACACCGCATTTACATTGTATTAGGTATTATAAGTAACGTAGAAATGATTTCAGATATATGAGAGGATATGTGTAGATTATATGCAACTACTACACCAATTTATATAAGGAATTTGAGCATTCGTGGATTTTGGTATCCAAGGGAGGGTCCTGAAACTAATGGGTCCAGATGGGACAACAAGGGCTCAGAGAAGGAAGGTAAGTGGCTGCCCAAGATTGAAGCTTATAAATGTCAGGATCTGAGGTCGAGAGTTCGAGACCAGCCTGACCAACATGGAGAAACCCCGTCTCTACTAAAAATACAAAATTAGCCGGGCGTGGTGGTGCGTACCTGTAATCCCAGCTACTTGGGAGGCTGAGGCAAGATAATTTCTTGAACCCGGGAGGCGGAAGTTGCGGTGAGCCTAGATCGCGCCACTGCATTTCAGCCTGGTGACAGAGTGAGACTCCGTCTCAAAATAAATAAATAAATAAATAAATAAATAAATAAATAAATGTCACGGCCAGGGTTTGAATTCACACCTGGAGCCTATGCTTCCAAACTCTCAGCCTGCAACTTGCCAGGGCCCAGCTTGCCCTTTGCGGGGTGGCAGTGATAGAGTTGGAGGCCCCATCCTGTTCAGGTCCAGCTCTGAACCTCACCAGCCTGGCCTGACACCTCCTCTGCTCTGTGTCCTCCAGATCCTGGGCTCCTCCTTCCACCCTGGGTGGCTGGGTCTGGGATACCAAGGGACAACTATATATTGGAGCTTTATTTTTTTTTTGCTAAATTGGATAACAGCTTCGAATATGGGGAGAATAGTTCCTTATTTTTTGTACTATTCACAATGTTATTGCTAGAAGTACAATTCATTTTCAAGTTTAATTTGCAATGTTAACTTTTTGTTTTGGAGTCTTACTCTGTGGCCCAAGCTGGAGTGCAGTGGCACAATCTCGGCTCAGTGCAACCTCCACCTCCTGGGTTCAAGTGATTCTCCTGCCTCAGCTTCCCAAGTAGCTGGGGTTACAGGTATGCGACACCACACCAAGCTAATTTTTGTATTTTTAGTAGAGACAGGGTTTCATCATGTTGGCCAGGCTGGTCTTGAACTCCTGACCTCAGTGATCTGCCCACCTCGGCCTCCCAACTGCTGAGATTACAGGTGTGAGCCACCGTGCCCAGCCAATATTAACATTTTCTCCATTGCTTTCTTAAATCTAGAAAATTAACAGAGTAAAGAAAGCATTGGCTGAGAGCATTTGCCCATTTCTGTGGTATAAATACTCCCAGCGCAGTTGATTTTGAAGTCCCAGCGTGAAATTGTTGAATTGGAGTTGGAAAGAGGTGTTCAGTAGCCACCATTACTAGTACTTCCACCAGGCAGAGACCATGGATATAAATAACCTCAGGGCATAGGTAAAATGTAGTAAGATAATTAGGAAGCCAGGAGTCTTGAGTCTTTAGAGCTTTGTTTTTAATATAATTTATTTAATCGTAAGCGTATAGAACTTAATTGTTAATGATGGCTGTATTTACAAACTGGCTCCACCAATTTCTGAAAATCATCAGTCATCCCTCCTGAGTCAGCACAAGTCAGCTCCACCGAGCCGGCGAACTCATTCCCCTACAACTCTATAGGAAAGGTCTTACTAGCTCTATTTTACAGCTCAGGAAGCTGAGGCTCAAAGGCCACACAGCAAGGCCTTGAGTGCAGGAGGGCTTAATGCTGAGATGATTGGAGTCCTGCACAAGTTACTTAAGTTGGGTAGGGTGAGCGAAACTGAACCACAAGTGTGTTTGGGGATTTGTGGTGTCAGGAAACACTTAAGATACTTCTCTACCAGTCTGGTCTGGCCTCCAGATAGACAGTCCCTGCTTGTATAATCCAGTAGAATAAAGTTGCAACAGTCGGCCTGCGAAAGAAGATAACGTGGTGGCAGAAAGCCCTTTGACCAGGACACTACCACACTACCACACCACCACACCACCACACCACACCACCACACCACCACACCACCACACCACCACAACACAACACCACCACAACACCACCACACCACCACACCACCACAACACCACAACACCACGCTACCACACCACCACAACACCACCACACCACCACACCACCACACTACCACACTACCACACCACCACAACACCACGCTACCACACCACCACAATACCACACTACCACACCACCACACCACCACACCACCACACCACCACAACACCACACCACCACACCACCACGCTACCACAACACCACAACACCACAACACCACGCTACCACACCACCACACCACCACACTACCACACTACCACACCACCACAACACCACGCTACCACACCACCACAATACCACACTACCACACCACCACAACACCACAACATGCTACCACACCACCACACCACACTACCAAACCACCACACCACCACACCACAACACCACACTACCACAACACCACAACACCACACCACCACACTACCACACCACAACACCACAACACCATGCTACCACACCACCACACCACCACACTACCACACCACCACAACACCACGCTACCACACCACCACAATACCACACTACCACACCACCACACCACCACAACACCATAACACCACAACACCACACCACCACACTACCACAACACCACAACACCACAACACCACACCACCACACTACCACAACACCACAACACCACACCACCACACTACCACAACACCACAACACCACGCTACCACACCACCACACCACCACACTACCACACTACCACAACATCACGCTACCACACCACCACAATACCACACTACCACACCACCACACCACCACACCACCACAACACCACACCACCACACCACCACACCACCACAACACCACACCACCACACTACCACAACACCACAATACCACGCTACCACACCACCACACCACCACACTACCACACTACCACACCACCACAACACCACGCTACCACACCACCACAATACCACACTACCACACCACCACACCACCACACCACCACACCACAACACCACACCACCACACTACCACAACACCACAACACCACAACACCACGCTACCACACCACCACACCACCACACTACCACACTACCACACCACCACAACACCACGCTACCACACCACCACAATATCACACTACCACACCACCACAACACCACAACACCATGCTACCACACCACCACAATACCACACTACCACACCACCACAACACACCACCACAACACCACACCACCACACCACCACACCACCACAACACCACAACACCACACCACCACACTACCACAACACCACAACACCACACCACGCTACCACACCACCACACCACCACACTACCACACTACCACACCACCACAACACCACGCTACCACACCACCACAATACCACACTACCACACCACCACACCACCACAACACCACAACACCACACCACCACACCACCACACCACCACAACACCACGCTACCACGCCACCACACCACCACACTACCACACTACCACACCACCACAACACCACGCTACCACACCACCACAATACCACACTACCACACCACCACAACACCACAACACCACACTACCACAACACCACAACACCACACTACCACAACACCACACCACACCACAGCACCACACTACCACACCACCACAACATCACAACACCACACTACCACACCACCACAACACCACACTACCACACTACCACACCACCACAACACCACACTACCACACTACCACACCACCACAACACCACACTACCACACCACCACACCACACTACCACAACACCACAACACCACAACACCACAACACCACACTACCACAACACCACAGTACCACACCACAACACCACAACACACTACCACAACACCACACTACAACATCATACTACCACAACACCACACCACCACACCACCACACTACCACAACACCACACTACATCACACTACCACAACACCACACTACATCACACTACCACAACACCACACCACCACAACACCACACTACCACAACACCACACCACAGCACCACACCACCACAACACCACACTACCACACCACCACACCACCACACTACCACACCACCACAACACAACACCACACTACCACAACACCATGCTATCACAACACCACACTACCACAACACCACAACACACTACCACAACACCACAACACACTACCACACCACCACACTACAACATCACACTACCATAACACCACAACACCACAGCACCACACTACCACAACACCACAACACCATACTACCACAACACCACACTACCATAACACCACACTACCATAACACAATGTAGGAGAGAGCTGCCCATCTCTCTCTTTTCTTTTCTTTCTTTTTTTTTTTTTTTTGAGACAGAGTTTCACTCTTGTTGCCCAGGCTGGAGTGCAATGGCACAATCTCAGCTCACCGCAACCTCTGCCTCCCAGGCTCAAGCCATCCTCCCACCTCACCTCCCAAGCAGGCTGGACTACAGGCAAACTGCAGTTTGGCTCTGTGTCCCCACCCAAATCTCATCTTGTAACTCCTCTGATTCCCACGTGTTGTGGGAGAGACCAGGTGGGGGGTGATTAAATCATGGGGCAGGTGTTTCTCGTGCTGTTCTCGTGATGGTGAATGGGTCTCATGAGATCTGATGGTTTTAAAAAGAGGAGTTCCCCTGCACAAGTTCTGTCTTTTTACCTGCCGCCATCCATGTAAGATGGGACATGCTACTCCTTGCCTTCTGCCATGACTGTGAGGCCTCCCCAGCCATGTGGAACTGTAAGTCCAATTAAACCTCTTTCTTTTGTAAATTGCCCAGTCTTGGGTATGTCTTTATCAGCAGCATGAAAATGGACTAATACAACTTCTAATATTACACATTAAAATAGGCTGGGCACAGTGGCTCACGCCTATAATCCCAGCACTTTGGAAGGCCGAGGTAGGCGGATCACAAGGTCAGGAGTTCAAGACCAGCCTGGCCAAAATGGTGAAACCCCATCTCTACTAAAAATACAAAAATTAGCCAGGCATGGTGGCAGGCACCTGTAATCCCAGCTACTCGGGAGGCTGAGGCACAATAATCGCTTGAATCCGGGAGGTGGAGGTTGTAGTGAGCTGAGATCACGCCACTGCACTCCAGCCTGGGTGACGGAGCAAAACTCTCAAAAAAAAAAAAAAAAAGCGGAGTGGGAGAGGTGGCTCAGGCCTTCACCTTGACAAGCAGCCAGCTTGTGGGTTCAGCCATCAATTCTGGGGCACCTTGGTGTCTGAGGCCTCCTCAAACCATTAACAATGGTTTTAAAAGTACCATCTGAACCTAAAATAAAGGTCTAATGGATTCAAGGGGACGTTGCTAAAGAAGATCATCTTACATTCCAACACACCGGCCCGGTTATGAGACCAGGTCTGCAAAACGTTGTTCTCCTCCCCTTAGACGTGAGAGAGACAGCAACAAAGTCTGGGGCGGCGGGTGAGGGATGGGGTGACCAAAAAAAGTACATATTCCGCACACAGTGGATGTTTAGCAGATGTTTTTTGGATAGACTTAAGCTTTTAGACAATGAAACAAAAATAATTCTTCCCATCATCACAAAATAAAAATGTGACCACATCCCTATACCACGTCCCCTTGGGGCTTGGGAAGAGCGTCTGTCCCATAAATCCTCCAACGGGCCTTTTGTGTGCCAGGCACCGTGCTGGGCATTGGAGCACACTTACAAGGGCAGCTCCTGGGCGCCTGCTCCTCCTGCTCTGGTCCCCAGCCCAGCCCCCCCGCAGCCCTGTCCTCACCCTGACCCAGCAGGGAGGGCCTTGCTGGCCTGACCTGTTTTGCCTTCTAAGTGGAAACAAGCCGCTGAGCTGCAAGGGAAAGTCGGCTCTGGGCAGAGCCCAGTGACTCTCGGCTCATGCTCACCTCTGACCAAGAAAGAAACACAGCTGTGGTTATCAGAAAGCTGCTGAGAGCTCAGGGTGGTGGGGGTGGGGCGGAGGCTGGGAGGAGGAGGGCGGGTGTGTGGGGAATAGAGAAGTTCTGAATCACAGAATCTTATTCATGGGGGCAGATGTGGCCACAAGCTGGGACGGGACTGGGGTGGGGACAGGGAGTCTTATCCCCACAGTGTGCATGGCATTTCTTAGGAAGACCAGAGAGCCCCTGAGCCTGGGAAGGGTGAGCTGGCCTGGCCTGGCCTGTGGGGGTGAATGAGTCGCCTGCCCTGCAGGGCCACTTGAGTGCTGCCAACAGATTCCCAGGGGCCCAGGGCGGCCAGCTCTGGCACAGCCTGGTGGCAAGTATCCCCACCTGAGCAGGGTGAGGCCGGGCAGGGCCCAGCAGGCCCCGACACCACCAAACCCCTGGGGCCAAATCTGCTGCTGATTGGCCAACCCATGGAACCGAAACGGAAAATCCCCCACCCGTGGCCAACAACTGCCAAACCACTTGAAAGAGGCAAAAGTCTCCCACGGGTTAGAGGCTTGAGATGTTGCAAAGGTCAGGATTCATTAGCAAATTGGTTGCTTAGAGGTCCCTGGAAAGGGAGGCAAGAAGCAGGACCAGGGCCGGGAGGCTGGACTGGAGAAGTTGGGCCTGGGATCAACAAGGGGCAGCGTTCTGCTGGAGGATGGTGAGGTGATGGGCTCACCCTGTCCCGAGATCCTGGGCAGGGAGCAGCTCTCACCCCACAGGCCTGGGCCAGCCGCCCAGCGCTTCCCAGAGCTGCAGGGAACTTCCAGGGAACTGAGACCTCCAAGCTCAGAGAGAATGCCTCCAAAATTCCTTGGGATTTTTCTTCCCTAGTCAAAAGCCTATCTATTTATAGATGTGGAAATATGCGTGGAGAAAGGACTGGAAGGAAATACATGAAATGTTATTTCTTCTTCTCCTTATTCTTCTCCTTGTTTTTCTTCTTCTCCTTATTCATATTGTTTTACAAAAAATAAACATGACTTTCGAGATAAGAAAAAAGATATTTTTAAAGTATAATTAATCTTGATATGTTATTCATGTTGTTATAGAAAAATGGAAAGTTGAATTTACCCATAGTGCTGTTAACCACGAACATTTTGCTGTGTTTTCTTTTTTTTTCATTTTTTTTTTTTTTTTTTCTTCGAGACAGGCTCTCGCTCTGTCGCCCAGGCTGGAGTGCAGTGGTGCAATCTTGGCTCACTGCAACCTCTGCCTCCTAGGCTCAAATGATCCACCTGCCTTGGCCTCCCAAAGTGCTGGGATAACACACATGAACCACTTTGCCTGGCCTGCTGTGTTTTCTTTGCTGTTTCTCCTATGCAGACATTTGGGTGTAAGGTTATTGTTCATGCTGTATTTTATTATTTTATTTTATTTTTGAGACAGGGTCTCGCTTTGTCACCCAGGCTGGAGTGCAGTGGCACAGTCATGGCTCACTGCAGCCTCAACCTTCCAGGCTCAAGCAATCCTCCCACCTCAACCTCCTGAGTAGCTGGGACTACAGGCACATGCCACTACACCCGGCTGACTTTTGTATGTAGAGATGGTGTCTCCATATGTTGCCCAGGCTGATCTCGAACTCCTGGGCTCAAGCAATGCTCCAGCCTTGGTCTCTCCAAGTGCTGGGATTTATGGGCATCAACCACTGTGCCCAGCCTCATGCTATATTTTACATTATTACAAAACTTTATATGTCACCAGAAAGGCATCATAACCATCTTTTAAAATATCTATCTAGGCCAAGTGCGGTGGCTCACGCCTGTAATTCCAGCACTTTGGGAGGCCAAGGTGGGTGGATCACTTGAGGTCAGGAGTTCAAGACCAGCCTGGCCAACACGGTGAAACCCCGTCTCTACTAAAAATACAAAAATTAGCCAGGTGTAGTGACACATGCCTGTAATCCCAGCTACTCGGGAGGCTGAGGCACAAGGATCACTGGAACAAGGGAGGTGGAGGCTGCAGTGAGCCAAAATTGCAACATTGCACTCCAAACTGGGCAACAGAGACTCTGTTTAAAGAAAAAACAAAACTCATATTTATTCAGTAGATAATACCATTATTCATTTAGCCATTCTCCCATTTGAAGGTATATCTATAGGTATACCTATAAGTAGATAGTTTCCAGTTCTTCGCTATTATAAATAATATTGTCGTGAACATCTTTATGTGGAACATTCTTTCTTTTTTTTTTTTTTTTTTTTTTGAGATGGAGTCTTGCTCTGTTTCCCAGGCTGGAGTGCAGTGGCGCAATGTTGGCTCACTGCAACGCCCACCTCCTGGGTTCAAGCAATTCTCCTGCCTCAGCCTCCCGAGTAGCTGGGATTACAGGCGACTGCCACCTCGCCCTGCTAATTTTTGTATTTTTAGTAGAGATGGGGTTTTGCCATGTTAGCCAGGCTGGTCTTGAACTCTTTCCCTCAAGTGATCTGTCTGCCTTGGCCTCCCAAAGTGCTGGGATTACAGGCATGAGTCACTGTGCCCAGCCATTCTTTCATCTTTTGAGATGATTAGATTATCTTAAGTCAAATGCTCCTATTTCCAGATGTGGGATTACAGCGTGAAAGTTTGGCACACACTAAGCAGGAGAGTGAACTTGAACCCAAGTTAGTCTAAGTCCAAAATGCCCATCTTTAATCCTGCCAAATGTTTCTGTTGGTGGTGGTGGTAGTGGTGGGTTTTGTTGTTGTTGTTTGTTTATTTGTTTTTGAAACGGAATCTTGCTGTCGCCCAGGCTGGAGTGTAGTGGCCCAATCTCAGCTCACTGCAAGCTCTGCCTCCCAGATTCAAGCGATTTTCCTGCCTCAGCCGCCCAAGTAGCTGGGATTACAGGCACCAGCCACCATGCCCACCTAATTTTGTATTTTTAGTAGAGACGGGGTTTCACCGTGTTGGCCAGGCTGGTCTCAAACTCCTGTCCTTAGGTGATCCGCCCACCTCAACCTCCCAAAGTGCTGGGATTACAGGCGTGAGACACCACACCCAGCCCCAAATGTTATTATATTTAAAGAAAAATGGGAATGAGGCTTCATTGAGGACGGGGCAGGGGTGGGCTCTCTCCTGCCCCTGACGTCCCACCCACACACATGGCTTTCACCATCAACAATGGTGTTGACCTGGAGCCTAGCCTGGCCCCATTGGACAGGAGGGTGAAGTCGTGAGAGACTCCTCAGTATAGTTGAGAGTCAAGATCTGTGCAAATGAGCAGCTTGGACCAGGTAGGAGAAACACTTTGCATGGCTTCTCGAAGGAGGTGAGGCATAAACCGTGTCTTCAAAGATGGGCAGGGTTTTGGCAAGCTGGGTGAGGGAAGGCATGGGCCAGGGCAGGGGGCACGGTGTCCTGGCTTGGCAGTGAGGCTCCATCCAGGGTAACCCGGAAGATGGAAAGCAGTGAGTTGCAGGCTGAGGGTGGGTGGGGACAGTTCCAGAAGGGCACATGCTTAACGTGTCCCCTGTGCATCCCTGGGGACATGAGACAAAATTCCCTCCCCCTTTATTTTACAGTGACTTGAGTATTTCCAAAGTTTCTCGACCTTTCGCTCATCTCACCTCTTGGTTGCCCCGCAAGTCTCCAGGGTACCTCACCTTTCCCACACCCATTTCCCACCCCATGCTCCCTGCGCCTCCCTCAGCCACAGCCTCCTTCCCACGCCCTCTCCAGTTTCCACTTTCCCGCAGTGACTCCGTCATCTGTCCCAGCCCCAGGAAGGCCGCCATGCCCCGAGGGCCAGCTAACTCCATGGCCGCTATGTGTCCTGGTTGGACCAGAGAGGGAGCAAGAGTCCCCCACATACATGCATGCTCACACATTTGTACACACCACACACACTCATGCTCACACACACTCCATCTTCACATGCTCACACTCACTCGCTCACATTCACACTCACTCCTCCAGTTGCTTAGAACAGCCACGCCCTTACTGACCCATGCAGAGGGGCGGAGAAGGAGACGCTCCTGGTCAGCCCGGAGCAGCTGGTTGGCAAAGGGCTGAGGGCTTGGCCGGAGGGGTAGCCGCTGCCCCACTTCTAGGGTGAGGGCCCCGGGCATCCACCTCCCCCTGCGGCTGCAGACCCTGCCACAACTCTCATCCCCTCCATGGGGGCAGGGTGGCTGCTGAGGAACATAAGCTGACAAGAAAGACCCAGGTCCAAATCCTGGTTCCAACCTCCACCACCTTCTCCCAGACTGGATTCCGAACCTCAGTTTCCCCGTGTGCATGAGTGGCGCCTCCATCACGGGAGTGCTGGACGACCAAGTGACCTAATACACGCTAAGGGCTGGCCATGCTAAGCACTGCGCAGGTCACACGGATGGAAAATGCCTCACCGCCGGAAGAGCTTCAGTAGCCTCATTATTGGAGACCCTCAGACATCTCGCTTCAGCATCCAGAGGCCTGAACAAAGCCTCGCAGAGTTGATTCTTGTTCCGGAGTCGTCCATACAACAATTCCATTTACTGAGAAAAGTGCCCTTAGGGAAATAGCTGTCATCCTAGCTCTCCACCCATCCCCATCACCACCAGGACAGCCGCTGGGGCCCCAGGGACGCAGCAACCTGCAGCTGCTCTCTGTACCCCACAGACACAGAGGCCCAAACCCAGCGGCCGAGGAGGCTCTGCTCCGCTTCCTGCCAGTCACAGACACACCCAGACACTCATCCCCAAACTGGGGCAGCTTCCTGGGACCCCTCGCCTCCCCCACCCCACCACCTACCAGCCTTGGTCGACTTCCTGCCGCCTGGGTCGTTTAATAACGTTTGTAACCAGGTGGTAACTGTCTTGCTCTGGTTCTTTGATGGAATGACTTCGGTGCTTTTCCCTCTTCCCATCAGCATCTCTCTCCCCAGCCTTCAGGGTCGTCTTTCCCACTAAGCCCGCTCCCTTCAATCTAGGAGCAGAGCCAGCCCCACCCTCCCTGGCACCCCTGTCTGTACAGTGTCTTCCTAGGACCCCTCCCCCATCTACATCCCCTCCTCCAACGGTCCCCCGGCCCCCACCAGTCCACCCAATCAGACAAAACCAGTGCTCTGGGAATCCAGCTAAAATCTCAGCCTAAGAGGGTGTTTTCCTGGAGTAGTCCCTTGGCAGGTAGAAAAGCAGATAATTCCAGCAGAAGCTTCAGGAGATCAGAAATGGGCATGACCAGAGTGACTCCAGCACAGGAGCCACACCTGTGCCCATCCTGCAGGAGATCCAAATGGTGGTGTGATGCATTTTTTTTTTTTTTTTTTTTTTTTTTTGAGACAGAGTTTCGCTCTTGTTGCTCCAGGCTGGAGTACAGTGGCACAACCTCGGTTCACCACAACCTCCTCCTCCTGGGTTCAAGCAATTCTCCTGCCTCAGCCTCCCAAGTAGCTAGGATTACAGGCATACACCACCATGCCCAGCTAATTTTGTATTTTTAGTAGAGATGGGGTTTCTCCATGTTGGTCAGGCTGGTCTTGAACTCCTGACCTCAGGTGACCCGCCCACCTCAGTCTCACAAAGCACTGGGATTACAGGCGGGAGCCACCATGCCCGGCAGCGTGATGTCTTGATGGCCCTGCCCTCCTCTCTTTGGGGCCAGGCAGGCATCTGAGAAGTTCTTGTGGGCAGATTGGGCTGAGGCCCTGCCCTGGCCGGGCCCAATGCTCTTGCCACACTGGGAGTGGTGCCTGCAGCCAAGGACATCACATACACCTGGCCACCCTGCAGAGCTGTGGGCTGGTTCCTAGGTGATGTGGCCCATGGCAGTTGGGCTGCCCAGCTCTGTTCCCCAGCTGTCTCCCCAGGGCTTGGGGGAGGACAGTATGAAGGGGGCATCTGTGCAGTCAGTGGGAAAACTCCACCCTGACCACAGTGCTCAAGTGCCCCTCCGCTGGCCACAGGTGTTTAAAATTCTGCCTGCTGAGCTCATCTTACTTGGAACTTTTGGCAATGATTTTTTTTTTTCTTTTTTTTTTTTTTTTGAAATGGAGTCTCTCTCCCGTCGCGTAGGCTGGAGCGCAGTGGCGGGATCTCAGCTGATTTTTGTATTTTTAGTAGAGACAGGGTTTTGCCATGTTGGCCAGGCTGGTCTTGAACTCCTGACCTCAGATGATCCACCCACCTCAGCCTCCCAAAGTACTAGGATTACAGGCGTGAGCCACCATGCCCAGCTGGCACTGATTATTATGAATTCAGTGCCACTGGGTGAGAAAGATAAATGCAGTTCTGTCTGCTTTACATGCTATACAAGCAGGAAAATCAGGTTCAGGGCCAGATAGACTTGAGTTTGAGGCTCAGCAATGCCGCTTCTGAGCTGTGTGGTCCTGGGCGAGTAACTTGACCTCCTTGCACGTCACCTGCCTCATCTGTGTAATGGGAATTACCAGAAAACTCACCTCTAGAATTGTGACTTCCCTCTAGAATTACCTCTAGAGCTCCTTTGAGCTCGTGCTTGTAAAGCCAGGCATGGGGTGGACGCTCCAGTGCTCTCATAGGAAAGCAGCAGCTGCTAATGTCAATATTTCACAACTCCATTGGGAACTAAGTTGGCAGTAGAAGATGCCGTGTTGTCCCGGGCACCAGGCATACCCATAAGCAATTCTGGGGGAGGGGAAAAGTAGGTCAGGAGCCTCTGAGCCCTCCACCAGAAAAGGTAGGAACTGAGGACTCAGCCTGAGGTAGGTTGCCCACCACCCCCTCTTTTTTTTTTTTTTTGTGAGATGGAGTCTCACTTTGTCACCCAGGCTGGAGTGCAGTTGTGCGATCTCGACTCACTGCAACCTCCACCTCCCAGGTTCAAGCGATTCTCACGCCTCAGCCTTCCAAGTAGCTAAGACTATAGGCATGCACCACCACACTCTGCTAAGTTTTGTATTTTTAGTAGAGATAGGGTTTTGCCCATGGGGTTGGCCAGGCTGGTCTTGAACTCCTGACCTCAGGTGATCCACCTGCCTCGGCCTCCCAAAGTGCTGGGATTACAAGCACTCTCCTGTCCTCAGACCCCAAAGAAAGAAAGGGAGAATGGATTAATGTCAGGTTAGTTTCATCACCTTCTCAAAGAAAGCCAGGCTACAGAAACTTTGCTGGGCTGCCACTTCTGCACGGTTCAGCATTGTTGTTCTGCGAGGCTGACTTCAACAGATAAAGGATAACGGTAACTCTGGTTGGTTTCCAAGGCTTGCAGGGGGAGCGACACCCAGCCTCACCTTGGGAAGATTCTGCTTCTCCCACTCCCAGGGGAGGTACTGCCTTCCTTCTTCATCTGTTTCTTCTCTAAGAAATCCCAGGTGGCAGGCGGGGCGCAGTGGCTCATGCCTATAATCCCAGCACTTTTGGGAGGCCGAGGCGGGTGGATCAGGAGGTCAGGAGATTGAGACCATCCTGACTAAGACGGTGAAACCCTGTCTCTACTAAAAATACAAAAAAATTAGCCAGGCGTGGTGGCAGGTGCCTGTAGTCCCAGCTACTCGGGAGACTGAGGCAGGAGAATGGCATGAACCCGGGAGGCAGAGGTTGCAGTGAGCTGAGATTGCACCACTGCACTCCAGCCTGGGCGACAAAAAAAAAAAAAAAGTCCCAGGTGGTAAGTTCGTGAGTGGATAAAAATCTCAGTATAGGTCGAAGCAGATATTGGTGGTTGATGTTGGTGGTACAACAGTTCTTCCAGTTTCATTTTATTTTCCTACCCGGCCCTCTGCTTGGCAGAACTGATATAGAAAAATCCACACACTCCCCAATACACACAGCCCAAATATGTTTTTTATATGTTTAACAGCTTTATTGAGATAGAATTTACTTACAATAAGCTGCAGTAACAGAAAGTGTACAACTCAGTGAATGTTACCAGTTGCATATGCCTGGGAAACCACCACAATCAAGATAAAGCCAGATCTATTAGATTGGCTTCCTTGAATGGGTGACCCATCTGTTTTATTCATGGCATTTTATTGGCAGGTGGCAGGAACTCAGCTCACACTACTTAGGCAAAGAAGAGGGAATAGAGATGTGTGTAGCTGGAAAGTCCAGGAATACACCAGCTTCAGGTATGGCTGGCGTCAGGGGTTCAGAGGATGTCATGGGTGCCCTTTCTCCCCCTCTCTCAACCAAATTCTCTCTCTAGAGCTGGCAAGATGGCTGCTGGCAGCCCCCAACTAATATTCTATTTAGCGATGCCTAAGAAAAGGAGCAGTCTCCTCTGATGGCCCTGAGGAACTCCCATAGGGCAGCTTTGGGTCATGTGCCCAGCCCTGGATGGAGTAGAATCAGCACCGGGGATGTGCTTGTGAGAGTTGGGTGTGCTCATTTCTTCCCGAGTCCAAAGTCAGTGATGTTATGTCTGTAGCTTGAAGCTGGTAGTGGGGGAGTATTTACACCATGGAAACTGGCAAATGCTACCAATCAAGGCTTTCCTCCCTGTCCCCTCTGCCTGCCCCCAGCTCGCCATTAAACAGTTATGTATACTACTGAGTCAGTCCTACCTAAATCCATGAAATAGGTTCTCCTGAGGAAAGAGCTGTTCCATTAATAAAAGAGGAAACTGACCCTAGTCAGACAGGAATAACCGAGGAACTTCACTCTGTTGAATTCAAAGCCACCTGCAGCAGACCTCAGGAAGGAGTCCTCCAGGATAACATCCCACCCCAAACCCCCAAGGGCACCAGACCAGGTTGAATCCACTGCAGAGATCGTTCAGCCAATACGGACCCTTCTAGAAGAAGGGCCCAGGCTTTGCTCCTCTCTGATAGCTCACCTCCCTCCCCCTACCCCCGACCCCAACCCCCAACCACTGCCAGTCACATTCTATGGAAAATTAAAGAACTTCCTAAGCCCGGCTGCTCTCTGCAAAGCCATTCCAGCAACCTAGACCCATGATTTTCAGCTTGTTCAGCTATTTTAAAACAACCCTCGCAAAGCAGCCCCAGAAATGGGGGCTGCGGCTTGATTTGAGGTTAAACAAATAAGTGCCATTTATCCACCAACGCTCTAGGAATGAAAGATTTCTTCAGACAAATTCCCAAGCTGTGCGCTCCAGAGAAACTGCTGTCCCAAATTGCCAGGTGCCAACCCAGTGTTCTTCATTTCCAAAGATATTTGGGGAGTTTTCAGCCGTGCTCTGCACAGAGCGCTAGGATGGATGGCAGTGTGGGCGGCCAGGCATGCCGCCTCAGCCGCCGCTCAGCCTCACCCTGGGTCTTCTTGGCTGTGTCAGCCTCTCATCCTGGGACCCACAGAACCCTTGGAGTTCCCGGGGCATTTCTTGGCCTGCTGGGAAATGGCGCCTCTCCATCTTAGGAGGCCCGGACCAGACTGCTGGCTGTTTGAGTCAGACAGCTTTTCTTCCCATGTTTTGAGGGTAGGCAAGAACAAGACAAAGGAAAAAACAAAACATATTCTCAAATAAAACTGCACTCCATCGGCCAGGAAAGCTGAGCCTCTCTGGGATGTAGGGAACAGAAGCCACTCCACAGAGAAGTGTCCCATCTCTTTCTCTCTAGGAGACATCCGTCTTTGTGCCCAAACTGGAAATCTGAACCACGAGCTCTCACATCTCCCTACTCTTGGAAGTTTTCTGTGGCAGAAACAATAATGTTCACTACATAGGCCGTTGGCTCCCCTGCGTTTCCCAGCTGTGCCATATGGCTAGCTTTGGCCGATGAAATTGAGCAGAAGTGATACGTGTCATTTCCAGGCTGAGGCAGTAAAAAGCCAGTGCACCCTTCTCCAGGGTCTGTTTCCCAGCTGCCGCAGCCATTGAAGCCGTGTGTTCCAGATGGTGCCGCTACAGCTGATGGAACTTCCGTCAGCTTGGGTCCCTGAGTGAGTCTGTGGAAGAGAACTGAAACTGCCTGCTGACCTGCTGGGACAGACAACATGAGCAAGAAGTAAGCTTTCGCTGGGCTCAGCCACTGAGACCCAGGGGCTGTTTGTTACCGCAGCATTGCCTGGCACACGTGATTCAAGCTCCTGACACACTCTGTAGACTTTGCTGTGTTGTTCACTGGGAGGCACCAGCATGTGTGAGATAGAAAACACTTCCTTCCACTCTGGCCAATAGCCTTCACTCAAAATAGTGCTGATGAGTTTACATCCAGCCCCAGAGATTTAAGGAATTTCTCTCTGAGCTTGCGCCCAGGTCTGTGCCTTCGTTTGTATTTCTCTACAGCACGTGGTTGGCACTAGTATAAAAATGGCACTCTTCCACATGCCAAGGCATTTAACAGGCATGAAGCACGTTTGCTGATGATCTCCCATGAGGTGGAGGAGATAGGCTTAATTCCTGTTTTAAAGCTAAGAGCATTGCAGCTCAGAAGGATCACATTCAAGGTCACACAGCTAATTATAGTACTTGAACCTAGGTCTGTGTCTCTTGCCACAAAAACCAGTATTTCTCAAAATGTAGTTCTGGCCAGGTACGGTGGCTCACACCTATAATTCCAACACTTTGGGAGGCCAAGGCAGGCAGATCACTCGAGGCCAGAAGTTCGACACCAGGCTGGCCAACATGACAAAATCCCTCTCTCTACTAAAAATACAAAAATTAGCCAGGCGTGGTAGTGCATACCTGTAGCCCCAGCTACTTGGGAGGCTGAGGCACAAGAGTCGCTTGAAGCTGGGAGGCAGAGGTTGCAGTGAGCTGAGATCACGCCACTGCACTCCAGCTTGGGTGACAGAATGAGACTCTGTCTCAAAAAAAAAAATGTAGTCCAGAGACGGAAAGCCAGGACCTGGGAATGTGCATTTTTAAAGTTCCTCAGGTCATAATTATGCTGAGTTTGAGAATCCTTGCCCCACATTGCCTCCAACCATCTGGTCAGCTTTCTACAGTGGGAGGGGAGCGGTGGGATTTTAGAGGTGAGCCAAAGGATTACTTCCCCAACTAAAGCAACAAATAAAAAATGTCTCCCCTGCCAGACTGCTCTTTGTGCCTGAAATTATCCCAAAAGACTCATTTCTTTGGGTTAAAATACAAACAGTCCTAGATCACTCGGGACCTTCTTATGAATGAACTCGGGTGATTCCCAGCCAGGAACAGTGGCTTGTACGAAGTCACTCTGCAAGGTCAGCTTTTGAGGGGAAGCATCAGTCAAGAGTCAAGACCTTGATCTGAAAAGGCAAATCCAGCTGGAGGTTGCAGGTGGTGAGATCCTGGACAGCAGGGAGAGGCTGAGCATCAATGGGGTGGGGATGGGATGGGGCGGGGAGGGGGGGTGGAAGTGGGGGTTGGGGTGAAGGTGGTGGAGGACTCCCAGGAGAGAAAAAAATGCAACCGGGGGTGATGGTGAAGCCACACAGACCAGAGTCAGAAAGAACTGGAGGCCAGGTGTGGTGGCTCATGCCTGTAATCCCAGCACTTTGGGAGGCCAAAGCAGGTGGATTGCCTGAGGTCAGGAGTTCGAGACTAGCCTGGACAACATGATGAAACTCCGTATCTACTAAAAATACAAAAATTAGCCGGGCACGGTGGTGCACACCTGTAATCCCAGCTACTCGGGAGGCTGAAGCAGGAGAATTGCTTGAGCCCAGGAGGCAGAGGTTGCAGTGAGCCGAGATCGTGCCACTGCACTCCAGCCTGGTGAGATGCCTCCAAAAAAAGAAAAGAACTGGAGTAAAGCCTCAGCCTTGCTACTTATCGGTGTGACCTTGCAAAAATGTTACTTTACCTCCTGTGCCTAAGTTTTCTCATGTGTAAAACAGAGCTAATAACAGAACCTACCTATAGGGGCATTGTAAGAATCAAACATATTCATGTGTGGAACAGTTAACATTTACTGACCCTTGTGCCAGTAGCCATGCTAAGTGCTTTGCATATATTACAACTCATTTAATCTTCACAGACAACCGATAGTGTGGTTATTATTTTGCCCATTTTATAAAGGAAGAAAGTGAGGCACAGATAGATGAAGTAACTTGCCCCAAGGTGGCACAGCTTCTAAGTGTCAGAGTCAATATTTGAACCTAGTCATTCATATTTCAGGGGCAGTGGCCCTGATGGCTATGCTCAGCGACAGATGCTTCGTCTCATAGAGACAGCTGCAGTGGAGGGGGACGGAGTGCAGCCTGCTGAAGGATGGACCTCTGGGCAAGGGTCCCTGTTGCTCAGGTCCAAATGCAGACTGAACAGTAGCCTTATTCATTAAGATCACTACAGAGCTAACGGGTGAGAGCGCACTCTGCCTGTTCTCCCTCCACCCCCAAGACACTCACCCTATTCCACACCCAGAAGAAGACATGGGGTGCTCCCTTCCAGAGCCTAGAGACCCTGGGATGGCTCCAGTCCCTTCTCCCAACATCCCCCCAGCGAAGAGCACCAGTACCCTTGCTCTGCTGTCCTGCCAGGCAGTTGTCCCGGGATCAGTGTTTTTGGTTGTTCTTTGTTTTAGCTTGCTTCCCTTTTAGAGTATCTCCTGAAATAAACAGCAGTGTTGAAAGGAGAAAAGGGAGCCCAGCCTCTCTGGAGCAGTTACGATGGGCAAACAATGTCGAGGAAACCCACATGTGGTGTCTCACGGGGACTTCACACCTTTGTGAAGTAGATATTATCGTCTCCATTCTGCAGATGAGGACACCAGGCCCAGAGAGGCTAAATGACTTGCTCCAAGTCACAGAGCAAGTCGGCAGCACCTCGCTGCATCAAATGCTTGTCTGTTGGAATCCAAAGCTATTTATGGGACTTGGGGCCCAGCTGGGGCTTGTACACCCAACCCCCAAAGGTGAAGTTCTCTGTTCCTCATTCATTCCTTCATGTGCTGAGTGTTTTGCAGCAGCTGCTCAGTGTCAGGCATTGGAGTAGAGACCATAGCAACCTGGCCTCCGTTTCATTCTGTTCAGCAGCACTGGTGGTCTTTCTAAATGGGATATTTGTAGAGGTTTCTGTTGCCCCAGGTTCTGTAACACCTGATCATCAGCCCAGGGACTGCTCCTCGGGGATGGGAGTTAGGGGTTCAGCTTCTTCTTGGGAGAATCCAGCTCTGGGTGTTTCAGGAAATTTCTGACCTGCCAGGTTTCCTGATCAGTCAGAGCTGGGAGTGGGGGCCGAGAGAAGAGGTTTCCCGTCAGCCCAGCTTTTGTCTCTCACATGAGCCCGAGACAGACAAACCACAACCACAGACTCGACCAGCTGTGGAAGCATCGAACAGGAAACCCAGAACATCTGGTGCTCCACTTCCTCTGAGGGCTGTGCACGTCTGGGGGGCCGGGTGTGCGTGTGTGTGTCCGCCTGTGTGCACGACTGTTTTCTCTCCTGCTGTTGGTTAGTGGGACCTGGATGCAGACAGAGCTGGAAACCACAGGTCTTGTGGTGACAAGGAAGCCAGACACTGGCTCCCCAACCCTTACAGCAAGGCATCCCTCCTCAGACAGTAATCCGGGATCCCACCCAGTCTTGCAGGCCACCTGCCAGCACCCGGCCCTTGGCTAGCTTCAGGTCACCATTGAAGAAAGGGATTTATTTTCCTTTCAGATTGTGATGGTTTAGAGGCATTGTTTGGAGGTGAGGTGGGAGGGCTCTGCTTACATAGAACTTGGCCTCCGCGTACAGACCCACAAAAAGCAACCTCTGGACAAAAGCTGGGTTTTTTTGTTTTTTGAGACAGAGTCTTGCTCTGTCACCCAGGCTGCAGTGCAATGGCAAGATCTCGGCTCACTGCAACCTCTGCCTCCCAGGTTCAAGCGATTCTCCTGCCTTAGCCTCCCAAGTAGCTGGGATTACAGGCATGTGCCACCACGCCCGGCTAATTTTTTTGTATTTTTAATAGAGACAGGGTTTCGCCATGTTGTTCAGGCTGGTCTTGAACTCCTGACCTCAGGTGATCCGCCTGCTTTGGCCTCCCAAAGTGCTGGAATTACAGGCGTGAGCCACCGCGCCCAGTAGCCATGCTAAGTGCTTTGCTTATATTATTAACTCATTTAATCTTCATAGACAAACAGTTTTAAAAAAGCTGTTTTTAAAACAATTTGAGGAGCATCTGTGGATGAATGCTAAGGCCATGTGCTGGTCAGGGGGCAGTTTTCCCATTAGTGGTGGTGTCCTCTGCATAAGGAGAAAACAGGGTTTTTAATTTTTCATTTTTCTGAAGGGAAGAATCATAAGGAAGTGGGAACAAAAGACTCCCCAAACCATAGCATGAGGTTTAACTCTCATGATACCTTAAGGAAGTAGGCATTATTATGCCCATTTTTATGAATCATGAAATAGATGTGCAGGAGGGTTCAGAAGTCACCCCAGCTCATACAGCGCCTAAGGAGCAGGGCCAAGGTTCGATTCAAACCGAATCCCAGCCTCATGCTAGATCTTAGTTCACATTTCATTCTTTCAATGAGCATTTATAATCTAAACTGTACCTAGCAAACAGTTGGGATTTCAATGTTTCTTGAATTAATCACCTAAATGTGCCATGATGTCAGAGACAGATGTCATCCTCACTGTAGCCCCCAGGTTCAGCACAGTATCCAGGAAAGAATGGGTGCTTGTAGTCCCAGCTACTCGGGAGGCTGAGGCAGGAGAATTGCTTGAACCCGGGAGGCAGAGATTGCAGTGAGCCGAGATCGCGCCACTGCACTCCAGCCAGGGCGACAGAGCAAGACTCCATCGCAAAAAAAAAAAAAAAAAAAAAAAAGCATAGGTGCTTAGTCAATGTCAGCCAATTAATACGTAAAGGAATTCTAAGTTTTAGAACAGTGATACTTTATTTTTCTTTGTTTTTTGTTTGTTTTTGTTTCTTTTGAGCCGGAGTCTCACTGTCGATCAGGCTGGAGTCCACTGGTGCGAACTCGACTCACTGCAACCTCCACCTCCCGGGGTCAAGCGATTCTCCTGCCTCAGCCTTCGGAGCAGCTGGGATTACAGGCGTGCACCACCACGCCCGGCGAATTTTTGTATTTTTAGTAGAGACGGGGTTTCACCATGTTGGCCAGGCTGGCCTCAAGTGATCCGCCCAACTCGGCCTGGCAAAGTGCTGGGGTAACAGGTGTGAGCCACCACGCCCGGCCGATACTTCATTTTTCTGGAGGTCATTTACTTAGCAAGGCCAACTGTTTGGATCCTGGCTAAAAATGTGAAAGAAGACAGAAAGAGTCACGAGCAGTCAACAAAAGTCACGGGTCCTAGCACGTAAAAGTTCAAGTACTTGATTCAAAGCTGAAATTCTCAGGTCCTCAGTCGTAGCCTGGTTACCCTTACAAACACCAGTGCTAAAAAGCACGGTTACTAATCTTTCCAGGACACAAGATTTGAAAGCATCTGTTTCGAAGGGAGATGACCTGCTAGAGGAAGCTTGCGGGCAACAGCAAATTGGGAGTTCGACTAGCACTTTCAGACAGGGATGCAACGAAGAACTCGCCAGCAGAGATAAGAAGAGATGGGCAAGATGAAGAGAATGAACTCTGATTCTCGGATATCTGCCCGCAAGGTGGCTCCGAGAAAGCCAGCCGGAAACTGCAGCATCGCGGAGGACTTCTCTAGTTCAGGTTAAAGAGACAGCAGCCGGAGGGAGCCGACCTCAAACCCAACTCCCGACAGCAACCTTGAGGCCACCCGAGATGGCGCATGCGCAGTGTGCGAGGTAGTGCTCTTCATACCTGCCGACCTGCGGAACCTTCTTACTGAGCAGGGCGTACGTCACGCAAGCGCTGCGGGTGTGTGACGTCATCTGAGAGCGCCACGCGCCGTCCCGAAAACCTGAGCACCGTCTGGCTAAGGCGTTGCTGTAGAGACGGTGCGCCGAGCCCTGCCCCCGAGGCGGGATTGGAGGAGAACTGGTCAGCTGACAAGGGTGACGTTTCGAAAGCGCGCGGGAGGCCGTGCTGGGACGCAGAGCCCGAAAACCGCTTTGAGGGGCGTCTTGACCGAAGGTACTAAATATCACATGTCCCCATTAAAGTAAAAATGCAAACTGCCCTAATCGGATTTCATGTAAGGCAGGAGGGCTGGGAAGACTTAAATGTATCACTTCAGTAGCTTAGGGGTGGGAAGAAGAGTTTGGACCAGACTAGTGCCAGGATAACCTGACCTCTTTGGGCCTTAATTTCTTCTCGAAGGGATCTTTCCCATCAGCATATAAACATGTAATTTCCCCCTTCCTGAGAACCCTGTCGTGGCTCCAGCTCCCACCCCATCCCCTCGCTTTCTGAATATCGTAACTCCTTGGAAGAGTGTGTATATTCTTTGTCCAGCTCTCTCCTCCCACTCTGTTGAACTCCCTCCAGCCAAACTCAGTCTCTCCCCAGTCCTCCTCTTACCTGCTCTATCAGCAATTTTTGATACAGTTTATCACCCTCTCCTCCGCAAAACTTTCTTCACTTGGCTTTTGGCAGTGCATACACTTGTTTTTTTCCTCCATCCCTGCCCCAGCTTCTCTGTTTCTTTTGCTAGCCTCTCCTCTTTTTCCTGACCTCTAAATGTATCAGTACCCCCAGCACTGGCTCCTTGGACTTCTCTCTCTTTTCACTTAATCTCTTGATGATTTCATCGGGTTTCATGGCTTTAAAGACTATGTGCTGATGACTCCCGTCCATATAGCTCCAGCCTAGAACTCATCCTCAAGAAAAATTCTTCTGGCTTCTCAGGCTGTAAACTTTGAGTTCTTCATCCCGTGTCAAATCTGTCAGCAGATCCTATTGGCTTTTCTTTTTTCCCCAGAATCCGGTGTCCACTGACAGCATCTTAGACCAAGCCCCCATCTCTCACCTGGATTATTGTAATTGCCTAGCTGGTCCCTCCTCTGCTCCTATCCCGTCAGTCTGTGTTTACATAACAACCTCAGTAATTCTGTTAAAAGTCATATCATGTGGCTCCTCTGTGCAAAAACTACCAGGGCTTTTGTCTCAGAGTAGAAGCCAAAGCTTTACCGTGGCTAGAAATGTTCCACACGACCAGGCCTCTATTCTAGACCTTTCTTTTCTTGTCTCCCTTGCTCACTTAACACCAGACACACTGGCCATTTTGCCAGGCTTGCTTCTGCCTCTGGGACCCTGAACTTGCCTTTCCCTCTGCCTGGAACTTGTCCTCAGTTATCCCCAGGGCTCTCTCCCTTACCTCCTCCAAGACTTGGCTCAAATGTTCCTCACCGAGAAAGGCTTTCACCAACCTCCTGGTTTTAAATTGCAAATCAGACTCCCCCAAGCCCGCATGCCCATTCCCTTCCTTTTTGCTCCATTGCATTTAATTTATCACCTTATAATAAACCGTTTAATTTAGTTCTTTATCTTATTTGATGTGCCTCTCCGCACGAAGACAGGAATTTGTTTCATCATTGCTCCATCCCCAATTCTGAGACAGAGTGTGTGGCATGTGGTAGGTGCTCAGTACAGGTTTGTGGAGAGAATGGGTGCATTGCAGAATCCAAGGGTTAAGGCATGGTTAGAAGCTGGAGCTTTAGAGGCTTGGGTTCCAGACTCCCTTTACCACTTAGCTGCTTTGTGGCTTTTTTTTTTTTGAGACGGAATCTCGCTCTGTGGCCTAGGTTGGAATGTAGTGGCCCCATCTGGGCTCACTGCAGCCTCCGCCTCCCGGATTCAAGAGATTCTCCTGCCTCAGCCTCCCAAGTAGCTGGGACTACAGGCGCCCACCACCACACCTGGCTAATTTTTGTATTTTTAGTAGAGACGGGGTTTCGCTATGTTGGCCAGGCTGGTCTTGAACTCCTGGTCTCAGGTGGTTCACCCGCTTTGGCCTCTCAAAGTGCTGGGATTCTTTGGGAAGCCGAGGCAAGTGGCTCACCTGAGGTCAGGAGTTCAAGACCACCCTGGCCAATGTGGTGAAACCCTGTCTCTACTAAAAATACTAAAATTAGCCGGGCGTGGTGGCGTGCACCTGTAGTCCCAGCTACTCAGGAGGCTGAGGCAGGAGAATCGCTTGAACCTGGGAGACAGAGGTTGCAGTGAGCCGAGATCATACCACTGCACTCTAGCCTGGGCAACAGAGCGAGATTCCATCTCAAAAAAAAAAAAAGTGCTGGGATTACAGATGTGAGCCACCACAGCTGGCCATACTTTGTGGTCTTTAAGAAATTTATTTAAACTTCCTGAGCCTCAGTTTCCTCATTTCTATTGCGGACAAAATAATACCTAAGGCTTTCATTTGACAATGTTGAACACCCCTAGGTGACCAGCAAGCATATCATAGCTCCTGGGGACTCAATGGAGAACCTGAATGTCCCCTCGCTCCCCTGGAGTCTGTACACTGAGAAAGGGGCTACAGACATTAGCCATGCAGTCACCCAAATAAGACATTCTTCATAAATTGTGATAAGTGATGAAGGAAAAGCAGATCGTGCTGAAGGGGCAAGCCAGGAAAGAACTTCCCTGAGAGGGCAACTTCACTGTCCAAGTCCGCTTAGGCTGTCATAACAAAATGCCACAGATAGAGGGATTTAAACAGCAGACATTTGTTTTCTCATGGTTCTGGAGGGCAGAAATCCAAGCTGAAGGTGTCAGCAGGTTCGGTTTCTCCCGAAGCCTCTCTTCTTGACTTGCAGATGGCCACTTTCTCTCTGTGTCCTCACATACATGATCTTCTCTCTGTGTGCTTGCACACCCTTGCTGCTGGTGTCTCTCCAGTGTCCTAATCTCTTTTTTTCTTTTGGAGACAGTCTCACTCTGTTGCCCAGGCTGGAGTGCAGTGGTGGGATCTCAGCTCACTGCAACCTCCGCCTCCCAGGTTCAAACAATTCTTCTGCCTCAGCCTCCTGAGTAGCTGGGACTACAGGCGCCTGCCACCATGCCTGGCTAATTTTTGTATTTTTAGTAGAGATGGGGTTTCACCATGTTGATCAGGCCAGTCTCAAACTCCCAACCTCGTGATCCCCCTGTCTTGGCCTCCCAAAGTGCTAGGATTACAGGTGTGAGCCACCACGCCCGACCTTTTTTTTTTTTTTTTTTTTTTTGAGACACTCTGTTGCCTAGGCTGGAGTTCAGTGGTAGGATCTTGGCTCACTGCAACCTGCATCTCCCAGGTTCAAGTGATTCTCCTGCCTCAGCCTCCCAGGTAGCTGGGATTATAGGTGCATGCCACCACGCCCAACTAATTTTTGTATTTTTAGTAGAGACAGGGTTTCACCATGTTGCCCAGGCTGGTCTTGAACTCCTGACCTTAGGTGATCCACCCACCTCAGTCTCCCAAAGTGCTGAGATTACAAGTGTGAGCCACCGTGCCCGGCCCAGTGTCCTAAGCTCTTGTAAGGACCTCAGTCAGACTGGATTAGGGCCCATTCCAGTGGCCTCATTTGAACATAATTATCTTGTTAAAGGCCAAATACAGTCACTTTCTGAAGTCCTGGGGGTTAGGGCTTCAACATATGAGTGGTGAGACACTCAGTTCAGCCCATGACATTATTCAAAATTCAAAGGATGCATAGAAAGGAGCCGTGGAACAAGAGGAACCTTTCAGGGAGAGAGAAGCGGATGGGCAGAAACCCTGTGGCTGGAAGCACTGTGTTAAGTTAGAGGAAGTGGAAGGCCCATGTGGCTTAAGCTCAGAGTGAGGGGTCTTGGTGGGAGTTACACTGGGAGTTGAGGGTGAGGAGCCACCTAGAACTGTTGTTGGGAGTGACTGGGAGTGATGTGGTAAGAGTTCTGTAATGCAGCAGTCCCCAGCCTTTTTGGCACCAGGGACTGGTTTCATAGAAGACAATTCTTCCACAGACCGGGGCCGGGGAGGTTGGTTTTGGGATGAAACTGGTCCACCTCAGATCATCAGGCATTAGATTCTCATAAGGAGTGTGCAGCCTAGATCCTGGTATGCACAGTTCACAATAGGGTTCGTGCCCCTATGAGAATCTGAGGCTGTTGCTGATCTGACAGGAGGTGGAGTTCAGGCGATAATGCTCACCTCCTGCTGTGTGGCCCAGTTCCTAACAGGCTATGGACTGCTTCCGGTCTGTGTGCTGGAGGTTTGGGACCCCTGCTCTGATGGAAAGGTTACTCTGGGTTGGAGGGAGGCTCTCCTTAGCTCCAGAGCTAGTGCGATGGTGACACAGTGCATGGCATCTCATAGTAAGGGCTCCGTAGAGGGTTACTGGTTAATATTTTTCATAATGGCCACCTGACATGGTTGATGGGAGGACTGAATGAAAAAGAGGCCAAGAAGGGCTTAATAAATAAGTGATACGGAGAACACTAGGATAAGCCTCCAAAAGTACTGAAGGTCTATATTTGGTGGTGCTGGATATAGGGTAGTTTAATCAGATGTGATCGCTACTTGTCCTGGAAGGTTTTAGATGCGACTCATGCAAAAGAGGAAAGAAGTAGCTGGAGCAGGGAGGCACTGACTGTATGTGTCATCTTCCAGAAGCCCAAGTACAGTGAAAACGATTTGAGAGAAGGAGCACTCATCTTTTATTTCTTTTCTTCAGATTCAGCTGAAAGCCCCCCTTCAGTTTACTGTCAGGGTGCTGATACACAGAGCTCCTAAAAGATTTAGGGTACGGGTAAGAGATGGGAGTTCGCCTCCCACAGGCGCTCAGTAAGAGTACTGTTGGGCATCGGGAAGGTTTCTCATTTCATTCCTGGAATTCAGTGTCCAGAAGTGGAACCTGATGTGAGCTCCCACCTCCCTTCTACTCTACCTTTTCTTTTCTTCTTTTCTTTTGAGACAGAGTCTTGCTTGGTCACCCAGGCTGGAGTGCAGTGGTGCAATTGCAGCTCACTGCAGCCCGGACCCCCTGGGCTCAAGTGATCCTGCCGCCTCAGCCTCCCTAGTTGTTGGGACTACTGGCATGCAATACCACCCCCAGCTAATTTGTTTTATTCCTTGTAGAGACATGGTCTCACTATGTTGCCCTGGCTGGTCTCAACCTCCTGGGCTCAAGCAATCCTTCTGCCTTGGCCTCCCAAAGTGCTGGGATTACAGGCATGAGCCACTGTGCCTGGCTTTTTTTTTTTTTTTAAGAGCTAGGGTCTGTCGCCCAGGCTGGGTGCAGTGGCTCTTCACAGGAGCAGTCATAGTTCACTGCAGCCTCGAACTCCTGGGCTCAAGTGATGCCCCCACCTTAGCCTGTAGCTGGGACTACAGGCATGTGTCACCACACCCAGCTTATGACTGTACGTTTTGATGGTTTAATGCAACAAAGACTGATTTTTGTTTTGAAAGGAACCAAGGCAAGCATTTTATCCCAATGGCTAAAAAACTCTGACTGTCCTCCTCCACACCCCACCCTTGACAGAGGGCCATCTGCCAGTGATGGGGAATGCACTAGACAGCCCATCCTAATTTTGGACAGAATTAATTGTTAGAATCTGCTTTGTAACACTAGGCCAAATCTATCTCTTGTAAGTCCTGGTCTGGCCTTCAGGAGCTACACAGACCCAGTTCCTCCTCTTTATGGCGTTAAATATTTGACGATGGCCCTGGGCTCTGGGCCACCCTTATGAGGTCTCCAAGTCTTCTGTTCACAAATTGAACACCTTCCCCCAACAAAAAAGGTGTTTTTTTTTTCTTTTCTTGACGATGCTTGTATGAATATTCTTGTACATAAATCTCTTCATACTTGCCTTTGGATACATTTCTATAAATGAAACTTCTGGGACAAATGGTGTATTTTATAGTTTGTGCTATATATTTCCAGATTACCCTCCAGAATGGATGATTTTTGCTTGTACGCCCACCAGCAATTTACAAGAGAGCCTGTTTCCCCACAGCTTACCCACCAACATGGGGAATTTTCATTCTTTTTAATCATTGCCAATCTGATAAGGAGAAATGATTATTTCATGGTTGCCTTAATTTTCATTTCTTTGATTATGAGTGAGATTGGACATGTTTTCCAGCCACATCCTATACTTTTGCAATCGAGTTTTGGAGCTCAATGCAGGACCTTACATGTATTCCAGTTAAATTTTATCTTGTTGGATTCAACCAATCATTCCTTTCTGTTGAGATAATTTTGGACCTGACTCTGCAGTCCCAGCGTGTTGGCCTTCCTTCCCAGTCTGGTGTTATTTGCACAGTTGATAAGCAGTTATCTTTGGACTTATCCAAGTTGTTGACAGAATGTTAATGAGTGTAGGGCCAAGGACAGAACTGCCTGGCATTCCACTAGAGAAAGCCTTGGGACGACACTGTCCCATCTGCTGTGACAGTTCAACCTCACCATGCCTAGGAGCCTTCACCTGGGACACAGGGCCTGGGCACAGACTCCAGCCCTGGCCCTGATTAGCTGCGTGGCCTTGAGAAAGTGCTGTTGTCTCTCACTGAGATGTACTTTTGAGCTCTAGCAGCCTTTTTCTCACTATTCTGTCCATAAGAATTTCATGAGAAACGGTCAAATTGTTGTCAAAAGTCATGGCACTGTCACAAAGTATTCACCCCATTTTCTAATTTAGTGGAAGAAACACAACAACAACCCTTTGTCATGGACATTGACCTCTGGGATCACCCTTCCTATGTGCTGGTCAACCATTTATTTGATTTTCTGCCCCAGAATTTTGCCCACGATCAACATGAGGCTCAACAGCCTTCAGTTTATCCAATTCACACATTTTTTTTTTAAATACAGGGTTTTGGCCTCCTCAGTTCTCCATGATTCCTCAAAGCACCCTGAGACATCAGAAGTGCTCAGCACTCCCTGCTAGGGTTTGTTGGTTCTGTCGCCCTGATTCAGTTTTCTTTCATGTCAGGAAGGAGCAAGGGGGGAAGGCCACCTCTCCTCCAGGCATGGACAGAGGGCCAGAGTTCATTCACAGCTGTGGCAGCATTGAAAGGAAACGGGGGACATGCTTAGTTTGGGGGGAAAGGGGCTTTGTGAGACTGACACATGGCAACTGCCCAAGTCACGAGCTGAAGAAACAGCTTCCATGGCCCTGCCAGAGGGACCTCTGGTTATGCATCATTCTCTCCAGCCCTGAGCTTCATCAAGAAAATAAGCATCAGCAGTATCATCTCCAAGTGAAATGATAGCACATTATGTCACCTTTCTTTGAGTTCCTTCAACATCAAAATCAGACAAGACTGTTTGTTCCAAGGAGGGAGCAATAAACATTAACCCCATGTAACAGATAAAAGACTAAAAAAGAAATTAGGTAACTGATTTAAGTGACACAGGGAATCTGTCATAACTCTGGTGACATGGCTTCTTATCATGCCTGGAATGTAGTTACTGATTTACACCTTGTAAATTTCTCAGTACGCGATGTACAAGTGGCCACTCCGTATTGTCTGTTCTTGTTATTCAGACCAGTAATAAGAGTAATCATGATAATATGCTAGGCACCGTGGCTCACACCTATAATCCCAGCACTTTGGGAGGCGGAGCCAGGAGGATTGCTTGAGCCCAGGAGTTTGAGACTAGCCTGGGCAACATGGCAAGGTCCTGTCTCTATATACAATTTAAAAATTAGTTGGGTATGGTGGCGCACTCCTGTGGTCCCAACTACATGGGAGGCTGAGGCAGCAGGATCGCTTGAGCCTGGGAGGTCAAGGCTGCAGTGAGCCAGGTTCACACCACTGCACTCCAGGCTAGGCAACAGAGCAAGATCCTGTCTCAAAAAAAAAAAAAAAAAAAAAAAATATATATATATATATATATATATGTGTGTAATAATGATAATAAAGGCTGCTATGGTTTGTTTGTTTGTTTTTGTTTTTTTGAGACAGAGTCTAGATGTGTCGCCCAGGCTGCAGTGCAGTGGTGCAATTTGGCTCACTGCAACCTCGCCTCTCAGGTTCAAGCAATTCTTCTGCCTCAGCCTCCCAAGTAGCTGGCATTATAGGCACGTGCCACCGTGCCTGGCTAATTTTTGTATTTTTAGCAGAGATGGCATTTTGCCATGTTGGCCAGGCTGGTCTCGAACTCCTTACCTCAAGTGATCTGCCTGCCTCAGCCTCTCAAAGTGCCAGGATTACAGGCGTAAGCCACTGCGCCTGGCCAAGGCTGCTATGGTTTGAATGTTGGTATCCACTCCACAAATCATGTTGAAGCTGATCCCCATGGCAGTGGTATTGAGAGGTGGGGCCTTTATAAAAGAGCCTGAGGGAGTGAGTTCGGCCTCCTCGCCCTCCTGCTTTCTGCCACCTGAGGATGCAGCAAGAAGGCCCTCGCCAGACACCAAATGCTGGCACCTTCATCTTGGACTCTCCCAGAACTCTTGAGAAATGAACTTGTATTGTTGATAAATGACCCAGTCTGTGGTATTTTGTTAGAGCAGCACAGATGGGCTAATACAAAGGCTGGCAATCCTTATGGAGCCCTTACCACGTTCTCAGTGCTTTGCAGAAATGAACTGTTTCCTCTCACACACCCGTGAAGTAGGTCCTGGCTTCATTCCAGTTTTTATAGATGAGGAAATGGAGGCACAGGAGAGAGGCTAAGTAACCTGCCTCAGTTCAGCCTCCTCCCATCCAAGCCCAACCCTGCTTAGCTTCCAAGATGAGACAAGATCTGGCACGTTCAGGGTGCAGTGGCCATAGACAGGTCACCCCTCTTCTAAAGGGCAGAGCTGGGGTTTGAACTCAGGCAGTCTGACTCTGTGGTTCAGGCTCCGAATGGTAATGTTCTGCTGCTTCTGTAAATAAACAAGGATAAGAAAGGATAATTGGAAATGATTTCTCCCCCAGACTGTGAAACTGCATTGCAAACAGTGGTCTCGGCTACTAAGGAGTAACAAACAGCTCTTTCATCTCCTGAAAGAACTGCATGCAAAGGAAGGAGTGAGGAGAGAAGGGACACCCAGAGCCTGAAGAACCTGTAACTTGAGTGCGCAGTCTCTAAGTAATCCCAAGTGGACCATGTGAACCTGCAGTCAGTGTCTGTGGCCACGAGGCAGAACACACACCAGGCCCCAAGATTCTCACCAAGATCGTGTCATGAGACAGGACCTCGCTGCCCAGCCCCCGCCTCCCAATAACAGGATTACGAGGCTGAGTGCGGTTACTGCTGGCACAGCAAGCCACAGATGTAGCCAGGACTGGGCGCCAATCGACGGATTCCCAATATTGTCTTCCAGTTGCTAGACTACGCTGCTTTCCAGTACATTATTTGGAATATAAAAACTAAAATGTAAGTAAAGCATTTTCATACAAATAATTTCAACCGCAACAAGGCAATTGGCTTCTGATTAAGTTGGCAAGAAGAGGTAATGAACTCATTCCGATTGACATATTTGGAGGTTCTCTTGCCAAATCCAATTGGCAGCTTCATAATTATGGAAACGTCCATGTTATTTCCACTCAACCAGGGTTAGGGCTGCTGGTATCTGATTCAATGTTTACTTCATGAATGAGGTCAGTTCCCAGCACAGCTGGGGTTTCAGCAAAGGAGTCAGCAAACAGCATTCCCACTAGAATCTGACCGGCGTTTGTCACAACTTCCAGGGCAACCTTCCCCCAGCTCCCCCAGGTCAGCTGCTCTCCCTAGCATTATCTGTGGCCCAGCTCCTCTCCCTGTAGAAGCAGACTCAGCCTCGACATGATGAGGTCACATGCAAGCTTCCCCTGGCACAGTGGTTCATTCTTCAACCTGCCCCCTTGGTATTGCAACACCTCGCTCCTGGACAACCCCCACACACCATTGAGCTTCACGCTGCCAGGAAATGGGGTAGGGTTTTAAGAATTATTTATCCCAGGATGGTTCCACGTGTGTGGTATGAGAGTGACTCAGAGTGCCATGGAAGCCACCTCCAAAGGTAATAACGTCCCACAGGTCAGAGTGTCCTTTCAGCCAGCTCCCCACACTGATGAAAACAAAAACAAAAGTCACAAGTACTCAGAACACTCATGAAGAATACACATTCATGGAGTGACCATCTGTGAGTTCACAGAGTTCCTGGAGAGACTCAGGGCAGAAGGGAAGGGCGGCACCCCACAACAATGCCAGGGGTCTAGCTCCCGGTAGCTCGAAGTGGCAAAGGGCTGGAGTGTCACTGACCTGTTTGTCCAAGTCCTGAGCTATTGCCATAGGATAGCGGCATCAAGAAAGTGCACGGTCAGAGTCTGAAGCAGCTATCTCTGCCCTGGCAGCAATTTCCCTACCTGAGACAGTAAGCTAGGAAGAGGCTAAGCATGATTTGGTTTGGATCTCAAAATAATCGTGGGCATCATATGATGTGATGACTTTTGCCTAAGAAAATCTGAAAAGTGCCATGGAGAAGAAGAATCTGGAGTGGGAGATGGTTTAGGTGTTGGAGGCAAAGGCAGATTCAAGAAGAAACTTTCTCTGCCCCAATGTTGACAACTAGACTGACGGCCACGCCCCACGCTCTCCCAACAGGAGAACAATGAGACCGAAGGCAGTTGATGTGAACACAAGAATCAACAACGTAGAGAAGACACAGTCCCAGGTGTAAAGAGGGGAGCTGTCTCTCCCTGTGGCCTCAACAGGAGAGGGTTGTCAGTCTAGGGTGAAGACTCACTGTCTCGTCCTAAGGGTCAGTCCACCTGCCATAGGAGATTTCGGAACACCTCTCCTCACTTGAGGGTCGACATGCTGTAGGGTCCATGGGGCCGGCTGGACAGTCACAGTCCCAGCTCACTTCTCCCACTGGCTTTCCTCGGGAGCTCACACCACCTGTCTCAGTCCCAAGATGCTCCTTCTGGCTGCTCCTGTTCCTGACTCAAAGATGGGTTGTTTGCCATCAATTTACCCTGTTTGATCAACATTGTCATTGTTACATCATCTTCTAATGTTTATTTTGTTTGTTTGTTTTTGAGACGGAGTCTCACTCTGTCACCCAGGCTGGAGTGCAGTGGTGGGATGACAGCTCACTGCAGCCTCCAGCTCCCAGGCTCAGGTGATCCTCACACCTCAGCCTCCTAAGTTAGCTGTAACTACAGGTGCACACTACCACCCTCAGCTAATTTTTTTTGTATTTTTTGTAGAGACAGAGTTTTGCCATGTTGCCCAGGATGGTCTCGAACTCCTGGGCTCAAGCAGTCTGCCCTCCTTCGCCTCCCAAAGCGCTAGGCTCACAGGCGTGAGCCACCACACCCAGCCTCATTTTATAATCTTTTAAAATTATTTTTCCCTTGAATATTCTTTGGGAAGTTTTTGAAGATATGGCTCTGACTTGGCCTGTTTTGTGCTGCTCTAACAGAATGCCTGGGACTGGGTAATTCATAATGAACAGAAATTTATTTCTCACAGTTCTGAAGGCTGAGAAGTCCAAGATCAAGGCGCCAGCATCTGGCGAAGGCCTTCTTACTGCATCATCCCACGGCAGAAGATGGACGGGCAGGAGTGGGTGGGAGAGAAAGACAGACCAAAGGGGGCTGAACTCGTTCCTTTAGAAGGAACCCACTCCTGAAATAATGGCATTAATTCATCATCCATTAAACACCTCTGAAAGGTCCCGCCTCCCAACATCTCCATATTAGGGTTCAAGTTTCCAACACATGGATGTTGGAGGACACATTCAATCCATAGCAGGCACTAAACCAAGTTCTTTCCTTCCCCCTCTCTGGCCTCATGACCTTTGCTCTCTACCCACTTGGCACAGCTGCACTGGCTGCCCTGCTGATGCCCATCCACACAGAGACACACCTACCTCAGGATCTTGGCACATGCCCTTCCCTCCAGCAGGAACACTCTTGAGGCCATCCCCACAGCTCCCTCCCTTCCTTTCAGTCTTGACTCACATGCCCCCTCCCCAGGCACTTGCATGCATGTCCTTCCACATGTGATTCCCCCAGCTTCTATCCCCTTCTGAAATGGCACATTACTTGTTCCTTATCTGCCTCCCTCTCTGGAGTGCCAGCTCTGCCTGGCAGGGATTTTTGACTCTCGCCTACTGCCACAGCCTGGTGCCAGCACAGTGCCAGGCATGTCCACCCTGCAGCATTTACTGAGTGCCCACTGCACACCAGGCACTAGTCTTGGATGCTTTTGCAAATGTTTCTCCAGTGACTGAAGAACTAAAATTCTTTAAACTCAAAGGAACCGTTGTGTCTTCTGATTCCTCTGAGAGCTTTGAGGAGCTGGGCAGATGCAATGTCACTTTGCTGTCTCCCTCCACCCCGCTGCCCCTCTGACTTCATATATCAGCTTTCCCAACAGATGTGGGAAAGTGGGGTCATTCCCAGGAAAGGCAGAGCCTTCCATGACTTAGGAACCCAGGTGTTTGCTCCACTGGGGCCAATTGCTCCTGGCTTTTTCTGAGCTCCTAGGAGGAAATGCATCTGAAATGCTGTCACCCTCCCCTGATCATTAACAGAGCTGTTGAACTGGCGGAGTTGTCAGCGAGGCAACCACAGGCAGGCAGGCAGCCATCACACCGGCTTTGCAGAGAAGGCTGGAGAGCTGATGCCCACGCCACGGGAAAGGGCCGGCGCCTGAGCCAAGAGCCTGACTGGAAAGTGTGTGTAAGGGACACCTGGAGGAAGCAGGGGCCTCCAGCACCTCCTCCACCGACTGGAACCCATGGTGCTCACCCGCCCGCCCTGGGGGCTCACTACCCTCCCTGCCCAGAGATACAGTGGGGCTGGCGGCTCACCAGGCTTTGTGATCCCAACACTGACGAGTGTTCACCCAACAAATTGGAACTTCTTTTCTTTCGTCTCATTTGAAAAAGTCTTTTGTGAGCTAGCAAGTGACCCCAAAGTAACCTCTCTATTCCTGCTGGAAGGGAAAATATTTCCAGATCAGAGAGACTGCAGCGCCAAGCCTTGGCCTATATGAATACTTGATTATGCCTCCTGAATGCAGTCTCCTGAGCATGTGCCAGTCAGTTTCAGAAATGAGCCCTGGCCAGGTGCGGGGGCTCACGCCTGTAATCCTAGCACTTTGGAAGGCCAAGACAGGAGGATCACTTGAGCTCAGGAGTTCAAGACCAGCCTGGGCAACATGGTGAGACTCTGTCTCTACAAAAAAAAAAAATTTTTTTTTTCAATTAGCCAGTATGCTGGTGCACACCTGTAGTCCTAGCTACTTGGGACGCTGAGGTGGGAGAATCACTTGAGGTGGGAGGATTGCTTGAGTCTGGGAGGTCAAGGCTGCAGTGAGCCGTGATCACACCACTGCACTCCAGCCTGGGCAACAGTGAGGCCCTGTCTCAAAAAAAAAAATCAAGAGGTTTATTATTTGTCCCATCAAGTATTTTAAGGCCAAAGCTTCACATTTTCAAGGGTGTGATGTCATGAAATTCCCACGTATGACCACATTTTGAAAAACAGTTATTGTGTTTTGGAAAGTGAGAGGGTTAGCCTATAATGTGGAAGATAAACTCCTAAAGTGGACGTTTGAGATGCACAGGCAGAATGGGCCACCGAGCTATAGCATTTGCTATGGTGAACTCATGTGACTGCCCCAGAATTATCTGGAAGTTCAATGTTCATCTTCTGAAAAGAACTGGGACCTTGCTGTGCCAGCTGTTGTTGTTCTAAGTGCAGTGTAAGCAGCTTTCTATTTAAAACCTTCACACCTGGCACTTGAGTAGTGCTTGTTTTCCAAAGGGCACCCTCTTTCCCTTGGATTTTTTCCACCTTCTCCTTTTCTGTGTTAGTCCGGTTTATCTCAGCCTGCTGGCATGAAGAGAAGGACAGTTATAAAAGCCATTTATAAAAGGAGCAGGGAGGTAGTGGTCTTTTGTCTTTGCTGCTGAAACGGCTTGGGTAGATACAAGATGGCCCGAGAAACAATGCTGGGAGTGAGGAGCATGGACCAGCCAGGGAGACAGGAGGAAAGCAGGTTTCCCCATCTTCATGGTACAAAGAAGGCAAAGGCAGATGCTCAAGGCCATGCACCTTCCTAGACCACTTGGGTGAGGCCCTTGGACACTCCCATGGGTCCCAGCATGCCTAATCAAAAACTCCAGATCTGAGCCAGGCGTGATGTTGGTGCCTGTAGTCCCAGCTCCTCAGGAAGCTGAGGCAGGAGGATCACTTGAGCCCAGGAGTTTGAGGCCAGCTGGACAACATAGCAAGATCCCATCAAATTCCAGATCTGTCACCATCAGTTGTCTCTTGGGGAGAGAGGGGCTCAAGGAAGGAGGAGAATTTAGAAGTGAGGTAAAGAAAGGCTAGAAACAGGGAAATGGGGGAATGCACAGCAAAAGCAGTTTAAGGAAGAGACTGAGACTAACACAGCGATGTCGGGAAACGAGCCCATAGTTTTTTTTATCCTCTACATCCAAACACATCTTCATCACCTTAATTATAGACTGAGAAATGACAAGGCTAAAATAGTCAAGGGCTGGGAATTTAAGATTGTAAAATGGGTCGGGTGAGGGGGCTCACGCCTGTAATCCCAGCACTTTGGGAGGCTGAGGCAGGTGGATCACCTGAGGTTGGGAGTTCGAGACCAGCCTGGCCAACATGGTGAAACCCCATCTCTACTAAAAATACAAAAATTAGCCAGGCATGGTGGCAGGCGCCTGTAATCCCAGCTACTCAGGAGGCTGAGGCATGAGAATCACTTGAACCCGGGAGACAGGTTGCAGTGAGTCGAGATTGCGCCACTGCACTCCAGCCTGGATGACACATTGAGACTCTGTCTCAAAAAAAAAAAAAAAATTGTAAAACATCTCACTTCTGACCTTCAGAGGGTCCTCCCCTTCCTCTCCCTCCTTTTCCTCCCTCTTTTCTTCACCTCATCCCCCCACCTCCTTCTTCTCCCCCTACTCCTCCTCCTTCCTTCACCCTGGGCACAGCCCGTCTTGGAAGAGCAGAAACCGCTCTGAATGACACTGGCTGGGACAGAAGTGCCCTGGGGTCAGGCCTGAAGCAGTCGGGCCGAACAAGGCAGCAGTCGTGCACAGGAGCTTTTCAAGGAGGTTTTGCAGATACAAGGATGTTGGACAGAGAGGAACAGAGAAATTCCAGAGATTTTTCACGTGCAAGTGGATATTTCCTTTGAGAGTTTCTAGACTAAATAATACTCCTTGTGTCTAAGGGGACGGTGTATACTGCTGACCTGGCAATGTTCTCTGCCTGCAGGATGAGCACAGGCAGGCCCCGCAGCTGCCCGGAGGGAGCTATAAGCAGAGGAAGGTGAAGTGGCCTGAAATGTCTGTACTGGAGACAGTCGGGGCTGTGTGCCTCTGCCTGACGCAACATCATTTCAGACGTGGAGGAAGGATCTGTTGGCAGATTTGGGACTCAAATGGGCTAGACTTCTAAGAAAAAATATACCGAGGCCTCTCTATTCCACCAATTTTCATTCTTTCATACATACATATTTATTTATTTAAACAGACTTTATATTTTAGGCAGTTTTAGTTCACAGCAAATTGGAGCAGAAAATGCAGAGGTCCCATAGACCTCCTTACCCAACATACCCACGGCCTCCTGCTCTGTCAACACCCTGCAGCCGATTCATCTGACAGTCGATGAAACGATTCACACATCATTATCATCCGAAGTCCATCATCTACATTACAGACTCTTGGTGTCGTACATTCTGTGGGATTTGACAAATGTACGACGACATGTACCTGCCATTGCTGTGTCATACAGAGTAATTTCAGCGCCTGATAATCCTCCGTGCTCCGCCTGCTAACCTCTCCCTCCCCCAACGCCTGGTCCCCAAGGCTTTGCTTTTTCCGGAGTGTCACATAGTTGGAATCGTGTGGAACACAGCCTTTTCAGAGTGGCTTCTTTCACTTAATAATACGCATTTACGTTTCATCCATGTTTTTTCATGGCTTGATAGCTCATTTCCACTGAATAATAGTCCATGGCCTGGATGTAGCCATTTTCATATATTTTTAAGAAGACAGACTGTTTCATGGGGTGACATAATTTATTAATAACTAGTATTATAATTAAACTTACAATAAAAGAAATACGTGGCTTAAATAAAACAACCGTATATCAACCCTATCAATACTGAGGCTATTATTATCCTTCTGGTTGCAGTAAGTAAACTGAAGCATAAAGCAACCCTGATTTACCCACAGCAGATAGGTCAGTGATGTGAGGGCCATAGAAAGAACAGAAGGGGCCGACGCGGTGGCTCAGGCCTGTAATCCCAGCACTGTGGGAGGCTGAGGCAGGCAGGTCACTTGAGGTCAGTAGTTTGAGACCAGCCTGGCCAACATGGTGAAAGCCCATCTCTACTAAAAATACAAAAATTAGCTGGGCATGGTGGCACGCTCCTGTAGTCCCAACTACTTAGGAGGCTGAGGCAAGAGAATCGATTGAACCTGGGAGGTGGTGGTTGCAGAGAGCCAAGATCACATCACTGCACTCCAGCCTGGGTGGCAGAGCGAGACTCCGTCTCAAAAAAGAAACGAATAATAAATAAATAAATAGAAATGTAAAAATAAGGGGAAAAAGAAGGACTGAACTAGAAGGCAAGTGTACCTAGTCTACTTTCAGGGAATCCTTCGAGCTCTGAGAGAAATCTGACTCAAAAACTAATTTTAGACCAGAAATTCAACGTAGTAGTTGAATTCATACAGTTCTCTCTAGAAAAGGTCTACACACAACCAAATACAAATGAAGCTAAATTTCCACAAAAAACATTAAAGCTACATCTAATTTTTGGTGAAGTGTTGCAGAGACCACCCCCCACTTCCGTCCTAATGGTTTGAGACACGTTTGTTTTTTTTTTTTTTTTAATACACAGTATCGTTCTGTCACCCAGGCTGGAGTACAGTGGCACAATTTCGGCTCACCGCAACCTCTGCCTCCTGGGTTCAAGCAATTATCGTGCCTCAGACTCCCAAGTAGCTGAGATTACAAGCATGCACCACCACACCTGGCTAATTTTTTTTATATTTTTAGTAGAGATGGGTTTTCGCCATATTGGCCAGGCTGGTCTGGAACTCCTGACCTCAGTTGATTCACCCACCTTGGCCTCCCAAAGTGCTGAGATTACAGGTGTGAGCCATCATGCCTGGCCGAGACACATTTTCAAGCCTTGAGGTGCATTCCAGTACACCCAGCTCACTTTGTAATATCTGAATTTTCCTGAGTCAAGGTTTAAATTCCACTTTAATGATATGGGCCACAGTAGTAAGAAGTGTGATGTTTGCATCAATGTCTGTGTAAGGACTCTACTCAAATTAGGATGAGCCCGTTGAGAATGGAGCCTGATTTCCTGTATTCGAAGTGTTATCTATACAATGTCATTCATGTGAGTCCATTAATAGTATTTGGTAATGAGGAGGAGGATGGGAAGGATGGGAAAGGCATTCCCGGGAAACAGCCAGCACCTTGGTTCATGTAAGCTGCCCAGTGATGCTGATGCTATAGCTTAACTAACACATCACTGTTCCCAACCCCCTTCTCGCTTGCCATCTCCATTCAGGAGGCTGGGAAAGCCAGATGCACCTGGCCCAGTTCTACCAAAGGACACACACGTGCATGCCTTCCAAAGGCCCTCTAGGAGAGGTCTTGCTTTTCTTCAATAAGAGACAGATAGGACTAGAAATGCCCCTTCCCCTTCTTCCTACCTTGACTCTGGGCGTGATTCCTAGAGCAGCAGCAGCCATTTATGACCACAAGGTGACCAGCAACTTTTGAAGCCACTAGTAGCCTACAATTACTGCAGTAATTGTAGGACACTGGAAATGCCTAGAATATCAATAAACCAAAGAAGACCAGCTATGCTATTAAAACTATCTCCTGGTCCTGCTACCTTCAGCAAATAGAAATGGAACAAGATGTTAAAAATGATTCTGTTTTGGCTGGGCACAGTGGCTTACGCCTGTAATCCCAGCACTTTGGGAGGCCGAAGCAGGCGAATCACCCAAGGTCAGGAGTTCAAGACCAGCCTGGGCAACAGGGTAAAACCCTGTCTCTACTAAAATACAAACATGAGCCAGGTGTGGTGGCACATGCCTGTAAACTCAGCTACTTGGGAGGCTGAGGCAGAATTGCTTGAACCCAGGAGGCAGAGGTTGCAGTGGGCTGAGATCGCGCCACTGCACTCCAGCCTGGGTGCTAGAGCAAGACTCTGTCTCAAAAAATAAAAATAAAAAAGATACTGTTTCAATTCTGGCAAAACTCCTGAGGCAGAAAACAAACCAGTACGTGCCAACAGCTCCAGTGTTCCAAAGTGAGGTGCTGAACTAGCTCACCGGGGCCTGCAAAGAGGCTTCCGGGAACCTGTGACCGCCCCCAGGGCAGAAGGTGGCAAGGTCAAGAGAGGTTAGAATGAGAGACGACTTTTTTTTTTTTTGAGACAGAGTTTCACTCTTACCACCCAGGCTGGAGTGCAGTGACGCCTATCTCGACTCACTGCAGCCTCCACCTCCGAGGTTCAAGGGATTCTCCTGCCTCAGCCTTCTGAGTAGCTGGGATTACAGGCACCTGCCACCACGCCTAGCTAATTTTTTTGTATTTTTAGTAGAGGCAAGGTTCACCATGTTGGCCAGGCTGGTCTCCAACTCCTGACCTCCTGATGGGTGATCCGCCTGTCTCAGCCTCCCAAAGTGCTGAGATTACAGGCGTGAGCCACTGCGCCTGGCTGAGAGAACTTCTTTTGAGACAGTGCTTGGGTGCTGGGGCACGTTTCTTCCCCATCCCGTCTCTGCTGTGGATGAAACAAGGGGGGCCTAGCAAGAAGGACTTCAAGGAGACCCTTCAGAGAGCTGTCAGAGGTACCCAAGAGCTTGGGGACCTGACAACTGGTGTCTGTCACCTGCCTGAGAAATCCTAAAGGCAAGAAGCCCTGAAGTCAAAACAAGGAAAGGTGAGGCTGGGCGCAGTGGCTCACACCTGTAATTCCAGCACTTTGGGAGGCCGAGGTGGGAAGATCGCTTGAACCCAAGAGTTCAAGACCAGCCTGGCCAACATAGCGAAACTCCATCTCTACAAAAATACAAAATTAGTTGGGTGTGGCAGTGCACGCCTATAATCTCAGCTACTAGGAAGGCTGAGGCATAAGGATTGTTTGAACCTGGGAGGCGGAGGTTGCAGTGAACCGAGATCACGCCACTGCACTTCAGCATGGGCAACAGAGCAAGACTCCGTCTCAAAAAAAAAAAAAAAAAGAACAAGGAAAGGTGGCTTCCCTGGGGAGAGTCCCACCTCCTGGGACAAAGGATGCATGAGTGTTTCCCATGGACCGGACAGGGACCCTGAAAAGGAACTGCCCAGGGGGGCCACCAGGAGAAAAGGCTAAGCCAGGGAACCCAGGCATCCGCTGAAGATGTCCTCACCTCCTCAAGTGAGCAACCCCCCAGCTTCCAGGAAGTCTCCAAGGAACGCTTCAGCCCCTCACAGGAGGAAAATTCGCTTGAAATAGTTACACAGCCAAAGGAAACGATGGTGGGGGCCGACAGGGGTGCCGCCCCCTCCTCCCACTTCACCCTCCAGGAGTCCAGGCAGCCCAGGGAGTGGGAGGGAGGCTGGCAGACAGGAAGGCTGCTGGCTGGGAAGAATTTTAACTTCAAGGGATCCCTGTCACAAACAGAGCACTGTGGACTTGAAGTGACCGGAGGATTTTTCTTATCCAAGAGCTGCTGGAAGGTCACATGGCTGTGAGAGATTTCATCTTAGGACTGGGGGCAAACCAGCCCCCACCGGACCCAGCAATGTTAGTGTTGAATGTTCCCTGGAGAATAAAGAAGAGGTTTCCTTCTGCTGTAGCCACAAACCCGCTGTGTCACACGCCCGTTTCACAAACATGGCGTGCGATCCCCACGGGGTGGGGGGAACAGTTGTATTTTTAGATGAAACCTGAGTATTTCTCTGGTCTCTTCTCCCAAACGCTAACCTCCTTGGAAATCTGTGCATGTTCTAGAGCAAAATACTACTTGGAATTTAGGTCTTCAGTTTATTAAATAAGAAGTAGCTTCAAGGAGCATAGAATTACATGGTTCCTTTTAAAATGTGCACATAAAGCAACTCTTTTCCCCTGTCATTTTCCATGCTGCAGGCATCCTGCGGGAATTGGGAAGATTGGCTCAGACTGAGTTCCAAGCTACGTATCGGCTGGTGAGAGATGAGCTGGGTCTTTGCACCAGACAATCTTGTTGAAAATCACCAGACCAAAAGTAGCTGATGCTTATCTGTCTCTGTCGAATTCCCAGGAATCCTGCAGGTGGTGGGGGCGGGAGGGGGGGGTCCTGAGCCCACGTGGGAAGCACTGTCAGCCTGTGCCTGGGGGTGTCAGAAGAGGGAGATGGGGCAATTTCTGCTTCTTCACTCCCGCCACCCTCATCTCGCTTGGGGCTCACTCTTTCCAAGTTCTCTTGGTCCCTTTGCCAAGGCAGGGGAGACCCAGCCAGGATATTTATAGTGTTGGTACATGACTGGGCAGCTAGTGGGAGCAGATGTTTTCTGATATGGGCAAAGGGAGCTATTTCTACTGGGAGCTGGATGAAAATTAGCCAGAAAGGAAGCCGCAGCCATAACTGATGTTCCTGTCCTCTCAACACTGGAGAAGGTACCACACATCCTTACCTGAGCGTGGTCCCCATCCTCACTGCCTTAACAGCCCAATCCAGCAGATGCGGACTGTGCCAGGCACTGGGTGGACACTGAGATAAATAAGACAAGGCCCACCTCTTATGATGGTGCAGGAAAACCACTTGTGATGACCCACTCCATCCCTGCAGGCCGAGACCCCGTGGGAGCCCGGTAACAGCCACGTGGTGGCAGCTGCTGGGCCTGGGGACAGTGGTGGGGTGACAAGAGGGAAGGAGAGGTCAAGGTGAGCCACACGGCCAGTGATGGCTCACTTGGCTTTGAAGCATGGGTGGGGGAGGTCCAGGTGAAAAGAGCAGAGGGAACAGAGGCTTTGCTGCCTACCTGATGCATTCTGGGAACATCAAGACGCATTAGATGGGGCCAGAAGGCAGGGCGTTTCCTCAGGGTGTCGGAGGAGGAGGCTGAACAGGTGAGCTGGGGCCAGGCTGCAAAGGGTCACCTTCCACATTCAGGAATGTGGACTTTGGTAGACTTCACCCTTAGGCAGGAGGAGCTGGTAAAGGTTTCTAGGGAGGAAAGGGATTCTTACTGTAGGAAGCAGTGAGAACTGTGGATCTGTGAGCAGGTTTCTCCCTGTGTCCCCATGCCCTGCAGCACCGTGCCTGACACGGTCATTGCTCCGTAAGTGCTTGTCGAAGGAGCAGACCCACATGTGGCATATCTGTCTCCAGCCTGTCCATGAGATGAGACGGTCACTAAGATCATTAAGTGTGGCAGGCCTTCCTCAGGGCCCCAACCCCAAAACAGGTCCAGGCAGATTCCTGCATGCCTGACGGCAGCTGTAGGCATCATCTCCTTCTAGAGGGGTTCAAGCGCACCCAGACCCTGGACCAGGTCCAAGCCTCCCCAAGGCTTCTTCTCCTGGCTGCCACCTGCCCTGGAGCCCAGCCCTTGCCCTGTCCCTGCTCTGATCCTGTCTCAGCCTGTGCCTGTAGCTTCATCTCCATGCCAGCCTCAACCCAAACTGGGTGTCGCCTCTTTCCTTCTATTTGAAAATTATGTGTATTGGCCAGGCACAGTGGCTCACACCTGTAATTCCAGCTCTTTGGGAGGCCGAGGCAGGGGCATCACTTGAGGTCAGGAGTTCAAGACCAGCCTGGCCAACATGGCAAAACCCTGTCTCTACTAAAATACAAAAATTAGCTAAGTGTGGTGGCAGGCGCCTGTAATCCCAGCTACTTGGGAGACTGAGGCAGGAGAATCACTTGAACCCAGGAGGTGGAGGTTGCAGTGAGCCAGGATCGAGCCACTATACTCCAGCCTAGGCGACAGAGTAAGACTCCATCTCAAAAAGAAAAGAAAAGAAAATTAAGTGTATTATGTATTAGCCCATTTTCACGCTGCTGATAGACATATCCAAAACTGGATAATTTATAAAGGAAAGAGGTTTAATGGACTCACAGTTCCACATGGCTGGGGAGGCCTCACAATCATGGCAGAAGGTGAAAGGCACGTCTTACGTGGAGGCAGGCAAAAAGAGAGCTTGTGCAGGGAACTCCCCTTTATAAAACCATCAGACCTCGTGAGACCCTTTAGAAAACCATCAGATCTCATAATATTCGCTGTCATGAGAACAGCTCAGGAAAGACCTGCCCCCATAATTCAATTACCTCCTACCGGGTCCCCCCTACAACACGTGGTAATGGTGGGAGCTACAATTCAAGATGAGGTTTGGGTGGGGACACAGCCAAACTTTATCAGCAAGTAATAGTAACAATGACAGCAAAAGACGTTTCTGTGCATCGCAGCCTTTGCTGAAGGTCTGAGGAGACAGAGGGTATTTACAAACACAAACAACTTAAAGTGGAATATTCACCTTGTCCTGTTCTTAAACCTCCTGAAGCCATTTCTGTCAACTGGATTCTGGCCCCACCCACTGGCTGCCTATATTCCTTCTTTCTTCTCTCTCGTCCCAAATGCCTGTTCTCCCATTATGCAGAACAACTGAAGGTTTTGCTTTTGGTTTTGTTTTTGGTTTTTTGGTCTCCTTTTCACCTACCCCTGAGGACCTCTCCTGTCACCCCTCAGCCGGGTATTTTCCTAAACAAAGACATTTTGTTCCCTAAGAAGAACCTGGTTCCACAGGTAAGGTCATTTCTCTCACCCCACAACATTCTGGAGCAGTGTGGTGTTGTGTGTACCCAGGCCTATACCCAGCATCTTTTTTTTTTTTTTTTTTTTTGTATTTTTAGTAGAGATGGGGTTTCACCATGTTCGCCAGGATGGTCTCGATGTCCTGACCTCATGATCCGCCCACCTTGGCCTCCCAAAGTGCTGCGATTACAGGCGTGACCCACCACGCCTGGCCCTGTACCCAGCATCTTAGGGGCCAAGAAAACTAAGTCCTGTCATTGGGGCCCATGAATTTCATCACTCACTAAGCTGGGTGGTTACAACTATATATATGCACAAAGGCAAAGACGGAGACCCATCTGTGCAGGCTGGAGCCTAGGGGACAGGAAAGAAGCTATTTCAATGACCTTACAAGGGAAGGATGAATACTCCTGAGGGCTGGGCGCTGTGGCTCACACCTGTAATCCCAGTACTTTGGGAGGCCCAAGCAGGAAGATTGCTTGAGCCCAGGAGTTCGAGACCAGCCTGGGCGACATAGTGAGAGATCCCATCTCTACAAAAAATATAAAAATTAGCCAGGCGTGGTGGTACATGTCTGTAGTCCCAGCTACTTGGAAGGCTGAGGCAGGAGGATCATTTAAGCCCAGGAGATTCAGGCTGCAGTGAGCCATCATCCAGTCACTGCACTCCAGCCTGGGCCATAGAGTGAGATCCTGTCTCAAAAAAACAAAACAAAACAAAAACACCTCTGGGCGATTTATCAGCTTTCAGAGAAGGAGATGACGGAGGTAGGAGAAGAAAGGCTCTTGGCTAAGCTTCAGGGATGGGGAGGATGGGAGAGTACAATGACAAAATCAGGAAGATGGAAAGAGAAGCAGAAAATAAATGGAGTTTTAATGCATTGAGAGGAGGAGACAGAGTTGAAGAGGCTCCCATGCAGGGTGGTGATTGTCTGTGAGCTCTGAGCAAGCAGAGCCCAGCACAGCCAAGGACAGGACAGCGGAAGGAGCTCTGGACAGGTGGGTCTGGGCTGCACTTGGCAGACAGCAGTGTTTCCACCAGCAGAGCCCTCCGACCTTGGCCCTGAGTTGCTGTCATTTTCTTGATGGACCTTGTCTTTCTACAGGGATCAGGAACTTGCTGGAAAGCCCTGGTGTACTCGTGACCCTTAGGTATGTTCAATTAAGTGTAGCCTGACTCTGCCTCCTTGCATATTCTAAGTTCAGCCTAAAGGTTTCTCTGTGCATAGTAAACTGTCACCTCACTGAATATGTAAACAGACAGCAACCTACTCTAGTGCCAATCACCAAGTTTTGGCCAATCAAAGGCAGTCAACTGTTCAAACCTGGTTCAAATAAGGTGAACACCCAGCTGTAACCAATCCGGCTGTTTCTGTACCTAATTCTGTTTTCTGTACATCACTTTCCTTTTTCTGTCCATAAATCTTCCTGCACCACATGGCTACACTGGAGTCTCTCTCAGCCTACTCTGGTCTAGGGGCTGCCCGATTTGCAAATCGTTCTTTGCTCAATTAACCTCTATTAAATATAATTTGTCTAAGGTTTTTCTTTTAACAGGTGTTTGGTTCAAATTCTGTTTCTTCTTGGCATGCTTCGAAGGCTTTCCAGGTAATCCAGATTATTCTTCCCACTAACTTGGTATGTTCTTTGTCACATAGCCATTTGGCTTGGTCAGGGGTTAGTGGAGGAAGCTGGGAGGCAGAAAGCTGGATGCTGCTGGGCTAGAGGGAGCAGCCACGTGCATGTGTGCATGCGCATACACATGCGTAAACGTGTGCACATATGTGTGCACACATACACGTGCACACATGCACGTATGCACATCCATGCACACATACATACATATATGTGCACACATACATACACGTGTGCGTATACACACATACACACGCACATATGTGCATACAAGCATGCACACATACATGCATGCGCCTATGTGCACATACATGCACACATGTGCACAAGTGCACACATAGGCACACGCATACATGCGTACACCTATGTGCACATATGCATGCACATGCACACACATACACACTCACACATTCTCAAAAGAGCCACAGAGCAGTTTGGTGGCATCAGAGAGATGCACTAGAACAAGCGCACAGAGACGTGGAAAGGTTACTATTCACATGAACTTTCGAAAAAGCAATGCCAGGTGCCACCGGAGGTGGACACAGCCCAGAGGTGGAGGAGGGAGGGCGCGTGGGAGAGAGGTCCCAGGTCTGCAGGGCACGCCAGGCCTGAGGACACCTTCACAGATGTGCAGTGAGATGAGAAGGAACAGGACAGAGGTAGCAGGACTAAATGTAGTCCATCCAGTTAAAGGCCATCTGGTCGTTATCTATTCTGAGATTAAGTAATCGCATGGGAAGAGCTAAGCTCTCCTTTCTTTTATGAAATGAGCCGGGCAGCTTACAGAGAGGGCTCCAGGAGGAAGGCCTAGGATGCGGAATGAGTTGTTCTGCCTCCAACTCCGTCTCCTCCCCACAGCCCTCCCCGACTCCCACCGCCAAATGAAATCTCTGTTGTAAAAATGTCAGAGGACAAAAACTTGCTTAAACCATGCCAAGGGGCATGGTGTGCACAGAGGCCAGTGCCATTCGGGGCAGTGGTGGACAAAACACGGGTCCCCAGAGGACAAAGAGGCCAGGCTGAGCCTTAGGGACCCTCAAGGATGCAAGCACTGCTTTTGAGGTCCAGGGACCCAGGCTGTTCCAGGAGTGGCCTGGGAACTCCTGCAAGCAAAACACCGAGATTGTGAGGCCTCCCAGGCTGCCCTGCCCGACGTGCATAGCTTCCTGGAGCGCATGGGTGGGAGGGCACAGCGGGGCCGGACCCCTGTCCCTGGTGGCATCATCTACAGGGAGAGGTGCAGTGAGACCGGTCACCTTCAGGAAATTTACAGAAGACGCAGGCGCAAGAGCCAACAATGGAGACTGCTATGTGTGTGAACGCCCACACCTCCAGGCAGACACTAGGGAAGGGCAACGCCTGATTTGCATCCGTGTGACTTTAACACACGTGAGCTCACATGTGCACTCACACCACACACTCAAACGTGCACACAGACTCATAGGCACGTATATTTTGTGGCACAACCCCCTACCCCTTAGTCACCCAGTCAGGGAATCAAGCTCCCTACCTTTCTGCTGAGGCACGAGAACTGCTTGAACCCAGGACGCAGAGGTTACAGTGAGCTGAGATTGCGCCACTGCACTCCAGCCTGGTCAACAGAGCAAGACTCCGTCTCCAAAAAAAAAAAAAATGTAAATTGGTTAACCTCCTCTGCTAATCTCTGCTGTTGGAGAATTACAGTTTTTAAAAATTCCTTTGCTGTTATTTTGATGGAGTTTAGAGGAAGGTTAAGTATATGCATTCATGTGCCATTTCAAACCAAAAACCCTAAACCTCTGGCCTTTTAAAATGGAATTCCAGGCCGGGCACAGTGGCTCATGCCTGTAATCCCAGCGCTTTGGGAGGCCGAGGCAGGTGGATCACTTGAGGTCAGGAGTTCGAGACCAGCCTGGCCAACATGGTGAAACCCCGTCTCTGGCTTCACCACTCACCTCACAGGGTTCCTGGGCTGGGCTCCCCCAAAAAATGCTCTGAGCAGCTTTCACTCATGACCCCCATGCACAGCGAGAGCTAGGGCCGTGGAAATTCCGTGCCTGGACCAACCTCGTCTCGTGCAGCGTGGAAGAGGCGCGTAGCCCAATGCTTGGGTTGGGAACCTCTGTCATCGTCTCCTTCACGGTGATGAACAGCTACTGAGAAAGAAAGAAATGTCTTCACGCAGTTTCTTGGGATAGTAGCTGCACCCACGATTAATAGGGTCTGTTTCGGTAGAAGTTTTTTAGAGAAAGGAAAACCGTCACCAGCTCCATTTTGTCAGGTTCATTTCTGAGGAATCTCTTGACCACCGCAGCTTCCAAGTGGGATCGATGTTGGACTTGCAAAAGGGGAAAATTATTTTTGACTCATAAACTGGAATGGAAGCCAAGGAAGAAACTCGGTTTGTGGTCTGCTGTTGCTAAATACAAAAATTGATTATTTTATGGAAGAAGAGCCATGGCCAGGTCAGCTGTTTTTCCCTCATAAAATCATTCAGTGACCCCATAGTCCTTTGCAGAGTGGTGCAGCTGTGAGAATCTTCCCTGGAAGGGCTGCCCGACCCCTCTCCTGAGCCTTTGAAACTCGGAAGCGAGGCCAGGATGGTGATAAAGGAGGAGTGTGGCGCCCTCTGGTGAGAGTGGGGCTGAGTCCCTCCTGGGAGCCCAGCCTGGGTGTCCGTCCCCCTGCTGTAAAGACCCCACGGCGCACAGCCTAAGGCTCAGAGCTTTGCACGGAGTCTGCACCTTTGGGCAACATGGAGCTGATGTGGTTGCATGTTGGAAAACCTCATTTAGATTCCAGCCAAATTAGGAGAGAGATGTTTATCCCAGCTGGAGATGCACAGGCCTGCAAAGGGCTGAGAGCAACCCAAACCTGGAAGGCCAATGGGGCTTAGGCCTCCTAGCCCCAGGTGCTGACCCGGGAAAAGAGGCCGTAACGCCATCCTACCCAGCCATGGCTGCAGCAGCAGGACCTGTCTCCAGGTTAAGACTGAGCAGACATCAGGCAGCCTCCAAGTTGACCCGAGCATCTCTCAACTGGAATAAAAGTACTTGTCAAACATGATTATCCAGAATCTCAGGAAAAATAAAAAACGAGTTCTAAGGCTTGTGAAAGGGATGGTCTTGGGACAACCCAACACCAGGACTTTCCCTGTGGGTCTGGTGGAAATATTTTGAAAGGCCAAAGAAGAGGGTTCTGTCCTTCCCGGGCCCCGACTCAAAGCCTAAAGGAAGTCGTAGGGAGTTCTGGATGCAGCACTAATGCTTCGAGAAATCTCTCCAAGCTCGGACGTACATGCCTGATAGTTCCAGGTCTCAGACTGAGATTCTCATCCAAGGCTGGGTGATTTGATTCCCATAAATCACATCTGCCGCTCTGTAGCATTGATAAGGGGCACTCTCGGCGTGAACCTGGAGCCACTGGGAATCAAGAAGGAATTCCTGTCTGCGCCATAAGTGTGGTTCATGGGGGTTCCTTCTGAACTTTCTGCAGTTTCCTGGAGGGATCAGACACGGCCTCCATTGGGATTGGGCAAGAATGACCTCCCTGTGCCCTGGCGCTCACACCTGGAGGTTGCTGGCCCACCCAGCCCCTGCAGAGGGTTTGAAGGTCCATGAGGCAGGTCTTGGAAGGCCCAGTGGGGAGCCTGAGAAAGAAATTCAGAAGATTCCATCATGATGTCATCAATCCCCTGAAGATCTGCAGGTTGCATTTACTCCCTGGCTTCAACACACCACATTTTAGAGAGGTTTTTGTTTTTTGTTTTCTGTTTCCTTGAAGTACAAGAACACCAGTGATGAAACTTGAAAGCATCCTGTACTCATGGTGGATCAGGAAAATAAGAGTTTTCTTAGACTCAGAGTCTTGGTGGGAGTGTTGGTGGGGGGTCTGCCCTCTGAACGGGGACATGGTGAGGGGGACTGCACTGAAGCTGTGTCCCCAACTCCTTCCTCCACCGATACCTCCATTCCTCATCTCCAAAATGCCTACAGCTCTCACCCTTATCCACTTTTTTTAGTTTTACTTCCATGGCACATAATTTTTTATTGAGTAGTAATTCACATGCCCTACAATTCACCCTTTTAAACGCACAGTGCTTTAGTATATTTACAGAGCTGTGCGACCATCAGGACAACCCATTTTTGAACATTTTTAGCCCTCCAAAAGAAACCCTACAACCGACCGGGCACAGTGGCTCATGCCTGTAATACCAGCACTTTGGTAGGCCAAGGCGGAAGGATCAGTTGAGCTCAGGAGTTTAAGACCGGCCTGGGCAACATGGTGAAACCTCATCTCTACCAAAAAAAAAAAAAAAAACCTACAAAAATTAGCCGGACATGGTGGCAGGGAGCTGTAGTCCCAGCTACTGGAGAAGCTGAGGTGGGAGGATTGCTTGAGCCTGGTAGGTCGAGGCTGCAGTGAGCCATGATCACACCACTGCACTCCAGCCCGGGCGACCAAGTGAGACCCTGTCACAAAACAAAACAAAACAATACAGAACAGAACAGAACCCCTGCAACCTGTAACCATCATTCCCCAATCCCACCCCAACACTCACCAGCCCTAGGAAACCACTAATCTACTTTTGAACTCCTGACCTTAAGTGATCCACCCACCTCAGCCTCCCAAAGTGCTGGGATTACAGGTGTGAGCCACCGTGCTCGGCTTTTTTTTTGAGACAGAGTCTCACTGTGTCCCCCAGGCTGGAGTGCAGTGGCACGATCTCAGCTCACTGCAAACACTAACATACTTTCTATCTATGAATTTGCCTATTCTGGACTTTTTTTTTTTTTTTTTTTTGATGGAGACAGAGTCTCACTCTGTCTCTGAGGGTTGGAGTGCAGTGGCACTATCTTGGCTCCCTGAAGCCTCAACCTCCCAGGCTCAAGTGATCCTCCCACCTCAGCCTCTCAAATAGCTGAGACGACAGGTATGCAACACCATGCCCACTTAATTTTGTTCATTTTTTTTATAAAAACAGGGTCTCGGTATATTGCCCAGGCTGGTCTCAAACTCTTGGGCTGAAGGAATCCTCCCACCTTGGCCTCCCAAAGTGCTGGGATTCCAGGCATGAGCCACAGAGCCCGGCCTGGACATTTTATACAAATGGAATCAGAGAACATGCTGTCTTTCGTGTCTGGCTTCTCCCAGTCGCCATAATGTTCTCCAGGCTCGTCCACACTATAGCATGTGCCAGTGCTTCTTTCCTTTTCATGGGTGAATAATTTTCCACTGTATGGACATACCACATTTTAATTACCCATTCATCAACTTATGGATGTTTGAGTTTTTTCCGCTTTTCAGCTTTTTTTTTTTTTTTTTTTTTTGAGATGGACTCTCTCTCTGTTGCCCAGGTTGGTATGCAGTGGTGTGATCTCCGCTCACTGCAACCTTCACCTTCCAGGTTCAAGCAATTCTCCTGTCTCAGCCTCCCAAGTAGCTGGAATTACAGGCACCTGCCACCATGCCCAGCTAATTTTTGTATTTTTAGTAGAGACAAGGTTTTGCCATGTTGGCCAGGCTGGTCTCAAACTCCTGACCTCAGGTGATCCTCCCACCTCAGCCTCCCAAAGTGCTGGGTTTACAGGCATGAGCCACCACACTCAGCCCACTTTTTGGCTATTGTTATGAATAACACTGCTAAGAACATTTGTGTACATGATTTTTTAAATTTCCTTTTCTTTTTTTCCTTACTATTTTTATAACCACAGAAACGATTTTGTTTAGGCATATGTTTTCAATTCTCTTGGGTCTATACATAGGGGTGAAATTGCTGGAGTATATGGTAATTCTATGTTTAACCTATTGAGGAACTATCAGGCTGTTTTCTACCTCTATTCGCCTTTTAGGAGTCCTAAGAATTAGTCCTGTTTGACAAACAATACCAGTATAACTGGATCTTTCCAGAAAAAGCCTGAACAAGTCCTAGAGTTAAATCTCCATTTTAGCAGGGGGAGTTGGTTGACTGGCTGCTCTGGTTAGCTGAAGGTAATAATAATTTTTAAAGTCCCATTTTGGGCCGAGCACAGTGGCTCACACCTGTAATCCCAGCACTTTGGGAGGCCAAGATGGGCAGATCGCTTGAGCTCAGGAGTTCGAGACCAGCCTGGACAACATGGTGAAACCTTGTCCCTACCAAATATACAAACAATTAGCTAGGCATGGTGGTGCACATCTGTGGTCCCAGCTACTTGGGAGGCTGAGGTGGGAGGATCACCTGAGCCTGGGAGGTGGAGACTGCAGTGAGCCATGATTGTGCTTTGAAGGTACCAAAGAGGGGCTGAGAGAAAATAGCAAAGGTGGGGACAGTGCTCCAGGTGGGGTAGCCAGGAAACCCCTCTCTGCAGAGGTGTATCCGTTTTCTCTTGCTGTCAATTACCAGTAACCTCAAACTCAGCAGTTTCAAAGAACATCCGCTTCAGAGCTCAGCATTCTAGGGGTCAGAAGTATGGGTGGGCTCAACTGGGTTCTGTGGTCAGGGCCTCACATGGACAAGATCAAGGTGTCGGCTGGACTGGGCTTCCCTCTGGAGCCTCGGAGAAAGAATCCACTTCCAAGCTCATTCCAGGTGCTCACAGAATCCAGCTTCCTGCAGTTGTCAGACCCAGGTCCCTGCCTCCTTGCTGGCCATCAGCCAGGGTTGCCCTCAGCTACCCAGGAGCACCCTCCTTCCTCCATCCTCAAAGCAGCAGTGGCACCTCGGGTCCGTCTCTCGCTTTGAATTTCTCCGGCTTCCTCTGCACCAGCCAAAAACTGCTCTCTGCTTCACAGTCTCGTGCAGTTAGCTTTGGCCAGCAGGATGATCTCTGTCTTCCAGTCTTAAGGTTAACCATGTCGTAAGCCATGATGCAGCCCAGGAGTGACGGCACAGTCACAGGCTCCGGGATTTGGACATAAAATGGGCCGGGCGGGGAGGGCATGTTTAGAATCTTGCCAAGCACAGAAGGTGTCCCTGAGACCTAGAGCAGGAGGAGGCAATGAGGGCATGGCCATGGGAGGAGAAACAGCCCAGACAGAGGGGCCAGCATCCTCCCTTGGGGAGGAAGAAGCTAGGTCTGTGTGAGGCACTGAAAGGCCCCTGGACTTCTGGACAGTGAGTAATGGGCAGCGTGGCCTGAGGCGGGTGAGCAGGCAGAGGAGACCCCCTCACCCATGGAGGCCCTGGGAGACAGCTGTGGACAGGGCAGAGCCAGAAGGGTCCCAGGCCCAGGATACTCGGCAGAGACTGCTCTCTAGAATTAGACCTCAAACTCCTGCTTGTTAAAAATAGCTTGATTGGCTGGGCATGGTGGCTCATGCCTGTAATCTCAGCACTTTGGGAGGCGAAAGCAGGCGGATCACTTGAGACCAGGAGTTCGAGACCAGCCTGGCCAAAATAGTGAAACCCTGTCTCTACTAAAAATACAAAAATTAGCCCGGTGTGGTGGTGCACGCCTGCAGTCCCAGCTACTTGGGAGGCTGAGGCAGGAGGATTGCTTGAACCTGGGAAGCAGAGGTTGCAGTGAGCCAAGATCATGCCACTGCACTCCAGCCTGGGCAACAGAGTGAGACTCCACTACAAAAATAAATGAATAAATAAATCTAGTTTGATTAAGGTATAACATATAATTAATGATTGACTTGCAATAAACAGCATGTATTTAAAGTGTACAGTTGATAACTCTTGACGTAGGTGTGCACCTGTGAAGACATGTCCACAATCAAGATAATGCAGACATCCAGCACTCCCAAAAGTCACCTCAAGTCCCACTGTCATCCCTTCCTCCATCTCCCCTGCTCCTCCCTCTCAAGGAAACCAGGGTCTCCTTCCTCTTACGGTAGAGTAGTTTGCATTTTCTAGAGTTTGATGTAAATGCATCATACAGTATTGCCATGAGCTGACTTGTGTCCCCCTGAAATTCATACATTGAAGTCCTAACCCCCAGTACCTCAGCATGTGACTGTATTTAAGGACAGTGTCTTTAAAAAGGCAATAAAGCTAAAATGAGGTCATTAGGGTGGGCCCCAACCCAATATGATTGATGTCCTTATAAGAAGAGGAAATTGGCCAGGCGTGGTGGCTCATGCCGGCAGTCTCAGCACTTGGGGAGCCCAGAAGTTCAAGACAAGCCTGGGCAACATAGTAAGACCCTGTATCTACAAAAAATACAAAAATTAGCCTGGTGTGGTGATGCATGCCTGTAGTCCCAGCTACCTGGTGGGCTGAGGTGGGAGGATCACTTGGAGCCCAGGAGGTCAAGGCTTCAGTGAGCAGTGTTTACATCACTGCACTCCAGCCTGGATGACAAAATGAGAGCCTATCTCAAAAAATAATGGCAAAATATATTCAATCAAGAAGGACAAGGAGAAGAAGAAGAGAAAAGGAGGAGGAGGAGAAGAAGAGGAAGAAGAAGAGGAGGAGGAGAAGAAGAAGAAAAAGAGGAAGAAGAAGAAGAAGAGGAAGAGGAAGAAGAAGAAGGAGGAAGAAGAAGAAGAGGAGGAGGAGAAGAAGAAGAAAAAGAAGAGGAAGAAGAAGAGGAAGAAGAGGAAGAGGAAGAAGAAGAGGAAGAGGAAGAAGAAGAAGAAGCAGGAAGAAGAAGAAGAAGAAAGAAGAAGAAGAAGAAGAAGAAGAAGAAGAAGAAGAAGAAGAAGAAGAAGAAGAAGAAGAAGAAGAAGAAGAAGAAGAAGAAGAAGAAGAAGAAGAAGAAAAGAAGAAAAAAATAACTGGAGGAAATTGGGACACAGACATGTGGAGGGACGATAATGTGAGGCCTTCAGAAGGCCCATTTACATGCTGAAGACAGAGGCCTCAGAAAAACCAAGCCTGTCGACACCTCGATCTCAGACTTCCAGCCCCTACAATTGTGAGAAAATAAACTTCTGTTGTTTAAGCTATCCTGTCGGCGGTGCTTCCTTTTGGCAGCCCTAGCAAACAAACACAGGTATATACTTCCTTCTGCCTGACTTCTTTCATTCAGCATATTTTGAAATTCATCCATGTTGTCATGTGTATCTGTAACTCTTTTTTTCTTTATTAATAGTCCAGTGTACAGATATGCCACAATTTGTTTATCCGTTCACCTGCTAATAGACATTCAACTTATTTCCAGTTTTTGCTTGTTACAAATAATGCTGCTGTGAGCATCCGTGTACAAGTCTTCATGTGGACATATATTTCCTTTTCTTTTAGGTAAGTATTTAGGGTGAAGTAAGTACCTAGGAGTAGAATGCCTAGGTCATATGGCAGGTGTGTGTTTAACATTTTTTTTTAAATGGAGTTTTGCCCTTGTTGCCCAGGCTGGAGTGCAATGGCGCAATCTCGGCTCACCTCAACCTCTGCCTCCTGGGTTCAAGTGATTCTCCTGCCTCAGCCTCCCAAGTAGCTGGGACTACAGGCGCCCACCACCATGCCTGGCTAATTTTTTTGTATTTTTAGCAGAGATGGGGTTTCTCCATGTTGGTCAGGCTGGTCAAGAACTCCCAACCTCCGGTGATCTGCCCACCTCAGCCTCCCAAAGTGCTGAGATTACAGGTGTGAGCCACCACACCCAGCTATGTTTAACTTTTTTAAAAAACTGCTGAACTGTTCTTGGAAGTGGTTGTACTATTTTACATTCCCGCCAGCAAAGAATGAGAGTTCCAGTTTCTCCGCATCTTCACCAGTACTTAGTATGGTCAGTCTTTTCCATTTTAGCCATTCCAATAGGCAGATAGCAGTATCACTTTGTGGCTTTAATTTGCATTTCCCTAATGACTAATGATTTTAGTACTTTCTCATATGCTAATTGGCCATCCAATAAGCAAAATATAGGCTTATTAAATAAATAAGCAGTTGTTTGTTCAAACATTTTGTCCATTTTTATTTTTATTTTTTGAGACAGTGTCTCGCTCTGTCACGCAAACTGGAGTGCAGTGGCACCATCACAGCTCACTGCAACCTCAACCTCCTGGCTCAAATGATCCTCCCAAGTAGCTGGGACTGTAGGTATGTGCCACCGTGCCCAGCTAATTTTTTGACTTTTTGTAGATACAGGGTCTCACTATGTTGCCCAGGCTGGTCTTGAACTCCTGGGCTCAAGCAATCCCTCAGCCTCCCAAAGTGCTGGGATTTCCGGTGTGAGTCACCACGCCCAACCTGTCCATTTTTTAAATGAGCTGTTTTCTTACTAACTTTTGAGAGTTCTTTATACATTTTGAATACAAATCCTTTATTAGATATGTAACTTACAAATATTTTCTTGTCACTCTCTTCATACTGTCTTAAAAAAAACACAAAGTAGCCGGGCACCGTGGCTCACACCTGTAATCCCAACACTTTGGGAGGCCAAGGCAGGCAGACCACAAGGTCAGGAGTTCAAGACCAGCCTGACCAATATGGTGAAACTTCGTCTCTACTAAAAATACAAAAATTAGCCAGACGTGGTGGCACATGCCTGTAATCCCAGCTACTCAGGAGGCTGAGGCAAGAGAATCGCTTGAACTTGGGAAGCAGAGGTCACAGTGAGTTGAAATCGCACCACTGCACTCTAGCCTGGGCAACAAAGCAAGACTGTCTCAAAAAAAACAAAAAGTTTTAACTTTTCATTAAGTAGAATTCTATTTGTTCTTTAATGGATCATACTTTTGCTACTGTATCTAAGGAACCTTCGCCTAACTCAAGGTTACAAAGTTTTTTCCTGTGTTTTCTTCTAGAAGTTTTGTGCTTTCAAGTCTTACATTTAGTTACATTTAGGTCTACTTTGTTTTTTTTGGTTTTTTTTTTGAGACGGAGTCTCTCGCTCTGTCACCCAGGCTGGAGTGCAGTGGCTTGATCTCCGCTCACTGCAAGCTCTGCCTCCCGGGTTCACGCCATTCTCCTGCCTCAGCCTCCCGAGTAGCTAGGACTACAGGCACCCGCCACCACGCCTGGCTAATTTTTTGTATTTTTAGTAGAGACCGAGTTTCATCCTGTTAGCCAGGATGGTCTCGATCTCCTGACCTCATGATTTGCCCACCTAGGCCTCCCAAAGTGCTGGGATTACAGGCGTGAGCCACCGCACCCAGCCCATTTAGGTCTACTTTGAATTAATATTTTTATGTGGTACAGGGTGTGAATCGAGGCTCATTTTTTCACATACAGATATTCAGTTGTTCTAACACATTTGTTGAAATGACCGTACTTTTCCCACTGAATTGCCTTTGTTTTTTGTTTGTTTGTTTGTTTTTGAGACAGAGTTTTGCTCTGTCGCCCAGGCTGGAGTGCAGTAGCGCAATCTCAGCTCTACAGCCTCTGCCTCTTGGGTTTGAGCGATTCTCCTGCCTCAGCCACCCGAGTAGCTGGGATTACAGACACCCGAGTAGCTGGGATTACAGGCACACCTGGCTAATTTTTGTATTTTTGGTAGAGACGGAGTTTCTCCATGTTGGCCAGGCTGGTCTCGAACTCCTGACCTCAAGTCACCTGCCCACCTCAGCCCCCCAAAGTGCTGGAATTACAGGCGTGAGCCACTGCGCCCGGCCATACTGAATTGCCTTTGAACCTCTGTTGAAAATCTATTGTACTTTTTAATGTGGGTCTATTTCCGGGTTCTCTATTCTGTTCCATTGATCTATCTGTCTTTACATCAGTACCATACTGCCTTGATTATCATAGCTATATAATAAGACCTGAAATCAGTTGGTGTAAGCCCTCCTACTTTGTTGTTTATCAAAGTGGTTTTGGCAATTCTACATCCTGTGCATTTCCAATTTTGGAATCAATTTTGTCCATCTCTTTTTTTTTTTTTTTTTTTTTTTTTTTTGAGACAGGGTCTGGCTTTGTTGCCTAGGCTGGAGTGCAGTGGCATGATCTCAGCTCACTGCAACCTCTGCCTCCCAGGTTCAAGCTATTCTCCTGCTTCAGCCTCCCAAGTAGCTGGGATTACAGGCGTGCACCACCACGCCTGGCTAATTTTTGTATTTTTAGTAGAGATGGGATTTCACCATATTGACCAGGCTGGTCTCAAACTCCTGACCTCAGGTGATCCACCTGCCTCAGCCTCCCAAAGTGCTGGGATTACAGGAGTGAGCTATTGCACCTGGCTCAATTTTGTTCATTTCTAAACAACAACAAAAAAAACTTGCTGGAATTGAGGTTACGTATCTGTAGATCAACTTGGAGTGAAATTTTGGAGAGAGTTAACATCCTAACGGTATATTTTTGTTTTCTATGATTTTTTGTTTGTTTGTTTGTTTGGGTTTTTTTGAGATGGGAGTCTCGCTGTGTCACCCAGGCTGGAGTGCAATGGCACAATCTTGGCTCACTGCAACCTCCACCTCCTGGGTTCAAGCGATTCTCTTGCCTCAGCCTCCTGAGTGGCTGGGATTACAGGCATGTGCCACCACGCCTGGCTAATTTTTTGTATTTTTAGTAGAGACAGGGTTTCGCCATGTTGGCCAGGCTGGTCTCAAACTCCTGACCTCAGGTAATCCACCAGCCTTGGCCTCCCAAAATGCTGAGATTACAGGCATGAGCCACGGTGTATTTTTAAATCAAGATACAATTTATATACCATAAAATTCACTGCTTTAAAATGCACAATTTAGGCTGGGCATGGTGGCTCATGCCTTCCAAAGTGCTGGGATCACAGGCGTGAGCCACCACAGCCGGCCTGACATCAGCTTTTAAAACACATGTATTTGTTCGTTCTTCCTCAAAGTACACAGCGTATTGCCTGGGAATGTGGCTGGCTGGAGTTTGGATAGTCGCTGAACTCTAGAACTGACAGGAAACTTAGAAATGGTACAGTGCAGAGGTTGCAAACAGGCTGCCCAGAGGCCAACTTGGCAATCAGATGTGTTTGTGTGGCCTATACAGGATGTCCTGAAGGTGTGAGCCAACGTTTCAGAATTTGGTAGCTTTCACAAACATTTTTTTTAAAATCAGCCATCTGGCAGCCCAGGCCTGCATCCCTCCTGGCGATGGTGGGATGTGCAGGGTGGAGGAGCCTCTCCTGCAGGTCCCCTTGGTGCTGCCACCCACACAGAGCCCCAATGCCCTAATATCTGCCCTCTCCTCTGCCTCCACCCTGCCTCCAAAATATGCCTTTTAGAGATAAACCCTGGGGAGGTTCCCTAATTTTCATGGGGCAAACTGTGCACGCTGACCATGAACCCTGTGCTTCTTCCCACTCTGTGGGCGTCCCCTCCCTCTACAGTGGCCAACTCAGTCTGGTTTGCTTAGTCTCTGGGTTTGCATACAGAAAGTCCTGTAGCCCTGGAACCCTCCCAGTCCCAGGCAAACAGGGATGGTTGGCCACACTACGCTCACTTCCTACCCTTCTCCCCCGCAAAAAAAGAAAATAAGATAAAACAAAATGTAATTTAGACAGGGTGCGGTGGCTCACACCTGTAATCCCAGCACTTTGGGAGGCCAAGGTAGGCAGATCACTTGAAGCCAGGGGTTCAAGACCAGCCTGACCAACATGGCGAAACCCCGTTTCTACTAAAACTACAAAAGTTAGCCAGGCGTGGTGGCGCACCCCTGTAATCCCAGCTACTCAGCAGGAACAAGAATCACTTGAATGCAGGAGGCGCAGTCTGTAGTGAGCCGAGATTGCATCGCTGTACTCCAGCCTGGACAACAGAGCAAGACTCTGTCTAAAAAAAAAAAAAAAGGTAATTTAATTAAAAAGCAGAGTTTTGTTGAACTAAGATTTCATCTCCTCTGTGGCCTGCTTGCTGGGCTAGACACGGAAGCTGCCAGTGCCACCATCTCTGATTTCTTCGTGGTGAAAGAGGTGAGTTGTGCCGTCCTTCACCACAGTGACCTCCTGGGGCCCCATGCCCGACTCTGTGCCTGTGATGGAGGATGCCTCGCAAAGGATGGGCCCCAAGTCCCAGCCGACAGCAGCGCACACAAGCCTTGCTGCCAGATGGCAGCGCGAGCCTCTGTTTATGATTAGGTGGCAGACTGCACTCGGAACCCAGCAAGCCGATGATGAAAGCTGTTAAAAGAACATTGTTATATGACTTTTCATAGTTTCCCAAGTAAATATTACACTCACTGCTGCTTGAATTACTAATGCTTTGGAAGTGGAGGCCGAAATCCGTTCCCAAACAGACTCCCTTTTTTTTGCCTGTCACCTAGGCGCTCAGCATTGTTGTCGAATTGTTTTCCCGGGCTCGCCCGTCCTCACAGCTCAGTACATTCCCTCCGAGTGATCTCTTGGCACCTCCGAAGCTCGAGTTTGCACAGCCACCTCATTTCCCAGCTCCTCCGCGCCAGCTCCCTCTGCAGCAGGCAGCTTGCCGCAGGCAGGTGACCCAAAGGTCCTCGGATAGAACTGCAGAAAAGGGAGCAAATGAAAGGAAGGCAGCCACGGCTCTGCCAAGCCTCTCCAAAGAGACCTGGCTTTGCACAGTCAACTTCAGGTGGAAGGAAAGGACCCTGCTGGAAGCATCACCTCTGGGCCCGCACTGTGGCATTTAACCTCTTCCTTAGGCTGCCCGGAGAGACAGCCGGAGAAAGTGCCTTGGACCCAAACAGCTCTTGGGTCCTCACTGTTTTTATTACTGCTTATAAAAGCTAGTAAACAGATGGTTTGGGTTAGAGAAAATATGCAGTCAGGGTTATTAAAAAGAAAAAAAGCAAGCAAGCAAGCAGAAGAATGAGGAGAGGAAAGGAAAAAGCAAGAAGGCTTGTATAACAGCGAGGACGCTGACAGCTCGTCAATCCAAACACCCCTGGTCCTGTGTGTGTCTCTCCTGGGCTGGCGTCCTCACCAAGCTGTCTGTCCCAAAAGAAGCCCCCAAGAAGTCCAATCTCACGTGGAAAACGCACTCCCTCCTGTCACCAGCCCCCTTCCTATATTCTGTCCCACACATACTTGTGACATGCTGGTAAGATGAGTTTGGTGGTACCTGGAGCCAGAGGAAGTGAATGAAGGTTGACCCAAGAAGAGGCTGTGGATGGCCACAGAGGTAGACAGGGAGGGAGGACAAGAAGCTTACAGGTCTCTCTGGAGAAAGAGGCACCACGGCTACGAATTTCCTGCGAGAATAGGGAGGGCAGCCAGGGTGTGGGGGGCTTAGTTATATACCTGGCAGTGACCTTGGCCAGAATGAGGCTGCTGGCTCACACCAGTCCTAAGAGGCCACAGGATGGATGGGCTTAGGATTGAACCACAGGACTAAGATGCTTGAGCAGGGAGGGGGCAAAGATGTTTCCTCCACCCTCCAGAGACAGCCCCTTCCCTCGCCCCCAGCAGCTCCCAAGGAGAGAGACTGCATGCAATATTCTGTGCAAGACGTCGGGGGAAGAGAGGACCGGCAGGGACACGGTCCTCGTCAACCTGTATTGTGGTCCTATCCAGCTCCTGAGGGAACTTGTCCCACATCGGAGAGGGAGAAGCCACAAGAGGCCAAAAGAAGCTGCGTGTGACCCCTAAGCATCTAGAAGAAACTTAAGACAGCAAGGCCTGTGTGCTTGGAGCTTTGGGGCAAGGACCCCACAAGAGGTGGGCAGAGGTTTCTGTCTCTTTCACTTCAGCTAAAGCAAAAGAGAATCAGAACGAAGATGGGGACACCAAGGAGCCACAAAGGAGCCCGCAGGGCAGACGTGAACTGCAGTCCTTCCAGGTCAGCCACGGGCAGAGGGCTGGTTCGAGGCAGTAGACTCGAAGTGTGGCCCCCAGACCTGCTCCTGGTCGCCTGATGGTTTGCCGCTAGTCTGCCACAAAGTAAGTACAGAAATCAAGAGTTAGTTGGCCAGGTGCTGTGGCTCACGCCTGTAATCCCAGCACTTTGGGAGGCTGAGGCGAGTGGATCACCTGAGGTCAGGAGTTCTAGACCAGCCTGGCCAACATGGTGACACTCTATCTCTACTAAAAATACAAAATAATTAGCCGGGCATGGTGGCAGGTGCCTGTAATCCCAGCTACTCAGGAGGCTGAGGCAAAAGAATCACTTGAACTTGGGAGGTGGTGGTTGTAGTGAGCAGAGATCGAGCCACTGCACTCCAGCCTGGGCGACAGAGTGAGACTCCATCTCAAAAAAAAAAAATAAGAAGAAAAAAAAAGAAAGAAAAAAGAAATCAAGAGCACTTAGAAACGTTTGGATACCTTTTTCCCCTTGTCATGTTTGTTCTGCTTATTTTTTTTTGAAATGTCATACGCAGGATGGGTGCAGTGACTCACACGTGTAATCCTAGCACTTTGGGAGGCCAAGGCAAGAGAATCAGTTGAACCCAGGAGTTCAAGACCAGCCTGGGCAACATACCAAGACTCCGTCTCTACAAAAAAATCAAAATATTAGCAAGTGTGGTGACACACACCTTTAATCACAGCTACTCGGGAGGCCGAGGCAGGGGAGGATCAGTTAAGCCCAGGAGACTGAAGCTGTGGTGAGCTGTGATTGCGCCACTGCACTCAAGCCTAGGCGACAGAGTGAGACCTTATCTCAAAAAAGAAATAAAGGCCGGGCATGGTGGCTCACGCCTGTAATCCCAACACTTTGGGAAGCCGAGGTGAGCGGATTACTTGAGGTCAAGAGTTCAAGGCCAGCCTGGCCAACGTGGTGAAATCCCATCTCTACTAAAAATACAAAAATTAGCCAGGCGTGGTGGTGCATGCCTGTAGTCCCAGCTTCTCGGGAGGCTGAGACAGGAGAATTGCTTGAACCTGGGAGGCTGAGATTGCAGTAAGCCAAGGTTGCGCCACCGCACTCCAGCCTAGGCAACAGAGAGAGACTCTGTCTCAGAAAATAAAGAAATAAAAAATAGGGGCTGGGCATGGTGACTCATGCCTGTAATCCCAGCACTTTGGGAGGCCAAGGTGGGTTGGATCACTTGAGGTCAGGAGTTTGAGACCAGCCTGACCAACATAGTGGAACCCCGTCTCTACTAAAAAATATATAAAATTAGCCAGGTGTGGTGGTACTCACCTGTAATCCCAGCTACTTGGCAGGCTGAGGCAGGAGAATTGCTTGAACCTGAGAGGCAGAGGTTGCAGTGAGCTGAGATTGCACCATTGCACTCCAGCCTGGGCAATAAGAGCGAAACTCCGTCTCAAAAACAAGAAAGAGAGAGAGAGAAAGAGAGAGAGAGAGAAAGTAGAAAGAAAAAGAAAGAAAGAAGAAAGAAAGAAAGAAAGAAAGAAAGAAAGAAAGAAGAAAGAAAGAAAGAAAGAAGAAAGAAAGAAAGAGAAAAAAGAAAAAGAGAAAGAGAGAGGGAGGGAGGGAGGAAGGAAGGAAGGGAGAGAAAGAAAAGAACAGAAAGAAGGAAGGAAGGGAAAGAAAGAAAAAGAAAGAAAAGAAAGAAAGAAGAAAGAAAGAAAGAAGAAAGAAAGAAAGAAAGAAAGAAAGAAAGAAAGAAAGAAAGAAGGAAAAGAAAGAAAGAGAGAAAGAAAGAAAGAGAGAAAGAAAGAAAGAAAGAAAGAAAGAAAGAAAGAAGGAAAAGAAAGAGAGAGAGAAAGAAAGAGAGAGAGAAAGAAAGAGAGAAGGAAGGAAGGCAGGCAGGCAGACAGGCAGGCCAAGTGCAGTGGCTCACGCCTGTAATACCAAAACTTTGGGAGGCCAAGGCCAGCGAATTGTCTGAGCTCAGGAGTTCAAGACCAGCCTGGGCAACATGGTGAAACTCCATCTCTACTAAAAATACAGAAATTAGCTGGGCATGGTTGTGTGTGCCTGTAATCCCGGCTACTCGGGAGGCTGAGGCAAGAGAATCCCTTGAACCTGGGAGGCAGAGGTTGCGGTGAGCCAAGATTGCACCACTGCACTCCAGCCTGGGTGACAAAGTGAGACTCCGTCTCAAAAAAAAAAAAAAAAAAAAAAAAAGGAGTGGCTGGAGCCCGCCCTGCAGTGGAGGGATGCCCTGGCTGCAAAGACTATGGAGCTGCCCCAGCATCCTGCCAGGAGAAATGAGGGCTTTGGGGGCCAGGGTTCTGGAGATCCCTCAACCCGCCTCAAGCTTGTTAGTGATGCGGCACTACTCTCCATCCCCAAAACTGACACCAGGCGGATACAAACCCCAGTTACATGGTACAAGGGAAAATAATGCTGGGCCCTTTAAAATAATCAAGACCATGGCCTGTGGGCACAGGGAAAGTGCCTTCAGGCCAGGCGCAGTGGCTCGCGCCTGTAATCCTAGCACTTAGGGAGGCTGAGGCAGGCGGATCACCTGAGATCAGGAGTTCAAGACCAGCCTGGCCAACACAGTGAAACCCCATCTCTACTAAAAATACAAAAATTAGCTGGGTGTGGAGGCAGGAGCCTGTAATCCCAGCTACTTGGGAGGCTGAAGCAGGAGAATCGCTTGAACCCAGGAGGCAGAAGTTGCTGTGAGCCAAGATCGTGCCACTGCCCTCCAGCCTGGGAAACTGAGCAAGACTCCATCTCAAATAAATAAATAAATAAATAAATAAATAAATAAATAAGAATGTGCCTTCTGCTTCCTTTATTCTCTCCTCCTCGGAGCTGGAGGTGAGGAGGGCAACTCAAGCCTAAAAATCCCACGGCTTCAACCCAAAAGAGAACAGAGTGTATGATTCCATTTATATAAAGCACAAAAACAAGCAAAAGTAGCCAGTGAGGAGATGGGATGATCTCTGCAGCAAACCAACACAACACACACTTACCTATGTAACAAACCTACACATCCTGCACATGTATCCCAGAACTTAAAAGTTAAAAAAGAAACAGAAAACAAATAAACTAACCAGCAACCAGTGCTGTGAGAAGTTAGAATGGCACTCACTTTGGGGGTACAGTGACAAGGGCTGGGAGTAAGGAGGACTCTTGGGGGCTGGCTGTGTGCCTACCCTTGATCTGGGCGTGTTCTGTTTGCAAAAATTGCACGGTTGTGAAGGGTGTATGCTTATGGTTTGTACACTTTGTACATGGATATTAAACTTCAAAAAGAAGTTTTTAAAACCTGTGGGCTCTAACCACGACGCAAAAATAAAATATTAGCACCGAGGTCTTGTGAGGCTCTTCTGCTGTGTTAAAAGCGTTCCATCGCAGGAGAGCAATGTCCTCGCAAGAGAAGCCAGGATTTGATTCTTGGGTCACTGTTTTCCCAGGTGGTTGTGGGGCAGGGGGAAGTTTGACTCATTTTCCCTGCTCCCCCCACCCCGCCCTTGTCCCCACCATGTGGGGCTGGATGGGGGCCAAGGGCCGGGAGATTTGGGCTGTTGCCTTGGTGATGCTTACTTGTTGGCTTCAAGTTGTGATGGTAAAATAAATAAGCAAGAGGCTTGGGGAGCTCCAACTGGTCCCGCCCGCTGTTCCCAGGTCACCATTCAAAACCACAAAGGTAGCTCAAGTACTGTGAAGCCTGGAACTCTCATCTGGGTGGACAGGGGACAGGTTATGAGCAGGATGTGTCCTGGATGCTCAGAGATCCATGCTCACTGCAGACGTACAGTCTGAATAGACTCTCCTGAAATTCTAGCTCAGTTTTCTGGAAATGTAGCAGCCAGGAATGCAAGTCCTGAGCATGGGGACGTTTGCTCAACCTGTAAAGGCTGGATGGGCACAGAGGGAGTTCGAGAGCTAAAATTCCGCTGTCAGGAGACGTGCTTGCCTTCAGAAGGCAACGGCAAAGAAAACAGAGCTGTGTCTAGAGGCCAGGAGCTGGGCCACACCCAGCCCCTAACCTGCCCCCTGTCCCCTGTCACCCCTCCAGGTGAGAGTTCCAGGCTTCACAATACTTAAGCCACTTTTGTGGCTTCGAATGGGAATCTGGGAACAGCCGGCAGGACTGGTTGGAGCTCCCCAAGCCTCTTGCTTATTTATTTTACCATCACAACTTGAAGCCAACAAGTAAGCATCACCAAGGCTTAAATGATGCCTCAGGCCCATCCTGGAACCAGGAAGCAGAGGAGGTGAGATTCCCAGCAGAGCCCGAGAAGACGAGGACCCCAGTCCAGGAAGCAGAGCAGAGCTTTGCCCAAGATAAACTCTCAGTTGTGGTCCTGCTTCTCTTGCCAAGATGCTGTTTGACTTGGAGGTGTATAGCAAGTTCTTAACTCCTCCGGGCCTCAGTTTCCCCATCTGCAAACCATTATTTTTATAGACGAAGGCAGGAGAGAATAGGACTCCAGCCCTGGGAACACACCCTCCCAGGCGTATCCCAGCACTCCCTGGCCAGGCAGCTGTGGCAGATGTGCAGAACATCTTCCAGGGTTTACAACTCGGCTGCCCTCAGGGAAGTGGAAACTGTTGGCCTCACCCATTCCCAAAGCATCCAAATCATAAACCGCCACTAAAGTCTTGGCTCGGAAGGTCTGATTGTCCTGCTGTGTGTGCAGGGGAGGGGAGAACACACAACACTGGGCAGGGGTGGGGTGGGGACAGCTCCCTCCGGGCCAAGTTGAAGCACTGGGCAGAGCTGGGAGGCGCCCTGAGTGTTTGACAACCAGCATGAGGTCACAGCCATCCTCCTCCTGGGGTGTGATGTGTCAGCAGGCAGCGATTGGCCTGTGGGCCATGATTCACAGAGGCAAGCATCCCTATTGAAGGCCTCGGCCCTTGGCCCTGCAGCTGCCCTTCACAGCAGACTCCTCGCTTTCCCTCCGCCTCTGTCCTTCAACGGCTCCAGCCTCAGCCGTCAGCCAGCAGGGAAGGGTGACACCCAGCAGCGGCAGGAGCTGGGGACCCCTGGATACCCCGGGATGGTCCCCTCCAGGGCCACAGTCTGCTGCTCTGAAAGGTGACAGAGCTATCCTGACAGTCCCTCTTCCTGTGTCCACACCTCCTACCTCCTACCCCTGCAGGAGGCAGCACAGGGATCCCAGTGGTTCTTTATTGAGCACCTACTATGTGCTGTGTGTCAAAGGCTTTGGGTGATAACTGTCCTTTGAGAGGGTGTGTTCATTTCCTGGGGCGGCCATTTCAAGTCATCATAAACTGGGTGGCTTAAAAGAGCAGAAATGAGTTCTTTCACAGCTCAGGAGTCGAGAAGTCCAAAATCAAGATATCAGTGGGCCACAATCCCTCTGAAGCCTTTAAGAAAGAATCCTTCCTGGCCTCTTCCAGCTTCCGGGGGCTCCAGGCGTTCCCTGGCTGGTGGCCGCATCACCCCACTCTCTGTCTCTGTCTTCCCACAGCCGTCTCTCCTCTGTGAATGTCTCCATGTCTCCTCTTCTTATAAGCACACCAGCCATTGGATATAGGGCCCACCCTACATCCAGGATGATGTCATACCAGGATCCTTAACTAATTACCTCTGCAAAGACCCTATTTCCAAATAAGGTCAAATTCTGAGGGTCTGGGTGGACATGAATCATGGGGGCCCACTACAGAGGGGCAGTATCAGTGCCGCCTTCATACAGATGAGAAAACTGGGGACCAGTGATGTGAAGTGCTTTGCACAGAGTCCCTCAGCTGGGAAGTGGTAGAATCAGGATTTGAACCCACGTCACCTGGCCCAGGACCCACCACTATACTGTCTTTGCCAGAACCCAACCTCTTCGAGAATTCCTGCCCTGCAACATCCAAGCAGTGGGGAAAAAGGTGGGAAATCCTCAGCCTTCAAGAGCAAAACCTAGTCCTGGCCAGTAGCGGTGGCTCACACCTGTAATCCTAGCACTTTGGAAGGCTGTGGTGGGAGGATCACTTGAGCCCAAGAGTTCAAGACCAGTCTGGGCAACATAGCAAAACCCCTGTCTCTACAAAAAAGTCAAAAATTAGCCAAGTGTGATGCTGCACACCTGTGGTCCCAGCTACTCAGGAAGCTGAGGCAAGAGAATCACTTGAGCCCAGGAGGTCGAGGCTGCAGTGAGCGGTGATCATGCCACCTCACTCAGCTTAGTTGACAGAGTGAGACCTTGTCTAAAAAACAAACAAACAAAAATGTGGTTCCATACTCCAGTCATTCTCTAACTTCAACTTATGGGAAAATCCCTGAAAGGAGCTTGCAAAATCACCTTGAGATTCTGACCCATTCAGTGGGTGGTAGTGGGTGCAGGCAGACTAGACCCCCAGGCTGGACCTCAGCCTGTCTCCAGCTCAAAGAAGGAGCAGAGACTGGGCTCCGTGGCTCACGTCTGTAATCCCAGCACTTGGCAAGGCTGAGAAAGGTGGATCACCTGAGGTCAGGAGTTCAAGACCAGCCTGACCAACATGGAGAAACCCAGTCTCTACTAAAAATACAAAACTTAGCTGAGTGTGGTGGTGCACGCCTGTAGTCCCAGCTACTGGGGAGGCTGAGGCAGGAGAATCACTTGAACCCAGGAGGCAGAGTTTGCAGTGAGCTGAGATTCTGCCACTGCACTCCAGCCTGGGAGACACAGTGAGACTCTGTCTCAAAAAAAATAAAAATCAGAGAGGAGCAGAGAGCACAGTTCAGCCCAAGGGACCGGTCCCCATGTCCACGCCAGACAAGCATAGTGCCAGCCTGCTGGGGACCAGAAGTCGTCATCCCACCACGGCCGGCTTGCATTGAGCAACCCAAGGAAGAGGGTTTGGATGGAAACTCCAGTTCCTGAAGGAGCCAGCGCAGGCTCACTCTGGGAGAGCCCCAAGGCAGCTCTGGGCTCTGCCCAAACCCCAGCATGGAGGATTTGCTCAGAAAGTGAGCCAAAACCCTCTTTCCTCTTTACAATTCCAGTGTGAATGGCTCTTCCCCAAGCCCAGCCCTTTCTCGTGGTGGCGTCACCAAGCATCCCCCGCGCCAAGCGATGATGGAAATTCGCTGCTCCAAGTCTTCCCGGCCCGCTGGAGCTGCAGCTTGGACCCTAAGTTGTGACAGCACCCTCTCCTCCGCCCACAGCCTGGAGGAACACAGGTGCAGCTGGCTAAAGGTCCACCAGGAAAACCCGCTCACCAGCTCTCCTCTGAACAAGATGTCCCTGGCACCTCACTGGAGCTTGCTCGACCAGATCTCATGAAAATACAGGAACTGGCCTGTGGAGAAGCCACAGAGGCATGCCCTTGGTCCCAGCAGTGGGCTACAGCCCTGCCAGCCACCATGCCTGGAACTATCCTGTAGTAGCCTCTGGCTTAAAATCCACTGTGGGTCCCAAACCCTCTGAAGTTTAAGAGGGGAGAAAACAGGCAGAAAGGGAAGGAAAGGAATCACCTCACCTAGCAGCCCCTATGGATGGGGGAGTGTCCCAGGACACCTGGGGACAAGGGGCAGGGACAACTGCCATTTTAAAATTTTTTTACTGAGGTGAGATTTGCACTACATAAAAATCACTATTTTATTTTTTTAATTTTTTTTTTTTTTTGAGGTGGAGTCTCGCTTTGTCGCCCAGGCTGGAGTGCCGTGGTGCAATCTCAGCTCACTGCAGCCTCTGCCTCCCAGGTTCAAGGAATTCTCCTACCTCAGCCTCCCGAGTAGCTGGGACCACAGGTGCCTGCCACCACACCCGGCTAATTTTTGTATATTTAGTAGAGAAGGGGTTTCACCATGTTGGCCAGGCTGGTCTCAAACTCCTGACCTCAAGTGATCCGTCCACCTCAGCCTCCCGTTATGGAATTACAGGCACGAGCCACCATACCAGGCCAAAATTCACCATTTTTAAAGTGAACAGTTTGCCAGGCGTGGTGCCTCATACCTGTAATTCCAGCACTTGGGAGGCTGAGGCAGGAGGTGACTTGTGCCCAGGAATTCAAGACTAGCCTGTGCAACATAGTGAGACCCCATCTCTAAAAAAAAAAAAAACAATTTTTTTTTAATTAGCTGGGCATGGCAGCATGCACCTGTAGTCCCAGCTACTCGGGAGCCCAAGTGGGGAGGATTGCTTGAGCCTAGGACCTAGGTCGAGGCTGCAGTGAGCTGTGACCACACCACTGCACTCCAGCTTGGGCAACAGAGTAAGACCCTGTCTCAAATAAATAAATACATAAAATTAAAGTGAACGATTTGGTGGCATTTAATACAATCACAATGTCATGCAACCATCACCTTTATCTAATTCCAAAACATTTTTATCCCCCCAAAAGGAAACTCCCTACCCATGAAGCAGTCACTCCTCCTCCTCACGCCCCATCACTCCTGTCACCCACTAGTCAGCATTCTGTCTCTATGATTTATGCATTCTGGGCGTTTCATACAAATGGAGTCAGACATCTGCACAGCTCCCTTCTCTCCTTGTCCTGACCTCCCTTACAATCCCGGTGACTGCCTCACCCCCTGCTTTCAGGGGCAGGCACGTGACCCAAGTCCTGCAAATCAGAGTTATCATGATCAGTTTCTGAGGGGAGCTTGTGACTCAATCCCAGCCCATGAGAACACCCTCAGGACATCTGCTGAATCTGCAGGACAGGAGACTGGAGTCACTGGCAGCCACCTTTACTGCCACCCAGGGCACACCCACCTGAGAATGAAACCCACACGGAGGAAAGCAGAGACAAAGGGGAGGCCCATTCTTGTCAATATCACCTGAGCTCCTGGATCCAGCTCTGCCTGAAGACAGAACTAGCCTTAGAGGCCATTTAGTTTTGAAAAACATTAACATCTTCTGTACTTCAGTTAGTTGGAACTGGATTTCCATAATTTGCAACTAAAGGAGACCTGATTAATATTTGTGGCAAGGGGGACTCCAGTTTCACTATCCTGCCTTGGCACCTTCCCATTCCTTGTGGAATAAAATGCAACCTCCTTCTTAAGGGGTCCTCCCTCCCCTTTCAGGCTTTGTACCCCTGCCTCTCAGTTAACACACCAGCCCCACAATTCTCACACACACATGCATGACACACCCACATGCACACACACATATGCACCCACAGACACATGCACATATACACACACATACGCACCCACACACATACGCATGCATACACGTACATGCTTCACACACATGTGCATACACATGCACCCACACACATATACACATCCACACACATACACATGTATACACACATGCTACACACATATGCACACACATGCACCCACAGACACACATGTATACACATATATACACATATACATACATATACACATGCATGCACACATGCTATGCACACATATGCACATGCATGCACTCACAGACACACGCGTATGCACATGCATTTACACACAAGCATACGAACACACTACACACACATATGCACCCACAGACATACACACGTATACACATGCATATACACACATTCATACACGCACGCTACACACATGCACCCACAGACATACACACGCATATACACATGCTTTCATGCTCGTCCGTGTGAAGAGACCACCAAACAGGCTTTTTGTGAGCAACATGGCTGTTTATTTCACCTGGGTGCAGGTGGGCTGAGTCCAAAAAGAAAGTCAGCAAAGGGTTGTGGATTATCATTAGTTCTTATTGGTTTTGGGATAGGCGGTGGAGTTAGGAGCAATGTTTTGGGGGCAGGGGGTGGATCTCGCAAAGTACATTCTCAGGGGTAGGGAGAATTACAAAGAACCTTCTTAAGGGTGGGGGAGATTACAAAGTACATTGATCAGTTAGGGTGGGGCAGAAACAAATCACAATGGTGGAATGTCATCAGTTAAGGCTATTTTTACTCCTTTTGTGGATCTTCAGTTACTTCAGTGTATGTGCAAGTCACAGGGGATGCGATGGCTTGGCTTGGGCTCAGGGGCCTGACATTCCTGCCTTCTTATATTAACAAGAAAAATAAAACAAAATAGTGTTAAAGTCTTGGGGCGGCGAAAATTTTTGGGGGATGGTATGGAGCGAGAATGGGCGCTGTTTCTCAGGGCTGCTTCAAGCGGGATTGGGGCGGAGTGGGAACCTAGAGTGGGAGAGATTAAGCTGAAGGAAGATTTTGTGGTAAGGGGTGATATTGTGGGGTTGTTAGAAGAAACATTTGTCATGGTTGGTGATGGCCTGGATACGGTTTTGTATGAATTGAAAAACTAAATGGAATAAGAGAAGGAGAAAAACAGGTATAAAAGGTCTAAGAATTGGGAGGACCTAGGACATCTGATTAGCCTAAGGAGATTTAGCATAGTCCTGCCAGCAAAGATTATTTATTTACTTCAAGAGCTAAGAGTGGCAGTTTGGGGATAGCACGAGGAGATATCAGCTGTGATGGCTTGGAGAAACAGTGTAAACCACAGTGTAAACGAGAGCAGGGCATGTATGAGTAGTTGAGAACGGTGAATAGGAGTATGACTAGACAGAAATAGTAGGGATGACAAGTTTTTTTGGGGCACAGTCTAAGTTGGTCCGGTGTCTGGAATGAGACTGGGGCCTAATAAAAAAGAGCTCAAATGGGCTGTACCTTGTAGCATTCCAAGGACAGGCCTGAATTCTGAGAAGCGAAAGTGGTAAAAGTATTGTCCAGTCCTTTTTAAGTTGGTGGCTGAGCTTGGTGAGGTGTGTTTTTAAAAGACCTTTAGTCCGTTCTACTTTTCCTGAAGACGGAGGACTGTAAGGGATATAAAGGTTTCACTTAATACTGAGAGCCTGAAAAACTGCTTGGCTGATTTGACTAATAAAGGCTGGTCTGTTAGACTGTATAGAGGTGGGAAGGCTAAACTGAGGAATTATGTCTGACAGAAGGGAAGAAATGACTGCGGTGGCCTTCTCAGACCCTGTAGGAAAGGCCTCTACTTATCTAGTGAAAGTGTCTACTTAGACTAAGAGGTATTTTAGTTATCTGACTCAGGGCATGTTGAGTAAAGCTAATTTGCCAGTCCTGAGTGGGGGCAAATCTTCAAGCTTGATGTGTAGGGAAGGGAGGGGGCCTGAATAATCCCTGAGGAGTAGTAGAATAGCAGATGGAACACTGAGAAGTTATTTCCTTGAGGATAGATTTCCACGATGGAAAGGAAATGAGAGGTTCTAAGAAGCGGGCTAGTGGCTTGTACTATAGCATAGCCTGCCTTTGCTGGTGTGTGGCGATTAGGCCTGGTGGAACTGCCATCAATAAATCAAGCATGATCAGGGTGAGGAACAGGAAAGAAGAAAATATGGGGAAACGGGGTGAATGTCAGGTGGATCAGAGAGATACAGTCATGGGGGTCAGGTGTGGTATCAAGAATAATGTGGGAGGCCAGATTGAAGTCCCAGCCAGGAACAATGGTAATTGCGGGACTTAACAAAGAGTGAGTACAGCTGAAGGAGCCGGGGAGCAGAAAGTATATGCATCAGGTATGAGGAAGAAAATAGATTTCGGAAGTTATGAGAAATGTAGAGAGTGAGTTGAGCATAGTTTGTGATTTTGAGGGCCTCTAAAAGTATTAAAGCAGTGGCAGCCGCTGCACGTGGACATGAGGGCTAGGCTAAAACAGTAAGGTCAAGTTGTTTGCACAGAAAGGCTACAGGGTGCGGTCCCAGCCCTTGTGTAAGAATTCTGACCGCACTAACCATGCCTAGGAAGGAAAGGAGTTGTTGTTTTGTAAGGGATTGAGGTTTGGGAGATTAGTCGGACACTATCAGCAGGGAGAGCACGTGTGTTTTTATGAGAATTATGCCGAGATAGGTAACAGATGAGGATGAAATTTGGGCTTGACTGAAGTAATGGGGGCTGTCTGTGAAGCCTTGTGGCAGTACAGCCCAGGTAATTTGCTGAGCCTAATGGGTGTCAGGGTCAGTCTAAGTGAAAGCAAAGAGAGGCTGAGATGAAGGGTGCAAAGGAATAGTAAAAAAAAAAAAAAAAAAAAAAAAAGCATGTTTGAGATCCAGAACAGAATAATGGGTAGTAGAGGGAGGTACTGAGGATATGGGTTTGGCACCACGGGGTGGATAGGCAAAACAATTTGGTTGATAAGGCGCAGATCCTGAACTAATCTGTAAGACTTGTCCGGTTTTTGGACAGGTAAAATGTGGGAATTGTAAGGAGAGTTTATAGGTTTTAGAAGTCCATGCTGTAGCAGGAGAGTGATAACAGGCTTTAATCCTTTTAAAGCGTGCTGTGGGATGGGATATTGGCATTGAGCGGGGTAAGGGTGATTAGGTTTTAATGAGAGGGTAAGGGGTGCATGATCGGTCACCAAGGAGGGAGTAGAGGTATCTTATAGTTGTGGGTTAAGGTGGGGGAATACAAGAGGAGGATGCAAAGGAGGCTTTGGATTGGGAAGAAGGGCAGCAATGAGATGTAGCTGTAGTCCAGGAATAGTCAGGGAAGCAGATAATTTAGTTTAAGTGTCTCGGCCTAATAAGGGAACTGGGCAGGTGGGGATAACTAAAAAGGAGTGCTTAAAAGAGTATTGTCTAATTTGGCACCAGAGTTGGGGAGTTTTAAGAGGTTTAGAAGCCTGACCATCAATACCCACAGCAGTTATGGAGGCAAGGGAAACAGGCCCTTGAAAAGAAGGTAATGTGGAGTGGGTAGCCTCCATATTGATTAAGAAGGGGACGGACTTAGCCTCCACTGTGAGTTACCTAAAGCTCGGCATCTGTGATGGTCCAGGGGGCTTCTGAGGTGATCGGGCAGCGTCAGTCTTCAGCCGCTAAGCCAAGAAGAACTGGGAAGGAGTCAGAGAGCCTTCAGCCAGAGTTCCAGGGGCTCTGGAAGTGGCTACCAGGTGAGTTGAACAGTCCGATTTTCAGTGGGGTCCCGCACAGATGGGACATGGCTTAGGAGGAATCCTGGGCTGCAGGCATTCCTTGGCTCGGTGGCCAGATTTTTGGCACTTGTAGCAAGCTCCTGGGGGAGGAGGTTCTGGAGGAACGCCTGGCTGCTGCGGTTCAGGCGTTTGGAAGTTCTTGTGTGCTGGATATGTGGCTGGGGTTTGTCTCACAGTGGGGGCAAGGAATTGAAACTTTTTTCTATTATTGTACACCTTGAAGGTGAGGTTAATTAAGTCCTGTTGTGGGGTCTGAGGGCCAGATTCTAATTCTTGGAGTTTTATTTAATGTCGGGAGCAGACTGGATAACAAAATGTATATTGAGAATAAGATGGCCTTTTGACCTTTTAGGGTCTAGGGCTGTCAAGCGTCTCAGGGTTGCTGCCAAACGAGCCATGAACTGGGCTGGATTTTTATGTTTGATGAAAAAGAGCCTAAACGCTATCTGATTTGGGATAAAGAAAAAGGAGTATTAACCTTGACTATGCCTTTAACTCCAGCCACCTTTTTAAGAGTAAATTGCTGGGCAGGTGGGAGAGGGCTACTCATGGAATGAAACTGTAAGCCGGACCGGGTGTGAGGAGGGGAGGTGATAAAAGGATTATAGGGTGGAGGAGTGGAGGCTGAGGAAGAATTGGGACCTAGCTCAGCGTGGCGAGGAGCAGCCTGGGGAGGAGGGGAGAGGTTAGATGGGTCTGTAGAAAAGGAGGATTAGAAAGACTCAGTGACACTTGGGGTTGGGACTGAGGGGACAGGTGGGAGGGAAAGAAGGAAGATTTGGGATGAGTTGCATTGGGAACAGAGACTAGGAAAGGACTGATGTGTAAAAGAATGCCTGGATGTCAGGCACCTCAGACCATTTGCCCATTTTACGACAAGAATTATTTAGATCTTGTAGGATGGAAAAATTGAAAGTGCCGTTTTCCTGCTATTTGGAACTACTGTCGAGTTTGTATTGGGGTCAAGCGGCATTGCAGAAGAAAATAAGATGCTTAGATTTTAGGTCAGGTGAGAGTTGAAGAGGTTTTAAGTTCTTAAGAACACAGGCTAAGGGAGAAGGAGGAGGAATGGAAGGTGGAAGCTTGCCCATAGTGAAGGAGGCAAGCCCAGAGAAAAGAGTAGAGACACGGAGAAGGGGTGGGGGTTCTTGCCCTCCAGAAAAGCAGAGAAGGGGTTGGAGCATGGAAATAAGGGATTGGGGCACAGATATAAGAGGTTGGGGCGTGGAAATAAGGGATCAGGGCACACAGATAAGAGGTCGGGGTGCGGAAATAAGCGATTGGGGGTTCTTGCCCCCTAGAAAAGTGGGACTTGCTGCTAAGGGTGAAGGAGAAGGGGTTGAGGGGTACTTGCCCCTGCCCCAGGAAAGTGGGATTTGCCGCTAAGGGTGAAGGAGAAGGGATTGAGGGGTACTTGCCCCTGCCCCAGAGAAGCAGGACTTACCGCTAAGGGTGAAGGACCAAGGCAGGCATCCCTGTGTGGTCTGACACCCCTGAAACGTGGGTGAATAATCAGAGAGGTGTCCCTGCAATGATTAAACACCAAAGGAAGGCTGCCTTCCCAGTCCGCGACCAGCGCCGGAGTTTTGGGTCCACGGATAAAACGTGTCTCCTTTGTCTCTACCAGAAAAGGAAAGGAATTGAAATTAAGAGAAGGGAGAGATTGAAGTGTGGCGCCAAGATTGAAAGGAGAAAGAGGTTGAGGGATAGTGAGGGAGATTGGAGAAGAGAGTAAAAAGAGGCCGCTTACCGGATTTGAAATTGGTGAGATGTTTCTTGGGCTGGCCGATCTGAGGACCTGAGGTCATAGGTGGATCTTTCTCATGGAGCAAAGAGCAGGACAGGGGATTGATCTCCCAAGGGAGGTCTCCCGGGTTTCAGCACCAAATTTCATGCGCGTCCGTGTGAAGAGACCACCAAACATGCTTTGTGTGAGCAACATGGCTGTTTATTTCACCTGGGTGCAGGTGGACTGAGTCCGAAAAGAGAGTCAGCAAAGGGTGGTGGATTATCATTAGTTCTTATAGGTTTGGGGATAGGCAGTGGAGTTAGGAGCAATGTTTTGGGGGTAGGGGATGGATCTCGAACAGTACATTCTCAGGGGTAGGGAGAATTACAAAGAACCTTCTTAAGGGTGGGGGAGATTACAAAGTACCTTCTTAAGGGTGGGGGAGATTACAAAGTACACTGATCAGTTAGTGTGGGGCAGAAACAAATCACAATGGTGGAATGTCATCAGTTAAGGCTATTTTTACTTCTTTTGTGGATCTTCAGTTACTTCAGGCCATCTGGATGTATACGTGCAAGTCACAGGGGATGCGATGGCTTGGCTTGGGCTCAGAGGCCTGACACATGCATTTACACACATGCATGCCTGCATGCTACACACACGTATCCACCAACAGACATACACACACATATACACATGCATATACACACATGCATACCCACACACTACACACACACATATGCACCCACAGACGTACACAGATATACATGAATTTACACACATGCATACCCACATGCTACACACACACGTACCCACAGGCATACACACACGTATACACATGCATTTACACACATGCATACCCGCATGCTACACACACACATATCTGCCGACAGATATACATACACATATACACGTGCATATACACACATGCATACCCGCACACAACGCTTCCTCCTGCCACAGGGTCCTTGCTCTTGTCTCCTCTGCCAGGACACTCTCATCGCCCCCTCCCCAGCCCCCAAACGCTTACTCATCCTTTCACACTCGATTCAGGCTTGACCTCCTCCAAAAAGCCTTCCTTGACTCAGCGCCCTCCTCTCCTCCATCTGGAAGGCGGCCTCCCGGACCCCCACAAACCCATGCGTGGTTCCTTGCAGCACTTGCCCTCCGGTTCCTGTCAGTTATCTGTCTGTGTCTCCCGTCTGCCCCCTGAACAGCCACACTGGGATTCTTCAGGGCAAGGTGTGTGTCTGGCCATGGCTGCCCAGTACCATGCTTGGGCCATAGTAAGACCTCAATTCACCTTTGTTGAATGAATGAATGAATGAACAAAATGCCTTGGAACACTGTTTTAAAAGAGAGGTTATTGGCCAGGCATGGTGGCTCACATTGTAATCCCAGCACTTTGGGAGGCCGAGGCGGGTGGATCACCTGAGGTCAGGAGTTCAAGACCAGCCTGACCAACATGGTGAAACCCCGTCTGTACTAAAAATACAAAAAATTAGCCAGGTATGGTGGCATGCGCCTGTAATCCCAGCTACTCAAGAGGTTGAGGCAGGAGAATTGCTTGAACCCAGGAGGCGGAGGTTGCAGTTACCCAAGATTGCGCCATTGCACTCCAGCCTGGGTGAGAAGATCAAAAACTCCATTCAAAAAAAAAAAAAGGCTGGGCGCAGTGGCTCACGCCTGTAATCCCAGCACTTTGGGAGGCCGAGGCAGGCAGATCACAAGGTCAAGAGATCGAGACCATCTTGGCCAACATGCTGAAACCCCGTCTCTACTGAAAATACAAAAATTAGTCGGGCGTGGTGGCATGCACCTGTAGTCCCAGCTACAGGGGAGGCTGAGGCAGAATTGCTTGAATCCAGGAGGTGGAGGTTGCAGTGAGCCGAGATCGCACCACTGCACTCCAGCCTGCCAATAGAGCAAGACTCCGTCTCAAAAAAAGAAAAAAAAAAGAGGCTATTTTCTAAGTTTTCTCCAAAGATATAGAGTTTAAATTTATGCCAGCAGCCTTTATCCGAGCAAGCAGCCAGTTCCCATTCTGTCTCATATTTAAGGATGCAATTTCTAATACTGCAGCCATCAGTTGTTGCTTCTGCTGAGGTCAACCTCTGGAGCCCCCTGCTCCCTTGCCTGCAGCAGCTCACAGAGAGACCTCTGACACCAACACCTGGAGGAGGGGTGGAGTTTGCCCCTGCAGCCCTAGTGAGCTCACTAGGCCTTTCAACACCACCCAAAGTCTGTCTGACGCTCTCATAGTGACTGCATTCACGGGTTTTTTGTTGTTGTTGTGTTTTTTTTGAGACACAGTCTTGCTGTGTTGCCCAGGCTGAAGTGCAGTGGCTCAATCTCAGCTCACTACAGCCTCCGCCCCCCTGGTTCAAGGGCTTCTCCTGCCTCAGCCTCCTAAGTAGCTAAGACTACAGGCGCATGCCACCATGCCCAGCTAATTTTTGTATTTTTAGTAGAGACGGGGTTTCACTATGTTGGCCAGCCTGGTCTTGACCTCAAGTGATCCACCTGCCTCGGCCTCCCAAAGTGCTGGGATTACACGCGTGAGCCACCACGCCCAGTTTTTTGTTTGTTTGTTTTTCTTGAGACAGAGTCTGTCTCTGTCACCCAGGCTGTAGTGCAGTGGCACAATCTCGGCTCATGGCAACCTCTGTCTCCCGGGTTCATGTAATTCTCCTGTCTCAGCCTCCTGACTAGCTGGGATTACAGGCAGCAGCCACCACGCCCAGCTAATTTTGTATTTTTAGTAGACACAGAGTTTCACCATGTTGGCCAGGCTGGTCTCAAACTCCTGACCTCAGGTAATCCGCCCGCCTCGGCCTCCCAAAGTGCTGGAATTACAGGTGTGAGCCACCATGCTCGGCTCCAACCCCTAAAATTCTAATAACCTAGTCTCTCCTAAGACTTAGCCTAAAAGAATGAACAAACCCCCCTTTCCACACTGTCCTGGGGGAACCCACCACTGGCTGAGTGCCAGCAGGTGCTGGCTTCTCTCCTGGGCTCAGCCGGGCAGGTCCTGGCTGGCCTGAAGCTTCATCCTCTGGAAGCCTCCTTCACCCTCCTGTTGTATGAGCACCTGCTCTTCCCTCCCTGCCATCCACTCACTTTGGGCTCACTTAGCCAACCTCCAAGTTCCCAGCCAGACCCAGCAGCCGTGATGGGCGACCCTGGAAACGTGGACCCTGCTTTGAAATTCCTTTGGAAATTATGGTCAAAGGTTCCTTCACAGGGACTCATTTTTCCAGGAACATTTTCTACCAATTTTGGGAAGGTGGGGTTGTCTCATTTGTTCATTTATTTACCCACAGCCTACATTGAGCCAGGTGCTCTGCCAGGTAATGGACAGGGCACAGATATTTCAGGCATACCCACCCTGGACCCTATAACAAAACAGCCAGGTGCTAGAAGAATACATTCATAAAGTGCTCTGGGAACAGAGAGGAGAGAGCCAGGGTCCCTCTGAGGACCTCCCGCTGTTCATTTATGTCACAAAAACGTGTAGAACATTCTGTGCCACCATTATTTTGCAGTGTGCAAATCTGTGCAAACCTACCCCCAAAGTCCAAGGGAGCTGAGAGGTGGAACAAAGAGGCTGATATATAGTTTCTCAGAAAGGAACTTTTTTCTCTGTCTTTGAGACGGAGTCTCGCTCTGTCACCCATGCTGGAGTGCAGTGGCACGATCTCGACTCACTGCAACTTCCCCCTCCCGAATTCAAGTGATTCTCTTGCCTCAGCCTCCCAAGTAGCTGGGATCACAGGTACCTGCCACCACACCTGGCTAATTTTTGTATATGTAATAGAGATGAGGTCTCACCATGTTGGCTAAGCTGGTCCCAAACTCCTGACCTCAAATGATCTACCTGCCTCGGCTTTCCAAAGTGCTGGGATTACAGGCATGAGCCACTGTACCCAGCCTCGGAAAGGAACATTTAATAGGGACTTAGGAACAGAAGCCATCATTTCAGGCGGCTGCAAGGCAAGATGGTGGATCCCTACGCCATTCCCTCCCAGACCCAGGGCTTATACACCAATAGGGAAGCAATATGTAAGACAATTGTAGAGAAAGGTAAGCATGCCAAGTGAATCTGCCTAAGGGCAGGGCTTACGGTCTAGGTTGTTCTGGGACTGGGTGTGGTGGCTCATACCTGTAATCCCAGCACTTTGGGAGGCTAAGGTGGGAAGATCATTTGAGGCTAGGAGTTCAAGACCAGCCTGGGCCATATAGTGAGACCCTGTCTCTATTTATATTTTCTTAATTTTTTTTTCAAAAGGTTATTTTGACCTAAAGGCAGGATTTACCGAAAGTACATGTTCTTACACAAGAGCAGCAGACAAAATAAAAATCTTAGAGGCATTCCTGGAACTGGTGATAATCAGAAGTCAACACAGCGGGTTAGTGTCTTAGACAGAGCTGCTCCCGCCTGCATGCAGGCATTGTTCTAAGTATGTTCCAAATGCTAAGCTGCTTAATTCTCATAAAGGCTTTACGAGGCAGGCACTATTATTACCACATTTTATAGATGCAAGGGCACAGAGAGGTTAAGCAGCCTGCCCGGGTCACACTGCTGATAAGTGGCAGAGCGACATTTGTACCCCAGCACTCTGGCTCCAGGGCCTGCTGTTAGCCACTGACAAGGCTGCCTCTGCTGATGGTGGGGCTCTCCAGCTAAGCAAGGGTGGCCAAGCCTGAGCCAGCTGCTGGGCCACTCAGGGAGTGACACAGGCATATCTTGACACCAAGGAGCACACAAGGAGCACTCTGGAAGCACCCTGCTCAGCCAAGCAACCTTGAAGTCAGAGGCCGGCCGAGCCAAGAGGCTCCAAAGGGAGCTACGAACTCCCAGGCTGGACCACTCCATCTTCGTTCACAGCCTTCAAGGGAGAGCTCCAAGGACCACATGAGTCCCTGCAGGGGAGCCATGGGAGGTGGCCTCCTCTCCCCAGAAAACAAGGTTTGGTGCCTGTCCTTGAGTGAACAGTTTGTCCCTGAAGGAAAAACAAAACAATAAAATTCAGCTCTGGGTAAAGGATGTTCCCACTGTTACTCCACCAGGGCGAGGGAGTGCACTCGTGAGAAGGGCTTGCTTTTGTAGGAGCAGGTACGTCTTTTTCCTGGCCTGGAGCCCGTTACAACCACGTCATAAACGCCATGCCAGAGAGGGTGCCCTGCACTGGCCCCACGTGGCCCGCGTCACCTCTCCCAGAGGGCTGGAGAGCAAGCAGCGACATGGGAGGCTCTGGACACTGAAACTGGATTTTCTTTTGAGACAGAGCCTCACTCAGTCATCCAGGCTGGAGAGCAGTGGCATGATCTCAACTCACTCCAATCTCTGCCTCCCAGATTCAAGCAATTCTCCTTCTGCCTCAGCCCCCTGCATAGCTGGGATTATAGGCAGCCACCACCATGTCCAGCTAATTTCTGTATTTTTAGTGGAGACGAGTTTTCACCATGTTGGCCAGGCTGGTCTCAAACTCCTGACCTCAAGTGATCCGTCCACCTTGGCCTCCCAAAATGCTGGGATTACAGGTGTAAGCCACCACGCCTGGCCTGAAATTTGATTTTCATATCATTGTCAGATGTCACGAACTACTACTCTCTTTTTTTTTTTTTTTTTTTTGGAGATGGAGTCTTACTCTGTTGCCCAAGCTGTAATGGTGTGATCTCGCCTCATTACAACCTCCGCCTCCTGGGTTCAAGCAATTCTCCTGCCTAGCCTCCCGAGTAGCTGGGATTACAGGCATGTGCCACCACACCCAGCTAATTTTTGTATTTTTAGTAGAGATGGGGTTTTGCCATGTTGGCCAGGCTGGTATCAAACTCCTGACCTCAGGTGATCCGTCTGCCACGGCATCCCGAAGTGCTGGGATTACAGGCAGGAGCCACTGCGCCCAGCCACGAACTATTCTCCTTCTTTTGATTTATTTTCCCAACCATTAAGAAAAGTATAAACTTGGCCAAGCGCAGTGGCTCACACCTGTAATCCCAGCACTTTGGGAGGCTGAGGCTAGAGGGTTGCTTGAGCTCAAGAGTTCAAGACCAGCCTGGCCAACATGGCAAAACCCCGTCTCTACTAAAAATACAAAAATTTAGCCCGGCATGGTGGTGTGCGCCTGTAGTCCCAGCTACTCAGAAGGCTGAGGCAGGAGGATCACTGGAGCCCAAGAAGCAGAGGTTGCAGTGAATCAAGATCGCGCCACTGCACTCCAGCCTGGCGACAGAGTGAAACCCTGTCTCAAAAAAAAAGTAAAAATTGTCCTTTGCTTGCAAGTTGTACAAAAACAGGCAGCAGGCAGGATTTGGCCTGCAGGCTATAGTTTGCTGACCCCGACCCCTGATTTTGTGGCCACAGCCCCACGGGATCAAACCCAAATAGAAGGCTCCCAGTGCTCTGCCAATAAGGGATCCCCTGCCCCTCCGCATGGACCCCCATCTAACAACTGCAATTCTCAGTTCGTGCCTCTCCTGTGGGCTCTCAGAATCAGCTTGCCCCTCCCTTTCCAGCACTCACTTGTTTTCTGAGACTCAGTTCTCGTGTCTCAGGCTCTGGGAGCCCTCTCTGGATACCCTGTAGGGTTCTGATGCACCTCTCTTTACTGCCCAAGCCCCAGCAATTAGCCCCTCAATGCACTTGTTGCCAAGTCTGATGGTGGCGGTTTGTTACTCAGCCTCCTCCAATGGCCCAGAAGCTACTGGAGGGCCAGGCGTGGGGCCCTCCAGCTCCCTCTCCCAGTGCTTGGAACGTGGTAGATGCTCTGTAAGTGCTCGTTGGGATCCTCTGTCCATCCCCCTCCCTTCTCCTCTTCCTCTTCCTCCTCCTCCGAGTCTCTCAGCCTCTAAGATTGGCTGGCGCAGAGCTCAAGCCTGGAGTCTTCTTTTCTCCACCCACCTTCACATCCTAAGTGAGCTCTCCCCAACTCAGGTCTCTAACGCCATCTACGTGGTGACAACTCCCAAACATATATCTCCAGCCCCAACTTTTCCCATGAACCCCAGATCTGGAGTGTTTTCAGCCACTCTTAAGGTTGGCTTCAACTACTAACGATGAATAGATAAAGAAGGCCATTGGCCTGAAACTGGTAAACATGAGGGCGAGTCAGAAGTGTTGAGGCATCATGACCCCATGGGACAGAGGAATTAGAGAAGTCAAAGAAGTTGTCCCAAAAGAAACCAGTCAAATGGGGCCGGGCGCAGTGGCTCACGCCTGTAATCCCAGCACATTGGGAGGCCGAGGCAGGTGGATCACCGGAGGTCAGGAGTTCAAAACCAGCCTGGCCAACATGGTGAAACCCCGTCTCTACCAAAAATACAAAAATTAGCTGGGCATGGTGGCAGGTGCCTGTAGTCCCAGCTACTCAGAAGGCTGAGGCAGGAGAATCTCTTGAACCCAGGAGGCGGAGGTTGCAATGAGTTGAGATCGCACCACTGCACTCCAGCCTGGGCAACAGAGTGAGACTCCATCAAAAAAAAAAGAAAGAAAAAAGAAAGAAAGAAAGAAAGAAAGAAAGAAAGAAAGAAAGAAAGAAAAGAGAAACCGCTCAAATGTTTGCTCAGCTCAGACCAGAGACCAGAAGCCCACTGACTGTTTACTCCTAATATTCCTAGAGCATCCCGCTTCATCTGGTTGCTCTTTTATCCTTCGCCCCCTGGTGGGATGAAGATGCTCTCTGGCTATTCCACCATCTGCTATTTGAGACTCTCCTAGAAGGAGCAGAAAGCAGGCATGCTGGTCCTCTTTGCTGAACTCCCCTCCCAGCCTGTGTTCCAGGACCAGAGCCCTGCCCATAGTCCAGAAGACCGAGGCTGCAAACCCACACAAACATGTAAAAGAGGCAGAGAGCCTGGAGATGAAATGTCCAAGTTGGGGAAGAGGTGGTCACTCCCGACAGAATAGATCCTGAGACTTGATCTTATAAAACGTTGACTATATCAAGCAATGGAGTGTTTCCAGGGCCCTTGGGAACCATTATTCTCCTCAACGGGTTTTTGGCCCAGAAATCATCTTGGACCTCAGCCTATCACTTCCTTTTCATAATAGCACTTCATTCCTCCTCCTCACATCTTCCCAGACTCTCCCCAACTTCTCCTTCCATCTGGACCCTTAACATCAGCCAGCATGAGGCCGCGTCTCCCCCAGGTCTGTGCCACAGCCAAGCTGTCATTTCATCTCTCCTCATAATTAGGCCCTACAACCTCTCCAACACTTTTATTGCCTTTTCTCCTCAAAATTTCCTCCGAAGTCATCATTGAATTCCATACGGGAAGCCCCGCAAGAAAGGGAAGGCCCCTGATAAGAAGCATCCTCTTTTTTCCAGGGGTGCTTTTTGGTGCGAGTACTTCTCATCAGCCTTATTACAGACGCGGCTGTGGCCAGATGGAGAATGTTTGTAATACTCGCGGGTTTCTGTTCTGTCTGAGCCTGAATCCAGCCTGAGTTTTCTCCCCTCTTTCTGGCCCGTGTTTCTGCCCTCTCCGGATCCTTTCTGTCAAGCCGTAAGAGGAGACTGCTCCCTGTTATGTCTCTGTTTCTGCCCCCAGAACATTCCATGCGAGAGCAGAGCCAGGAGCCCAGCGGGGAATCTTGGAGCCCTGAGTCCATTCCCACCACCTCCTCCGGTCACTCCAGCATCCTAGGCCCCCTGTAAATGTCAGTGGAGGCCAGGCACGGTGGCTCACGCCTGTAATCCCAGCACTTTGAGAGGCTGAAATGGGAGGATCACCCAAGGTCAGCAGTTCAAGACCAGCCTGGCCAACATAGTGAAACCCCATCTCTACAAATAATACAAAAACTAGCCAGGTGTGGTGGTGCGCACCTGTAGTCCCAGCTACTCGGGAGGCTGAGGCAGGAGAATTGCTTGAACCTTGGAGGCAGAAGTTGCAGTGTGCTGAGATAGCATCACTGCACTCCAGCCTGGGTGACAGAGTGAGGCTCTGTCTCAAAAAAGTCAGTGTAGCATCTCCCATGTGCCAAGCACTGCCAGGGAGCTTTACCACATTATCTCATTCCATTAAAAAAAAAAAATCTAGGTTTATTTTTTCTTTCTCTTTTTCCTTTCTCTCTCTTTTTTTTTTTTTTTTTTTTTTTTTTTTGAGACAGGGTCTTACTCTGTTACCCAGGCAGGAGTGCAGTGGTGCAATTACAGCTCACTGCAGCCTCCACCTCCGGGGCTCAAGCGATTCTTCCACCTCGGCTCCCCCGGGTAGCTGGGACCACAGGTGCACGCCACCACACAGTCCCAGCTACTCAAGAGGCTGAGGCAGGAGAATTGCTTGAACTCGGGAGGCAGAGATTGCAGTGAGTTGAGATCGCGCCACTGCACTCCAGCATGAGGGACAAAGCGAGACTCCATCTCAAAAAAAGTTTTTTTTTAATTTTTTGTAGAGATGGGTTTCACCATGTGGCCCAGGCTGGCCTCGAATTCCTGGGCTCAAGTGATCCTCCAGCCTCAGCCTCCCAAAGTGCTGGGATTACAGACATGGTCCACCACACCCAGCCACCTTAACCATTTTTTTCCTTTTTTTTTTTTTTTTTTTTTTTTTTTGAGACGGAGTCTCACTCTGTTACCCAGGCTGGAGTGCAGTGGTGCAATCTTGGCTCACTGCAACCTCCACTTCCCGGGTTCAAGCGATTCTCCTGCCTCAACCTCCCAAGTAGCTGGAACTACAGGCGTGCACCAATGCCCCCAGCTAATTTTTTTGGTATTTTTTTTTTTAGAGACAGGGCTTCACCATGTTGGCCAGGCTGGTCTCGAACTCCTGATCTCGTGATCCGCCCGTCTCGGCCTCCCAAAGTGCTGGGATTACAGGCATGAGACACCGCACCCGGCCCTACCATTTTTAAGTGACATCAATATTGCTGGCCTGAGCAAAAGGAAGGATGGGGCTGCCAAGAGCAAGGATAGGGAAGTCTGGGAGGAGCAAGTTTCCACCAGGCAAATGGAAGTGGCTTTGCAGAAGTTAGGTATGAGCTTCTCAGTGGGCCTTCTGTGGAGAGGCTGAGGAGCCAGTTGGGCATGGAGTCTGCAGTAAGGGGACACTTGGGGCTGGACTGATGACTGGGTGTTACTTAACAGCCTGAGACCTGCTGAGAGCACCTGGGAGTGAGCTGACCAGCAGAGAAGCAATCTAAGGACATGTGAGCATCAGCAAGCTGGCAGCAGCCTGAGAAGGAGCAGTCAGGGAGGCAGGAGGAGGATCCAGAGTGCTGTGGTCCCAGAAGACAGGAAGGACGTGCAGAAGAAGAGGAAGGCCAGGCGCGGTGGCTCACACCTGTAATCCCAGCACTTTGGAAGGCCGAGGCAGGCAGATCACTTGAGGTCAGGAGTTCGAGACCAGCCTGGCCAACATGGCAAAACCCGATCTCTACTAAAAATACAAAAATTAGTCAGGTGTGGTGACGCACGCCTGTAATCCCAGCTACTTGGGATGCTGAGGCAGGAGAGTCACCTGAGCCTAGGAGGCGGAGGTTGCAGTGAGCCAAGATTGCACCACTGCACTCCAGCCCGGGCAACAAGAGCAAAACTCCGTCTCAATTTAAAGGAAGAAGAAGGAGAAGGAGAAGAAGGAGAAGAAGAAGAGGGATTTGTTTGCTAGTCGAGTAAGACCAGGGCTGAGGCAAGGTCACCGGTGAGCTGGACAAGGCTGATTTCAGGGGAGCAGTGAGGGCAAGTGGCTACCCAGAGGAGATTTCAAGGCCTGACCCTCACCACGGTTCTAGATGGACTCCTCAGACGTCCTGCCCACCTCCCTGGCCGAATGGCGGCTCCTGCATTTCAGTCTATTTTTTCAAACCCTCACCATTTTTACCATTCTAAAGTGTATAATTCACAGGTTTTTAGCATATTCACAATGCGGTGTCATCATCGCCACTGTTTAATTGCAGAACACTTTCATCACACTGAAAAGAGACCCCATACAACAGTCAATCCCCATCCCCACCTCCCCAGCACTGGGCAACCACTAATCTATTTTCTGTCTTTACCAATTCACCTGTTCATAATATTTCATATCAATGGAATCATACACTATGTGGCCTTTTGTGTCTGGCTTAGCATCATGTTTTCAAGGTTCATCTATGTATCAGTATTTCATTCCTTTTTATAGCTGAATAGTATTTTTTTCTCTTTTCTCTCTTTTTTTTTTTTTTTTTTTTTTTTTTTTTTTTTTTTTTGCAACAAGGTCTCGATCTGTCCCCCAGGCTGGAGTGCAGTGGCACGCAATCTCGGCTCACTGCAATCTCTGCCTCCCAAGTTCAAGCAATTCTCCTGCCTCAGCCTCCTGAGTAGCTGGGACTACAGGTGCACACCATCACGCCTGGCTAATTTTTATTTTTAGTAGAGATGGGGTTTTACCATGTTGGCCAGGCTAGTCTCGAACTCCTGGCGTCAAGTGATCCACGCGCCTTGGCTTCCCAAAGTGCTGGGATTACAGGCATGAGCCACCATGCCCAGCCTGAACAGTATTTCATTGTGTGTGTTTTTAAAAGTCTACACATTCTAGACCAGGCATGTTGGCTCACACCTGTAATCCCAGCACTTTGGGAGGCCAAGATAAGCAGATCACCTGAGGTCAGGAGTTCAAGACCAGCCTGACCAACATGGTGAAACTCCGTCTCTACTAAAAATACAAAACTTAGTCAGGCCTGGTGGTGTGCACCTGTAATCCCAGCTACCCGAGAGGCTGTGGCAAGAGAATCACTTGAACCCAGGAGACAGTGAGCTGAAATCACACCATTGTACTTCATCCTGGGCAACAAGATCGAAACTCCGTCTCAAAAAAAAAAAAAAAATCTACACATTTCATTTATTTATTTGTTGATGAACATTTGAGTTGTTTCCACTTGGGGGCTATTATGAATAATGCTGCTAGCTGCAAGTTTTTGTGCCAACATATGTTCTCAATTCTCTTGGGTATATACCTAGAAGTGGAATTTCTGGGTCATATGCTAACTCCATGTCCAGCTTTCTGAGGAACTGCCAATCCATGGGCCACTGCAATCCATTTTACTGACCCCATAGCAATGTTTGGGGATGGGGGGTTAGGCCTGTGTGAACTGTAATGGCTCGTCACTCTGATCTGATTCCCGGGGCGTGCACATGGGCAGCACACGTGTGTATTGTGGGATGTGAACCCGTGCTGTGGACGCCAACTCTTCAGAGTCTGCTTTCTGAGGAGCCAGTTTCATCAAGCAGTCTAGAGGCTGTCGTAGCAATCTGCAACTTCCGTGGTCTCGACCAAGCTCGCCGAGGGAAAGGGCAGGAGGCCCAGGGGCCCCCATCATACTCTCAGCTTCAGCATGGGAGGGAACAAAGTCTGCTCACGGCTGGGCACAGCACAGCTGGGCACGGTGGTTCATGCCTGTAACCACAGCATTTTGGGAGGTGAGACAGGAAGATCACTTGACACCAGGAGTTCAAGGCTGCAGTGAGCTATGATTGTGCCACTGCACTCCAGCCTGGGCAGCAGAGAAAGTCCCCACCACAAAAAATAAAATAAGGCCGGGCGTGGTGGCTCATACCTGTAATCACAGAAATTTAGGAAGCCCAAAAGTTGGCCCTCGCCTTCACCTCATGCACGTCTCACGTTTGCGTGCAAAGTTTCCCCCACCAAGGCGTTTGCAATCTCAGCAGATCTCAGAGCAGATCACCCAGGTCCTGGGCAGGTTAGCTTGGTCTCGGGCTCCCCCTGGCGGACACTGAGCCATAGAAAGCCGCATCTGGAGGCAGCTGGCAGCTGTACCAAGTGTGACTTGTCCAGCACTTTCTCCCAGCCCACTGCGTGCCTCTCATAACATGGGTCCCTTCACACTCAGATAAGGTCCGTCCCAGCCCCTGCAAAATCCCTTTTCTAATTGTTAAGAACATTATATTATGGAGAGTTTCAAACATTAAAAAACAGAATAATCTCATGAACAATTAACAACACTCGGCTGGGCACAGTGGCTCACACCTGTAATCCCAGCACTTTGGGAGGCCGAGGCAAGTGGATCACTTAAGGTCAGGAGTTCGAGACCAGCCCGGCCAACATGGCGAAACCTTGTCTCTACTAAAAATACAAAAAATTAGCCGGGCGTGGTGGCGGGTGCCTGTAATCCCAGCTACTCAGGAGGCTGAGGCAGGAGAATCGCTTGAATCCCAGAGGCGGAGGTTGCGGTGAGCCGAGATCATGCCACTGCACTCCAGCCTGGGCGACAGAGCAAGACTCCATCTCTTAAAAAAAAAAAAAAAAAAAAAAGCACTTGACCAATCTCATTCTCATTTCATATTCACCTGCATCCACTACCCTCAATTGTACTATGTTAAAGCAAATCCCAGATAACATATTATTCCATCTGTAAATATTTGTGCATGCGTAAAAGATAAGGACTCTGACATCACCACAATGTTATTATACGCACCTAAAACAAATTTTTCAACACCACTCACTTATCAGTGTCATATTATCAACAGTCGTATCAATGACAAAAATGTTCTTTTAAAAAAATTTTTGTAGGGCCTCACTATGTTGCCCAGGCTGGTTTTGAACTCCTAGCCTCAAGAGATCCTCTTGCCTTGGCCTTCCAAAGTGATGGGATTACCAGCGTGAACCACTGCACCCAGCTGTTCTTTTTTTAAAGTTAGTTTGAATCAGGATCCACTGAGATTGGTTGATCTTCCATTTAAATCTTTTTATCTTTAGGTTCTCTGTTTACCTTTTTTTTTTTTACTTGCAATTCATTTGCTGAAAAAACTGGCTTTTCTATGTTAACACATATTTTAGATTTGCACGTGGCCTAGGATTGCAGTTGTGTTCATGAACAGGGTCATGTGTTAATGAACTGAGTCAGCGAATTCTGTAGTCGGAGCTATAAGGGCTTTATTCGTTTTTCTGTCCCAGTTTCCCCAGCTCTCTGTGGTTCTATCGCTTTTATTATAGAAAAAAACAATTTTTAAACAGAAAATGTACCTGAGGCACTGGCAGGCGCCTGTAGTCCCAGTTACTCGGGAGGCTGAGGCAGGAGAATGGTGTGAACCCGGGAGGCAGAGCTTGCAGTGAGCCAAGATTGCGCCACTGCACTCCAGCCTGGGCAACAGAGCAAGACTCTGTCTCAAAAAAAAAAAGTCAGCCATCCTCCAGCCCTGAGCACCTGCCACAGAGCCAGTTTCCTGGTGGCACCCCAGTTTCCAGGGGGACATCAATGACATTAAACTTCAATATTGGCTGGGCGCGGTGGCTCATACCTATAATCCCAGCACTTCGGGAGGCCGAGTAGGGCAGATCAGGAGGTCAGGAGTTCGAGACCAGTCTGGCCAACATGGTGAAACCCTGTCTCTACTAACAATACAAAAATTAGCCAGGCGTGGTGGTGCACAGCTGTAATTGCAGCTACTCTGGAGACTGAGGCAGAAGAATCACTTGAACCCAGGAGGCAGAGGTTGCAGTGAGCCAAGATCGCACCGTTGCACTCCAGCCTGGGCAACAAGAGCAAAACTCTGTCTCAAAAAAAAAAAAAAAAAAAAAAAAAAATTCAATATTGTATATTGTGACCAACGCAGATGTCACTTTGGGCCAACACAGCCCTTTGAAATTTAGACAAACATGGCTCAAGTGCCCTGATTTCACAGCCTGTGCAGGTCCAGACTAAAATCACAAACATATTTGGGAAGCCGAGGCGGGTGGATCACTTTAGGTCTGGAGTTCGAGACCAGCCTGGCCAACATAGCGAAATCCCATCTCTACTAAAAATACAAAATTTAGCCAGGCGCAGTGGCATGCACCTGTAATCCCAGCAACTCGGGAGGCTGAGGCAGGAGAATCACTTGAACCCAGGAGGTGGAAGTTGCAGTGAGCTGAGATCACACCACTGCATTCCAGCCTGGGTGACAGAGCAAAACTCCATCTCAAAAAAAAAAAAAAAAAAAAATCATAAACACAGACACACAATTTCTTCCAGTTCTCAGTTCACTCCCGTGATGGTTCCCAGTCTGCTCTTCCTGCTGTGGCTGTGGCCGCCACCCAGCTGTGGGTCAGCTCACCTTCACCTGTTGGCCAGTTGCCTCCAGAATCCAGTCACACTCAGGATGTCCTGGGATTCATGCCTTACTAACAAGGAAGACCTGGGGAGAAGGGAGGACTTCAGGGCTCCCTCAAAGGAGGACACAGGGATGGCTATTAACTGGCCTACGGCCAGGGGCCCATTTACATGAAAGATGTCATCAGCCATCGGAGGACAATACCAGAAAATAATACAAAAAGATGTTATTGGGCAGGCGCAGCAGCTCACACCTGTAATCCTAGCACTTTGGGAGGCCAAGGCGGGCAGATCACTTGAGGTCAGGAGTTCAAGACCAGCCTGACCACCATGGTGAAATCCTGTCTGTACTAAAAATACAAAAATTAGCTGGAAATCACTTGAACCTGGGAGGCAGAGGTTGCAGTGAGCCAAGATCATGCCACTGCACAGAGCAAGACTCCATCAAAAAAAAAAAAAAAAGATGTTATTAATAAATACTTTATCCTCGACCAGGCGAGGTGGCTCATGCCTGTAATCCCAACACTTTGGGAGGCCAAAGCGGGCACATCACGAGGTCAGCAGTTTGAGACCAGCCTGACCAACATGGTGAAACACTGTCTCTACTAAAAATACAAAAATTAGCCGGGTATGGTGGTGGACGCCTATAATGCCAGCTACTCGGAAGGCTGAGGCAGGAGAACCGCTTGAACCCGGGAGGCAGAGGTTGCAGTGAGCCAAGATCGTGCCACTGCACTCCAGCCTGGGCGACAGAGTGAGACTCTATCTCAATAAATAAATACTTTATCCTCACAAATGGATTTTTAAAAGTGAAATTCTAGAGTTTTTCCCTAATGACTCATCCATTATTTCACCAGCAGATTATTGCTTTCTCTTAATTTCTTCCTTCCTGAATTAAACTATAACCATCGACTTGAGAATTTAAAACACATACTTTGCTAATTTTTTGAAATTATTATTTGATAGCCAGGCACGGTGGCTCACGTCTGTAATCCCAGCTCTTTGGGAGGCCGACGCAGGCAGATCGCCTGAGCTCAGGTGTTTGAGACCAGCCTGGGCAACACGGCAAAACCCGGTCTCTACTAAAAATACAAAAATTAGCCGGATGTGGTGGCTCATGCCTGTAATCTCAAGTACTGGGGAGGCTGAGGCACCAGAATCGCTTAAATCCTGGAGGCAGAGGTTGCAATGAGCTGAGATCACGCCACTGCACTCCAGCCTGGGCAACAGAGCACGACTTTTTCTCAAAAAAATAAAAATAAAAATTCTTATTTGGAGTTGCTGGGAGAGAAGGAAGGGGCAGGTAAACCCTGGCACCCTCTCCTTTTAGCATCACTCTGCGTGTCTTAACACTCAGCCTCCCTCAAAAACCAGGTGGCAGAGCCCTTCCCTGGACTTCCCGCTCATAGAGGGAGGCTCCTGGGAGGGGCCTGTCTGCATTCCCCACCCTGGCAGCTCTGGTTTAGTGAGTGGATGGGCTACCCTGGGCTGCTGTGGGCATTCCGGAGGGAGGAGGTTTGCCTCTCTCCGCCTCTTGGAGTGTGTCCTGGGAGAGCCCGAGGGGCAGAGCGGGGAGGGGAGGGGCTTGGTCTTCGTCCTGGGTAAGGTTGGTAGTGGCTGGGTAAAGGGCTTTAGGGTACCATCTTCCAGAGGGGCCACCAAGGGTCCACCAGTCTGCTCTTGGGGATGGCGGCTCAGGACCCTCGAGAAAGCAGGCGGGGAGAAAATTCAGCGTGGCTACCACTGGAGACCTTGATTAGTAGGTTGTACCGCAGGGCCCACCGCAAGGGTGGCCGCCGCAGACGCGAGTGCAGCCTCGCCTCAAGTAGCGCCCCAGATCGGCCACCAGGGGGCGCAGCAGCGCCGGCAGGAAGCGCGAGAAAGCGATGGCCTCCGAAGAGGATGCGGTCCGCGCTGCGCCATGCACTGTTACCCCTCGGTCCTCGCCCGCAGTGCGGGCACGGGGTGGCAACTACCCCAGCTGGAAAGCGGGGGTGCCGGGACGCAAGCCCAGGGGCAGGCTCTCAACTGCCCCCGCCCTTGCTTCTCAATCGCCCTGCACACAGCCTCCCCCGAAACCAAAATCCCCCAGGAGATGTGGTACCTCCATTACAATCGACACGTCATTGTCACTAAAGTCAGAGCTGACACTGGAGCTCACTCCTGGTAGTGTTCATTCCACAGGCTTTGACAAATGTGAAATGCATTATGGCGTGCATCCACTATTGTAGCGGCATAAGAATAGTTACACGGCCCGAAAAATCTTGGTTCTTTGCCTGTTTACGCCTCCCTACCACCCCCAACCCCTGGCCACCACTGAACTATTTACTGTCTCCATAGTTTTGTCTTTTGCAGAACGTCGCATAGCTGGAATCATACAGCATGTAGGCTCTTCAGACTGGCCTCTTTCACTAGTGATATGCACTCAAGCTTCCTTCTGTCTTTTCTTGACTTGCTAGCTCATTTCTTTTCAGCACTAAGTAATATTCCACTGCCTGAAGTTCCACCGTCTTGGGGGTTTTTGTGTTTTTTGTTTGTTTGTGAGACAGAGTCTCACTCCATCACCCAGGCTGGAGTGCAGTGGCGCAATCATGGCTTACTGTGCCTTGAACTCCTGGGCTCAAGCAATCCTCCCACCTCAGCCACCCAAGTAGCTGGGACCACAGGCACACACCATCATGCCTGGCTAATTAAAAAAAAAAAAATTTTATAGAGATGATATCGGCCCGGGCGCAGTGGCTCATGCCTGTAATCCCAGAACTTTGGGAGGCCAAGGCGGGTGAATCATTTGATGTCAGGAGTTCAAGACCAGCCTGACCAACATAGTGAAACCCTGTCTCTACTAAATACAAAAAATTAGCTGGGTGTGGTGGCGCATGCCTGATATGCCAGCTACTCAGGAGGCTGAAGCAGGAGAATTGCTTGAACCTAGGAGGCAGAGGTTGCAATGAGCCGAGATTGCACCATTGCACTCCAGCCTAGGCAACAAGAGCGAAAAATCCATCTCAAAAAAAAAAAAAAGAGAGAGAGAGAGAGAGATGATGTCTCACTATGTTGCCCAGGCTGGTCTCAAACTCCTGAGTTCAAGCGATCCTCCTGCCTCGGCCTCCTGAAGTGCTAGGATTACAGGAGTGAGCCACCGCACCCAGCCCCAGCATGTTATCTGTGGAAGGGAAAGGTGATCAAGATGACTGTGAACTAAACTGTGACATAGGGCTGGAGAGCTGATATACCCATCAGCCAAGACCGTCAAGGGGAATTACTGGCCTTACCAGCTGGAAGCAAACTGCTTCTGGTGGGCCTTATGGACAGGTATAAAGAGAAAGGCATTTGCCAGATCAAAGCTGCATGCAGTAGCAGGCACCAGAGATGTGTGAATTTTGGAGTCACCACTTGGTTAAGTTTACAATAATCCACTATCAGTTTCCAAAGTCCATCTGGCTTCTGCACAGGCCAAATCGGACAGTTGAATGGGGATGTGGTGGGGGTCACCACCCCTGCCTCCTCCAAGTCCTTGATCATGGTGCTAATCTCTGCAGCCCCACCCCAGGGATGCAATGTTGCTTTTGATGTACTATTTTCCTAGGCAGAGGCAACGCTAATGGTTTCCATTTGGCCTTTCCCACCATAACAGCCCTTACCACACAAGTTAGGGAACCAGTGTGTGGATTCTGCTAGGTGCTAAGTATGTCAATTTCGAATCTGGAACAGGAAATAACCCCAGGATGGGTTCAGGGATCCACGGGAGCCACTAGGAGTCAAATCTAAGCTAAAACTCCATTGATCACCTGACCTCCATAAGGTGTCTCTATGTTGCCCAGGCTGGTCTCAAACTCCTGGGCCCAGTGATCCTTCTGCCTCAGCCTCCCAAAGTGCTGGAATTACAGGTGTGACCCACCGCACCCAGGAGCCCACAGTTTATTTATCTGTTCACCTACTGGAGGACATCTTGGTTACTTCCAAGTTTGGGTAATTAGGAGTATAGCTGCTATAAACATCCATGTGCAGCTTTTTTGTGTGGACATAAGTTTTCAATTCGTTGGCTGGATCGTATAGTAAGAGTATGTTTAGTTTTGTGAGAAACTGCCAAACTGTCTTCCAAGGTGGCTGTGCCATTGTGCATTTCCACCAGCAGTGAATGAGGGTTCCTGTTGCTCCACCTCCCCCACTGGCATTTGTGTTGTCAGTGTTGTGGACTTTGGCTGTTCTTTTTCTTTTTGAGTTGGAGTCTCACTCTGTCGCCTAGGCTGGAGTTCAGTGGCACAATCTCGACTCACTGCAAGCTCTGCCTCCCGGGTTCACGCAATTCTCCTGCCTCAGACTCCCGAGTAGCTGGGATTACAGGCGTGTGCCACCACGCCTGGCTAATTTTTGTATTTTTAGTAGAGACGTGGTTTTGCCATGTTGGCCAGGCTGTTCTGATCCACACGCCTCAGCCTCCCAAAGTGCTAGGATTACAGGCGTGAGCCACCGCGCCCGGCGCCTTTGGCCATTCTAATATGTATGCAGTACTTTCATTTATGTTTTACTTTGCAGTTCTCTAATGACAAATGATATTGAACATCTTCTCATATCCTATTTTCCCTCTGCATATCTTCTTTGGTGAGGTATTGGTCAAGCATTTGCTCCATTTTAAAATCAGGTTGCTCACTTTCTTATTGTTGAGTTATTTGTATATTTTGGTTTTTTGTTTGTTTTTTTGTTGTTGTTGTTTTGAGACAGTCTTGCTCTGTCACCCAGGCTGGAGTGCAGTGGCACAATCTCAGCTCACTGCAACTTCTACCTCCGAGGTTCAAGCAATTCTTGAGTCTCAACTTCCCAAGAAGCTGGAATTACAGGCATGCGCCATCACACCTAGCTAAATTTTGTACTTTTAGTAGAGACAGGTTTCACCATGTTGGTCAGGCTGTTCTCAAACTCCTGGCCTCAAGTGATATGGCCCCCTCGGCTTCCCAAAGTGTTGGAATTATAGGCGTGAGCCACCGTGCCGGCTTATTTGTATATTTTGAATAACAATCGTGTGTGTGTATGTTGGATTTTGTTTTTTGTTTTTTGAGACAGGGTCTCTTTCTGTTGCCCAGGCTGGAGTGCAGTGGTGTAATCACAGCTCACTGCAACCTCAACCTCCCTGACTCAAGCAATCCTCCCACCTCAGCCTCCCAAGTAGCTGGGACTACAGGTGTGTGCCACCACACCCAGCTAATTTTAACATTTTTTGTAGACAGGGTCTCCTTATGTTGCCCAGGTTGGTCTTGAACTCCTGGGCTCTAGTGATCCTCCTGTCTTGGCCTCTCCCAAAGTGCTGAGATTACAGGCATGAGCCACCACTCCCAGCCCAATCTTTTATCAGATATGTCTTTTGCAAATATTTTCTCCCAGGTTATGGCTTGTCTCTGCATTCTCTTGACAGTGACTTCCACAGAGTACAAGTTTTTAATTTTAATGAAACTAGTCTATCAATTCTTTTTTTTATGGATCATGCCTTTGGTGTTGTGTCTGAAAAGTCCTCACCATACACAAGGTCATCTAGATTATCTCTTATTTATCTTCTAGGAGTTTGATTATCTTATGTTTTATGTTTAGGTCTATGACCCATTTTGAGTTGACTTTTAATGAAGGCTGTAAGGTCTGTATCTAGATTTTTGTTGTTGTTTTGTTTGGCATGTGGAAGTCCAGTTGTTCCAGCACCATTTCTATTTTTTTTTTCCAGCACCATTTCTTGAAAAGACTATCCTGGCCGGGTGCAGTGGGTCATGCCTGTAATCCCAGCACTTTGGGAGGCCAAGGTGGGTGGATCACCCGAGGTCGGGAGTGCGAGACCAGCCTGACCAAAATGGAGAAACCTTGTCTCTACTAAAAATACAAAATTAGCCTGGTGTGGTGGCGCACACCTGTAATCCCAGCTACTCTGGAGTCTGAGGCAGGAGAATCGCTTGAACCCAGGAGGCGGAAGTTGCGGTGAGCCCAAATCACGCCATTGCACTCCAGCCTGGGCAACAAGAATGAAACTCCATCTCAAAAAGAAAAAGAAAAGACTATCTTTGCTCTATTGTATTGCTTTTGCTCTTTTGTCAAAGATCAGTTGATTCTACTTATGTGGGTCAATTTATGGGCTCTCTATTCTGTTCCATTGATCTATTGATCTATTTGTCTATTCTCTCACCAATACTACAGTGTATTGATTACTGTAGCTTTAGAGTAAGTCTTTTTTTTTTTTTTCCCCAAGACAGAGTTTTGCTCTGTTGCCCAGGCTGCAGTGAGGTGGTGCCATCTCAGCTCATTGTAACTTCTGCCTCCTGAGTTCAAGCAATTCTCCTGCCTCAGTCTCCCAAGTAGCTGGGATTACAGGCACCCACCACCATGCCTGGCTAATTTTTGTAATTTTAGTGGAGATGGGGTTTCACCATGTTGGCCAGCTGGTCTCGAACTCCTGACCTCAAGTCATCCGCCCACCTCAGCCTCCCAAAGTGCTGGGATCACAGGCATGAGCCACCATGCCTGGCCAAGAGTAGGTCTTGAAGTAGTGTCAGTCCTTCAACTCTGTTCTCCTTCATTGAGTTGGCTATTCCAGGTCTTTTTCTTCTCCAGAAAAACTTTAGAATTGTTCTGTTGATATCCACAAAGTTAATGCTGAGGATCTATATATAAAGTTGGGAAGAACTGACTGGGCTCAGTTCACAATATGGAGTCTCCTATCCATGAACATGGATTATTTCTCTATTTATTTAGTTGTTCTTTGATTTCTTTCATCAGAGCTTTACCATTTTCCTCTGATCTTGTACATATTTTGTGAGATTTATACCTAGGCATTTCTTTTTTTGAGACAGATTCTCTCCCTGTCACCCAGGCTGGAGTCCATGGCATGAACTAAGCTCACCACAACCTCTGCCTCCTGAGTTCAAGTGATTCTCGTGCTTCAGCCTCCCGAGTAGCTGGGACTACAGACACACACACCACACCCAGCTGATTTTTGTATTTTTAGTAGAGACGGTGTTTCACCATGTTAGCCAGGCTGATCTCAAACTCCTGACTTCAAGTGATCCACCTGCCTCAGTTTCCCAAATTCTAGGATTGCAGGTGTGAGCCACTGTGCCTGGCCTTATTTTTGAGGGATGCTAATGTAAATGGTAATATGTTTTTAATTTCAAATTCCACTTTATTGCTGGCATTAGGAAAGTAATTGACTTTTGCATATTAACCTTTATCCTGGAACCTTTCATCACTAGCCTTCTCCCGGGACCGGCATCTCACCCTTTTAGATTAGAACCCCATGACAGCAGGCAGTGGCACTGGGACGTCTGGAGGCGTGTATGGGTGGGCAGGGTGTGCACACTGCACGCTGAAGAGAGAGCCACTCACATCACCTACATACTGGACATTGTAGATTTGTATGTTTTGGGTGTCAATTTCCTAGCAGTCAAGGGTCTTGAGGAAGAGATGCTGTTTTCTAATTCTCACAGAAGAGGCTCTGATCCCGCGATGGCCCTGGTCAAGGCTGGAGTGAACCGGCTGCCTCATGTGCTGGGCGATATACTGAGGACACTGGGCTGAGTGAAGACAAGGGAAAGGGCTGGGAGGGAGAGCGTGGGTTCAGATGCAACTGCTGGCCTGCAGTTCTCTCTGCACTGGACTTTCTGCTCCTGGTGTTGCCCACTGGGCCAAATGCAACCAGCTACTGATTAACAGAGTCCTCCGGGCAGCTGTGTGTGGCTTTTTCCAATGAACAAAGTGCATAAACTTTTTCAAAGTCGAATGTGGGTCAAGAGGCATCAGGCAGAGAGGTTAAGAATAAGGCTCGTGGCCGGGCGCGGTGGCTCACGCCTGTAATCCCAACACTTTGGGAGACCGAGGTGGGCGGATCACGAGGTCAGGAGATCGAGACCATCTTGGCTAACACGGTGAAACCCCGTCTCTACTAAAAATACAAAAAATTAGCCGGGCGCAGTGGCGGGCGCCTGTAGTCCCAGCCACTCGGGAGGCTGAGGCAGGAGAATGGCGTGAACCCGGGAGGTGGAGCTTGCAGTGAGCCGAGATCGCGCCACTGCACTCCAGCCTGGGTGACAGAGCGAGACTTCGTCTCAAACAAAAAAAAAGAATAAGGCTCGTGGAGTGTGACAAGCCATGGGTCTAGTCCCAGCTATCCATGACCTTGGACAAGTTATCTGATTTCTCAGCATCTTTGTCTGTGGGTAGAGTAGGTAGCAAGGGTACCTGCCCTACAGCCTGTTGTGAGGAAGAGATACAATTTTGCTTGTAAATCACTTAGCATGGTAAACCTCGATAGCAGAAACGATTAAACAATAAAACAGCGAAGGGAGGGTGACACCAGCACCCCCAGGACTGACTCAGCATTTGAGCCCAGGGGCTCTGATACATTTAGGACCCTGAAAAAATGTTTTAACTCCTTTATAAAATCAAGAGGAAATGGCCAGGCACAGTAGCTCATTCCTGTAATCGCAGCATTTTGGGAGGCCGACATGGGCAGATCACTTGAGGTCAGGAGTTTGAGACCAGCCTGGCCAACACAGCAAAACCCCCTCTCATTAGCCAGGCGTGGTGGTGCATGCCTGTAATCCCAGCTACTTGGGAGGCTGAGGCAGGAGAATTGCTTGAATCTGAGAGGCAGAAGTTGCAGTGAGCCGAGACTGGGCCATTGCACTCCAGCCTGGGCAACAAGAGTGGAACTCCGTCTCAAAAAAATAAATAAATAAATAAAATAAAATTTAAAAACACAAAAGTAAAATAAAATAATTAATAATAAACAGGTGTGGGCCTCTACTAAAAATACAAAAATTATCCGGGCAAGGTGGCACACACCTGTAATCCCAGCTACTCGGGAGGCTGAGGCAGGAGAATGACTTGAACCTGGGAGGTGGAGGTTGCAGTGAGCCAAGATGGTGCCACTGCACTCCAGCCTGGGTGACAGAGGGAGACACCCTCTCAAAAAAATAAAAAATAATAAAATCAGGAGGAAAATATGAATATAATAATAAATATATATGAATAAATATGTGAATATAATAATAAATATATATCATAATGACTCCAGCTTGGATTTTGTCTGTAAAATCGAATGTAGCTATAAAATATAATTTAAAAAAATTTTAATGGAGAAGGTACTCATGAAAGAAAACATACCCAGGGCCTGTGAAAAGCACAGCACAGCCCTAAGTCCTATAAAATATGTTTTTGAAGCCTTTTCTCCAGGGACTTCAGTCTACTTTGTAAATAAAAATGAAACTCCCGGCTGGGCGCAGTGGCTCATGCCTGTAATACCAGCACTATGGGAGACTGAGGCAGGAGGATCGTTTGAGCTCAGGAGTTCAAGACCGGCCTGGGCAACATGGTGAGACCCCCCCATCTCTACCAAAAAGAAAAAAAATTAGCCAGGCATGGTGGTACATGCCTGTAGTCCCAGCTACTTGGGGGCTGAGGCAAGTGGGTTGCTTTACCTTGGGAGGTGGATGTTGCAGTGAGCTATGATTGTGCCACTGTACTCCAGCCTGGGTGACAAAGTGAGACCCTGTCTCAAAAAGAAGAAGAAAGAAAGAAGAAAAAGAAGAAAGAAAAGAGAAAGAGAAAAGGAAAGAAAAGAAAGGAAGAAAGAGAAAGAAAGACAGAAAGAAAGAAAGAAAGAAAGAAAGAAAGAAAGAAAGAAAGAAAGAAAGAAGAAAGAAAGAAAGAAAGAGAAAGAAAGAAAAGAAAGAAAGAAAGGTTCGATATGTCCATCTCTGAGAAAGGGCACCATCAGGGGCAAATTCTAGGGAGATGCTCTTGGGAGCACCGTCCCCTCTAGCCCATGGCTCCACCGTTTCCATCCCACAGTCAAGGTATTTGTCCAGAGGAAAGGTGGAAGAAAAACCTCACCTTTGAGCTTTTGAGGTCTCGAATGTGTTTGGTAAGCAAGTATTGATCCAGTGATTTGATTCTGGGATTCCGTCCATGCTCAGACGCAGATTCTTATTGGAGAAAAAGAAAAAGAAAGAAAAACCTTGGCACCAATGACCCAAACAAGCCAGTCTGATCCAGGCACACTGGAGGCAGCCGGGGCTTATAAATAACCATGCTGGCCAGGCCCAGAGGAGCCTGGGACGTACAGTCTGTCCCCATGAGGGGCCGGTGGCTCCTGGGCCCGAGTTTCACCCCATGGCATCAGCTGAGCTGTTATTTTACTCTAAGGAGAGGAGGGAACAGAGGGAGGTGGCTCAGGTGACTTTCCCGGGTGCCTGTTGTTCATTTATTCTGGCCAGACAGCCGGCGAGCTTCCCAGCTGGCATTGGAAAGGTCACAGGGCTAAAGATCACTTGCCTTGAATGAGCGTTCCTCAGAGCCCTGCACCCCAGGACCCACACCTGTTTATTATTAATTTTTTATTTTATTTTATTATTTTTTTTTACTTTTTTGAGATAGAGTTCCACTCTTGCTGCCCAGGCTGGAGTGCAATAGCGCAATCTTGGCTCACAGCAACCTCCACCTCCTGGATTCAAGCAGTTCTCCTGCCTCAGCCTCCCAAGTAGCTGGGATTACAGGCATGTGCCACCACACCTGGCTAATTTTGTATTTTTACAAAATTAGGGTTTCTCCATGTTGGTCAGGCTGGTCTCGAACTCTTGATCTCAGGTGATCTGTCTGCCTCGGCCTCCCAAGGTGCTGGGATTACAGGTGTGAGCCACCGCACCTGGCCTATTTTTTTATTTTTAAGGCAAAGTCTCATTCTGTCCCCCAGGCTGGAGTGCAGTGGTACAATCTCTGCTCACTACAACCTCTGTCTCCCAAGTTTGAGTGATTCTCCTGCCTCAGCCTCCCTAGTAGCTGGGATTACAGGTGTGTACCACCATGCCCAGCTAATTTTTTGTGTGTATTTTTAGAAGAGACGGGGTTTCACCATGTTGGCCAGGCTGGTCTCAAACTCCTGACCTAAAATTCACTCTGGAGATTTTTTTCATTAACTTAAATAATTCACCCACCTCAGCCTCCCAAAGTGCTGGGTTTACAGGCATGAGCCACTGCACCTGGCCAAATTTTTTTATTTTTTAAACAACCACTGCTGCTTTCTTCTGGGGTTCCAGGGTGAGGCATGAGGGGTGCAGGTGGGCAGCCTGGGGGAGAAGCACCACTGTCCTTAGAGGCTGTGGCTGTGGGCAGGGCCAGGCTGGGTCCTCCCCATCATGGGGGTCTCAGTGAGCCCACCACACCCCCGGCCCTGTTTGTCGCATGGTCCCTTCCAAAGCAGCCCTGTCTGTGCACTGCCAAGCCTTCAACATCCACCATCCCTCCTGTGACCACGCCCCCATATCAAGCCATGGGCCAACATTTTCTTTCCATTCACACTCAATGCCACACCTGTTCCAGGAGGGGCCAGGTCTCCAGGATCACTTCCAGTGCTGACCTCTCAATGGCCACCAAGCATCCCTCTCCCATCCAGGGTACTTACTGTAGGGATCTGTGGGGGCAGGAAGAGGAGCTGCAAGAGAGGTCCCTCCAGGCTGGGCCAGGGGCTCACGCCTATAATCCCAGCACTTTGGGAGACCAAGGTGGGCAGATCGCCTGAGGTCAGGAGTGTGAGACCAGCTTGGCCAACAAGGTGAAACCCCATCTCCATTAAAAATACAAAAATTAGCCAGGTGTGGTGGCACATGCCTGCAATCCTAGCTACTCAGGAGGCTGAGGCAGAAGAATCTCTTGAACTGGGAGGCGGAGGTTGCAATGAGCTGAGATGGCAGCACTGCACTCCAGCCTGGGCGACAGAGTGAGACTCCATCTCAAAAAAAAAAAAGAGGTCTTTCCAGGCAGGGCCACGAGAGTCTTTCAGCATCATTTCCAGGCCTTGCCACTGAAGGCTTGAACTTAACCCTTTAATTGCCCTACAGCCTCCCAGGCCCCCCTGGAGTGCGAGTCAGTGCACAGAATTGAAGATCTCAGGGACGGGGCCTGGCCGGTGGCTATAGGTGTTACAGTCTCTGTGCTCCCGTATCAGGTGGCCGAGAGCAAGAGCCCTGGAGGGAGCCACAGCAGGCCCCACCTGCTCACACAGCAGGGCCCCACCAGCCACCTCTGCGGCCAGGACACTCACTCAGTCTGAGCCGCTCTCCTGCACTGGCAAAACCAGAATATAACAGTATCTACCTTACAGATTATTCCAAGGATTAGACAGCGTAAATAGATAAAAGGCTTAACCTACATAGTCCCCAGCCTATGGTAAATGTTGCTTTATTTGACAATACATTATTGATGAGGTGCTGAGACCCAGAAGAACTGTATTAATTTCCTGTGGCTACTGTAACAAATTGCCATAAACTAGGTGGCTTAACACAACAGAAATTGAGTCTCTCACAGTTTCAGAGGCCAGAAGTTCAAATCAGGGTATTGGCAGGGCCGTGCTGTCTCTGAAGGCTCTGGGGCAGCACCCTTCCCTGCTTCTTCCAGCTTTGGGAGGCCCCAGGCATGACTTCACTTGTGGCTGCGTCACCCAACCTCTGCCTCTGTCTCCCCAGGGCCATCTCCTCTGCATCTGTGTCTCCCCTTCTGTTTTTTTACAAGGACACCAGTCATTAGAATTAGGGTCCAACCAGGCATCCAGAATGATCTCAACTAGAGGTTCTTTTTCTTTTTGCTTTTTCCTTTGAGACAGGGTTTCACTCTGTCACCCAGGCTGGAGTGCAATAGTGTGATCTCGGCTCACTGCGACCTCCGCCTCCCGAGTTCAAGCAATTCTTCTGCATCAGCCTCCCGTGTAGCTGAGATTACAGGCACGCACCACCATGCCTGGCTAATTTTTTGTATTTTTAGTAGGGACGGGGGTTTCGCCATGTTGGCCAGGCTAATCTCGAACTCCTGACCTCAGGTGATCCACCCGCCTCGGCCTCCCAGAGTTCTGTGATTACAGGAGTGAGCCAGCCCGCCCGGCCTCATCTAGAGGTTCTTAATCACATCTGCACAGATGCTTTTTTCAGATAAGATCACAGTCACAGGTTCTGGATGGACATATATTTAGGGGGCCACCGTTCAACCCACTATAGTGCCTAATGCCCAGGTGAGTTCCTGGTGAAAGAGAAGCTAAACCCATTTCCTTCCACACCCATGGGAGGCACATGGGGACAGCAAGGCCAAGAAGTGCAGCACATGTCCAGGGTGGCCACTGACACTGAGAGCTTGTCCATGAGGCTATAAGGCCTGCAGGTCTGCATGCTGGACCTTGAGGGAGAGCAAATTCTTTGTAATTGCTCTGAAAACCCACCTGGACCCACAGTGTCCCCCTGGAACAGGCTCCTCTGATGCATGTGACAGTCCCTCTCAGATTCACTTCTGAAACTGATTTCTGCCAGGCGCAGGGGCTCACACCTGTAATCCCAGCACTTTGGGAGGCTGCAGTTGGATCACCAGAGATCAGGAGGTCGAGACCTGCCTGGCTAACATGGTGAAATCCCATCTCTACTAAAAATACAAAAATTAGCGTGGTGGGGGGTGCCTGTAATCCTGGCTACTCAGGAGGCTGAGGCAGGAGAATCACTTGAACCCAGGAGACAGAGGTTGTGGTGAGCCGAGATCACGCCATTGCACTCCAGCCTCGGCAACAGAGCAAAACTCCATCTCAAAAGAGAAAAGAAACTGATTTCCTTGGCTGCTTTGCTACTGTTTCCTAACTGCAGCTGCAATCGCATCTACATTCAATCTGGCATCAGAAACTGGCCTCCCTCCAAGGCAGGACAACAGCCCTACAGACCGGGCTAAAATTCTATCACTTGCAAAACCGTCCCAGGTTCCAATCTCGCTTTAGTATCTTAGAGGGGAGAGAGATGACGATTAGAGGCTGAAACAAGTGTGACTAGCTCTCCTTTGTGCATGGCTTTTTTTTTTTTTTTTTTTTTTTTTTTGAGATGGAGTCTCTCTCTGTCGCCCAGGCTGGATGCAGTGGTGAGATCTCGGCTCACTGCAACCTCCGTCTCCCGGATTCAAGCGATTCTCCTGACTCAGCCTCCCCAGTAGCTGGGACTACAGGCGTGTGCAACTGCACCCAACTAATTTTTGTATTTTTAGTAGAGATGGGGTTTCATCCTGTTGGCCAGGCTGGTCTCAAACTCCTGATCTCAAGTGATCCACCTGCCCCAGCCTCCCAAAGTGCTGGGATTACAGGCGTGAGCCACCCCGTCCGGCCCGCCTGTTCCCTTTTATTCCTGCTCAGTTTCCATCACCCCACAGCCTGGTTCCATGGGGTATCCAGACTTCGAACATGTACCCTTGGAATAAGCCTCTTCAGCTGGTCCTGTGTTGGCCTGAAGCTGCTTGACCCAAGTTGGAGTTTTCACAAAAGTGATTCCATAACTCCGAATCACCCTGAGAATTCACACAGTGACACCTCCTGTTGATGCGTATTATGAATCTAAATAAATACTGTCTCAAAGCGATCAGTAAGGGTTTTGTTTTGATTTGGTTTTTGGTAACAGTTTTATTAAGCTATCATTCACATACCATACAACTCACACATTTAAAGTGTACAGCTGGGTTGGGTGCAGTGGCTCACACCTGTAATGCCAGCACTTTGGGAGGTCGAGAAAGGCAGGAGCTTGGGCTCAGGAGTTCGAAACCAGCCTGGGCAACATGGTAAAACCCTGTCTCTACAAAAAAATACAAAAACTGGCTGGGCATGGTGATTCACGCCTATAGTCCCAGCTACTCAGGAGGCTGAAATGAGAGGATGACTTGAGTCCGGGGGGCAGAGGTTGCAGTGAGCTAAGACTGCACCACTACACTCCAGCCTAAGGGACAGAGCCAGGCCATGCCACAAAAGAAAAAAGTGTACAATTCTATGATTTTTAGTAGACAGAGTTGTGCAACTATCACCACAATCAATTTTAGAAGATTTTCATCACTCTAAAAGAAGCCATATCCCTTAGCTGTTACCCTCAATTCTCCCTTCCCCAGCCCCTGACAACCCTAATTAACTTTCTGTCTCTATGAATTTGCCTTCTCTGCAAATCTCTTTTTTTGAGATGGAGTCTCACTCTGTCTCCCAGGCTGGAGTGCAGTGGCACAATCTCGGATCGCTGCAACCTCTGCCTCTCGGGTTCAAGCGATTCTCTTGCCTCAGCCTCCCAAGTAGCTGGGATTACAGGCGCCCGCCACTGTGCCCGGCTAATTTTTGTATTTTTAGTAGAGACAAGGTTTTACCATGTTGGCCAGACTGGTCTCGAACTCCTGACCTGAAGTGATCTGCTCGCCTTGACCTCCCAAAGTGCTGGGATTATAGTTGTGAGCCACTGTGCCCAACTCTGCAAATCTCTTATAAATGGAATCATATACTACGTGATCTTTAGCCTCTGGCTTCTTTCACTTACTTTTTTTTTTTTTTTGCGATGGAGTCTCGCTCTGTTGCCCAGGCTGGAGTGCAGTGGCGCGATCTCGGCTCACTGCAAGCTGTGCCTCCCAGGTTCACGCCATTCTCCTGCCTCAGCCTCCCGGGTAGCTGGGAGTACAGGTGCCCGCCACCACGCCCAGCTAATTTTTTTTGTATTTTTAGTAGAGACGGGATTTCACTGTGTTAGCCAGGATGGTCTTGATCTCCTGACCTCGTGATCCGCCTGCCTCGGCCTCCCAAAGTGCTGGGATTACAGGCGTGAGCCACTGCGCCTGGCCTACGCTGATGTTTTCAAGATTCATTCATTTAGTAGCATGTATCAGTACTTCATCCCTTTTTATATGTATATTCCATTGTGTGGTAATATACTATGTTTCATTTTTCCATTCATCAATCGATGGATATTAGCATTGTTACGTTGTTTGGTGTGATGGTTAATATTGAGTGTCAAATTGATTGGATTTAGATGCAAAAGTATTGTTCCTGGGTGTGTCTGTGAGGGTACTGCCAAAGGAGACTAACATTTGAGTCAGTGGACTGGGAGAGGCAGACCCACCCTCAATCTGGGTGAGCACCATCTAATCAGCTGCCAGAGTGGCCAGAAGAAAGCAGCCAGAAGAAGGTGGAAGGACTAGACCTGCTGAGTCTTCTGCATTCATCTTTCTCCCGTGGTGGATGCTTCCTGCCCTCAAATATCAGACTTCAAGTTCTTCAGCTTTTGGGATCTTGGACATACACTAGTGGTTTGCCAGGGGCTCTCGGGCCTTTGGCCACAGACTGAAGGCTGCACTGTTGGTTTCCCTACTTTTGAGGTTTGGGGTCTCAAACCGGCTTCCTCGCTCCTCAGCTTGCAGATGGCCTATTGTGGGACTTCACCTTGTGATCGTGTGAGTCAATACTCCTTAATAAACTCCCCCACATATATACATCTATCCTGTTAGTCCTGTCCCTCTAGAGAACCCTAATACATTTGGCTGTTATGAAAAATGCGGTGGGAGTATTTGTGTAAGCAAGTTTTTAAACTCTTGCTTTTTGGCTGGGCACCATGGCTCACACCTGTAATCCTAGCACTCTGAGAGGCCCAGGCAGGTGGATTACCTGAGGTCAGGTTCAAGACCAGCCTGGCCAATATGGCGAAACCCCGTCTCTATGAAAAATACAAAAATTAGCTGGGCGTGATGGCACGTGCCTGTAATTCCAGCTACTCAGGAGGCTGAAGCATGAGAATCCCTTGAACCCGGGAGGCAGAGGTTGCAGTGAGCCGAGATCAAACCACTGCACTCCAGCCTGGATGACACAGCAAGATACCATTTCAAAAAAAAAAAGAAAAGTATTGCTTTTCTTTTGGAATCACCAGCCAGATAATGTACAAATATCCTTAAGAGAACCACTGGCACCGTCTTCTCTACAACACAAGGAGAGCTTGGGTTCTAAACTCCTGCAGGTGCTTCACACAGGGGCAGACCCAGCTTAAGCTGCAGGGACTCCAGCAATGGGCCTCTCCTGGTCAAATGTTTTTGCCAAACTTGCAAAGGGGAAGTGGTTTAATATGACCCCTTTCCATTTTGACCTCCCACTATGCATTGCCCCTCCTGTCAGGGACCATTAGAATGGATGCAGGTGTTTGGAATCTGATGAGAAGGTGGGTTAAGTTTGGTGGTGAATATCTATGTGGCTTGTGGTCAAGTCTGTGTATGTAAAATTCTTATAGAAAAGGCGTCTGTAGCCAGGTGTGGTAGTGCAGGCCTGTAGTCTTAGCTACTCAAGAAGCTGAGGCAGGAGGATTGCTTGAGGCCAGAGTTCAAGGCTACAGTGAGCTATGATCACACCACTGCACTTCAACCTGGGCAACAGAGCAAGACCCTGTCTTTGAAAAAAAAAAAAAAAAAAAAAAGTCCGGGCATGGTGGCTCATGCCTGTAATCTCAGCACTTTGGGAGGCCAAGACGAGAGGATCGCTTGAGCCCAGGAGTTCAGGACCAGCCTGGGCAACATAATGAGACTGCATCTCTACAAAGACATTTCAAAAATTAGCCAGGCATGGTGGCATGAACCTCTAGTCCCAGCTACTCAAGAGGCTGAAGGGAAGACTCACTTAAGCCCAGAAGGTCGCTGTTGCAGTGAGCCGTGTTCACACCACTGCACTCCAGCCTGGGTGACAGAGCAAGACTCTGTCTCACACAAAAAAAAAAAAAATAGAAGACTTCTAGAAACACTTTCACCATCCACTACAGCTCACCCTGAACAACGACAGGTCAGTGCAGGGCCAGAAAATGTGCGGCCAAGTGTAGGGGAAAGAATGCTGGGAACGCCAGGCTGCTGATTGATTTTTTTAAAGTTTTTTTTTTTTTTTTTGAGGCGGAGTCTCGCTCTCTCGCCCAGGCTGGAGTGCAGTGGCACGATCTTGACTCACTGCAAGCTCCTCCTCCCGGGTTCATGCCATTCTCCTGCCTCAGCCTCCTGAGTAGCTGGGACTACAGGCAGCAGCCACCATGCCCAGCTAATTTTTTTTGTATTTTTAGTAGGGACGGGGTTTCACCGGGTTAGCCAGGATGGTCTCAATCTCCTGACCTTGTGATCCACCCGCCTCGGCCTCCCAAAGTGCTGGGATTACAGGCGTGAGCCACGGCGCATGGCCGATTTTTAAAATATCTTTTTTCCTGGATTAAATGTTTGTTTATACTGTTCCCTACTCCAGTCTTTTGGTCTCATGGAGGGCAACAAGAGAACAAGGTTGGTTTGAGTTCTGTTGTTTCACAGGCACTGATTTTCCATCCTAGCGGGACATTCCATGGAGGTCAGGTGGAGCTGATGCTCAAAAGGGAAGTCAGGGCTGGAGGAGTCAACAAAGAAGCCCCCAGCACACAGGTGCTTATTAAATCCCGGAGACAGAACGAGTCACCAGACGGACACTGCAGAGTGAGAAGTGATACAGCAGTTAAGAAGAAATTACTTAGGGAGATAGTGAAGGTACAGAAGTCTCAGTAAGGTTTTCCTTTTAATGAAAAGCAGCCCCAAATTATTTTCCCTTCTAACAAAGAGCAGCCTGTAAAACCGAGCTGCAGGCATAGATGCCGGCGGTTGTGCCAATCGTGTTCAAGATGGCGGCTCCATCTTCCCTTCTCTTTGTCGACCACATGTGTAATAAAGAGCAGACAAGATGGCCCCGGCCAAGGGGAAAGTTCATTTGCATAATAAGATTAGGGTAGGGCAGCCAGCCTTCCCTGCACACTATGTAACTGTCATACTTGTTCCAACCAATCTGTGAGCCCTATGTAAATCAGACACCGCCTCCTCAAACGTGACTATAAAATCCCTCCTATTGCGTGGGCGGGGTGGCTCACACCTGTAATCCCGCCACTTTGGGCGGCCGAGGTGGGCGGATCACCTTAGGCCAGGAGTTCAAGACCAACCTGGCCAACATGGCGAAACCATCTCTACTAAAAATACAAAAATTAGCCAGGTGTGGTGGCGCATGCCTGTAGTCCCAGCTACTCAGGAGGCTGAGGATCGCTCGAACCCAGAAGGCAGACATTGCAGTGAGCTGGAGGTTGCAGTGAGCTGGGATCATGCAACTGCACTCCAGCCTCGGTGACAAAGTGAGACTCCGTCTCAAAAACAAAAACAAATTCGGCGCATCCACCACTGGCCGGCCTTTTCCTCTCAGAAGGCGCATCCACCACTGGCCGGCCTTTTCCTCTCAGAAGTCCCTTCTCTCTCACTAGAGAGAGAGCTGTGTTCCTCTTTCTTTCTCTTTCTCTTGCCTGTTGAACCTCCACTCCTAAACGCCTCGTGTGTGTCCGTGTCCCAAGTTTTTCTGGGGCAAGACGATGAACCCCAGTGTATTTACCCCAGACAACGTAGCCACTTCAGAAGGGTGGGCCTGTGACCCAGCACAGGGGACAGAAGATAAGGATCCAAGGAGGAGGCCACACCAGGCAAGCAGGGAGGGCGGAGGGAAAGCGGCAGAGGCAACGCCAGGGAAAAGAGAGCTTTCATCACCTGGAAGCCGTGGAATCCCGTGATGGGTTCTTTCTGCCCTGCTGAAACTGCCATTACAAAATTTGAAAGAGGGCTGACCTAACCAACTCCATCTTGCTTCTAACCTCCAAGCTGTCCTGGTTCATTCCTGGGTGTAGGCTGAACTAACTTTGGGGAGAACTTAGTTTACAGTTTATTTTTATTTATTTATTTTTTTGGAGACAAGGTCTTGCTGTGTCACTCAGGCTGGAGTGCAGTGAGCCGAGATTGTGCCATGATCGAACCTCTACCCACCGGGTGTAAAAAGTAAAGTAGAAGTTCCTCTTCAAAGACGTTCTTCCCCGTCGAATTAGGAATAAATAGTAACTTCTCTTAGAAGCAAAATTTATTCAAAGATTTGTGCTAATATTCTTAAATATCTGCTAGCCATAATAAAGAAATCAATGTACTTTATGTGCTTAGCTCCCACAATTTAGCCTAAATATTTGCCCTGGCATGCTTATACTGGTCCAACCAAGCATTAGGTCGTAGCCTGTTCCTCTTCCTTATTTGAAGATGTTTTTACCTTTCTCAGCACTCCACGAGTTACTTCCTCCTTCCTTCGTTCTCCTCTGCCTTTGCCTCTTTTGAAAGTTCTAAGTTGCTAGCCAATCAGGAAAAATACAGAATATGAGGTTCCGTTCTAGCCAGTGGAAACCAGACACAGCAGTAGGGTGGACGCATCAGGTTATAAATGACCCTGTCTCCTTTGTTCGGTGTACTCTCGTGGCAAAATTGCTGGCGAGTGTACCCTTTCTGCAGGAAGTTAAAAAATGGCCTTGCTAAGGAAATTAAATTTACGTTCAAGTGCTATATCTTTATGGCACAGGGGAAAGGCATTCCTAACATGAGTTCAAGTGATTCTTACACCTCAGCCTCCTGAGTAGCTGGGATTACAGGTTTATGCCACCATGGCCAAGCTAATTTTTTGTATTTTTAGTAGAGACAGAGTTTCGCTATGTTAGCCAGGCTAGTCTCAAGTGATCTGCCTGCTTTGGCCTCCCAAAGTGCTGAGATTACAGGGGTGAGCCACTGCACCCTTTTTTTTTTATATAGTTTAAAGCAAAGATAATAACAGCCCTTTCCCCAAACAAACGTTATTCTTGCCTAGGAACTAGACTGCCTTTGTAGGACTAACAGATTAGCCAAAAGATTAGGAATGATGGTTTAGGAGTCATGCAGCTGCAGACTGCAAGATTCTGACCCTCCCCAAACTGCTCCTGGGGATAACATCACTATTGTAAAACCTAAAACCAATGCTTGGGATATTTTTCAGACTCTGCACTTGAGGGATCAGCTGGCATCACCCAGATCAGTAAACTGGCTCATCTGATCTTATGGCCCCCACCCAGGAACTGATTACAGCATAAAATGACAGCTTTGAATCCCTATGATTTCATCTCTGACCTGACCAATCAGCACTGGACTCACTGTCCCCACCCCCACCAAGTTATTCTTAAAAACTCTGATCTCCAGCAGGGCGCGGTGGCTCATGTCTGTAATCCCAGCACTTTGGGAGGCTGAGGTGGGTGGATCACTTGAGGTCAGGAGTTCGAGACCAGCCTGGCCAACATGGTGAAACCCTGTCTCTACTAAAAATACAAAAATAATCCAGGTGTGGTGGCGAGCACCTGTAATCCTAGCTACTCCGGAGGCTGAAGCATGAGAATCCCTTGAACCCAGGAGGCAGAGGTTGCAGTGAGCTGAGATAGTGCCACTGCACTCCAGCCTGGGTGACAGAGCAAGATTCTGTCTCAAAAAAAAATAGGCCAGGCACAGTGGCTCATGCCTGTAATACCAGCACTTTGGGAGGCCGAGGCGGGCAGATCACTAGGTCAGGAGTTAGAGACCAGCCTAGCCAACATGGTGAAACCCCGGCTCTACTAAAGATACAAAAATTAGCGGGGCATGGTGGCACACGCCTGTAATCCCAGCTACTCGGAAGGCTGAGGCAAGAGAATCTCTTGAACCCGGGAGGCGAAGGTTGCAGTGAGCCAAGATCACGCCATTGCACTCCAGCCTGGGCAACAAAGTGAGACTCCATCTCAAAAAAAAAAAAAAAAAAAGGAAAAAACTTTGGAAATGAGTGAAGACTTTAAGACCAAAGACAAATGGTGCCACTCATAAGCACTGTCCTGTAGTTGCTAAAGTTGTTTCTCATGGAATGGACTTAACAATTCAGAGCCACTATATACCACTTATATTGGGATTAAACAACAAGTAAATGGATGGTGGATGGTGGGGGCCAGGTTTCTCGCTGTTGGAGACGGGAGGTAGAGATGAGTGAGGGAAAAGGCTAGAATGAACCATGTGATGCTGGATTACAGTTGGAGACATCAGTGTTAATTCCTGTTTAGCTTAATATAAACACAGATGGATAAATATGGAAAGTATAGATACGCGTATATACACAGGTTATTTGTGTCTAGATGTATATTTCCAGTTTTGTCCACGGAGAGGGTGGAGGGCAACAACACCCAGGCAGCACTGAGCAATGAGGTCTTGGTTTCTAATGCATTCTCCCCAGTAAAAGAAACCAGGGCTCTTTGGAGAAATGTCTGATTCCAGAGCTGGGGAAGGGTCTTTTTTTTTTTTTTTTTCCAAGACAGAGTCTGCTCTGTCACCCAGGCTGGAGTGCAGTGGCTCGATCTTGACTCACCACAACCTCCGCCTCCCAGGTTCAAGCAATTCTCCTGCCTTAGCCTCCCGAGTAGCTGGGACTACAGGCACATGCCACCATGCTCGGTTAATTTTTGTATTTGTATTTGGGTTTCATCATGTTGGCCAGGCTTGTCTCGAACTCCTGACCTCATGATACGCCCCCCTCAGCCTCCCAAAGTGCTGAGATTACAGGCGTGAGCTACCACGCCTGGCCAGGGCAGGGTCTTTATAAGATAAGCTTGAAGCATTTTGTAAAGTCAGGCCGGGCGCGGTGGCTCAAGCCTGTAATCCCAGCACTTTGGGAGGCCGAGGCAGGCGGATCACGAGGTCAGGAGATCGAGACCATCCTGGCTAACACAGTGAAACCCCGTCTCTACTAAAAATACAAAAAATTAGCCGGGCATGTTGGCGGGCGCCTGTAGTCCCAGCTACTCAGGAGGCTGAGGCAGGAGAATGGCGTGAACCCGGGAGGCAGAGCTTGCAGTGAGCCGAGATTGCGCCACTGCACTCCAGCCTGGGGGACAGAGCAAGACTCCGTCTCAAAAAAAAAAAAAAAAAAGTCAGAAAGTAAGGAAGAGCTTAAAAAACAAAATGATGGGGACAAAGGAACATAGAGCCAACTGAAACAGCTGAGTGACGAAATAATGTTGCATTGAATAACAATTCAAAGGATAAAATAAATATCCAGGAGCCCACATTGATACAAATAAATAAGTAAATAACTGGGGGAGACAAATCTCCAGTACAAAATAATTCTAAATAACTTTTTTTGCCAGGCGCAGTGGTTCACACTCCTAATCCCAACATTTTGGGAGGCCGAGGCAGGTGGATCACTTGAGTTCAGGAGTTCTAGACCAGCCTGGCCAACATGGTGAAACCTCGTCTCAGCTAAAAAAAAAAAAAAAAAAAAAAAACAGGCCAGGCACAGTGGCTCAGGCTTGGGAGGCCAAGGCGGGCGAACCACTTGAGGTCAGGAGTTCAAGACCAGCCTGGCCAGCATGGCGAAACCCAGTCTCTACTAAAAATACAAAAATTAGCCAGGCGTGGTGGCGAGCACCTGTAATCCAGGCTACTCAGGAGGCTGAGGCAGGAGAATTGCTTGAACCTGGGAGGCAGAGGTTGCAGTGAGCTGAGACTGCACCATTGTACTCCAGCCTGGGCAACAAGAGCGAAACTCCGTCTCAGAAAAACAAAACAAAACAAAAATTATCCGGGTGTGGTGGCGCCTGCCTATAGTCCCAGCTACTTGGGATGCTGAGGTAGGAGGATAGCTTGAACCTGGGAGGTAGAGGTTGCAGTGAGACGAGGTCATGCCACTTCACTCCAACCTGTGCCATAGAGTCTCTGTCTCAAAAAAAAAAAAAAAAAAGGATAGAAAAGATAAACAATAAGGCCAGGCACAGTGGCTCACGTCTGTAATCCCAGCACTTTGGGAGTCCAAGGCGGGCGGATCACGAGGTCAGGAGTTCAAGACCACCTTGGCCAACATAGTGAAACCACGTCTCTACAAAAAATACAAAAATTAGCGGGGCATGGTGGCGTGCACCTGTAATCCCAGCTACTCAGGGGGCTAAGGCAGGAGAATTACTTGAACCCGGGAGGCAGAGGTTTTAGTGAACTGAGACTGTGCCATTGCCCTCCAGCCTGGGTGACAGAGTGAGACTCCATCTCAAAAAAGAAAGAGAGAGAGAGAGAAAGAAAAAGAAAGAAAGAAGGAGAGACAGAGAGAGAGAGAAGGAAGGAAGGAAGGGAGGGAGGGAGGGAAGGAAGGAAAGAAGGAAGGAAAGAAGGAAGGAAAGAAGGAAGGGAGGGATAAACCATATGAATGTTAGGGTACCCAGACAACTAGACATGATCAAAAGGGAAAGCCCCTGAGAAAAGGGGCAAAAACAAAAGAAGAAAAGGAAGAGACAGCGGGTGTGCTCCCGTACAGAGAAATAGCATGTGAGAACACAGCAAGAAGGCAGCCGTTTGCAAGCCATGAAGAGAGGCCTCACCAGAAACCAATCGTGCTGGCACATTTCCAGCCTCCAGGATTGTGCAAAATAAATTTCTGTTGTTGAAGGCCCCCAGCTACGGTACTTTGTTATGCCAGCCCAAGCAAACTAATACATTAGTTGACCTGACATTTGTAGCTCTGAGAATAAGGAGTGACATTTATACCTGAGACAGGTGTGTTCCTCAGCTGGGCTAACTCCGTGGCTGTTTAGGGGTCACATTGCAGTGACACGACTGCCCCAGAAGTGCGTGGCTTTACAGGGGGCTGTGACCGCCACATCTTCTTTCAGGCCTAGGCATCGATGTAGCCTGGATCTGGGAAACAAGAGCATTTAGACCTGTATGTGAAACCAAGTGACCTTCTTTGTTGGTTCATTATTCGTTCATTCATCAGGCACATATGTATTGAACATTCAGTGCTGCCCAGCACAATGCTGGTTGCTACAGATAAGCAGCATCATTAACTCCTTTATTGCCAATATTCTAATCCAAGCCTCAGTGAACCCTTTGTAAAGGGCCAAATACTAACTATTTTCAGCTTTGCAGCCATACAATCTCTGACCTGACTACTCAGCTCTGCCATGGGTGTGGCTAGGTCCCAATAAAACTTTATTTATAAGCAGGAAAGTGTGAATTTCTATGCCTTTCACATGTTGCACAATATTCTTCTTTTTTTGCTTTTTTTTTTCTCCCCAAGCATCTAAAAAGGTAAAAATCATTTTTTTTTTTTTTGAGACAGTCTCGCTCTGTTGCCCAGGCTGGAGTGCAGTGGCGTGATCTCGGCTCACTGCAAGCTCCGCCTCCCAGATTCACATCATTCTCCTGCCTCAGCCTCCCGAGTAGCTGGGACTACAGGCGCCTGCCACCATGCCCGGCTAATTTTTTGTATTTTTAGTAAAGATGGTGTTTCACCATGTTAGCCAGGATGGTCTCGATCTCCTGACCTCGTGATCCGTCCGCCTGGGTCTCCCAAAGTGCTGGGATTACAGGCGTGAGCTACTGCGCCCGGCAGTAAAAATCATTCTTACCCAGCCCTGCAATACAAAAACAGGCCTACCCATGGGCTGTAGTCTCATGAGCCTTATGCTAATTTAAAAATCCAGATGTATAATAAATGTATGTCCTGACATATGACCCTGAGACGGGTTACTCGGTTTTTCTTTGTTTCAGTCCCTGTGGATGGATCTGATTCCTGATGTCAAATCTGAGCTATAAAATATATAAAAGTTGGCCAGGTGTGGTGGCTCATGCCTGTAATCCCAACACTTTGGGAAGGGGGTAAATTGCCTGAGCTTTGGAGTCCAGACCAGCCTGGGCAACATAGGGAGACCCAGTCTCTATTAAAAAAACAAAACTTACTCGGGCATGGTGCCATGCACCTGTAGGCCCAGCTACTTGGGAGGCTGAGGTAGGAGGATCACTTGAGCATGAGTGAGCCGTGAATGCGCCACTGCACTCCAGCCTGGGTAACAGAGCAAGACCCTGTCTCAAAAAAAAAAAAAAATCTATATATAGTTAGGGCTATTTCCACAGATAGATGCCCCTACATCCACCCCCTCCTGAGGACTTGATATTTGAATGAAAACACGTGCTCATGGTCACCTTCCCAGCTGCTCCTCATTCAGGACTTGTGACTTAATCTGCCATCCAGGAACAAGATGCTTCTAACGTTCTGGGGCTGGAAATGTGATCCATGATCATCAGGGGTGCCTGCGAAGGTGCAGAGGAGGGGGCCAAGTCCCCGACATGTCCTCATTGTACAACCAGGGTGGAAAAGCCAGCCCAGCTTCTGGGCCAGAAGATTGGCTTGTCTCTGTGCTTGCCTAAGAAGTGCTGGCAACTCCAGGCTTCTCCTGGAGGATTAGATGACCGCCCCCCACCACACCCCACCTCCCTCAGAAGGAAAGCCCTTGGAGTGAGAGGGAACAGCTGTAGGAAGAAAACATCACCAGCCCTCTCCTAGGACACCAAGTTCCCAGGGACTGCAGGCATCCTGCCAGGACAGGCCGGTCTCCCACGGACTCACAAATAGGGAAGGGAAGGCAGCCCCAAGTCAACCCCGCGTGCCTCAAACTAGGAGGTGCATTTAAAACCCCACTGAATATGTGATGACTTGCAGTTTGATTTTTAAAAAACTAAAACAAACAAAATATACTGGTGCCCACACCTTGAAGGGAGACTCCGTCTAAAATCCACAGACTATTTTAAAGAAATGAAATGTTGGCCGGACATGGTGGCTCATGCATATAATCCCAGCACTTTGGGAGGCCAAGGTGGGCAGATCACTTGAGGTCAGAGTTTGAGACCAGCCTGGCTAACACGGTGAAACCCCATCTCTACTAAAAATACCAAAAATTAGCCAGGCGTGGTGGCGCATGCCTATCATCCCAGCTATTCGGGAGGCTGAGGCAGGATAATGGCTTGAACCCAGGAGACAGAGGTTGCAGTGAGCCAAGATCGTGCCATTGCACTCCAGCTTGGGCAACAAGAGCAAAACTCCATCTCAAAAATAAACAAATAAATAAGAAAAAGAAATGAAATGTTACGATGTTCATGGACACAGGTTCTTGAAACCAAGTTCTACCTCTGTTTTACAGTAAGATTCTCCCTTGATGAAGGGATAAGAGGGAGGTTGGGGGCCGGGTGTGGTGGCTCACGCCTGTAATCCCAGCACTTTGGAAGGCTGAGGTGGGCGGATCACGAGGTCAGGAGATCGAGGCCATCCTGGCTAACACGGTGAAACCCTGTCTCTACTAAAAATACAAAAAAATTAGCCGGGCGTGATGGCAGGCGCCTGTAGTCCCAGCTACTCGGGAGGCTGAGGCAGGAGAATGGCGTGAACCCGGGAGGCAGAGCTTGCAGTGAGCCGAGATCGCGCCACTGCACTCCAGCCTGGGCGACAGAGCAAGACTCTGTCTCAAAAAAAAAAAAAAAAAAAAAAAAGAGGGAGGTTGGGGAGGGCACACCTTCACAATCCTGTTAACTGTTCATGTTACACAGGCGGTGCAATAAAAACCAGGGCAGGAGAGACACACAGAAACAAACACGTCTCCATTGGGACATTGCTGGGGCATTGAGGGCACGGGCAGGGGAGTGGTTAGCGAGGGCTGGGGAGGGAGAACGGCCAGGGCTCCACAGGGAGGTGGCATTGGAGGTGACTCTACCAGCAGGAAAGGGCAGGCAGGGCGCACAGAATGTGCAAAGGCTCAGAGACATGACAGATATTACATGGTAAAAGGATCTGCAATTATATACATATATAATTTTTGAGGTGGAGTCTCACTCTGTTGTGCAGGCTGGAGTGCAGTGGTATGATCTCGGCTCACTGCAACCTCTGCTTCCCAGGTTCAAGCGAGTCTCCTGACTCAGCCTCCTGAGTAGCTGGGGTTACAGGCATGCACCACCACGCTTGGCTAATTTTTGTATTTTTAGTAGAGATAGCGTTTCACCGTGTTGGTCAGGCTGGTCTCAAACTCCTGACCTTAGCAGATCTGCCCACCTCAGCCTCCTAGAGTGCTAGGATTACAGGCATAAGCCACTGTCCCCGGCCAGATCTGGAAATGTTGTATGTCGGAGAGTGATTTGAAATGGTGAATTTGGGTTCACATTCTGCTGGGCGCCTCAGACAGAAACCCTGTGTTGCTGTTGCTGAGGATGCGGGACTTCTGCGACATTCCCCAAGCACTGTCACCCGGGTCTGTTTCACTGAACAGGTCAGACTCATCAGGGACCCACCTCTATCCCCTCAGCCAGACCCAAGTCACCCTGCAGGCTCCAGTGGCTTCCCCATCCTCCACGAGGACACTCCCCTGCTGTGGGGGCACATGCGCTGAGGAGTCAGGAGCAACCCTGAACTAATTGAGGACTGAGACAGTGGGAAATGTCCTGCCTCCTCGCCTCCCAGAGGGACCTTCTGGGCTGCGTCCGCACAGTCTCCCGGGGCCCTGTGGGATTGAGCACCAGATCCCAACAGCAATGACAGCAGTCCGTTTGCTCACCCTCACCTCCTTCCTCTCTCCCCTCCTTCCCCTCTCTGTGCTTCCTGGAAACACATCCCAGACACACACTCACTCCCAGATCCCTGTGCACCACCCAAAAGGTGGTGCTTTTTGGAAAGCCAAAGGCAAATGTAACTTTCCGATGTGGTGCGCCCTGCATCACAAAAGCAGTATAAATTGCAGCGCCAGACACACTGAGGCAGGCCAGGCTGGAGTGCAGTGGTGCGATCTCGGCTCACTGCAACCTTGGCCTCCCACGTTCAAGCGATTCTTCTGCCTCAGCCTCCCAAGTAGCTGGGACTACAGGCATGCCACCATGCCCTGGCTAATTTTTGTATTTTTAGTAGAGATGGGGTTTTGCCATGTTGGCCAGGCTAGTCTCGAACTCCTGATCTCATGATCCGAGGGCACACATTTTCTTTTTCTTTTTTCTTTTTTCTTTTTTTTTTTTGAGTCAGAGTTTTGCTCTTGTTGCCCAAGCTGTAGTGCAATGGCATGATCTCAGCTCACCACAACCTCCACCTCCTGGGTTCAAGCAATTCTCTCACCTCAGCCTACCAAGTAGCTGGGATTACAGGCATGCGCCACCACGCCCGGCTAATTTTGTATTTTTAGTAGAGACAGTGTTTCTCCATGTTGGTCAGGCTGGTCTCGAACTCCTAGCCTCAGGTGATCCACCCACCTCGGCCTCCCAAAATGCTGGGATTACAGGCGTGAGCCACTGCACCCGGCCTAGGCACACATTTTCAAAGGAGCTTTTTACCCTTCCTCCTTGAGTGCAGATGGACAGGCCGACTTCCTCGTCTACCTTTGCTGGCAGGTATGGGAAAGTTCATGCCTCATAGAGGCTGCAGCCCCTGGAGGGCCCCTTACCTGCACCAGTACTTCCTCGGCCATCTGAACCTGCACAGCGAGGCTACAGAGTTCAGCAAACAACTCAAGGGAAGGGAGTTCTGACCCCTGGAGATTTCTCATGGTTTTATGAAAAATAGTATGGGCAGTTCCTTAAAGAATTAAACATAGAGGCCGGGCATGGTGGCTCATGCCTGTAATCCCAGCACTTTGGGAGGCCACAGCGGGCAGATCACGAGGTCAGGAGATCGAGACCATCCTAGCTAACACGGTGAAACCCCGTCTCTACTAAAAATACAAAAAATTAACCGGGCGTGATGGCGGGCGCCTGTGGTCCCAGCTACTTGGGAGGCTGAGGCAGGAGAATGGAGTGAACCCGGGAGGCGGAGCTTGCAGTGAGCTGAGATCGCACCACTGCACTCCAGCCTGGGCGACAGAGGGAGTATCAGTCTCAAAAAAAAAAAAAAGAATTAAATATAGAATGACCGGGTGATCCCGAAATTCCACATCTGGGCACAAAAGAATTGAAAACAGAGACTCAGATAGCTATTTGCACATTCTCATCAGCATTATTCACAATGACCAAAAGGTGGAAGCAACCCAAATGTTCATTCACGGATGAATGAATAAACAAAATGTGGTCTATCCATACAATGGAACATAATTCAGCCTTCAAAACGAAGGAAATTCAGGCCGGGCATGACGGCTCACGCCAGTGATCCCAGCACTTTGGGAGGCCGAGGTGGGTGGATCACCTGAGGTCAGGAGTTCGAGACCAGACTTGCCAACATAGTAAAACACCGTCTCTACTAAAAATACAAAAATTAGGCATGGTAGCAAGCACCTGTAATCCCAGCTACTCGAGGCTGAGGCAGGAGAATCACTTGAACCCAGGAAGTGGAGGTTGCAGTGACCCAAGATCACCCGCTGCACCCCAGCCTGGCGACGGAGAGAGACCCCGTCTCAAAAACAAAAAGGAAAGAAATTCTGACACATGCTGCATCATGGGAGAACCTTGGGGATGTTGTGCTCAGTGAAGTAAACCAGACCCAAAAGGACAAACACTGTGTGATTCCACTCATATGAGGTACTAGAAATTCAAATCCATAGAAACAGAAAATAGAAAAAAAAAGAAACAAAGTAGAATGGTGGATGCCTGGGCCTGGGGGAGCGGGGAATGGGAGTGGTGAATGGGGACAGAGCTTCAGTTTAGGAAGATAAAGTTCTGGGGATGGATGATGGTGGCAGTGACACGATACTTAATGCCACTGAACTGTACACTTAAAAGTGATTAATATGGGCCAGGCACGGTGGCTCACGCCTGTAATCCCAGCACTTTGGGAGGCCAAGGCGGGCAGATCATGAAGTCAGGAGTTTGAGACCAGCCTGGCCAACATGGTGAAACCTTCCGTCTCTACTAAAAATACAAAAATTAGCTGGGCATGGTGGTGCGTGCCTGTAATCCCAGCTACTGGGGAGGCTGAGGCAGGAGAATGGCTTGAACCCAGAAGGCAGAGGTTGCAGAGATTGTGCCACTGCACTCCAGCCTGGGTGACAGCAAGACTCCCTCTCGGCCAGGTGCAGTGGCTCATGCCTGTAATCCCAACACTTTGGGAGGCCAAGATGGGCAGATCACGAGGTCAGGAGATCGAGACCATCCTGGCTAACACGGTGAAACCCCGTCTCTAATAAAAATACAAAAAAATTAGCCAGGCGTGGTGGTGGGCGCCTGTGATCCCAGCTACTAGGGAGGCTGAGGCAGGAGAATCGCATGAACCCGGGAGGCGGAGCTTGCAGTGAGCTGAGATCGCACCACTGCACTCCAGCCTGGGTGACAGAGCGAGACTCTATCTCAAAAAAAAAAAAAAAAAAAAAAAAGACTCCCTCTCAAGGAAAAAAAAAGTTCATATGGTAAATTTATATTTTATATATATATACATATATATACACATATATATATACATACACACACACACACACACACACATATATATATATATATATATTTTTTTTTTGAGATGGAGTCTTGCTCTGTCGCCCAGGCTGGAGTGCAGTGGCGCGATCTCGGCTCACTGCAAGCTCCGCCTCCCGGGTTCACACCATTCTCCTGCCTCATCCTCCCGAGTAGCTGGGACCACAGGCGCCTGCCATCACGCCTGGCTAATTTTTTTTGTATTTTTAGTAGAGATGGGATTTCACCGTGTTAGCCAGGATGGTTTCAATCTCCTGACCTCGTGATCTGCCCACCGTGGCCTCTCAAAGTGCTGGGATTACAGGCGTGAGCCACTGTGCTGGCCTAATTTTGTATTTTTTTAGTAGAGACGGGGTTTCACTATGTTGGTCAGGCTGGTCTCGAACTCCTGACCTCAAGTAATCCACTCACCTTGGCCTCCCAAAGTGCTGGGATTACAGGTGTGAGCCACTGCACCTGGCCTATTTATTGTTTCATCTTGGATCTGTAGGAGTTTTGTAGTAAGGGGGGCTTTTTAGGATCTCGAATCTGTCATATTTCTAGCAGCAGAGGTGCTGGGACTATATTGGTCAGGGTTCTCCAGAGAAACAAGACCAATAGGACATAGATATGGATATATAAAAAGAGATCTAAGACCAGGCACGGTGGCTCATGCCTGTCATCCCAGCTACTAGGGAGGCTGAGACAAGAGAATTGCTTGAACCCAGGAGGTGGAGGTTGCAGTGAGCTGAGATTGCACCATTGCACTCTAGCCTGGGCAACAAGAGCAAAATTCCATCTCAACAAAACAAAGAAAGAGAGATCTATCATGAGGGATTAGCTCACAGGATAGTGGAAGCTGAGAAGTTCCATAATCTGCCATCTGCTAGCTGGAGGCCCAGGAAAGCCAGTGGTGCGGTTCCAGTCCAAACCCAAAGGCCTAAGAACCAGGGAAGACAATGGTGTAAGTCCTGGTCCAAGTCTGAATACCCAACAACCAGTAGCTCCAATGTCCAAGGGCAGGAGAAGATAGATGTCTCGGCTGAAGCAGAGAGTGAAATCACCTTCCTCTGCCTTTCTGCTCTATTGAGGATTGGCCAATGCCCACCCGCATAAGTGAGGGTAGATCTTTTTTACTCGGTCTCCCAATTCAAATGCTGATCTCTTCTGGAAGCATACACACACACACACACACACACACACACACACACACACACACACAACGTTTTACCAGCTATCTGAGTACCCTTAGCCCAGTCAAGTTGACACATGAATTTAACCATCATGGGGGCCGAGCACGGTGGCTCATGCCTGTAATCCCAGCACTTTGGGAGGCTGAGGTGTAGCAGGACAAGCTGCAGACAAAACCCCTCAGACACTGAGTTAAAGAAGGAAGGGCTTTATTTGGCCAGGAGCTTCAGCAAGACTCACGTCTCTAACAACCGAGCTCCCCGAGTGAGCAATTCCTGTCCCTTTTAAGGGCTCACAACTCTAAGGGGGCCCACGTGAGACGGTCGTGATGGATTGAGCAAGCAGTGGGTATGAGACTGGGGGCTGCATACACTGGTAATTAGAAAGGAACAGAACAGGACAGGGATCTTCACAGTGCTTTTTTTTTTTTTTTTTCAAGACAGAGTTTCGCTTTGTTGCCCAGGCTGGAGTGCAATGACACGATCTCGGCTCACCACAACCTCCACCTCCCAGGTTCAAGCAATTCTCCTTCCTCAGCCTCCCAAGTAGCTGGGATTACAGGCCCACCACGCCCTACTAATTTTTTGTATTTTTAGTAGAGATGGGGTTTCTCCATATTGGTCAGGCTGGTCTCAAACTCTTGACCTCAGGTGATCCACCCACCTCAGCCTCCCAAAGTGCTGGGATAACAGGCGTGAGCCACCTCGCGTGGCCTTTTTTTTTTTTTTATGCAAATAACCTATTAGGTCAGGGTCGATCTTTAACTACCAGGCCCAGGGTGGGGCTCCGGGCAGTCTGCTTGTGGATTTCATTTCTGCCTTTTAGTTTTTACTTCTTCTTTCTTTGGAGGCAGAAATTGGGCATAAGACAATATGAGGGGTGGTCTCCCCACTTAGAGGCAGGCAGATCACTTGAGGTCAGGAGTTCAAGACCAGCCTGGCCAACATGGTGAAATCCCATCTCTACTAAACATACAAAAAAATTAAGTGAGTGTGGTGGCGCACACTGGTAATCCCAGCTACTCGGAAGGCTGAGGCAGGAGAATCACTTGAACCTGGGAGACAGAGGTTGCAGTGAGCCTGTCTGGGTTATAGAGTGAGACTCTGACTCAAAAAAAAAAAGAAAGAAATTAACCACACAGGGACCAAAGGATGAATCAGGGCCTTGTCAGTCACTCAGAATCCCCATCAGCTCCAGAATGCAGACTCTGGAGCTGAATCTCTTCTGCAATCCTGTCCACACCGTTGGCTTTGTAAGCCAGATTGTTCTCCCCAGATGTGTGGCTCAGCCACGTCTCAAAGTCATGAGGCTTGAATGAAGATTCAGCGTATGAAGCAGGATGTATGGAGACAGTCCCTGGACAGGAGGGAAAACCGGCTTGTCCAGGTAAAAGTCTGTGTCTACACGCACACAGCCTGCCTGGCCTGGCACCAACCCTGCCTGCTTCTCCGTCCCCCACATCTCTCACCCCTGGCTCCCCAGGCTTCAGCCACACGGGCCTCCTTTCAGTTCCTCACACAATCCAAGCTCGTTCTGTGAAAGGAAACTATCTTGGGCCCCCAAAATCACTAAGCTAAAGGGAAAAGTCAAGCTGGGAACTGTTTAGGGCAAACCTGCCTCCTAGTCTATTCAAAGTCACCCCTGGCCAGGTGCGGTGGCTCACGCCTGTAATCCCAGCACTTTGGGAGGCTCAGGCGGGCTGATCACGAGGTCAGGAGATCGAGACCATCCTGGCTAACACGGTGAAACCCTGTCTCTACTAAAAATACAAAAAATTAGACCGGCGTGGTGGCAGGCATAGTGGCCAGCTGTGCTGGCAGCCGATTAGATGGTGCCCATCCACGCTAAGGGTGGGTCTTCCTGAGGGTGGGTCTCCCTCTCCCAGTCCACTGACTCAAATGTTAATCTCTTCTGGCAACACCCAGACATGTTGTAGGAAAATCCCAACACTTTGGGAGGCTAAGGCAGGCGGATCACCTGAGGTCGGGAGTTCAAGACCAGCCTGACCAACTTGGAGAAACCCCATCTCTACTAAAAATACAAAATTAGGCGGGCGTGGTGGCACATGCCTGTAATCCCAACTACTCAGGAGGCTGAGGCAGGAGAATCGCTTGAACCAGGGAGGCGGAGGTTTCAGTGAGCCGAGATCGAGCCACTGCACTCCAGCCTGGGTAACAAGAACGAAACTCCATCTCAGAAAAAAAAAAAAAAAAAAGAGGCCGGGCGCGGTGGCTCACGCTTGTAATCCCAGCACTTTGGGAGGCCGAGGCGGGCGGATCACGAGGTCAGGAGATCGAGACCATGATGAAACCCCGTCTCTACTAAAAATACAAAAAAAAATTAGCTGGGCGTGGTGGCGGGTGCCTGTAGTCCCAGCTACTCGGGAGGCTGAGGCAGGAGAATGGCGTGAACCCGGGAGGCGGAGCTTGCAGTGAGCCGAGATTGCGCCACTGCACTCCAGCCTGGGCGACAGAACGAGACTCCGGCTCAAAAAAAGAAAAGAAAAAGAAAAATTCAGGTTCTTGTCACACGACCAGGAAAGATTAGGCTCGCACACGCTTTGAAGGGTGAGAAAAATGAAATTTACTGGGCAAAAAGGATAAAAGGGGAAACAAGAACTGTCAGCAAAGCGAGGGTCCTGCTCGCAGGTTTCCCACCTCACAGATTGAATCCCAGGTTACCACCCAGGAACTGGAGAGTCCAGGCTCCTCCCCACTGCAAACAGCCCAAACTTCCCAAGGCTCCACCCCAGTGCGCACTCCTCCCCGTACGTACGCAGGTCGCTTAAATGATCTCCAGGGAGCCCTTCTTCCTTGGCTGTCTCAGATACACCCAGAAACAATACTTTGCATCCTTCAATCCAATCAAGTTGACATTTAATATTAAGCATCAGTGGGCTGGGTGCAGTGGCTCATGCCTGTAATCCCAGCACTTTGGGAGGCCGAGGCAGGCGGATCAAGAGGTCAGGAGTTCGAGACCAGCCTGGCCAATATGGTGAAACCCTGTCTGTACTAAAAATACAAAAATTAGCTGGGTGTGGTCGCGTGCACCTGTAGTCCCAGTCACATTCCTGTAAGTGGCAGGGCATGCCTCGAAGTGCTCAGTGTTCATGAGCTCTGATGGTGAGCATCTCACAGGCCCTCATGAAACCATGTCTGGTAATGAGAACTCAGTGCATCTCCTTCCACATCTGGCTTTCCTTCCTTTCCCCTCACTGGCAACAGATTTACAAATCAGCACAAAGAGAGCTGCACGTGGCAGCTCATGCCTGTAATCCCAGTACTTTGGGAGGCCAAGGCAGGTGGATCACCTGAGGTCAGGAGTTCAAGACCAGCCTGGCCAACATGGCAAAACTCCGTCTCTACTAAAAATACACCAATTAGTCAGGCATGGTGGTGGGCGCCTGTAATCCCAGCTACTTGGGAGGCTGAGGCAGGAGAATCACTTGAACCTGGAAGGTGGAGGTTTCAATGAGCCAAGATCGCACCACTGCACTCCAGCCTGGGCGACAGAGTGAGACTGTGTCTAAAAAATAAAAATTAAAAAAAAAAAAAATCAGCACAAAGAGGTTGGTCAAGGGGAAAGATGGCTTACAGGTCGGATTAATTGATGTCAGAGGAAGAAAGGCTGGGAATGCTCCCTGCCTGGAGTCTCTAATCCGTCCTGGGAGGGGGTGGAACACAGACTCTGGAGCTGAAATGCACTGGTTCAAATCCTCTGTGCCTAAGTCACCTCATTTGTAAAATGGGGACAGTAATAAAATAGTCCCCACTTGACAGTGTTGCAGGAACAATTGAGTCAATACGACTAAAGCGCAGAGCCGGCACGCTCTGGATGTTCGCTAGGGTCTGGGTCCCTTCTGCAGGCCTGCCCCTCTGTTTTGCTGGGCCTAGAGCAGCAGCATCCCAGCTCTGCCCTACTTAGACTGTGGTGATGCCAGGTCTGCAACCAGAGCCAGCTCCCCTGGGAGGGCAGTGAACAAAGAATAATTTCTAGGCGGTAATGAAATCTTCAAAGCCCCAAGGCTTGCTGGCCCTCTAGAGAGTGTCCTGATTCTGCCTCCCAGGCAACTGGTCTGAGGGGAAAAAAAAAAAGCCCATTGAAAAATGAAAGTAACTTCTCAGAGCCTGAAGCTGCTCTGCCTCTCAGCAGTTCCCTGATGCATGCAGAAGTCACTGCTGGTGACATCAGCTGGAGCCTACGCCTACCTGCATTGTCTGCACTGAGCCTCTGGGACTCCCAGCTTTGTTCTTATGTCTTATGTGTTTTGTCTACCACTTACCCTGTTGGCCAGGCATGGTGGCTCACGCCTGTAATCCCAACACTTTGGGGGCCGAGGTGGGAGGATTGCTTGAGCCCAGAAGTTCAAGACCAGCCTGGGCAACAGGTCAGCCCTGTGCTCTCTCTTGCTCTGCCCCACCTCACTCATTGCTTGGAGGCTGCTGTGGGTCCAGACACTGTGGCTTCTCCCCAGGGGATGGCCACATCCATGGTGATGCCCCGGCACAGCACCCCTTGGTATTCAGAGCAGCTGGCGCTGGGTATCAGGCTGAGGAGAGCAACACACTGGAGACAAGAACGTAGAACCCACTTTGTATGCTGAGGATCCTCCAAGTCTCTCACCCAGTAGCTTTTCCAACTGGCAGCTGCCCACCCACAATCAATGTGGCTTAAACTAATATATATATATATATATATATATATATATATTTTTTTTTTTTTTTTTTTTTTTGAGATGGCGTCTCACTGTGTTGCCCAGGGTGGAGTGCAATGGCACGATCTCAGCTCAATGCAACCTCTGCCTCCCAGGTTCAAGCGATTCTCCTGCCTCAGCCTCCCAAGTAGCTGGGATTACAGGCATCTGCTACCACACCCAGCTAATTTTTGTAATTTTAGTAGAGACGGGGTTTCGCGATGTTGGCCAGACTGGTCTTGAACCCCTGACCTCAAATGATCCACATGCCTCGGCCTCCCAAAGTGCTGGGATTACAGGCATGATTCATGGCGCTTAGCTGGCTGAAACTCATATTGAGGGCTGGGGACCGAAAACATGACAATGATGGGGCTTCTGCTTACTGGGCACTTTCTCTGGCTGAGGCACAGTTAACGTCTGTAATCCTACCACAGCCCTGTGAGCCAGGTCCTGTTGAGACAGTTACATCTGCCCTCGACAGTTTGGGAAACAGATTCTCAGGGAGGCTATGTGAGGTGCCCAGGGTGCTGGGATTTGAACCCACTTGGCCTGACCTAAGGGAGGGTATGCTGACCTCTGCCCCAGCTCTGAGTTAGGCACTCCCATTCTGCAGGCAGGGGTAGCTGGGTTCACATCATAACTCCGCACAAGTTATTAACCTCTCCCAAGCTCAGTTTGCTCATCTGTAAAATGGGAATAAGAGGACGTGGCGGCTGGGCGCCATGGCTCACGCCATTAATCCTAGTACTTTGGGAGGCTGAGGCGGGCAGATCATCTGAGGTCAGGAGTTTGAGACCAGCCTGGCCAATATGGTGAAACTCCATCTCTACTAAAAATATAAAAATTAGGCCAGGCGTGGTGGCTCACATCTGTAATCCCAGCACTTTGGGAGGCCGAAGCGGGTGGATCACCTGAGGTCACGAATTCGAGATTAGCCTGACCAACATAGAGAAACCCCATCTCTACTAAAAACAAAAAATTAGCTGGGTGTGGTGACGCATGCCTGTGATCCCAGCTATTCAGGAGGCTGAGGCAGGATAATCGCTTGAACCTCGGAAGTGGAGGTTGCAGTGAGCTGAGATCATGCCATTGCACTCCAGCCTGGGCAACAAGAACGAAACTCCGTCTCAAAAAAAAAAAAAAAATTAGCCGGGCATGGTGGTGGGCGCCTATAATCCCAGCTACTTGGAAAACTGAGGTAGGAGAATCGCTGGAACCCAGGAGGCGGGGGTTGCAGGGGGCTGAGATCGTGCCACTTCACTCTAGCCTGGGAGACAGAGCGAGACTCCATCTCAAAAAAAAAAAGAAAAAGGATATGGCTTGTTAGGGGTCTAAATGAGTTCAGGTGTGTGAAGTGCTAGCAGGTGGCCAGGGCTCAAGGAACATGCTCCCGCAAGTGTGGCCAGCACAGGCTCTGTGACCTCGGGCAAAGCACTCAGCCTGGCCAGCCTTGAGAATACTCACTCGCAGGGTTGTCGAGTGGATGAAGTGAAACAGAGATCCACAGTCCTTCACGCACAATTCTGAAATCCAACAGCCCTGAAGGCTGGAGGTTAACTCCCTTGACAGCAGAGCCCGGCCTAGCTCCACTTCATTTACAGGCAAACTGACGCAGTTTCCGGGTGTTTTTATCTTATTTATTTTATGTTTAGTTTTAGTTATTTATTTATTTTTTTGAGACAGCATGTGGCTCTCTTGCCCAGGCTGGGGTGCAATGGCACAAATTTGGTTCGCTGCCACCTCCATCTCCTGGGCTCAAATCATCCTCCTACTTCAGCCTCCCAAGTAGCTGGGACTGCAGGCACCCATACCTGCCACCACATCTGGCTAATTTTGGTATTTTTTGTAGAGATGGAGTTTCACCATGTTGGCCAGGCTGGTCTCAAATTCCTGAGCTCAAGCAATCCACCTACTTCAGCTTCCCAAAGTGTGCTGGGATTACAGGCATCAGCCACTGCTCCCAGCCTCCAGGTGGGGTGTGTGTGTGTGTGTGTGTGTGTGTGTGTGTGTGTGTGTGTGTGTGTGTTTTGAGACAGAGTCTCGCTCTGTCGCCCAGGCTGGAGTGCAGTGGTGCAATCTCGGCTCACTGCAACCTCTGCCTCCCAGGTTCAAGTGATTGTCCTGCTTCAGCCTCCCAAGTAGCTAGGATTACAGGCGCATGACACCACACCCGGCTAATTTTTGTATTTTTAGTAGAGACGGGGTTTCACCATGTCGGTCAGGTTGGTCTCAAACTCCTGACCGTGTGATCCGCCCTCCTCCGTCTCCGAAAGTGCTGGGATTACAGTCATGGGCCACCATGCCCAGCCGGATGTTTTTAAATCTCATGAAATGTGACTATTCCCAGATATTATGTGCTTGACGACAGAGTGCCCAGGCCCAGGGGTGTCATGTAATATGCGGTATAGACACCATCTGTCTGTCTGACTTCTCTACTTCTCTACAATTGTCAGAGCAACTTCAACGTGTGAAATACAATGAGCGTTTTGGATGAGGGATTGTGTTTATAGCATCCCCTGCATAAGATTGACTGACATACAGCAGGTGCTTAATAAATAATTTTCCTTCCTTCCCACCCTCCTTTTTTTTTTTTTTTTTGAGACAGAGTCTCATTATGTCGCCCAGGCTACAATGAAGTGGCATGAACATAGCCACAGCTCATTGCAGCCTTAACCTCCTAGCCTCAAGTGATCCTCCCACCTCAGCCTCCTGAGTAGCTGGGACCACAGGTGCCTGCCACCATACCTGGTTAATTTTTTAAAATTTTTTTGTAGAGGGGGTGTCTTGCCATGTTTTCCAGGCTGGTCTCGACCTCCTGGGCTCAAGCCATCCTCCCACCTCCGTCTCCCAAAGTGCTGGGATTACAGGCGTGAACAACTGCGCCCTGCCCCACCCATTTTTTAGGAATTATATATGTTATTTTATTTTATTTTAATTTTTTGAGACGGAGTTTCTGCTCTTGTTGCCCAGGCTGGAGTGCAACGGCGCGATCTTGGCTCACCACAACCTCTACCTCCTGGGTTCAAGCAATTCTCCTGCCTCGGCCTCCTGAGTAGCTGGGATTGCAGGCATGCACCATCACACCTGGCTAATTTTTAGTAGAGATGGAGTTTCTCCATGTTGGTCAGGCTGGTCTCAAACTCCTGACCTCAGGTGATCTGCCCGCCTCAGCCTCCCAAAGTGCTGGGATTACAGGCGTGAGCCACTGTGCCAAGCCACAGGACGGGTGGATCACCTGAGATCAGGAGTTCAAGACCAGCCTGGCCAACATGGTGAAACCCTGTCTCTACTAAAACTACAAAAATTAGCCAGGTGTGGTGGCGTACACCTGTAATCCCAGCTACTTGGGAGGCTGAGGCACAAGAATCACTTGAACCTGGGAGGCAGAGGTTGCAGTGAGCCGAGATCACGCTACTGCACTCTAGCCTGGGCAAAAGAGCAAAACTCTGTTTCAAAAAAAATAAAAATTAAAAAAACACGCACACACATTAGAAACATAAGCCTGGGCCTCTTAGACTTGAGATAGTGCACCAAAGGTGCCTCCTTATAAGAAATGATCATGAACATTTGTGGGCAGGGACAAAGAGCTCACAGAAAGTTGCAAAAACACATTCCAGCCTTGTAGGCACAGAGCGGGACTCTCAACAGGCAGCGGCTTTTCCTTGTCAGAGCTGGAACAACACAGGCCTTTCATTAACGAGGCTTGACTTGCAGTCTCATTAGGCCCATAGCTGGAAACCTGGCTCAGGCTGGATCGGTTGAGGAGAAATGAGAAGAGGACCAGTGACCTACTGGGTATTTGTCCTTTGCCTCCAAATCGCACTACCTGCTCCTGCTGGCCCTGGGCAGAAACAGGCCTCACCCTAAGTGAGGCCTCCCCAGAGGTCCAGCCCCAGCCTTTGGTTCTCTGCTAAACTGAAATGCTCCTTACAATCCCCTGCAAAGAAATGAAACCCCAAACTTTCGGGAGAGGTTGGAGGTTTTTCCAATAGCCAGCAGTTTCTGCAGAAAAACAAGGATTAAAGAAGCAATTAGTGGTTTGCCAACAAGCAGTCAGAGGAGAAAGCAAAATAAATCCACAACAGGTTGGCAGGAAGCCTCAGGCCCTTCAAATTTGGAATGGTTACAAAAAGCCCAAACAAGCTTCTCCTCTCCCACCACACCAAGTCAGAGACCCAGGGACACCTAAATGAATCTCTGAGTATAACTGTCTGTGAACTTCCTCCCCTCTACACCTGGCATGTCATACGTATATTTATGTCTGTAATCCACCTTGCTTTTTTACTTTATAAGTCAACTTTCTTTCTTTCTTTTTTTTCTTGACAAAAGTCTTGCTCTATTGCCCAGGCTGGGTGGAGTGCAGTGGCACTCTCAGCTCACTGCAACCTCCACCTCCCAGGTTCAAGCAAATCTCCACCTCCTGGGTTCAAGCAAATCTCCACCTCCTGGGTTCAAGCAATTCTCCTGCTTTAGCCTCCCAAGTAGCTGGGATTACAGGCGCCCACCACCATGCCCAGGTAATTTTTGTAGTTTTTTTTTTTTTCGAGATGGAGTCTTGCTCTGTCGCCCAGGCTGGAGTGCAGTGGCGCGATCTCAGCTCACTGCAAGCTCTGCCTCCCGGGTTCACGCCATTCTCCTGCCTCTGCCTCCCAAGTAGCTGGGACTACAGGCACTTGCCACCACGCCCGGCTAATTTTTTTGTATTTTTAGTAGAGACAGGGTTTCACCGTGTTAGCCAGGATGGTCTCCATCTCCTGACCTCATGATCCGCCCGTCTTGGCCTCCCAAAGTGCTGGGATTACAGGCGTGAGCCACTGCACCCGGCCAATTTTTCTAGTTTTAGTAGGGACGAGGTTTTGCCATGTTGGCCAGGCTGGTCTCAAACTCCTGGCCTCAAGTGATCCGCCCACCTTGGCCTCCCAAATTGCTGGGATTACAGGCGTGAGCCAACTCGCCTGGCCTACTTTATGGTCAACTTTTCTAAAATACATTATAATTAACATACAATAAAATGCACCCATTTTAAGTATGACTTTTAACGAGTTTTATTCTCACTGTATGGGCCAGGCGCAGGGACTCATGCCTGCAATCCCAGCACTTCGGGAGACTGAGGCGGTGGATCACCTGAGGTCGGGAGCTTGAGACCAGCCTGGCCAAAATGCTGAAACCCCATCTCTACTAAAAATACAAAAAATTAGCTGGGCATTGTAGCGGGCACCTGTAATCCCAGCTACTCAGGAGGCTGAAGCAGGAGAATTGCTGGAACATAGGAGGCAGAAGTTGCAATGAGCCGAGATGGCACCATTGCACTCCAGCCTGGGCAACAAGAGCAAAACTCCATCTCAAAAAAAAGATTCTCATTGTATGTGTATGCCCTGATCAGGGTATGAAACATTTTTGTCACCCCTAAGAAGTTTTTTCCAGCCTCTTTGCAGTCAGTCCCCTCCTATCCCCGGCCCCCGGCATCCATCCACTCATCTGTTCTCAGTCACTAAAGATTAGTTTTACCTTTTTTAGAATTTCATATAAATGAAATCATATACTTTTTATGTCTGGCTTCTTTCTTTGTTTTTATTTTTATTTATTTTTTATTTTTTTTGAGATGGAGTCACGCTGTGTCTCCCAGGCTGGAGTGCAGTGGTGCGATCATGGCTTATAACAGCCTCGACCTCCCAGCCTCAAAAGATTCACCCACCTCAGCCTCCAGAATAGCTGGGATTACAAGCACATGCTACCATACCCAGCTTATTTTTAAAATTTTTTATGGAGTGAGGATCCATCTGTGTTGCCAGGCTGGTCACGAAATCCCAGGCTCAAGCAATCTTCAGCCTCTCAAAGTGTTAGAATTACAGGCGTGAGCCACCACGCCCAGCCTCAGGGCTTAAGCCATACTTCTGCCTCAGCCTCTCAAGTAGCCAAGACCACAGGTGTGTGCCATCACACCCAGCTGTAAAAATCATTTTACACTTGATCTTAGCCAAAAGGCTGAGAAGGGATGTAAAAATAATTTTTAAAAATTTTTTAATATTAAAATAGAGATGGGTGCTGGGTGTGGTGCCTCATGTCTGTAATCTCAACACTTTGGGAGGCCAAGGCAGGCAGATCACTTGAGGTCAGGAGTTCAAGACCAGCCTGGCCAACATGGTGAAACCCTGCCTCTACTAAAAATACAAAAAAATTAGCCGGGCATGGTGGCACGTGCCTGTAATCCAGCTACTCGGGAGGCAGAGGCAGGAGAATCGCTTGAACCCGGGAGGCAGAGGTTGCAGTGAGCTGAGATCATGCCACTGCACTCCAGCCTGGGTGACAGAGTGAGAGTTTTTCTAAAACAATAAATAAAAATAAATAAAATAGAGATGGGGTCTTGCTATGTTGCCCAGGTTAGTCTTGAACTCCTGAGCTGAAATGATCCTCCCACCGTGGCCTCTCAAAGTGATGAGATTACAGAGGTGAGCCACCACACCCAGCCTGTAAAAATAATTTTTTTCTTTTTTGACACGGAGTTTCACTCTTGTCACCCAGGCTGGAGTACAATGGCACGTTCTCAGCTCACCACAACTCCCACCTCTCAGGTTCAAGCGATTTTCCTGCCTCAGCCTCCCAAGCAGGCAGGATTACAGCTGCCCACCACCATGCCAAAGTTAATTTTTGTATTTTTAGTAGAGCCTTGTGGGCCAGGCTGGTCTCGAACTCCTGACCTCAGGTGATCTGCCTGCCTCGGCCTCTCAAAGTGCTGGGATTACAGGCATGAGCCACCGTGCCTGGCCTAAAAATAATTTTTAAATTTTTTATATTAAAATTGTTTGCAGCTAGCAAAACCTTTTTTTTTTTGTATATTGACCTTATTTCCTGTGATCTTGCTAAATTCACTAATTAGTTCTAGTAGTTATTATATAGATTACTTAGAATTTTCTGGTAAACAGTTACATCACCTGTGACTGAAGACAGTTTCACTTCTTTCTGATCTTTACATTTTTTTTTCTTTTTCTTGCCTTACTGCACTGACTAGGGCCTTTAGCACAACAATGAGTAAGTGGTAGCAGCAAATATCTTTGTTTATTGCCAATCTTAGGGGCAGGTGGTCAGTTATTTAATGTTGTGTGTGATGTTAGCTATAGGTTTGCAGTAGATGCTTTATATCAGATAGAGGAATTCCCTCCTGTTCCTAGTTTGCTGAGAGCTTTTTTTCATGAATAGGTGTTCAGTTTTGTCAAATGCTTTTCTGCATCAATTTACATGGTCATCAGGTTTTTTCCCATTATTCTTTCATTCTCTTTCACTGTTTTTTTTTTTTTCTTTTTTTCTTTTTTTCTTTTTTTTTTTGCTGTTGACACAGCCCCAGGAGGTCCTGGGAACATGTGTCCCTGTTATTCTCTTAATATGCTGAATTATATGGATTGATTTTTTGAATGTTACACCAATCTCTAATTCCTGGGCATCTCTCATTTCGTCCCGATGTATTATCCTTTTTCTAGATTGCTGGATTTGATTGCCAATGTTTCATTAAAGGTTTTTATCTGTTGGAATCTCTATTGTATACCCAGTACCTGACCATGGCCCAATGCCTGAGGAGCTCTAGAAGTCTGGCCGGCGGAGGAAGGGGGCCATCCAAGTCAGGGAAAATAGCAGGTTCAAACCAGGTGTGGTGGCTCACACCTGTAATCCCAGCACTTTGGGAGGCCGAGGAGGGCGGATCACCTGAGGTCAGGAGTTCGAGCCCAGCCTGGCCAACGTAGTGAAACCCTGTCTCTACTAAAAATACAAAAATTAACCAGGCATGGTGGCAGGCACCTATAATCCCAACTACTCAGGAGGCTGAGGCAAGAGAAACGCTTGAACCCGAGAGGCGGGGGTTACAGTGAGCCAAGAATGCGCCATTGCACTCCAGCCTGGGCGACAAGAGTGAAACTCTGTGTCAAAAAAAAAAAACAACAAAAATTAGCCAAGCATGGTGGCACACATCTGTAATCCCAGCTACTCAGGAGGCTGAGGCAGGAGAATTGCTTGAATCTGGGAGGTGGAGGTTGCAGTGAGCCGAGATGGTGCCACTGCACTCCAGCCTGGGTGACAGAATGAGGCCTCTTCTTAAAAAAATAGGCCAGGTGCGGTGGCTCACGCCTGTAACCCCAGCACTTTGGGAGGCTGAGGTGGGCGGATCACGAGGTCAGGAGTTCGAGACCAGCCTGACCAACATGGTGAAACCCTGTCTCTACTAAAAATACAAAAATTAGCCCAGTGTGGTGGCACATGCTTGTAATCCCAGCTACTCAGGAGGCTGAGGCAGGAGAATTGCTTGAACCCAGGAGGCAGAGGTTGCAGTGAGCCGAGATAGTGCCACTGCACTCCAGCCTGGGCGACAGAGCAAGACTCCGTCTCAAAACAATAACAACAGGCTGGGCATGGTGGCTCACACCCAGCACTTTGGGAGGCCGAGGCGGGTGGACCACCCGAGGTCGGGAGTTCAAGACCAGCCTGACAACAGGGAGAAACCCCATCTCTACTAAAAATACAAAATTAACCAGGCACGGTGGCACATGCCTGTAATCCCAGTTACTCGGGTGGCTGAGGCAGAAGAATCACTTGAACCCGGGAGATGGAGGCTGCGGTGAGCTGAGATCGCGCCATTGCACTCTGGCCTGGGCAACAAGAGTGACACTCTGTCTCAAACAAAACAAAACAAAACAAAACAACAACAATAACAAAACAGCAGGTTCAAAGGCTGGTACATGAAAGATCATTGCATCAGCTGCTAAGTAGCTGTGTGACCTTGGGCAAATCTATCCTGCTTATCCATAAAAAGGCAAGGAAAGCAAATGGCCTCCCAAACATTGTGAGTATCCAATGGGACCTTGGGAAAGGTCTTGAAAAAACAAAACATGAAACGCCTTAGGAAAATTCTAATAGGAAGGCAGCCTTGCTATTGACAAAGAGGTGGGGAGACCTGTCTGTGTGTGTAGCACAGCACTGGACTGACAATACTTGGGAAAAGAAGGCAGGAGGCCAGGCTTGGAGTTAAGAGCCTGGGTCCCAGCCTCAAACATGTCTGTGAGCAAGGAGCCAAATTGAGGGCTGTGCTCCAAGGATAGCACTTCCTAGGTCTTGAAATCCTGCCCAGAGGCCCAGCGCGGTGGCTCACACCTGTAATCCCAGCACTTTGGGAGGCCTAGGCAGGCAGATCACTTGAGGTCAGCAGTTTGAGACCAGCCCGGCCAACATGGTGAATCTCCATCTCTACTAAAAATAAAAAAAAATTAGCCAAGTACAGGGGCGGGCGCCTGTAATCCCAGCTACCCAGGATGCTGAGATAGGAAAATTGCTTGAGCCCGGGAGGCGGTGGCTGCAGTAAGCCGAGATCAGGCCACTGCACTCCAGCCTGGGTGACAAAGCAAGACTCCATCTAAAATATATATATATATATATAAAACAGGCTGGGATGGCTGGGCACAGTGGCTCACACCTGTAATCCCAGCACTTTGACAGGCCAAAGTGGGCGTATCACCTGAGGTTAGGAATTCAAGACCAGCCTGACCACCATGGTGAAACCCCATCTCTACTAAACATACAAAATTAGCCAGGCGTGGTGGCACATGCCTGTAATCCCAGCTACTTGGGAGGCTGAGGCAGGAGAATCGCTTGAGCCCAGGAGGTGGAGGCTGCAATGAGCTGAGATTGTGCCATTGCACTCCAGCCTGGGCAACAAGAGTGAAACTCCATCTCAAAAAAAACAACAAACAAACAAACAAAACACGGGCATGGTGGCTGACGCCTGTAATCCTAGCACTTTGGGAGGCTGAGGCGGGCGGATCACGAGGTCAGGAGGACCAGCCTGGCCAACATGGTGAAACCCTGTCTCTGCCAAAAATTAGCCGGGCATGGTGGCACGTGCCCATAATCCCAGCTACTCAGGAGTCTGAGGCTGGAGAATCACTTGAATACGGGAGGTGGAGGTTGCAGTAAGCTGAGATTGCACCACTGCATTTCAGCCTGGATGACAGCAAGACTCCATCTCAAAAAAAATAAATAAATAAAAATAAAATATATATAATAAAAATAAAAAATTATTTATTTTTACTTTTTTTTTCTTTTGTAGAGACAGGGTTTTGCCTCGTTATCCAGGCTGGTCTTGAGCTACTAGACTCAAGTGATCCACTCTTCTCAGCCTCCCAAAGTGCTGGGATGACAGGCATGAGCTGCCATGCAGAGTTTTCTTTACTTCCTTTTGTCAGATATCTCACGCCCTAGTATGGCTTCCCATTCTCCTAGGCCTGGGAGCAATGGCTTTAATAGTAATCACTAGCCAGGCGCGGTGGCTCACGCCTGTAATCCTAGCACTTTGGGAGGCCGAGGCGGGTGGATCACCTGAGGTCAGGAGTTCGAGATCAGCCTGACCAACATGGAGAAACCCCATCTCTACTAAAAACATAAAAAAAATTAGCCGGGCATGGAGGCGCATGCTTGTAAGCCCAGTTACTCGGGAGGCTGAGGCAGGAGAATCGCTTGAACCCAGGAGGTGGAGGTTGTGGTAAGCCGAGATCGCGCCATTGCACTCCAGCCTGGGCGACAAGAGCGAAAACTCCGTCTCAAAAAAAAAAAAAAAATAGTAATCACTGTATTTGCATTTTGGAGGACTGCTCCTAAGAGCTGTTTCTCTTTAAAGAGTCCCAGCAATCAAATACAGATTGGCTGGCTAGCTCCCATGTTTCCACACAATTCCCTCCTACTTAAGCTCTCTGTGTTTACACACAGGACATCTAACTGCTTGTTCTGGTCAAGGTACAGCTTTCCAGAGCTCTGAGAGACAGAAGAGAAAGGGTTGGTACGTTCTACAGGTGAATGGTGGGCTGCTGAGAGAGGGACAGAGAGACACAGTCCAAGGTAACAGGAAAGCTTCTGGCACTGGTGCCTGTGCAGTCAGTGGTGTCACTGCTAGGGCAGGAAATAGGAGAGGCAGAGCAGGTTTGGGGGAGGGGAAGAATGATAAGTTCAATTTGGGACCTTTATTCATTAGCTCCTTGGGCATTACTAGGTGGCAGGTACTGTGTCAGGAACAACTGTGAACAAAAGAAATAAGGTCCCTGCTCTGCTGAAGCTTACATTCCTGTATGGGAAGGACAACTTAAATAAATCAACAAACTAACTGCAGAAGCCCTGGTTCTATAGTCATGTGACAGACTGCACCGCAAAGGCGGCCAGGGAAGGCTCCATCTGGGGGAGACCTGGAGATTAGAAGATGTCAGGCTGAGAATGACAATGACCCAGGGACATAGCCTGAGAGAATCAGTTTGGATATCTAGGTCTGGGCTGGAGATCATCAGAAAAGAAGCAAAAAGCATACTGCAAAATATACGCAGCATATAATACTACTTATAGGGAGATCAAAAATACACATAATGATAATTATTATTAATTATTTGAGACAGAGTCTCGCTCTGTCGTCTAGGCTGGAGTGCAGTGGCAAGATCTCGGCTCACTGCAGTCTCCGCCTCCCGGGCTCAAGCGATTATCCAGCCTCAGCCACCCAAGTAGCTGGAATGACACGGGTGCGCCCCCTCGTCCAGCTAACTTTTGTATTTTTAGTAGAGACACGGTTTCGCTATCTTGGCCAGGTTGGTCTGTAATTCCTGGCTTCAGGCGATCCGCCCGCCCGCCTCGGCTTCCCAAAGTGTTGAGATTGCAGGCGTGAGCCACCGTGCAGGGCCTCATTGATTATTTAAGGCTGTTTAGATTATGGTTTTTTAGATTATGCTTTTGTTTCCCTAAACGGGGTGGTGAGTACAGAGGTGTGAGATGTAACACGTAATTTGTACACCTTTTGCACACGTAAATATCACAAAGTAAACTTTTAAAATAAGACAAGGCCTATGGCCTCGCAAGGCTTCTCTGAGGAGCGAGGACCAGGCAGTCACAGCCAATTTCCACTGCCTCCGCGCTCCGGCCTAGGCCAGCCCCTCTCCCCAATCATTCGCTCGGGGCTGGCTCCGCCCCAGAACTGCGCAACCTCCCCGCCCACATCCGTGTCCTAACCAATGGGCGCTCGGAATTTGGTCCCACACCCCTGTCACGCCCCGCCCCAGACTCGCGCGCCCGTGACGTCACGGCCCGGCCCCCGCCACGTGACGGCCGCGCCGGGCTCTAGCTCCCCGCCAAGCTAGCGCCGCAGAGACCGGTGAGGCGCCGGCGGCCACGCCGCGGAAGGCGCGGGCCGAGCAGAGCCGGGCGTTGGGGCCCGCGCGCGCATGGAGGCGTTGCCGGCAGCCCCCTGAGGGCAGCAGGGAGACAAGACCCGGCGACCTCGCGCATCCCTCGAGCCGCCACGCGCTCTCGCCACCGGGCGGCGACGGTCCGCGGAGCCGGCGCGGCCATGGCGACGGGCGGCCAGCAGAAGGAGAACACGCTGCTTCACCTCTTCGCCGGCGGGTGAGTTCCCGGGCCCAGCCGCGCGCCCCGCCGCCTGCGGTCCCCTCGGCCTTCGCCCCGGGCGCCGCCCCAGCCTCCCGCGGCGATCACTGGCCTTCCCTGGGCTACGGCGCCGGCGCCTGGGAGGAGGAAGTCCCGGCGTCGGGGACTGGTGGGCAGGGCCGAAGGAGGGGTTCGGGCCTTCCTCACCCGCACGGCCAGACCACAGCCCCGAGGGCGGCTGTGCCCCGCCGCCCGTCCTCCCCGCGGCGTCCCCAGCTTTTTCCCATTCTGAACAGTCAGTGGCCGGTGAGTGTTGCTCGGCGGCGATCCTGCCTGGACGCTGTGGCGCGGACCCCCCTCCCCCGCCCCCTTCTCCCAGGGCCTCTCCCGAAGCGCAGCGCCTCAGAGCCCGGGGCAGGATCGCTGATGCTCGGGTGTGCCCGAGGTTCCTCAGGGCAGCGCGGGAGGTCATCTGGACGGGCAAAAAGGTCTGCGGACGTTGGACGCCAGCAAGGCCTGGATGGTGCTGGGGAACGGTGATGCTAGCGGCCACACGCGGGGTGGCTAAGCCAGGGACCCGGACTAAAATGAGGTCTGGAAGGTGTGTTGAGACACTTCTCGCCGGCTAGTGGACGCTTCCAACGCCGGAGACCGCAGAATTGTAAGGTGTTCCTTGTTTTGAAAGCTGCATTAGGTCTATGGTCAGGTACCTTTTTTCCAGCAGAGACAATGCATTTTTAGGAGGTTGAGTTCTGCGGTTAGGAAGGGAGATGATTTTTACCTCCCTGCCCCTCTCCACCTTCCCCGCCTCACCCCCCGCCGAGAATAGAAGGTAAAATATTTTTGAGTATTAGTAATTTTCTTGTTTCCTTTATCACAGCCGGTGGCTTGGGGTCCTTTCGGAGTCTTCAGGATATTTGGAGTCTTAATTTGAGGACCTCATGGGCCTGGCACAGCAATTTTTGAGTGTAGGATATTTTGCATAAAATAGTTTATCCTCTTGGCTTGAGTAGTTTAGTTGCGGCCTGGATTCCTACCTGGATATGTTCCTTACAACAAACAATGGTTGAGAAACTTATCTTGGAAGATGACTGATGAAAGCGTCCCTGAGCTTTTTTGTACTTGTATTGTGGGCAGTCACCAGGTTACTTTAACCAAAAACTTTGGTGGGTTTTTAGGAAGAGTTTCTCATTCATCTCTTCCCTGTCATTCCCTTGCAACCCTTCCATGTCTCCATTGAGACTTCCTTTTTTTTTTTTTTTTTTTTTTTTTTTTTTTTTGAGAGGGAGTCTTCCTCTGTCGCCCAGGCTGGAGTGCAGTGGTGCTATCTCTGGGCTTACTGCAACCTCCGCCTCCCGGGTTCAAGCGATTCTCCTGCTTCAGCCTCCGGAGTAGCTGGGATTACAGGCCCCGCCACCATGCCTGGCTAATTTTTTTTTTCGAGACGGAGTCTGGCTCTGTAGCCCAGACTGGAGTGCGGTGGCGCCATCTCGGCTCACTGCAAGCTTCGCCTCCCGGGTTCACGCCATTCTCCTGCCTCAGCCTCCCGAGTAGCTGGGACTACAGGCGCCCTCCACCGCGCCCGGCTTTTTGTATTTTTAGTAGAGACGGGGTTTCACCGTGTTAGCCAGGATGGTCTCGATCTCTTGACCTTGTGATCTGCCTGCCTTGGCCTCCCAAAGTGCTGGGATTACAAGCGTGAGCCACTGCACCCGGCCACGCCCAGCTAATTTTTTTGTGTTTTTGCTAGAGGTGGAGTTTTGCCACGTTGGCCAGGCTGGTCTTGTACTCCTGACCTCAAGTAATCGCCCACCTCGGCCTCCCAAATTGCTGGGATTACAGGCGTGAGCCACCACGCCTGGCGAAGACTTCCTTTCAGAGTAACACAAGGGGGAAGCATTCTTAAATTAAGCCACTCTATATAAATTTGTCTTTCTTGGGAATTTTAAACAAGTTGGCCATTTTTTTTTTTTTTTTTTTTTTTTTTTGTCTCACACGTTTTTTAAGCCAAGAAGGATCATTTAAAAAAAAAAGGAATTTCTGCTCAGTTATTTTGACTTACTGTTTTTAGTGAGGTGGGTTTTTTTTTTTTTTTTTTTGAGACATTGTCTTGCTCTGTCTCCCAGGCTGGAGTGCAGTGGCGCAATCTCAGCTCACTGCAAGCTCCGCCTCCCGGGTTCATGCCATTCTCCGAGTAGCTGGGGCTACAGGTGCCCGCTATCACGCCCGGCTAATTTTGTGTATTTTTAGTGGAGACGGAGTTTCACTGTGTTAGCCAGGATGGTCTCGATCTCCTGACCGTGATCTGCCCGCCTCGGCTTCCCAAAGTGCTGGGATTACAGGCGTGAGCCACTGCGCCCGGCCAGTGAGATGGTCTTTTACAATTTTTCTTTGTATTCCAAACCAGGAGAGTTCCATGCTGGAGCAGCCTCTGTTGAGGCTCGCTGTGAAATGGATGGCCCTGTCTTGTTGAATCTCCCTCTGTACCCTTCACTATGCCCTCTGGCTGCCAAATTCTCCTACTGGGGCACCAGCCTTATATCTTGTGATGGAGTAAATCTGCAGTGGCCAGCACAGCTCTCCTGCTTGATTAAGATGTAGGTAGTTTATTAGGGTGGCGCCTGAAGCCACTGTATTTAACAAGTTGCCGTTCCTGTATTGGCAGCAGTTTGAGACTCGAAAGAAAAGACAGCTTCCAAAAGGTTGTTTTCAGAGTAACTAATTGGATTTTAATCCACTCTCACTAGCCTAAAATATTTTACTTCACTTTCTGTTAGGGAAGAACATGAAAGGAGCTGAGTGTAAAATGGCTGTATTGTATGGTTAAAATGAGTCCACCCAGAGGTCCCACCTAGTCTGGTGGAATATGTGCTGCCTTGCTCCAAGTAACTAGTTGCCACTGTTGTTAAGCTGGCGTCTTTCCAGAAAACGAAGTGCACTTCCTTTGAAAAGAAGTCAGAGTCCCCACTTTAAAAATCTGTCACATTTCTCCTTTTTATTGAATAGCCATTGGAAACTATAATATCAAACAAGTTTAATACTGTTGCTAATTAATGATACTGAATAAGCATTTCTTTTTTTATTTTTATTTTATTTTTATTTTTTTTTTGAGACGGAGCCTCACTCTGTTGCCCAGGCTGGAGTGCAGTGGTGCAATCTCTGCTCACTGCAACCTCCGCCTCCTGAGTTGAAGCGATTTGATTCGCATGCCTCAGCCTCCCCGGTAGCTGGGATTACAGGCGTGTGCCACCATGCCTGGCTAATTTTTGTATTTTTAGTAGAGATGGGGTTTTGCCATGTTGGCTAGGCTGGTCTCGAACTCCTGACCTCAAGTGATCCATCCGCCTTGGCCTCCCAAAGTGCTAGGATTATACAGGTGTGAGCCACCATGCCCTGCCTGAAAAGGTATTTATTTATTTATTTATTTGTGATACAGAGTTTCACTCTTGTTGCCCAGGCTGGAGTGCAGTGGTGCGATCTCAGCTCACTGCAGCCTCCACCTCCTGGGTTCAAACGATTCTCTTGCCTCAGCCTCCCGAGTAGCTGGGATTAAAGGCTCACACCACCAGGCCTGGCTAATTTTTGTATTTTTAGTAGAGAAGGAGTTTCACCAGGTTGGCCAGATTGGTCTCGAACTCCTGTCCTCAGGTGATCCGCCCACCTCAGCCTCCCAAAGTGTTGGGATTACAGGTGTGAGCCACTGGGCCCAGCCCTGTCATTCCTTTTCTATTGTTTAAACTACCTCGTCAAGAAGAACACAGAAGTGCTCTGAGGTGGCCCTTCTGTATGTAGGCTTGATTTGCCAAAGACGAAAATCCTATAAATTTTCCCCACCAAATAGCATGGGGGTTCTGGTTGTCTGTTAGTGTTAGTGATGTCCTTCATCTGCTGGGCAGCCACTTAACATAGCATAGTGCCCATTTAGATCTACTGGTCCCTGAAATAGCTGGGTTAAGCTGTCCTTAGATTTAGAGGTTGATCCCGGATTAGATGCTTTGGGTCTTATTTTTATGGCATGCTTTTTTGTTTTGTCATCCTAGCCTTTAAAATGTATTTTAATGGGAATGTAGTATCTCTTTGAGATCTTAAACTAGGCCAGGTGTGGTGGCTCACACCTGTACTGCCAGCACTGTGGGAGGCCAAGGCGGGTGGATCACCTGAGGTCAGGAGTTCGAGACCAGCCTGGCCTACATGGCGAAATCCCGTCTGTACTGAAAATACAAGAATTAGCTGGGCATGGTGGTGCACGCCTGTAATCCCAGCTACTTAGGAGCCTGAGGTAGGAAAATCGCTTGAACCTGGGAGGCGGAGGTTACAGTGAGCCAAGATCGCTCCACTGCACTCCAGCCTGGGAGACAGAGAGAGAGACTCCATCTCAGAAGAAAAAAAAAACTTAAACTATAATAAGACACAGATATTTTCAAAATTCAATGTTTTCCCACCTAGTATGGGCAGCTGTTGCCAGGTACTTGTCCCTACAAATTAAATCTTTATCAGCCAATGGTTACTTTTTTTTTATTTCTTTTTTTGAAGCAGCATCTCTCTCTATGGCCCAGGCTGGAGTGCAGTGGTGCCATCTCGGCTCACTGCAACCTCCACCTCCCGGGTTCAAGCAGTTCTCATGCCTCAGCCTCCCGAGTAGCTGGAATTACAGGCACGCACCACCACGCCCAGCTATTTTTTGTATTTTTAGTAGAGACCCGGTTTCACCACGTTGGCCAGGCTGGTCTTGAACTCCTGACCTCAGGTGATCTGCCCACCTCAGCCTCCCAAAGTGCTGGGATTACAGGCGTGAGCCACTGAGCCCAGCCAATGCCAGGTTTCAAGTAAAACCTTCCAGAAATTTACAGTGTATACAGAAAAGCACCTAATGTTTTTCGAATAGCATGATAGAGGTAGCAGGTGAAATGGCGGTTACCAAACCTCCAAAGATTAGGATTGCAGGATGTCTGGCAGTATCATTTGCTGGCAAAATGTGGATAAGCTGTGAGCCTGGAAAGAAGTTTGCCATCAGTGGGGTAGTGATTATTACCAGAAAGAGCATACAGGCCTTGGTTTTAGTGCCCGATATGCATGTATGCATCGGGAACAGAGGCTCTTGTTGAAGACAGTTGGTTTTTTACAAATTTTCCTTGATAGTTTAAACTCAGAGTTAAAAAGCACAATTCTGTTGCATAATTTAAAATTTTATGACTTCTGATCACATAAATATACTTTTTAAAAAATCCCAGTATATATTATAGTAGTAGCGTTGTAGTTTTACTCTGCTGTCAACTGGAGGTGAGGTGCCTAAGCCACAAGGGGAAAAATTAAACTAGGGTGGCATGGGTGTAAAAGGATTAGAAGGTTGACTATATCTTCATGTAATAAATACAAGACTTCAGTTTAGGAAAGGAATAATGAGAGAAGGTAGAGGAATGGGGAGGGGAGTTTTTTTGTTTTTGTTTTTTTTTTTTGAGACAGAGTTTTGCTCTTGTTACCCAGGCTGGAGTGCAATGGAGTGATCTCGACTCACTGCAACTTCTGCCTCCCGGGTTCAAGTGATTCGAGGGGAGCATATTTTTATCTTTTAAAAAAAGGAATACATAAGCCGGGTGTGGTGGCTCATACTGGGATTAGAGGCGCCTGCCACCACGCCCAGCTAATTTTTTTTTGTATTTTTAGTAGAGATGGGGTTTCACCATCTTGGCCAGGCTGGTCTTGAACTCCTGATCTCGTGATCCACCTGCCTTGGACTCCCAAACTGCTGGGATTAACAGGCATGAGCCACCGCTCCCAGCCCATTCCAGCACTTTAAAAGGAGGCCGAGGCAGGTGGATCACTTGAGGTCAGGAGTTCAAGACCAGCCTGGCAACATGGTGAAATCCCATCTCTACTAAAAATGCAAAAAAAGTTTAGCTGGGCATGGTGGCGCAGGCCTGTAATCCCAGCTACTTGGGAGGCTGAGGCAGGAGAATCACTTGAACCCGGGAGGCAGAGCTTGCAGTGAGCTGAGATCATGCCACTGCACTCCAGCCTGGGCAACACAGCGAGACTCCATCTAAAAAAACAGAAAAGGAATACAGAGTTAAAAACAGAAAAGGTGCAGAAAAAATTCAATTAGTAGTTTCTTTTTAGAAAATTAGGCAAATAGACTTCAAAGAGTATCCCTTGTGACTGCTTTTAGACATGTAGTTTAACAATTGTTCCTAGCTTTCCTCCACTGGATTCAATCCTTCAGATGTTTGCTGTGAATGGAATATCCCACAGAGAAATTTCTTTTTTTGAAACGGAGTCTCGCTCTGTCGCCCAGGCTGGAGTGCAGTGGTGTGATTTCGGCTCACTGCAAACTCCATCTCCCAGGTTCACGCCATTCTCCTGCCTCAGCCTCTCAAGTAGCTGGGACTATAGGCACCCGCCACCATGCCTGGCTAATTTTTTGTATTTTTAGTAGAGACGGGGTTTCACCATGTTAGCCAGGATGGTCTCGATCTCCTGACCTCATGATCCACCTGCCCCAGCCTCCCAAAGTGCTGGGATTACAGGCGTGAGCCACCGCGCCCGGCCCCACAGAGAATTTTCTCTGCACTTTGGCATCAGTGACTGACTAGAACAGTGTTAACTTAGGAGCAAAATTAAATTAATGTCCAGGGTGTTTCCTCAGAACTGTTAAGACAAGCATGAGTCCCAACTGGCCTTTGGAAGATTATTTATGTTAGTAAAACTCTAACTGCTTTCTTGAAAAGTTTAGGTATACATTTTTTTTGACTAGGCTCGTTTAGGGGGGCGTTCAGTTGCAAGTAATAGAAGATTCAACTTCAAACCGGCTTGCTTATGGGTACAAAAACCTGAACTCTAGAGGGAGCACAGGCTTCAGGTGAGGGCTTAGCTGAGCAGTGCGTTAGTGTCACTGGGAGGGGCCCACCCACGCCTGCTTGGCCTCCAGTAACCTGCTTCATTCTAAGGCTGGCCCTGCATAGCCACAGAAGGGCTTCCAGCAGCAGCTCCTTGTATTTCTCCCACCATTGAGCAAGTCTTCAGTGTAATTCTGGACCCACTAGGACATGTAGTACCCCTTGCTCTAAACCAGTCATTGCTCCCAGGGAAATTATGCTGAGTACTTGGGCTGAAATCATATGCCCATCCCTAAACAGATAACAAGGCAAAGTAGATGTTATGATGTGGACCTGCTTCAGTGAGTAAGGCCAAAACTAGACATGAGTTCAATCCTGTCCACTGTGTGACTTAAGAAATTAGGGATCTTGGCCAGGCGCAGTGGCTCATGCCTGTAATCCCAGCACTCTGGTAGGCCAAGGTGGGCAGATCACCTGAGGTCAGGAGTTCAAGACCAGCCTGGCCAACATGGTGAAACCCCGTCTCTATTAAAAATACAAAAATTAGCCAAGCATTGTGGCGCACATCTGTAATCCCAGCTACTCAGGAGGCTGAGGCAGGAGAATTGCTTGAACCCAGGAGGTGGAGGTTGCAGTGAGCTGAGATTGCGCCAGCTGGGCAACAAGAGTGAAACTCTGTCTCAAAAGAAAAAAAAAAGGAAATTAGGGATCTTGTTAAGACAGAGGAAGAGAGGGATGGATGCTGGGGAGGCAACCAGCAGTGCCACCAATCCATTTTACGGTCTTCAAATAGTGCCCATTTTATTGGTCTAGAACAGGGTTTCTCAACTTTGGTTGGATGATTGTTTGTCTGTGAGGGATGGGCTGTCTTGTGCATCATAGGATGTTTAGCAGCATCCCAGGCCTCTACCCACTAGATACGAGTAACCCCCCTCCCCCATTTCAAAACCCAAAATGTCTTCAGACATTTTGTTACTGGGGTGGGGACAAAATTGCCCCAGTTGAGAACTACTGGTTTAGAATAGTGGCCTTCAAACTTTTTTTTTTTTAAGTTTTTGTGGGTTTCTTGTTTGTTTTGTTTTGTTTTTGTTTTTGTTTTTCCTTTCCTGTCACCCAGGCTGGAGTGCAGGGGTATTATCACTGCTCACTGCAGCCTTGACCTGCCAGGCTCAAGCGATCCTCCCATCTTAGCCTCCAGGGTAGCTGGGTAGCTGAGACTAGAGTAGCTAGCATTACAGGCACGCGCCACCACACCTGGCTAATTTCTGTAGTTTTTGTAGAGATGGGTTTTCACCATGTTGCCCAAGCTGGTCTTGGAACTCCTGAGTTCAAGCAGTCTGCCTGCCTTGGCCTCCCAAAGTGCTGGGATTACAGGTTTGAGTCACTGTGCCCAGCCATGGCCTTCAAACTTTAATCATACACTGCTATGATTAACATGTTTGTGCATATCTTATGTATAATTATATTACCCTGTTACTTTTATACATACTATAAGACCTATACACAAAATAGAAATTAAATGGGCTGGGCACGGTGGCTCACGCCTATAATCCCAGCACTTTGGGAGGCCCAGGCAGGCGCATCACCTGAGATCAGGAGTTCAAGACCAGCCTGGCCGACATGGTGATACCCTGTCTCTACTAAAAATACAAAAATTATCCAGGTATGGTGGCACACGCCTATAATCCCAGGTACTCATGAGGCTGAGGCATGAGAATCACTTGAACCTGGGAGACAGAGGTTGCAGTGAGCCGAGATGATGCCACTGCACTCCAGCCTGGGTGACAGAGTGAGACTCTGTCTCAACAACAAAAAGGAAACAAACAAAATAGAAATTAAATGGTGGAGGTTATAAATAAAATGTTATTTCTTTCTGTATGCCAGTAGGTCATGGTGCACATCTCTTAGAGTATGTATCCTAGTTTGGAGATTCCTTGTCTAAAATACTGCTTGCCAGTCAGATTAGTCCATTTTCCAACTATGTGAGGCTAACGCTGTGTCAGCATGTAACTGGCGGTTGGATATGACTTTTCCTAGGATGTCTGAGCACTGGCTACTGGAGCCCTCAGATGAACCAAGAGGATCCTAGTCTAAGACTTAGGTGGAAGAACCTGCCCTGCCGCCATTGACCAGACTGTCTATGAGAGAAGAACGGTTGTGGGTGTCAACATTGGGGCATGTGGGCAGAGAGGATTTTACTATTATTGTCCCCAACTCTGTCCCCGGCCCCTAGTAGGTCTGGGCTACAGATTGAGAGAGCTTGTAAGGCAGGGACACTGGTAGCTTGCTCTGTGGCCAGATGCCTCCTACAAGTGAGAGGCTGGTGCATCAGCCCAAGCCAGCAGGATGAGAAGGGAGTGGGTGGTGTGCTTGGGAAGGACACTCAGTGACTCCCACTTTGAGCCAATCTTGTTAACTCCTAGAGGTCCCATTGGCTTGATGTCAAGGAGCATGGGGACCAGAGGAAGGAAAGGCACCTAGTTCTGCCTGCAAGCTCCCCAGGGCAAGTAAGTCAGAAAAGAGATGTGGGGATGAACTGCTGGTGGGATCAATGGCGGGGGGTGAACTGATGGTGGGATCAATGGGAGTTCCCAGTGTTGGGGCTCATAGTAGGTTGAACGCCGTCTACAATGAAAAAACATTCACCAAGGCCTCCAGTACATCGCAAACCTTTTTTTTTTTTTTTTTTTTTTTTTTTGATACGGAGTCTTGCTCTGTCGCTCAGGCTGGAGTGCAGTTGTGCGATCTTGGCTCACTGTAACCTCCGCCTCCCAGGTTCAAGGGATTCTCCTGTCTCAGCCTCCCAAGTACCTGGGATTACAGGCGCCCACCACCATGCCCAGCTAATTTTTGTATTTTTAGTAGAGGCAGGGTTTCAGCATGTTGGTCAGGCTGGTCTCTAGGACTCCTTACCTCAAGTAATCTGCCCACCTCAGCCTCCCAGAGTGCTGGGATTACAGGTGTGAGCCACCACTCCCAACTTATTTCTCTCTCTCTCTCTCTCTCTCTATATATATATATATATGTCTGTTTCTATATATATTTCTATATGTCTATTTCTGTATATGTCTATATATATTTCTATATACATATATATATATATATATATATATATATATATTTTTTTTTTTTTTTGAGACGGGGTCTCACCCAGGCTGGAGTGCAGTAGTGTCATCTCACCTCACTGCAGCCTTGACCTCCCTGGGTTCAGGTGATCCTCCTAAGTAGCTGGGACTACAAGTGTACACCACCATGCCTGACTAATTTGTTTTTGTTTTTGTAGAGACGGGACTCCAGCCTGGGTAACAGAGCAAGACCTTCTCTCTTTAAAAAAAAAAAAAAAAAAAAAAAAAGTGAGTGTGGCCTGCCACCTTGAAAGAGGTTACTGATTCGCTGTTACTAGGGCATTTGCTTTTTTGGATGAATACACCATCCTTTGATCAGTGGCATAGACTTGGATGACAGTTGGCCAAAGTAATGAGTGCAGTTTACTTAGGGACAAAGCAAAGGTGGTTGACCTGTATGGTATTTGAACTTACTGGCTTTCTGATGAAAGGATTTACCCAGAAGCTCTTTTTTTCAATGATTTGGAGTTACGTTATTGAACACAAATAGATTTCAGATATTTCTTTATTTTACTACGTAGCTGGTAAGTTTCTCAGTATCTTTAAAAAATATTATACTTTTTAGGCATGTGGTTATTATGATAGGTAAGAGTATTTTGTATGAATAGACATGGGTTAGAAAGTTTTTGCGTCTATCATTTTTATTTTATTTATTTATATATTTATATATTTATTTATTTATTGAGACTGAGTCTTGGCTTTGTCACCCAGGCTGGAGTGCACTGGTGTGATCTCAGCCCACTGCAACCTCTGCCTCCTGGTCTTAAGCCATCCTCCCACCTCAGCCTCCCAAGTAGCGGGACTATAGGCGCACATCACCACACCCAGCTAGTTTTTTAATGTGTATTCTTGGTAGAGACAGGGTTTTGACCTGTTGCCCAGGCTGGTCTCCAACTCTTGAGCTCAAGTGGTCCACCCATCTCGGCCTCCTAAAGTGCTAGGATTACAGGCATGAGCTGCCACACTTGGCCACCTCTATCTTTTTTTAAATATTCCTTATTATAGCCTATTTTCTTTAGATATATTCTAGTGCTTGGAGCAAATTACACAAACCAATATTAAGCTAGGCCCACAACTTGATTAAAAATAAAAGTAGGCCAGGTGTGTGACTCACACCTGTAATCGCACTTTGGGAGACCAAGGCGGGTGGATCACTTGAGGTCAGGAGTTGAAGACCAGCCTGGCCAACCCTGTCTCTACTAAAAATACAAAAAAATACAGCTGGGACCTGTAGTCCCAATCACTCAGGAGGCTGAGGCACAACAATTGCTTGAACCCAGGAGGCGGAGGTTGCAGTGAGCTGAAATTGCACCACTGCACTCCCAGCCTGGGTGACAGAGTGAAACTGTCCCCCAAAAATAAATAGGTAAATAAATAAAATAAAATAATCCGTCATGGGGATTTTACTTCATTCATTACTTTCAGAGTGTGTGTCAGGTACTAGGTTTGCTTCTAGATTTCCGACATTTGCCTCTAATGGAGTAGGGAAGCTGCATAAACATTCTATACGTCCAGGCCTGTTTTTCCTTCCTGTCGTTGCCTTTCCCAGGCGGAGATGCTGGTGCTCTATCATTTTTATTGACCCACCTATTTTATGCCAGGTGCCTGCTACGCTCTAGTTGCAAGAATGTATGAACAGCTTTTCTCCAAGGAGCTCCCAGTCTAGTGAGAAAGACTTTTTTTCAAATACTTAGAAACCTTGGAAGACATTTTCCTTGAAATCTCAATTGAATAATTCCTTTGCTTAGTAAATACTGTTTCGGAACTTGTTGAGCCCTGATGCCAGGGATGGAAAGATAATTAAGGCCCCAGGTCTGAATCTTGAGGAACTCATCAGATTATAGAGCGATGTTTTCCAGAGTGAGGCCTGTGTCACTGGTAGGCATGAGTGAGGATGTGTCTATGGCCCTTGACATTGTTAATTATAATTAGCCCATCAAACATGCTATTTCATTGGTAGAATTGTTTAAGAGATGATGGAAGTAGGTATTTTAGGATAAATAAGTGAGTTGCCTTGAAGAAAAATATTTAAATAGTAATTCAGGTAATATCTCGATATGAATATATTATAAGGGCAATACTCAAATGATTGGCTTAGGGGAACCCTGATCCAGAGAGACAGTGTGAGTAATGAAAACACAGGATTAACTGATTAGTTGTGAATGAGGGAAACACAAGGACTTCATTGTTGAAGGTGATTAATCAGATCTTTTTTTTTTTAAGACAGTCTTGCTCTGTCACCCAGGCTGGAGTGCAGTGACACAATCTTGGCTCACTGCAACCTCCGCCTCCCGCATTCAAGCTATTCTCCTGCCTTCAGCCTCCCCAGTAGCTGGAATTACAGGCATTACAGGCATGTGCCACCACACCCGGCTAATTTTTGTATTTTTTTTTAGTAGAGATTGGGTTTCACCCTGTTGGCCAGGCTGGTCTCGAACTCCTGGCCTCAAGTAATCCACCTGCGTCAGCCTCCCAGAGTGGTAGTATTATAGGTGTGAGCCACAGTGCCTGGCCGAAAGTAATTAATCAAATTTTAAGACGGGTCTGTATTGGGGTAAATATTGATTTTCAAAATAGTATCTTCACCTGAATGAACTATTTTGTTTGATTGTGCAAAAATACTTTTCTAGAGTATTCATTGCAACATGGTAGTGAAATTAGAAATGATATGAATGTCCAACAGTAGGAAATTGGTTAAAATCTTATCAATCGATAAGGTAGAGATAGTAGAAGCCATTGCAAATGATGAAGCAGGTGCATAATTTGCTATAAAAGGGCACTCGGAATACCTAGATACTGGGAAGGGGTTAGGTGAAAATGCCAAGAATGGAAAGCCCCAAAGGATGTGCTAATGTGGGAATAGTAGTTACCCTTTAGCTCTGGGATTTCAACTTTTTTTTTTTTTTTTTTTTTTTGAGATGGAGTCTTGCTCTGTTGCCCAGGCTGGAGTGCAATGGTGAGATCTCCGCTCACTGCAACCTCTGCCTCAGCCTCCTGAGTAGCTGGGATTATAGGCATGCACCACCACGCCCAGCTAATTTTTGTATTTTTTTTTTTTTTTTGAGACGGAGTCTCGCTCTGTCGCCCAGGCTGGAGTGCAGTGGCGCAATCTCGGCTCACTGCAAGCTCCGCCTCCCGGGTTCACGCCATTCTCCTGCCTCAGCCTCTCCGAGTAGCTGGGACTACAGGCGCCCGCCACCGCGCCCAGCTAATTTTTTGTGTTTTTTAGAGAGACGGGGTTTCACCGTGGTCTCGATCTCCTGACCTCGTGATCCGCCCGCCTCGGCCTCCCAAAGTGCTGGGATTACAAGCGTGAGCCACCGCGCCCGGCCTAATTTTTGTATTTTTAGTAGAGATGGGGTTTTGCCATGTTGGCCTGGCTGGTCTCGAACTCCTGACCTCAGGTGATCCACCTGCCTCGGCCTCCCAAAGTGCTGAGGTTCAACTAATTTTATTAGCCTTTGTTGTGTTCTAGTTTTTTTTTTTTTTTTTTTTTTTTTTTTTTTGAGACGGAGTCTTGCTCTGTCACCCAGGCTGGAGTTGCAGTGGCATGATCTCGGCTCACTGCAGCCTCTGCCTCCTGGGTTCACGCCATTCTCCTGCCTCAGCCTCCCGAGTAGCTGGGACTACAGGCGCCTGCCACCATGCCCAGCTAATTTTTTTTTTTTTTTGTATTTTTAGTAGAGACAGGGTTTCACTGTGTTAGCCAGGATAGTCTCGATCTCCTGACCTCGTGATCCGCCCACCTCAGCCTCCCAAAGTGCTGGGATTACAGGCGTGAGCCACCGTGCCCGGCGTGTTCTAGTTTTAAAGAGAGAAAAGCTAAACTTAGCATAGCTTCTCTGTAGAGAATAGCATAGCTTCTCTGATCTGCTTTGGTTTCCCTTCTTACAGGTGTGGAGGCACAGTTGGTGCTATTTTCACTTGTCCACTGGAAGTCATTAAGACACGGTTGCAGTCTTCAAGATTAGCTCTCCGGACAGTCTACTATCCTCAGGTTCATCTGGGGACCATTAGTGGAGCTGGAATGGTGAGACCAACATCCGTGACACCTGGACTCTTTCAGGTGCTGAAGTAAGTTCAGTCTTCTCTGCTCCTGCCACCTGCACACCCTGTACCGCCACTGTCAACACAGAATGTTCATCAAGCTTATCAAATGTGATGTTCTGTTTGCATAGCCTTGGTCTTAACTTAAGAATTAGATTTCTTTACCAATACTTTTGAGCTCTGACCTTGCTCCCCTGGCAGCGGGGGTCCCAGTGTACATGTGACCATCATCCAGGGCAGTTAAAGTAAACCTACCTAGCAAAGCAAACCAAAAATCCACGTGTAAATTGTTGCATCACATTGTTGCTCTTGCTCAAAGCTTTTGAGGGAAATGAAGATAAGAGGTGGTAGAGTAAAATTTTAAAAATTGCACAACAGAAGAGTTCTGAATATTTTATTTTATTTTATTTATTTACTTTTTTTGAGACAGAAGAATCTCGCTCTGTCACCCAAGCTGGAGTGCAATGGTGCGATCTCGGCTCGCTGCAGGTGATCTGCCCACCTTGGCCTCCCAAAGTGCTGAGATTACAGGCATGAGCCACCGCACCCAGCCGTGAATATTTTTAAAAGAAACAAAATGTTTGTTTGTTTGTTTTTTGAGACGGAGTTTCACTCTTGTTGCCCAGACTGGAGTGCAATGGCGCGATCTCGGCTCACCGCAACCTCTGCCTCCTGGATTCAAACGATTCTCCCACCTCAGCCTCCCGAGTAGCTGGGACTACAGACATGCGCCACCATGCCCGGCTAATTTTGTATTTTTCATAGAGATGGGGTTTCTCCATGTTGGCCAGGCTGGTCCCAAACTTCCAACCTCAGGTGATCCGCCTGCCTCAGCCTCCCAAAGTGCTGGTGTTACAGGCGTGAGCCACCACGCTGGCTTTTTTTTTTTTTGCTTTTTATTGGGAAATATTTTTAAATGTATAGAAAAGTTATATTTAATAAAATGGGTTTTAAAATTTGTTTTATACCTGAGCTACCTGCCCATTTTATTATTTTTACTGTAGAAAAAATAATTCATTTGCTTATAAAGTAGCCAAATATTCTTAAGTCAAATTTGGCTTATCAGTCTATGCTTAAGGTAAAATCAAATTCAGAAGAGAACTGATTGAATATCTGATTTTTAGCTCAGGACCTTGTACTTTGAGATGCTCTATAAATAATAGTTGAATTTAACTGAGTGTGATATTCAAATCTTTGAAACTGATTCTTGGGCAAGAGTGTGTTCAAGAAAGACATTCATCAAGAAAGCTATCAGTGTAGAGATTTATTTGGGAAATGTTAGAAAAAGAAGTAATAAAATGGAGATGCTCTGTTTTAAAAACAACATATTTAGCACTTTTTTTTTTTTTTTTTTTTTTTGAGATTTAGTCTCACTCTGTTGCCCAGGCTGGAGTGCAGTGGCGCGATCTCCACTGACTGCAAGCTCCGCCTCCCGGGTTCACGCCATTCTGCCTCAGCCTCCCGAGTAGCTGGGACTACAAGCTCCTGCCATCACGCCCAGCTAATTTTTTTATATTTTTAGTAGAGACAGGGTTTCACCATGTTAGCCAGGATGGTCTCAATTTCCTGACCACGTGATCCACCCGCCTTGACCTCCCAAAGTGTTGGGATTACAGGCGTGAGCCACCGCGCCTGGCCACATTTAGCACTTTTAGGCACAATTTAGATGAGGCAGGATGAGTTGGAGAGTGCTTAATTTATTTTTAGGTACGTTTTATTTGTAAAACCCAACCATGAGTCACTCGGGCATTCATGCCAAATGTGTGCAAAGGTACATCTGAGCTTACTGAGCAAAACTGAACAGCAAGACCAGATGCCAGGGACAAGTGAGAGCATCAGAAGCCCAGCGAGGGAACAGGGAGATCAGTGTCCAAGACTCCAGGAAAATTGGGGGTTTTGTTTGTTTGTTTTCTTTTTTGAGACAGATTCTCACTCTGTCACCCAAGCTGGAGTGCAGTGGTATGATCTCTGCTCACTGAGACCTCTGCCTCCTGGGTTCAAGCGATTCTCCTGCCTCAGCTTCCCGAGTAGCTGGGATCACAGGCGTGCACCACGATGCCTGGCTAATTTTTGTATTTTTGGTAGAGACAGGGTTTTACCATGTTGGCCAAACTGGCCTTGAACTCCTGACCTCAGGAGATCTGCCTGCCTTGGCCTCCCAAAGTACTGGGATTACAGGCATGAGCCACTGCGTCTGGGTGAGAATCAGGTTTTTAAATTAAATGCTAAGAAGAGGAGTGGAGACACTGGGCAGGAAGGTTGGGGGTGGGTACAGGAGGGACAGAAGCACAGAGATGTGGAGGGACACTTTGCTCTCAGGACAGATCCGAGTCCATGGCCCCCCACAAGACTGGACTGTGAGAACACCCCTCCTGCTTTGCCTTTTCACATGCTTAGGCAGTGCCAGTGTCCTAGGTGACACCTTTCTTCTAAGGAACATGCAGTGCTTTGGACATAAGGAAACTGAGACAGGTAATGTTACTTCAGCAACATTCAAAATGAACTTCCTCTTGCCAAATAACTCATGACTAGTGAATTTGGATTTACTGTAACTGGGGAACTGTTACCCAAAAGTGTGGGTGTCAACAGGGCCAAGCCTGGAAGGTAAATGGGAATGTTTCTCCATTTTAGGTTTTACAGGATATGTGGGTTGAGCATCCCTTTATCCAAAATGCTTGGGACCAGAAGCAATGTGCATTTCGGATTTTGGAATATTTGCTTCATCATACCAGTTCAGCATCCCCAGTCCAGAAATACAAAATGCTCCAGTGGGCATTTCTTTCAGCATCATGTTGTCACTCAAAAAGTTCCTGATTTTAGAACATTTTGGATTCTTATGGCTTTCTACTCTCCAGTAAATCCACCCCCCCATAAGAGATTGTGTGTGTGTGTGTGTGTGTCTGTGTGTGTGTCTGTTTGTATCTGTTCCCTCCCCTTAATTAGGGCAATTGTTTAGTAAAATTTAAATCAAAGGAAAAAGGCCACTGCATGTTTTAATACAGGAACAACTTCCACACCACACAAAAGACAAACTATTTTCATTACAGTCCCACCGGCTTCATTGGTTAATACAGCCACAGCTACACAATAATGAGCCATCACTTACATATGAATACTTTAATTAATTAATTTTTTTTTTTTTTTTTTGAGACAGAGTTTCACTCTTGTTGTCCAGGCTGGAGTGCAATGGCGCGATCTCGGCACAACCTCCGCCTCCCAGGTTCAAGCGATTCTCCTTCCTCAGCCTCCCAAGTAGCTGGGATTACAGGAATGTGCTACCACGCCCAGCTAATTTTGTATTTTTATTAGAGACGGGGATTCTCCATGTTGGTCAGGCTGGTCTCAAACTCCCAACCTCAGGTGATCTGCCCGCCTTGGCCTCCCAAAGTGCTGGGATTACAGGCGTGAGCCACTGCGCTCGGCATGAATACTTTAAAATCAGTTTATTTTATTGGCATCAAAATACAAACAATGGCGTTATTAAGTAAAATTTTAGTTATAATGTTTTGTTAGGTGTTTGTAAAGTGGCACTTTTCACCCAAGAGCTATTTTATTTAAGCTTTATTTCCTCACCTTTATTATATATTTTTAAAATTCTGGGCCAGGCACAGTGGCTCATGCCTGTATTCCTAGCACTTTGAGGGGCCAATGCAAATGGATTGGTTGAGCCCAGGAGTTTGAGACCAGCCTGGGCAATGTGGCGAAATCCCATCTCTACAAAAAATACAAAAAATTAGCCGGGCATGTTGGCATGCACCTGTAATCCCAGCTACTCAGGAGGCTGAGCTTAGGAGTTGAATATAACTGAGCATGATATTCAGATCTCTGAAACTGATTCTTGGGCAAGAGTGTGTTCAAGACAGACATTTATCAAGAAAACTACTTATCATTGTAAAAATGTATTTGGGAAATGTTAGAAAAAGACATAATAAAATGCAGGTGCTCTGTTGCAAAAACCACACATTTAGCACTTTTAGGCACAGTTTACGTAAGACAGGATGTTCTTGAGCCCAGGAGATCAAGGCTGCAGTGAGCTGTGATTGTGCCACTGTACTCCAGCCTGGGCAATGGAATAAGACCCTGTGTCAAAGAAAGATTTTCTCACACAACTGTTTAATAACTTTCAAGTAAAGGACTACTTTAAAAAAAATTGTGGGTACATAGTAGGTGTATACATTTATGAAGAAAACTCCTTTTACGTGGTAGTATTTCATTGATTTTTCACAACCTTAGCAGATTAGTACTCAGGTGTGACGTTAGCTCTATTTTAGAGAAGAGGACATGCAGGTTAAGGGTTAAGTGACATGCCCAAAGTCACGTTCAATGTATATCCACCTTGTTTCTAAGAAAGACTTGAAGCCGCTAAAGTAAAGTAAGAAATGAACAAGCCCCAGACCCAAGGCTGAGCCTCTGCTGCTTCTCTGAGAAGGCAGCAGCAGTTGCCAGCTCAGAGACTCCTAAGACTGCACCCTCCTGCCTCCATGGCTATTGCTTCTGTTTCCTTTGCTGTGCTGCAGCCTTACAACCTCTGGCTGTTGGAGGGTCCAGGGCCCAGACCCTGGCCTTCTCTAGCTACTGCCACTCCTTCTGTGGGCGCACTTAGTTTCATGGCTGTAAATACTATCTGTAAGCTGGCAGCGTTACTGCTCTGAGCCTCACACGCTCCATCCAGCTGCCTGTTTGATAGCTTGGATGTTTATTAGCCATCCAAGAGTAACATGAGCAAAATAGAACTCCATAAAACCTGCTGCTCCCAGAGTCTTCCCTGTCTCTGTTAGAGGCAGCTCCATCTTTCCAGCTACACAGATCTCAAGCCTCATATTCATCCTTAGATCTTATTTCTCAGCCCTGCAGCAAATCCTTTCAAGTCTACCTTCAAAATAAATACAGAATCTGACCCTTTTTCACTACTTCCTCCACCACTGTCCTGATGGAAGCCACCGTATCTCACCTATATTGGTGCATTCGCTTCCTGACTACTCTGGCTTGAAAGCTTGCTGCCCTCTACCCTCAGTCTGTTCTCAGCAGAGCACCCAGAGAACTCTGCTCAGATCCTCTGCTCAGAGTTTCTGTCTCCCTCTGGGTAAGAGCTACAGCTATCCCTGCGGCCTACTAGGTTCTACACGATTGTCACCCTTCCCATTACTTCTGACTTTTCATCTCCTATTTTCCCCTTTGCCTCTCCAGCCTCCTTTTTCTCCCTTTAAAAGGCCAGGAACATTTCCCACCGCAGGGTGTTTGCAGTAGACATTGTCTGCATGGCTGACTTCCGCTGTCATCACCTTGCAGGAAGACCCTACAGTGACCATGCTATTTAAAAGCAAACTCTCCCCAACACCCCAGCCCGCCTTCCTGCTTTATTTTTATCCGTAGCACTTACGTCCATCAACATACAGTGTAGTTTACTTACTTCTATTCTTTTCTCCCTCTTCACCACCCCTTTCAATGGGACTTCTTTGGAGGTAGTGACTTTGGTTTCTTTTAATTACTGAAATCGTCCCCAAGCATCGAGAATGTTGCCTGTCACATAGCAAGCATTCCACACAAATTGAATGCATGAGTTTTGGCATGTCAGGAAGGTATTGCATATAAAGGGCTTAACACCCTCCCTCCATGTAAATAATAAAGCTGCTGTCATTATAATAGCTACTCTCTGCTTTTAAACACAAGGTGTTTTTTTTTTTTTTTTTTTTTTAGAAACTTTAAAGTCTTATCTCTTAACAGAGGCAAAAAAAAAAGGGGGGGGGGATATCCTATTACATAATTCTCATGTGAAGAAAGCATACTCACTCTTCGGGGGAAATGTGTATCTTTTCCTGTTAATAAGTTCTAAAAGCAGAGTCTTTTAGACTCAGGTCTTACATAAAAGCAATATACCAACTTAAGAAGCTTTAGGGGGGCTTAACAGAGGGTGGCTCCTTTTCAGGCTGCCACCATGTGGGTTGAAGCCACCATCCTCTCTCACCTGGATTATTGTACAGCTTTCTGTTTCTTCATTAACCATCCCTAAGCTAACGGCAGTGACGATGGTTTACAGAGAGGGTCTTTATCTAGTAAGTGATCAAACAAGAACAAGGGTACAGGCTTTTGTCTCATCTACAAAGCCCGTGTTAGTTTCCTGTTGACATTTTTGGAAGACACTTTGTTATTCAAAAACCCATACAAGGCTGGGCGCAGTGGCTCACCCTTGTAATCCCAGCACTTTGGGAGGCCAAGGCAGGTAGATCACCTGAGGTCAGGAGTTAGAGACCAACCTGGCCAACATGGTGAAACCTCGTCTCTACTAAAAATACAAAAACCAGCCGGACGTGGCAGCACATGCCTGTAATCCCAGCTTCTAGGGAGGGTGAGGCAGGAGAATCACTTGAACCTGGGAGGCAGAGGTTGCAGTGAGCTGAGATCACGCCACTGCCTTCCAGCCTGGGCAACAGAGCGAGACTCCATCTCAAAAAAAAGAAAAGAAAAAAAACCCATGCAAATAACATGGTCATTAGTTTAAACGTTGTCTGCTTATGGCCGAGGCAGGCAGATCAGGAGGTCAGGAGATAGAGACTATCCTGGCTAACACGGTGAAACCCCATCTCTACTGAAAATACAAAAAAATTATCCAGGTGTGGCAGTGGGCGCCTGTAGTCCCAGCTACTCAGGAGGTTGAGGCAGGAGAGTGGCATGAACTCAGGAGGCAGAGCTTGCAGTGAGCCAAGATTGCGCCACTGCACTCCAGCCTGGGCAACACAGCAAGACTCCGTCTCAAAAAAAAAAAGTTGTCTGCTTATTAATAGTCTTACTCATTTGGGGAATACTACTTTAAAAGACTTGTCAGAGAACAGAATTTGTTTATAGAAAGTTTATTTTTCAAAATTCAGAGAAAAAATATTCTCTATTCTGTTAAAGAAAAGTATTCTGTTAAAGAAAAAATACTCTCTATTGAAGAACCTATCTCGAACCTATCTTTTTTTTTTAATAGTTACTTAAAAAGCAAAAAGGCAATATGTTAACAGATCCAGGTATCTGCTATTAAATGTGACAGAGTAATAGTATGTGTATTTCAGGTATCTGCTTTTCAAAAAAATAAAAATCTTCTGGCTTAATATTTTCCAGCAAAGTTCTTACTATTTAAGCTGCTGAGATACATTCTTTTTGTTTTTTCTTTCTTTCTTTTTTTTTTTTTTTTTTTTGAGGCAGAGTCTTGCTCTGTCGCCCAGGCTGGAGTGCAGTGGCACCATCTCTGCTTACTGCAACCTCTGCCTCCCGGGTTCGAGCGATTCTCCTGCCTCAGCCTCCTGAGTAGCTGGGACTACAGGCGCGTGCCACCAGGCCCGGCTAATTTTTTTTTGTATTTTTAGTAGAGATGGGGTTTCACCATATTAGCCAGGATGGTCTCGATCTCCTGGCCTTGTGATCCGCCCACTTCGGCCTCCCAAAGTGCTGGGATTACAGGTGTGAGCCACTGCACCCAGCCCTCTTTTTGTTTTTTCAAGTGCCTTTTTCATCTTTGAAAAGTAACGTTAGTGATCTCCTGTCTATCTTTTAGGAACTGCAGTGTTCAGATGAGACATTTGTCTTGGATTAGTCTGTGGTATGCATATTATGATATAAAACTAGTGAAGAGAATAAAATGCTCCAAACAAGACCCTGATTTTTTTTTTTCCCTTTTTTTTCCTAAATGAAAGTTTGTGACTATGGGAAAATGAGTCTGGATCCTTCTGGGCTTGATTTTGCAGCTGAAATATACCATTTATAGTAGGATCTTAATTGTTCCAGAAAAGTTTTGTAAACATCAAGCTAGTTAGAAGTTTGGATTATGTAACAGATTTGGCTTTTTGCCAACTGTTATTGTGTGTAACTATGGAGACCGCCTTTCTTAAGTTCTTAACAGGCCTGAGTCAGTTGAGGACACGAGTTCACTACTGCATTATGGATGAGCGGCTTCAGGCTTCCTGGAGCCAGAGATTCCCTTAATTGTGTTTAAATGACTCCTGAAGCTGAACAGGGTACATTAATGGGGACCACAAAGAAGATCTAAACTTTACACAATTTCGTGATACACTTAGCATTTGAAAGTCTTGATTATGTGCTATATTATAAAGTATAGGCCACTTCAAGGTATTACTTGAGAGAGGTTTTAGTTCAGAGAGCTCGATCTTTTAAAAGAGCAATACTGCTTGAACCCGGGAGGTGGAGGTTGCAGTGAGCTGAGATCGTGCCATTGTACTCGCCTGGCAACAGAGCGAGACTCCGTCTCAAAAAAAAAAAAAAAAAGGCAATACTCATGGTGGTTCACACCTGTAATCCCAGCACTTTGGGAGGCTGAGGTGGGCGGATCACCTGAAGTCAGGAGTTCAAGACCTGCCTGGCCAACATGGTAAAACTCCATCTCTACTAAAAATACAAAAATTAGCCAGGTATGGTGGTGCACGCCTGTAATCCCAGCTATCCAGGAGGCTGAGGAAGGAGAATTACTTGAGCCTGGGAGGCGGAGGCTGCAGTGAGCCGAGATGCAGCCACTGCACTCGCCTGGCCGACAGAGCAAGACTCCATCTCAAAAAAAAAAAAAAAAAAAATTAGCAGGACGTGGTGGCTGGCGTCTATAATCCCATCTACTCAGGAGGCTGAGGCAGGAGAATTGCTTGAACCCAGGAGGCAGAGGTTATATGGGATCACTTAAAAGGGCCTGGGCTTAACACTTATCAGTAAGGAAAATGATTTGATTAGAAAAAAAAGACTGCTGTCTCTGCATAATATTTTTATGTAATTTAATTATATAAATGGGCCAAGCACAGTGGCTCATGCCTGTAATCTCAACACTTTGGGAGGCCGAGGTGGGTGGATCACTTGAGGTAGGGAGTTTGAGACCAACCTGACCAACATGGAGAAACCCTGTCTCTACTAAAAATACAAAATTAGCTGGGCGTAGTGGCGGGTGCCTGTAATCCCAGCTACTTGGAGACTGAGGCAGGAGAATCACTTGAACCCGGGAGGCAGAGTTTGTGGTGAGCCGAGATCGCGCCATTGCACTCCAGCCTGGGTAACAAGGGCAAAAACTCCGTTTCAAAAAAAAAAAAAAAAATTATATAAATTGGACTAAAGTGTGGCTACTTTTTAAAATAATAGCTTTTTTTTTTTTTTGAGACAGAGTCTCTCTCTGTCACCCAGGCTGGAGTGCAGTGGCTCACTGCAAGCTCCACCTCCTGGGTTCACGCCATTCTCCTGCCTCGGCCTCCCGAGTAGCTGGGGCTACAGGCACCTACTACCACGCCTGGCTAGTTTTTTTTTTTTTTGTATTTTTAGTAGAGACGGGGTTTCACTGTGTTAGCCAGGATGGTCTCGATCTCCTGACCTCGTGATCCGCCCGCCTTGACCTCCCAAAGTGCTGGGATTACAGGCATGAGCCACCGCGCCTGGCCGATTCTTTAGTATTTCAACAAAAGATCATGCCGTCTGTGAATAGACTAGTTTTACTTTTTTCCTTCCACTCTTTTTCATCTAATTGCTAGCCTACTACTAGCTCTTGAAGGTACAGATATTCTTTATTTTAAACATCCAAAAATTAGGAGAAGAGAAGCTAAGATTCAAAATTCTATTTACTTTATACATTCAGAGAATCTAGAGCATGAAAAGTCACATAGTGATCTGAGGAAGGAGAGCTGCTAGATGAAACTTTAACATTATCCAGTATGCTGTGGACCAGAATGTCAGCTGTACCTCTTTTGCACCAAAAACCAGCTAAATTTGGGAAACTTTCCCTGTGGAGAAAGTGGAAAAGGTAGAAATAGAATTGACAGGATTTACTTTACTATTAACTTTATAGGAACATCTTTTCTATAAAGTGAAAGATCTTTTCATCATACCTTCTGTGTGTTGTAATGAAGGTAAAACATTCTATTAACTTTTTTTTTTCCTTTCTGAGACAGAGTCCTGCTCTGTTGCCCAGGCTGGAGTACAGTGGCATGATCTCGGCTCACTGCAGCCTTTGCCTCCCGTGATCAAGCGATTTCTGGCTAGTTTTTGTATTTTTAGTAGAGACGGGTTTCACCATGTTGGCCAGGCTGGTCTCGAACTCCTGACCTCAAGTGATCCACCCGCCTCGGCCTCCCAATGTGCTAGGATTACAGACGTGAGCCACTGCTCCCAGCCATTCTATTAACTTTTGACTAGCATATGATTATTTGTGAGCTACATCAACCTTGAGTGCTATCAAATGGATGGTACTACTAGTAAAGAGAAATCCTCAATAAGAAAAGGAGATTAAATTAGAGAAGACCATAATATAACAATGTAAATTCTACTGGATAACATGGAAATTGAACCATTGAAGAGAGTAAATTTAACCAACTTTAATAACTGTGTTGCTGCGGAAAAATGCCTCTAAAGAATGTTCCATACAATCCTTTTAGGATTTTCTGAGTCACTTTTAATCAGAAACAATATTTAACTTTTTTTTGTGAAAAGCACATTGGCGAGGTTATAGAGAAATCGGAACCCCTTTTACATCGCAAGTGGGAATGTAACCACCATAGAAAACAGCCTAGTGGTTTCTCAAAAAATTAGGCATAGGATTACTGTGTGATCCAGCAATTCCACTTGGATTCCACAAAAGAATCCAAAGCAAGGACTCAAACAAATATTTATACAGCCATGATTATAGCAGTACTATATATAATAGTCAAAACATGGAAACAACCCAAGTGTCCATCGATGGGTGAATGGATAATAAAATATGGTGTATACAGCAGTGGAATAATATTCAGCTTTTAAAGGAAGGAAATTCTGGGTGGGTACAGTGGCTCACACCTGTAATCCCAGCACTTAGTAAGGCCAAGGTGCGTGGATCACTTGAGGCCAGAAGTTCGAGACCAGCCTGGCCAACATGGTGACACCTCGTCTCTATTTAAAAATATATATATACAAAAATTAGCTGGGCGTGGTGGCACTCGCCTGTAATCCCAGCAACTGGGGAGGCTGAAGCACAAGAATTGCTTGAATTTAGGAGGTGGAGGTTGCAGTGAGCCAAGATCGCCCCACTGCACTCCAGCGTGGGTGATGGAGTAAGACCCTGTCTCAAAAAAGTAATAAAATAAAAAGAAGGAAATGGTGACACATGCTACAACATGGATGAAGCTCAAAGACCGGGTGAAATAAGCCAGTCACAAAAAAAGATGTGACACCACTGATAAGAGATACCTAGAGTTGTCAGATTTATAGAGACAGTAGAATGGTGGCTGCCAGGGCCTGACGGGAGGGAGGGCTAGGGAGCTGGTGCTTAATGAGTGCAGAGGTTCAGTTTGAAAAGATGAAAAGGTTCTGGAGGTAGATGGTGGTGATGGTTGCACAACAGTGTGGATGTTCTTAATGCCATTCAACTGTACACTTAAAAATGATTACAATGGGCCGGGCATGGTGGCTCACGCTTGTAATCCCAGCACTTTGGGAGGCCGAGGCAGGCAGATCACGAGGTCAGGAGATCGAAACCATGGTGAAACCCCGTCTCTACTAAAAATACAAAAAATCAGCCGGGCGTGGTGGCGGGCGCCTGTAGTCCCAGCTACTCGGAGAGGTTGAGGCAGGAGAATGGCGTGAACCCGGGAGGCGGAGCTTGCAATGAGCCAAGATCGCAGCACTGCACTCCAGCCTGGGTGACAGAGTAAGACTCCATCTCCAAAAAAAACAAAACAAAACAAACAAAATTATTACAGTGTGGCTCACGCCTGTAATCCCAGCACTTTGGGAGGCCAAGGCAGGTAGATCACAAGGTCAGGAGTTCAAGACCATCCTGGCTGACACAGTGAAACCCTGTCTCTACTAAAAATACAAAAAATTAGCTGGGCATGGTGGCGGGTGCCTGTAGTCCCAGCTACTTGGTAGGCTGAGACTACTTGGTAGGAGAATGGCATGAACCCAGGAGGCGGAGCTTGCAGTGAGCTGAGATTGTGCCACTGCACTCCAGCCTGGGCAACAGAGCGAGACTCCGTCTCAAAAAAAAAAATGGTTACAGTGGCAGATTTTCTATTATGTGTATGTCATCACAAAAAAAAGTTTAAAAGAAAAAGCAGTTGGCCAGGCGCGGTGGTTCACGCCTATAATCCCAGCACTTTGGGAGGCCAAGGCAGGCGGATCACCAGGTCAGGAGATTGAGACCATCCTGGCTAACGCGGTGAAACTCCGTCTTTACCAAAAATACAAAAAATTAGCCCGGCGTGGTGGCAGGCGCCTGTAGTCCCAGCTGCTCGGGAGGCTGAGGCAGGAGAATGGTGTGAACCTGGGAGGCGGAGCTTGCAGTGAGCCAAGATTGCGCCACTGCATTCCAGCCTGGGTGACAGAGCGAGACTCCATCTCAAAAAGAAAAGAAAAACAAATAAAAAAGCAGTCATGGTATAATCTTTGGACTTGAGATACTAGGCTTTGGTTTTAAAAAACCATCATCCTGTCCATGAAGATTATTAGAGTTTTCTATTCCTTAAATTCTGCCCTCCCCCCGCCAACTTTTTTTTTCTTTTTAATTTTTGAGACGAGGGGTCTCTTTCTGTTGCCAAAGCTGGAGTGCAGTGGCGTGATCATGGCTCACTGCAGCCTTGACCTCCCAGGCTAAGTGATCCTCTCACCTCAACCTCCTGAGTAGCTGGGACCACAGACACACACCACCACACCTGGCTAATATTTTTCATTTTTTGTATAGATGGGGTTTATACCGTGTTGCTCAGGCTGGTCTGGAACTCCTGGGTTCAAGTGAACCTTCTGCCTGGACCTCCCAAAGTGCTGGGATTACAGGTATGAGCACTGAGCTGGCTCTATTCTTTATATCCCTGTGTAAGATCCTACTACATTAGGTAAAGATCTAGAGGATAGGATTGTTAGAAGCAGTAAATCCAAAAGAAATCTCTGAACCTGTTTCTCGGTGGATCTTACTATGATGAGGAAATTATTCCCTGTGTGGCACCCTCTGCCAGATATTCATCCTACTTTCACAGGATTTCATTGTATAGTACAGACTGCACAGCTTCCTCCTGTGTTGGGCCGGGCGTGGTGGCTCATGCCTGCAATTCCAGCACTTTGTGAGGCCAAGGTGGGCAGATCACCTGAGGTGAGGAGTTCAAGACCAGCCTGACCAGCATGGAGAAACCCCATCTCTACTAAAAATATAAAGTTAGCTGAGCGTGGTGGTGCATGCCTTTAATCCCAGTTACTCGGGAGGCTGAGGTGGGAGAAACGCTTCAACCTGGGGGGCAGAAGTTGCAATGAGCCGAGATCACATCATTGCACTCCAGCCTGGGCAACAAGAGTGAAACTCTGTCTAAATAATAATAATAATAATAATAAATTAATTAATTAAAATACAAAATTAGCTGGGTGTGTGAGTGCCTGTAATCCCAGCTACTTGGGAGGCTGAGGCAGGAGAATTGCTTGAACCCAGGAGGCAGAGGTTCCATTGAGCCGAGATCATGCTACTGCACTCCAGCCTGGGCAACAAAGCGAGACTCCATCTCAAAAAAAAAAAAAGAAAGAAAAAGAAAATATGTCTGATGCTTTTTGAAGCATGTTTTTTTACTGTGTTAATGATAGCAGTATTCTACAGCCTTCCCATTCTGTATTGTAACCAAATCAGGTAAGAGTCGACCTTGAGCTCTCGAAACATTTTATTCTCTCAAGGAACTAATGAGAAGGGTGACTCTTTATCATTTTAAATAGGCCTTGCCTGAGGGGTTTTAAAGGTTTGTCTTTTCTTATTATTCAGGTCGATCTTGGAGAAAGAGGGACCAAAGTCACTTTTTAGAGGCTTGGGTCCAAATTTGGTTGGAGTTGCACCATCAAGGTAAGCATTAAACTTTCCAGCTAGCTCATGCTAAGCAGTATGGAATTCTGGGTCCTTTCTTACCAAAGGGTGATGCTGCTGAATGACCAGTGTCTTTCTCTGTGTTGGATTTGCCTAAATATAGCGGACATAGCGAATAGTCATTGAGAATTGTAGGTGTGTCTTCAGTGTGTGAAAGAAAGAGATTCTACTTACTGTATTCTTCATATTCTTAAGTGTGAAAATTAATCTGCTGTCATTAATGTACTCTAAGTGTTTGCTACTCCAAGTATGGCATGTGGCCAACAGCATTAGTATTGTCTGAGAGCTTGTTATAAACATACAATCCCAGGGCACATCCCAGACCTACATCAGAATCTGCATTTTAACAGAACCCCCAGGTGACTCCAACGCACTTAGAAACACTGATCCAGAGGAATTGTAAAGGCTTTTAACTTAACTTTCTATAAAATGACATCCTCAAATCTTTGCAGGGCTTCCCCTGAAAGCCTGTTTGAAATATACAGAACTGTACTGTCCCAGTACATAACGGTAGTCACTGGCCACATGGAGCAGTTTAAATGTAAATTAATCAGAATTAAAGGTTCAATTGCTCAGTCTCCCTGGCCATGTTTCAAGCACTCAATCTCCACATGCAGCTAATGGCTACTGTATTGAAGAGCCTATACAGGGCATCCCATCTTGGCAGAAAGTTCTCTTGGATAGATAGGATAGAGAGGATAACAGTGTATGATTGTAAAAGTAACAGAGACAGAGAATAGCATATCTGGAAAGTAGATTAAAAACTGCTTCCCGGCCAGGCATGGTGGCTCACCCATGTAATCCCAGCACTTTGGGAGGCCGGGGCAGGTGGATCACCAGAGGTCAGGAATTGGAGACCAGCCTGGCCAACTTGGCAAAACCCCATCTCTACTAAAAATACAAAAATTAGCCAGGCATGGTGGCGGGCACCTGTAATCCCAGCTACTCTGGAGGCTGAGGCAGGAGAATCGCTTGAACCCGGTGGGAGGCAGAGGTTGCAGTGAGCCAAGATCGTGCCACTTCACTCCAGCCTGGGTGAAAGAGCAAAATTCCATCTCAAAAAGAAAAAACAAAACAAAACAAAAAAACTTCTTCCAGAAAGGACCTCCTGAGAAGGGAACTGAGTGGCAGGGGCAGGACACTTAACTTGTCATACTCCAGGAGACTTGAAAGAAAATGAAGTCTGGCCAGGTGCAGTGGCTCATGCCCGTAATCTCAGCACTTTGGGAGGCCAAGGCGGGCGGATCACGAGATCAGGAGATCGACACCATCCTGGCTAACACAGTGAAACCCGTCTCTACTAAAAATACAAAAAATTAGCCGGGCGTGGTGGCATGCGCCTGTAGTCCCAGCTACTCAGGAGGCTGAGGCAGGAGAATGGTGTGAACCCGGGAGGCGGAGCTTGCAGTGAGCCGAGACAGCGCCACTGCACTCCATCCTGGGGGACAGAGCGAGACTCTGTCTCAAAAAAAAAAAAAAAAAAGGAAGAAAATGAAGTCTTACAACAAAAATGAGAATGTTGTCTTATATAGAGTGAAGACCAAAAGCTTACAGAATTCTTCCAGATCAGTGCTCCAATTTAAACATAAATCAGCTGGGTGTAGTAGCTCACACCTGTAATCCCTGCAATTTGGGAGGCCGAGGCAGGCGGATTACTTGAGGTCAGAAGTTTGAGACCAGCGTGGCCAACATGACGAAACCCCATCTCTACAAAAATACAAAAATTAGCCGGGGGTGGTGGCATGCATCTGTAATCCCAGCTGCTCGGGAGGCTGAGGCAGGAGAATGGCTTGAACCCAGGAGGTGGAGGTTGCAGTGAGCCCAAGTCACGCCACTGCACTCCAGTCTGGGTGACAGAGCGAGAACTCCATCTCAAAAAAAAAAAAAAAAAAAAAAACACACAGATCACCTGGGGGTGTTGTAAAAAGGCAGACTTTTTTTTACTGCTTTTGTTCCTTTAGAATTTTGTAGCAAGTATGTGTTGTGATGTATTTAAAAACAGAAAGTACTAGTCTGTGAGATGATCTGGGGTGTGCATTATTCATAGATGGGAAACATACTGCCCATCTGTAGTAAATAAAGTGAGAAGAGCCCTCGCTGCTCACAGGCAGTGCTCCTACAGTGTAACCCTGGTAACCTGATGCAGATTCCTGGCTGCCTCACCCATTAGGGGAAAAGGAAGACTTTTATAACAGATAATGATAAGCAGTTAAGATCCTAAACTGAAAAATATATTCTATGATTGATTCATTGACCAGCAGAAGAAAGAAACATTTTCCCTGCATTGCTGGTGAAAGAGCAGGAAAAATCCCAAGTAGCTCCTATTTCCCAGCCCCAACAAGAGGGAAGACAGCAGGGGGAAAAGTGAAGAGAAAACAAGGGTGATGGGACCACTCTGCGGTAGTCAAGGCAGGGGGTGGCGGAAGGACCCTTTATGAAAACACAGGTATGATGTGATGGCTGTTCCTGTGTGATCCTGAGTCATCCAAAAACAGTTCAAATGATGTTCGACATTCTCATTTTGGCACAGGGTGAAAAAGTGTGGTCTATTCTAGAAACAAAAAAAAATTTAAAACTTCCAATGTGTTGATGCTTAAAGGATTAGCATTTATCCAGAACGAAGAATGTAAAAGGACTTTGTAGATGTCTTCCCCAAATCTCACTTTCCTCAATTATTTTTGAACACCTCTGTCATCACCAAATCATTTCTGGAGGGACACACAGGAGCTTCCTGAACGTGCCTGTGGCAGGTTTTGGTTTTAGCACAGGCGAGGACAAGCTTTTCAGTACATGGCAGCGTCTTTCCCATTTTATTTTCCAAAAATTTTTCAGGTATTCTGGAGGGACGTATAAAGTTGCACTGTGATGATTTCTTTATAATGTTCTCTTTGTTCTAACAGGGCTGTATACTTTGCATGTTACTCCAAAGCCAAAGAGCAATTTAATGGCATTTTCGTGCCTAACAGCAATATTGTGCATATTTTCTCAGCTGGCTCTGCAGGTATGTTACCCTAGTGAGTGAAGAGAGGGTTTCTCTCTCGCTTTTCTAAAGCATGCATTCTGCCAAACAGTTTTTCCAGGAATTAGAAATTAGCTCCTTGCTTCCTTTGCACCTAAAATTGTTTTTCTAAACCTTTATGTTACAACCGATAGGAGAGTGAGAGCGGTTTGTAACTTGATTTTATTTTCCTTGACCACTAAAGCTCTTTATTTGCCCTCAAAATGTACATGTCCTATGCATGCTACTGGTATTTTGTTCTTCTAAAGGAATATTCATAGGTTTTTCATGTCTTCCTGTTTGCCCATCAAATGATATATATATATATTTTTTTGAGACAGAGTCTCACTCTGTCACCCAGGCTGGACTGGAGTGCAGTGGTGCAATCTCGGCTCACTGCAGCCTCCTCTTCCCAAGTTGAAGTGGTTCTTGTGCCTCAGCCTCCTGAGTAGCTGAAATTACAAGTATTTGCCGCCATGCCTGGCTAATTTTTGCATTTTCAGTAGAGACGGGGTTTCACCACGTTGCCCAGGCTGATCTCAAACTCCTGACCTCAAGTGATCCACCCTCCTCGGCCTCCCAGAGTGCTAGAATTACAGGCATGAGCCACTGCGCCCGCCCCATCAGATGATTTTCTAAAATTAGAGTTTCTTTCTTCAGATTCCCCACAGGGTCCCACACACCCTGTGTACAGTTGGCACTCCTGTCCCCAACTATGGGTTATGCAATGAGGGTGTAGAGTTTGCAGTGGAGTTTTCCAATAGGGTCAGTGACAGCTCATAGGGCATCTGTTCTCTTTTGAGGGAACCATTCCACTTCCTACTGAAAACCATAGCAGGGCTTCTTCCCTGGGATGTACTTGCAAAACATGAACGTATAGATTTCTGAGAGAAAGGAAGGCTTTTTTGTTTGTTTGTTTTTGAGATAGAGTCACTCTGTCGCCCAGGCTGGAGTGCAATGGCGCGATCTCGGCTCACTGCAACCTCCGCCTCCCGGGCTCAAGGGATTCTCCTGTCTCAGCCTCCCGAGTAGCTGGGACTACAGGCACGTGCCACTACACCCAGCTAATTTTTTGTATTTTGAGTAGAGGCAGGGTTTCACCGTGTTAGCCAGGATAGTCTCGATCTGCCTGCCTCGGCCTCCCAAAGTGTTGGGATTACAGGCGTGAGCCACCCCACCCGGCCGAGAAGGCTCTTTTGTATAGAGTTCTATGTTCATTTAAACAGAAGGGTTTTTTTTTTTTTAATTGGTTTTGTTTTGTTTTGATACAGGGTCTGGCTCTGTCACCTAGGCTGGAGTGCAGTGGCATGATCTCAGCTCCCTGCAACCCCCACCTCCTGGGCTTAGGCCATCCTCCTGCCTCAGCCTCCTGAGTAGCTGGAACTATAGCTGCATGCCACCATGCCCAGCTAATTTTTTTGTATTTTTTTTTTTTTAAATGGAGTTTAACCATGTTGCCCAGGCTGGTCTCGAACTCCTGAACTCAAGTGATCCACCTGCTCAGCCTCCTAGAGTGCTGGGATTGCAGGCATAAGCCACCACGCCGAGCCTAGAAAGATATTTTAGAGAACTTAAATTGGCATTTTACGAAAAATTTGCATCTCCTACCAGTCTGTAAGATGTACACACCAGTTTTGTCTGCCGTTGTTACTCCAAATACAAGTATGACCAACCTGTCTGAATATTTATAGCTAATTATTTATCGATCCTGAATAGAAAATATTAAAGTTGCTTTATACAAGGAAGCCATTTCTATGTAGTACAGAGCTCTGAGGAGGAAAGGCAGAGTTCTAAAACAGGATGCTTTTCGCTTAAAGATAGGCCAGTAGTGAGTTAGCATAAGCTAACAACTATTAATCCGTTTTGTAACTTTTGCAAAGTTAACTTAGAACCCTTGATAAATAAAGCAGACCTCAAGGAAGTTCTTAAAACCACTGTCAGCCAGGCACAGTGGCTCACGCCTGTAATCCCAGCACTTTGAGAGGCCGAGGCAAGCGGATCACGAGGTCAGGAGATTGAGACTGTCCTGGCTAACACGGTGAAACCCCATCTCTACTAAAAATACAAAAAAAAAAAAAAATTAGCCAGGCGCAGTGGCGGGCGCCTGTAGTCCCAGCTACTCGGGAGGCTGAGTCAGGTGAATGGCGTGAACCCTAGAGGTGGAGCTTGCAGTGAGCCGAGATTGTGCCACTGCACTCCAGCCTGGGCGACAGAGCAAGACTGTGTCTCAAAAAAAAAAAAACAACCAGTGTCTTCCTAGTATCAAATTAATCTGCTTCCACAGCACTGTAGAGGGTGTGAGGTATTACAGAAGAGATACCGTATGTCAGACTAATACCATGGTGTTGCTTTTTTTGGTTGTCCTAGAATGATTCACAATGTTTAGGTGAGGGAGGTTTGGCTGGGTGTGGTGGCTCATGCTTGTAATCCCAGCACTGTGGGAGGCTGAGGCTGGAGGATCACTTGAGCCCAAGAATTGAGACCAGCCTGAGCAACAAGGGAGACCCCTGTCTCTACAGGAAAAAAAAAAAAAATTTTTTTTTTAAAGAGACGGAGAAGGCTTACTGACCAAATGGTTCCTATAAGCAGATCAGTCTTAAAAGTTAAATTATTTCTGGATCTGAGGCTTATAAATTGAGTTTTAGGACAGTTACAATTTTCAGTAGGAATCACATTAACACAGATATCAACAACACCACCTACAGGTTGAAAAGGCTAGAAGGGGTTCTAGAAAATTTTTTTTTTTTTTTTTTTTTGAGACAGAGTCTCGCTCTGTCGCCCAGGCTAGAGTGCAGTGGCGCAATCTCGGCTCACTGCAAGCTCTGCCTCCCGGGTTCACGCCATTCTCCTGCCTCAGCCTCTCCGAGTAGCTGGGACTACAGGCGCCCGCCACCACGCCCGGCTAATTTTTTGTATTTTTAGTAGAGACAGGGTTTCACCATGGTCTCGATCTCCTGACCTCGTGATCCGCCCGCCTCGGCCTCCCAAAGTGCTGGGATTACAAGCGTGAGCCACCGCGCCCGGCCTGGGGTTCTAGAAAATTAAGAGAAATTTCTTTTAGATCCAGCAATACCAATAGATGTTACACTTAATGGGGAAACTGAAGCTTCTCTCTGCAGGATAGAAATACAACTGCTTCTTACTGTCTTTTTATTAGGCCATTGAAATCCCGATTTCAAAGTTTATTATATGATAATAGACATCTTTAATAAGTATTGACTGTGTACAGTGTTGACCTTTACTGTTTTTTTTTTTTCCAGCTTTTATCACAAATTCCTTAATGAATCCTATATGGATGGTTAAAACCCGAATGCAGCTAGAACAGAAGTAAGTTATTTGTTCCTTCCTTAATGAAAGGATATTTTGGATTTTTTTTTTCTTGCCCCAATTCCTCCACATCTCTAAGGATGAGATGTAGAGTCCTTAGCTACCCTCCTCCTCGTTTTCTTAATCTAAGTGCATGCAGGATTCCTTTTGCGTTGAGGTTTGTGCTGTGAGCATCATGGGCAGATGAGGGCTAGAGATGACAAACGGGGAAGGAGGGGATATCTCTGGTTGTGTCCCCTGATCTGCAGTTCTGCCTGTTGTCTCAGAGAGTCAGTGACTGTCTCTCCTTTGCAGACCCCACCCCAGTTGAAGTGCTGTGGGTTCTCCAGATGGTCTCCCTTTCAAAAGGGAAGACAGTAAAGGCAGAACACTGAGTATCCTCAGACCTCAGAGGGCTAATTTTAGTCTCCAAAGGCCCTCAGCTATAATAGGCTTCTGCCCTCAAGCTCCAGCCAGGGGTTTGTAACATTTTGTGGGACTGTGGATTCCTTTGGTAGTCTGGTGACACCTGCAGGCCCTTTTTAGAATAATGTTGTTTTTTGAATTGTTTTGTTTTGTTTTGTTTTGTTTTGGTTTGGTTTTTGAGATAGGGTCTTGTTGCCCAGGTTAAAGTGCAATGGTCCAATCTTGGCTCACTGCAATCTGTGCCTCCCAGGTAGAATAATGTATTTTTTTTCCTTTTCTCTCTCTTTTTTTTCTCTCTCTCTCTCTCTTATTGAGACGGCCTCATCTATCACCTAGCCTCGACCTCCCAGGCTCAAGCAATCCTCCTGCTTCAGCCTCACCTCCTCAGTAGTTTGAGACCACAGGTGCATGCCACCACACCCAGCTAATTTTGTTTTTCTTGTAGGGATGGATCTTGCCATGTTGCCTAGGCTGGTCTCAACTCCCGGGCTCAAGCAATCCTCCTGCCTTGGCTTCCCAAAGTGCTGGGGTTACAGGCGTGAACCACCACACCAGGCCTTACAATAAGATTTTTAAAAATACACTTACCAGTGATACAGTAGTATGCCTCTTTAACACATTAAATTAACAAGATATAACAGTAGTCCAGTAACTACCATAATTTCTAAGGAATGATAAACAGTGTCCTGTGACGTTTTCAACAAATGTAATGTGACATGAAAATAAGTTCTTCTAGGAACTTACAGCTTCACAGATAAGATAATTAAAGTTTGGTGGGATAAGGGTGCTGAGGGTGCCACTAGACCCTCAAGAGTCACCCAGTACAGGTTGGGTTAAGAGAGAGAAGGTTGGGAGGGCCTTCAGAGGCAGCAGCACCCAACTCCCGTCTTAAGAATAGCCAGGTGGGCTTTGCCATGTCTACTGTGAGAATGAAGGCCATTCTCAGCAATCAGACTGTTGTCATTCCAGAAAATGTCAACATTACTCTGAAGGGACGCACAGTTATTGTGAACGGCCCCAGAGGAACCCTGCAGAGGGACTTCAGTCACATCAATGTAGAACTCAGTCTAAAGAGGCTCTGGGGTGCCACACGGTGGGGTAACAGAAAGGAACTGGCTACCGTTTGAACTGTTTGTAGTTATGTGCAGAACACGATCAAGGGTGTTAACACTGGGCTTCCGTTACAAGATGAGATCTGCGTATGCTCACTTCCCCACCAATATTGTTACCCAGGAGGATGGGTCTCTTGTTGAAATCCGAAATTTCTTGGGTGAAAAATACACCCGCAGGGTTCGGATGAGACCAGGTGTTGCTTGTTCAGTATCTCAAGCCTAGAAAGATGAATTTAATCCTTGAAGGAAATGACATCGAGCTTGTTTCAACTTCAGTTGCCTTGATTCAGCAAGCCATAATGGTTAAGGATATCAGGAAATTTGGAGATGGTATCTATGTCTCTGAAAAAGGAACTGTTCAGCAGGCTGATGAATAAGATCTAAGAGTTGTCCAGCTACAGAAACAAGATGCCAGATGATTCCTAAGACCTATCTGTGATATTTAAATGATGCAATAAAAGACATTGATTTGGGAAAAAAAGAATAGCCAGGTGGGGGTGGCAGAGAAGGGTCCTTTGGGCAGAGAGAAGGTGAGTGTAGAAATCTTGAGGCAAGAAAGCGTGGTTAGGCCGGACTCAGTGCCTCACACCTGTAATCCCAGTACTTTGGGAGGCCGAGGTGTGCGGATCACTTGAGCTCAGGATTTCGAGACCAGCCTGGCCAACATGGTGAAACCCTGTCTCTACAAAAAATACAAAAATTAGCCAGGTGTGGTGTCATGTGCCTGTAGTCCCAGGGAGGCTGAAGCAGGAGAATCACTTGAACCCAGAAGTTGGAGGTTGCAGCTGAGATTGCACCATTGCACTCCAGCCTGGGGGACAGAGTAAGACTCCGTCTCAAAAAAAAAAGAAAAGAAAAGAAAGCGTGGTTAGTTCTGGGGAGCTGTAAGACAGGAAGTGTAGTTGGCGTGTAGTATGTGCATCTGTGCTGGAGAAGGGAGTTATGGAAGAATAGAGCTGGAGGAGCAGGGGGGCCCGATCCTTCCCAGGCCTGAAAGGGAGTTTGGAGTTGGGCTTTGAGGGCAGTGGAAAGTCATCAGAGCAGTGGTCCTCAGGGGAAATGGAGGATGGAGGTAGGGGGTGCCCTCCAGGGGACATTGAGCAGCTAAGTTTGGAGACATTTGAAGTTGCCACAACTTAGGTGAGTGTTTTTGGTGTCTAGTGTGAATAGAGGCTGGGATGCTGCTAAACCCTACAAGGCAGCCTGCTTCTCCCCATACTGAATGGTCTAGCCCCAAATGTGAATAGTGCCAAGGGTGAGAAACTCTGGATGTTTTGTTTTGTTTTGAGACGGAGTCTCGCTATGCAGCTCAGGCTTGAGTGCAGTGGTGCATCTCAGCTCACTGCAAGCTCCGCCTCCCGGGTTCACGCCATTCTCCTGCCTCAGCCTCCTGAGGAGCTGGGAGGTGCCCACCACCATGCCCGGCTAATTTTTTGTATTTTTAGTAGAGACGGGGTTTCACCGTGTTAGCCAGGATGGTTTCGATCTCCTGACCTCATGATCTGCCCACCTCAGCTCCCAAAGTGCTGGGAGTACAGGTGTGAGCCACCACACCCGGCCTCTGGATGGTTTTAAGCACGGGAGTTGCATGGTTGGATTTGTGTTAGGTCACTGCGGCTAAGGAGTGAGAACAGTCTATGCGGAGATAATAAAGAAGGGAGAGAGGCCAGCTGAGACTGAAGCCCAAGAGGCCCCAGGTCTGCGCCCGCGCGGAGGGGTCTGTGACGTGTGACTGGTGCACACCTGACTACGCTCATCCGGTGGCTCACTCCTGCCTTGCAGCCAGACAGTTCATAAATGCTTTATGTCCTGGGGTAGGAGCCTCTAAACCTCAAGGTTTTCATTTGCTGTTTTATTTTGATGTTTTATGATTTTATAAATTTAGCAATAATAGAATCTATTTGGAGACGAGCGTGATCAGAAATCTAATAAGTAGCCTCACCAACAGGTTGGAATGTTCCTATTTTTCTTTCTTATTTTTTTTTTTTTTTGTAGAGATAGGGCCTCACTACATTGGCCAGGCTGGTCTTGAACTCCTGGCCTCAAGCAGTCCTCCCGCCTCGGCCTCCCGAAGTGCTGGAATTACAGGTGTGAGCCACTGCGCCAAGCCCTTGTGATCATCCTTTACCTTTAACTTAGTCCTGTTTTCCACTGAAAGCATTCCCTGTGTCTCATGGCCTTGTGACTTAATCTAGCAGACATACCATGGTCAGCTATCTGGATTGTTGACCTGATTGTTTTGCAGTTGTAGTTCCTCTGTGATGAGCCTTGCTGCTCCCTGCAGCTCTTTCTAAAATTAGGTCAAATGCTAATGTTTTTATGAACATGTTTCTATGACTCTTGATACAGATGTAGCTAGTATTCTGTGGGCCTGTCAGGTGTGCCAGCTACTTGGTCTGGCCTCACAGTGGGCTGGAGGTCAGCTGACAACAGTACAAAGATATGTGGGAAAAACTCTCCTCAAACCATGTTTTTCCTCCACTGTCACACCACAACAGTCATGGACACAGAAGATGACTTCTGTGACCAAATGTGTAGGGGGTTTTTCCGACACACACCAAACAGTGGACACCAGCTGGGTGTCCTCTCGTTCACTTCTGACACTGTCTACCAGGAGATAGCCCCACAGATTGGGGGCTCAGTCCCCAGGACTGCCCACCCCCCGCTCACCCACTTACCCACACACCAGTTGCATGTCTGGGCCTCCAGAGCTTCTGAACGACCAGCTTCAAGTTGGGGTTCCCATGACCCTCTCTTTGAATTCTATTAATTTGCTGGAGTGGCTCACAGAACTCAGGGAAATACTTAATATTTACTGGTTTGTTATAAAGGACATCGCAAGGATACAGAAGAAGAGACAGGTAGGGCCAGGTACAGAGTAAGGGGCGTGGAGCTTTCATACCCTCCCCGGGGGCCACCCTCCAGGAGCCTCCATGCGATCAGCTCTGGAAGCTCCCTGAACGCTGTCCTCTTGGGTTTTTCTGGAAGCTTCATGACAGCAGCATTCCTTCCCCCAGGGGATAGGAGGGGACTCTCATGGAGTAAGACCAACAAGGTAAGGATATTAGAGGATGGCCTTGGGGCAGGTGAAAGGAGATCAAGGGACTGTCAGAGGCTGCCCCTGTGGCCTCACACACCCCACATTATAACAAAAGACAAGGGCTATGAGAGTTAGGAGCCAGGAATGAGAACAAAAACAAGTATCCTAACACCACAAGGAAGACCAGTACGCGTTCTCCTACTGTGTGATGTCTCTGTGTTCCGCGATGATATGTCTGCTTAACAGCCTGTGTTGGTCTCTTTTACGCAGAGTGAGGGGCTCTAAGCAGATGAATACACTCCAGTGTGCTCGTTACGTTTACCAGACCGAAGGCATTCGTGGCTTCTATAGAGGATTAACTGCCTCGTATGCTGGAATTTCCGAAACTATAATCTGCTTTGCTATTTATGAAAGTTTAAAGAAGTATCTGAAAGAAGCTCCATTAGCCTCTTCTGCAAATGGGACTGAGAAAAATTCCACAAGTTTTTTTGGACTTATGGCAGCTGCTGCTCTTTCTAAGGGCTGTGCCTCCTGCATTGCTTATCCACACGGTATGTTTTGCTTTTGTTCTTCCAGAGCAGTAAAACAGCTGTCAGGTTTGTTGTTTGTGGGTATATCTAGACTTCTGTGGCGCACATTGAGGCGCAAGATCCCTGCAGGTAACGTCAGTGAGCATGAGGAAAACGTCTCTAACCGCATGGACGGAGGTCACGTGAGTGGTGAGAACTCGACCTTACTCAAATCCAGCTGATTATAGCCAAAACTTGTTGTGCAGAAACACAGGCCCTGGGTTGCTGAACTTCTGCTGTTTTCAAGGAAGCTAAAAATCTGGATTGTATTTAATAGTCCTTGAATCAAAATAATAATATGGGAGCCAAACTTAATTACTCAGCCTCAGCCAGGCATGGTGGCTCACGCCTGTAATCCCAGCACTTTGGGAGGCTGAGGCGGGCAGATCATGAAGTCAAGAGATTGAGACCAGCCTGGCCAACACGGTGAAACCCCGTCTCTACTAAAAATTCAAAAATTAGCTGGACGTGGTGACGCACGCCCGTAGTCCCAGCTAGTTGGGAGGCTGAGGCAGGAGAATTGCTTGAACCCAGGAGGTGGAGGTTGCAGTAAGCCGAGATCAAGCCACTGCACTCCACCCTGGCGACAGAGACTCTGTCTCAAAAAAAAAATCACTCAGCCTCCATTCCTAATGGAGCCTTAAGTAAGGCTACTTTGGGTAAGTTTATTTTTTTAAGTTACAGAATTGTTGACCTACTGGCCTACTTATTTTAAAAAATGCTTAGTTTATTGTGCCATGAAAAACAGGTTTCATTTTCATAAGCCTACTGTACTGTCAGCTATGACAAATGCATACGGTCAACTCAGTAACAGGCGCTGAGTTCCCCTTGTGTCCTGGAGCACTAAGCTGACCCCAAAGGACATCTGAAGAAAGAGGTCAGTGATGCCTCCCAGGGTCTGAGGTCTGTGTGAGGGCAGGAGTGACAAATGTCCAACTCTAGGTGTCTGGGAAGGAGGCCCAGGTGGGCAAAGGCTGGCAAAAGAAGAGGGTGGCTTTTGAGCTGGGCAGAGTAGAAAACGTTTCCAGGAGGAGGAGAAAACTGAAAAGTATAAGAAAAGAATTCGTTGAAGATAATGCCATACTTCATACAAATTAGTATTTGCTTAATTGGGAGTAGAAAACCATGAATTATTTTAACATTAAGTCCCATTCAAACTAAGCTTTTTTTAACCCCTTAAAAGTTATTTTGCTGTAATCCCAGCACTTTGGGAGGCCAAGATGGGCACATCACCTGAGATCAGGAGTTCGAAACCAGGCTGGCCAACATGGCAAAACCCCGTCTCTACTAAAAATACAAAAATTAGCCGGGCGTGGTGGCGGGTGCCTGTAATCCCAGCTACTAAGGAGGCTGAGGCAGGAGAATCACTTGAACCCGGAAGGCAGAGGTTGCAGTGAGCCAAGATCGTACCCACTGCACTCCAGCCTGAGTGACAGAGTGAGACTCTGCCTCAAAAAAAAAAGTTATTTTGTACTTTTGTGTATGTGTAAGCATCCATAGTTGACCAAATCCTAGAGTTGGAAAAGGTTCTAAAAAGAACTTAATTTTTCATTGTCTCTCTAGGTTATGTGAATTTCCTGTCCAAATACAGCTGAGGTGGGAAATAGACACAGTTGTAACCTTGACAATTTTATTTTATTTATTTATTTTTTGAGACAGAGTCTTGTTTGCTCTGTGGCCCAGGCTGGAGTGCAGTGGCACAATCCCGACTCACTGCAACCTTCAACCCCCAGGTTCAAGCGATCCTCATTCCTCAGCCACTCTAGTAGTAGGTGTGTACCACCATGCCTGGCTAATTTTTGTTTTTCAGTAGAGATGGAGTTTCACTGTGTTGGCCAGGCTGGTCTCCAACTTCTGGCCTCAAGTGATCAGCCTGCCTCTGCCTCCCAAAGTTCTGGGATTACAGGCATGAGCCACCGTGCCCAGCCTAACCTTGACAGTTTTAAAGTTGTGTGCTGTGGATTCTTTCCCCATTTAATATGTGGCATAAAGTAGGCCTTTCTCTCTCTGCAGAAGTCATAAGGACAAGGCTCCGGGAAGAGGGCACCAAGTACAAGTCTTTTGTCCAGACGGCGCGCCTGGTGTTCCGGGAAGAAGGCTACCTCGCCTTTTATAGAGGACTCTTTGCCCAGCTTATCCGGCAGATCCCAAATACTGCCATTGTGTTGTCTACTTATGAGTTAATTGTATACCTGTTAGAAGACCGTACTCAGTAACAGGCCAGAAAATTGTGCTCTAGAAGAATAAAACTGAAAAACTCTAGAGAATTTTTTTTCCCCATTGATGTTTAGAATGTTTGAGACTGAAACAGGAAAGGCCATAAAATATCTGGTTCATATCACCTGTTGGACATTTCCTTTTGGATTCATGCTTTCTGGAAGGTTTAAATTCATTAACGTTAATAGTTAATTATAACTTTTTTTTAACTTAAGAGGATTCAGGGTTAAGCACCAACTAAATTAAATCATGCTATTTAATTTAAGTATACATTTGGCTTGTGTCCTCTTTTATGCTCACTATACTATAAAGGACTTAAGTAATTCAGATAAACCTGCCCTAGAAATACAGAGAAAAATGATAAAGTCAGAATACAATTTGTTTTGTAATCTGACTTTAAGATCTTGCACTGCTAGACAGGGAAGAAATGTCACATTTTGGCTGGGCACGGTGGCTCACGCCTGTAATCCCAGCACTTTGGGAGGCCAAGGCAGATGGATCACCTGAAGTCAGGAGTTCCACACCAGCCTGGCCAACATGGCAAAAACCCTGTCTCTACTAAAAGTACAAAAATTAGCCGGACATGTGCCTGTAATCCCAGCTACCTGGGAGGCTGAGGCAGGAGAATCACTTGAAACCCAGGGGGCGGAGGTTGCAGCGAGCCGATATCGCGTCACTTCACTCCAGCCTGGTCGACAGAGTGAGACTCCATCTCAAAAAAAAAAGTGGCACATTTTGATGGTGATGTGTGGACCAGGACAAACTTCTCAGCAATTTTTCTCCTTTGTACACTTCCAATTACTTGCAGATTGATCATTTAAGCTTTCAGACTACTGAGATGCATATATATAACTTTCTGACACCAAATATTTTAAGCTATATTTCCTGAAGTTACCCCTTTCTCCCTACTTTGAACCAAAGGCAAGAATTTTTAAAGAACTGTTTATCAGTGGCCTGGCTCCTGGATATAGTTCCGGAAGTTAAGACCAGTTGCCTTGTCAAGTGTGTTGACAGCACAGCTGCTCTGTTTGGCTGTGAATCCAGAATGTGATGAACAGTCATTCCCACTGAGGTCTTTAGCCCTGTTCTTGGACCTCTGCTCTTGCAGAAAAGGAGCACAACATAGGACTATAGCTCACCCGTCAGAGAGCTCATCTTTATTCTAATAGGAAGCGCTGGGATTGTTTAAATATCCTAGTTCAACGTTAAGAAAAAAAAAATTTAATCCCAGCACTTTGGGAGGCCAAGGCGGGCAGATCACGAAGTCAGGAGATCGAGACCATCCTGGCTAACATGGTGAAACCCCGTCTCTACTAAAAAAATTAGCCATGTGTGGTGGCGGGTGCCTATAGTCCCAGCTACTCGGGAGGCTGAGGCAGGAGAATGCGTGAACCCGGGAGGCGGAGCTTGCAGTGAGCTGAGATGGCGCCACTGCACTCCAGCCTGGGCAATAGAGTGAGACTCCATCTCAAAAAAAAAAAAAAAAAAAAAACCACCACCAAAAAACGGGATGTTACCCCCTTGGTTTTAAAGCAAATTTAATAAGGGAACAAAAAGATGATACCAAGAAGAAGGCAAGTAAAACCCCTAGTCTTCCATTAGCTCTTTCACTGGAATTTGAGTATATTGTACATGAAGGTTGGTTTTCAATTCAAACATCTAGAAAGATACTCATTTCTAATACCTATGCACTGTAGTTTCAGGTTTACTTGCAGACACTCTGGTAGGGTTAAAAGGAGGATATTTCCACGTTATATTTAAATTGAGTTTTCTTTTATTCACCTTTATATGGTCATAAGGGAAGTTAACTGGGATTCTTGACTCTAGTATAATTGCTCTGACAACTATGTAGAAGTCAAAATGAGTGACTTCAGTGAAGCTTCTGTACTTTACAATACGTGACAGGAATGCTATTCCAGAAGTTTTGTTTTTTGTTTTTGAGATGGAGTCTTGCTCTGTCTCTCCCACGCTGGAGTGCAGTGGCACGATCTCAGCTCACTGCAGCCTCCACCTCCCGGTTTCAAGCAATTCTCCTGTCTTAGCCTCCTGAGTAGCTCGGACTACAGGCATGCGCCACCATACCTGGCTAATTTTGTATTTTTAGTAGAGATGGGGTTTCACCATGTTGGCCAGGCTGGTCTCAAACTCCTGACCTCAGGTGATCTACCTGCCTCGGCCTCCCAAAATACTGGGATTACAGGAGGGAGCCACCATACCTGACCCGCGGCACCACCACCCCCCACCCCCCCGCCGCTTTTTGCTGTTGTTTTGAAACAAGGTATCACTCGATCACTGAAGCTGGATACAGTGGCAAGATCATGGGCACAAGGGATCCTCCCACCTCAGCCTCCCAAGTAGCTTGGACCACAGGAAAGTACCACCATGCCCAGCTAATGTTTTTTCACTTGTGCAGACGAGGTTTTGCTCTGTTGCCCAGGCTGGTCTCAGACCAGTGGCCAGAAGCGATCTTACCTCCTCAGCCTCTCAAAGCACTGGGATTACAGAGTAACATCTTATTTTAATATTCACATTCCTATTTTAATATTCATATTCGATGATGGCACTTAGCAACATCCTCCTATATCCATATTAAAACCTGTTTTCCAAGATTGTATCTAATATGAAGGTGTGAAATTGCTTTGTTTTCACTCATTCTTGAATGAATAAATTTGATAGTAACCAATTATAATTTTAGTTTTCTGCTTCTCCTGCCCCAGGGCATGGAAATGCAAGCTGCTTAGGCACCCAAAGTAGGAAAGAAGTGATGCTTCCTCTATAAAGGGGCTCATTAGCTTTAAAAATGGGAAATACCTGTGGTTTTTCTCTTAATTTTTGTGGGTATATAGGAGTTATATATATTTATGGAGTACATGAGATGTTTTGATACAGGCGTGCAATGTGAAATAAGCACATCATGAAGAATGGGGTATCCATCCCTTCAAGCATTTATCCATTGAGTTGCAAACAATCCAGTTACACTCTTGTTATTTTGAAATGTACAATTAATGTCAGGGCTGGGTGGTTCACGCTTGTAATCCCAGCACTTTGGGAGGGTGAGGCAGGCAGAGGATCACTTGCGCTCAGGAGTTCGAGACCAGCCTGGCAACATAGTGAAACCCTGTCTTTATTTAAAAAAAAAAACAACAACAAAAAAAAACTGGGTGCGGTGTTGTGGTCTCAGCTACTCCAGAGGCTGAGGCTGAGGCAGGAGAATGAAGGACTTGAGCCCAGGTGGCGGAGGTTGCAGTGAGCTGAGATGGCACCATTGCAGTCCAGCTTGGGTGACAGGAGTGACCCTGTCTCAAAAGTACGATTAAATTATTATTGACTGTAGTCATCCTGTTGTGCTTTTTTCTTTCTTTTTTTTTTTTAATATAAAGATTTTTTAAATTAAAACAATTTTTTTTTTTGAGACAGAGTCTCTGTGGCCCAGGCTGGAGTGCAATGGCATGATCTCGGCTCACTGCAACCTCCACCTCCCGGGTTCAAGCGATTCTCTTGCCTCAGCCTCCCAGGTATCTGGAATTACAGGCGCCCGTCACCACACCCAGCTAATTTTTGTATTTTTAGTAGAGACAGGAGTTCACCATGTTGCCCAGGCTGGTCTAGAACTCCTGATCTCAAGTGATGTGCCTGCCTTGGCCTCCCAAAGTGCTGGGATGACAGGTGTGAGCCACCACGAGGTGGCTAATGCCTGTAATCCCAGCACTTTGGGAGGCTGAGGAAGGAGAATTATTTGAGGCCAGGAGTTCAAGACCAGCCTGGGCAACATAGGGAGACCCTCTCTTTACAAAAAAATTAGCTGAGCATGCACCTGTAGTCCCAGCTACTTGGGAAGCTGAGGTGGGAGGATCCCTTGAGCCCAGGAGGTTGAGGCTGCAGTGAGCCATGGGATCGTGCCACTGCACTCCAATCTGGACGACAGAGCAAGAGGGACATCTGAGCCTGTAAAATGGTCTGACTCCAAAGTCAAGATCTGACAAACTATTTCATTCCATTTACTTAAGAATTACAGATCCATGGATGATACTGCTGATAAAAGTGTGCTTAAACTAATGCACGTAACAGAATTGGCCACATAAAGAGTCCTTTGGGTGGGACATGCAAACTGAATCTTCCTTGGGAAGCAAATGTTACTTAAACACAATGCCTGCTGTTTTGAGGGAAGATACACCTTAGATGATTATTTTGTTTGCTGGTAGCTGGCGAAAGTATCAAGACCTCATGGAAAGGCTTTTGCTGGGATATTCACAAGAAAGAGGAGGTCCAGACCCAAGTGAACCTCCAGGTTTCCTGTCTGCTTCACTCTCCAGTCCCCCTTCCCACCTAGTGAATGTGCATGATTCAGGTGTGGACAGAGGAACTGGCTGCAGGAGCAAAAAAACATTTGCCCTCAATCCATCACTACCCACAAAGAGTTTACAATGTTAACCTCAAAAAAATAAAAAAGTTACCAGAACACTGGAACACAGTGTGTAATTAGATACAAATATTTTCTGTTTACTTTTTATTTTTTTATTTATTTATTTTTTTTGAGACGAAGTCTCGCTCTGTCGCCCAGGCTGGAGTGGAGTGCAGTGGCGCCATCTCGGCTCACTGCAATCTCTGCCTCCCGGGTTCACGCCATTCTCCTGCCTCAGCCTCTCCGAGTAGCTGGGACTACAGGCGCCCCCCACCATGCCCGGCTAGTTTTTTTTTTGTATTTTTAGTAGAGACAGGGTTTCACCGTGGTCTCGAACTCCTGACCTCGTGATCCGCCCGCCTCGGCATCCCAAAGTGCTGGGATTACAAGCGTGAGCCACCGCGCCCGGCCTGTTTACTTTTTAAAAACTAATAATTTAGCTGAAATCAATAATGAAACAGTGACTCTTCTCAAATCTCCTCCCACCATCAGGTAATCAGTTTGCAGTTCAGTGTTAACTATTCTCCACTTCCCACAAGCACATAAGGCTTTATTTAAGCTTTGGATATTATTTAAAAATCAATCTGCATGTTGCTATTTTATTTTATTTTATTTTATTTTATTTTATTTTATTTTATTTTATTTTTTTGAGATGGAGTCTCGCTCTGTTGCCAGGCCGGAGTGCAGTGGCACAACCTCAGCTTGCTGCAACCTCCACCTCCTGGGTTCAAGCGATTCTCCTGCCTTAGCCTCCAGTGTAGCTGGGACTGCAGGCGCGCACCACCACACCCAGCTAATTTTTGTATTTTTAGTGGAGACCAGGTTTCACCATGTTCATCAGGATGGTCTCGAATTCCTGACCTTGTGATCCGCCCGCCTCGGCCTCCCAAAATGCTGGGATTACAGGCGTGAGCCACCATGTGCCCGGCCTGCATGTTGCTTTTTTGTTGTCGTTTTTGTTTTTTCGAGAAGGAGTCTCCTTCTGTCACCAGGCTGGAGTGCAGTGGCACAATCTTGACTCATTGCAACCTCCGCCTCCCAGGTTCAAGCAATTCTTGTGCCTCAGCTTCCGGAGTAGCTGGGATTACAGGCGTGCACCACCACGCCCCGCTAATTTTTGTATTTTCAGTAGAGACGGGGTTTCACCATGTTGCCCAGGCTGGTCTTGAACTTCTGACCTCAGGTGATCCGCTCCCCCTCGGCCTCCCAGAGTGCTGGAGTTACAGGTGTGAGCCACCGCGCCCTGCCTGCATGTTGCTTTTTAAAAACAGTGTATCATCCATCTATGCCAATAACTCCAGATCTGGCTGGCTTCCTTCCTTTCTTTTTCTATCTTTTTTTTTTTTTTTTTTTTTTTGGAGGAGTCTCGCTCTGTCGCCCAGGCTGGAGTGCAGTGGCGCGATCTCGGCTCACTGCAAGCTTCGCCTCCCGGGTTCACGCCATTCTCCTGCCTCAGCCTCCCGAGTAACTGGGACTACAGGCGCCCGCCACCACGCCCGGCTAATTTTTTGTATTTTTAGTAGAGAGGGGGTTTCACCGTGTTAGCCAGGATGGTCTCGATTTCCTGACCTCGTGATCCGCCCGCCTCGGCCTCTCAAAGTGCTGGGATTACAGGCGTGAGCCACCGCGCCCTGCCTGGATCTGGCATTCTTTCTAATGGTTGCATTATGTTCCGAACTATGGCTGTCCTATGATTTATTCAACCATGTCCCTATCCGTGGATGATCGTGTTTCTAAAAAGCTAGTTTTTCAACCATTAGAGCGGCTTAAGGAGCTGCAAAACAGCACTGGGCGCATAGGCTGGGTTTAACTAGACAGGATTAGCGAGGGGGAAAAAAACTAATTACAAGCAGTTGCGTACTCCGGAGACGCTCCCCTTAGCAGAAGCTCGGTAGACTGTCTACAGCCAGACCTCCTGGCCTGGCGGCGGGCGCGGGAGGCAGAGGGCGGGGCTTTCCAACCGGGCTCCGTGCCCCGCCCTCCCCGCGCCGCCTTCCACCTCCGGCCGCGCGGGGGCGCTCCCGGGCCGGCGCTGTTGCTTCCGCCGCCGCCCCGCCCACCTGGGCTCACCCCGCGTCCCGATTGGCTGCGAGACGGGAGCGCGCCGAGTCAGGGGGCGGGCCCGCGCCCGCTACAAAGCGACGAAGGTCACGGCGCGAGGAGGCGCGCGCCGCCGCCCCGCGTCCCGCCTGCGGCCCGCGCCCCCGGCGTCGCCGCCTCCTGCCCGCCTACCCGCCTGCCCGCCTACCCGCCTGCCCGCCTGCCCGCCTGCCGGCCTGCTGTCCTTCCACGCGGAGAGCCATGGAGGGAGTGAGCGCGCTGCTGGCCCGCTGCCCCACGGCCGGCCTGGCCGGCGGCCTGGGGGTCACGGCGTGCGCCGCGGCCGGCGTGCTGCTCTACCGGATCGCGCGGAGGTGAGTGCACGGCTCGGCCCCACGCGGCCCTCTGCGCCGCCCGCCAGGCCCGCCCCCCGCCGCCCCGGCCCGCTGCCCCCCTCTGCCGGGACCCGGCCTGCCCGCGGGCGCGCGGAGACCCCCAGCGCGCGCCGCCGCCCCCCGAGACCCCTGGCGCGCGCCGCCGCCCCCCGAGACCGGGTTGGGACTGCAGTCGGGAAGCGGCTGCGGAGTCGAGGGGGCGGCGGGGACTCCGGGAACGTGGAGTGCGGGCGAGAGCGCCGCGCGGGGGCCACAAACTTCCTCTGGGAGCCGCGCGGGGCTGGAGTCGGTGCGCGCGGGCCGCCCCTGCCCTCAGCCCCGTGCTGGGCCCCGGTGCACGGCGATACTGGCGATCGCGGCTGGCGCTTGCCGCTCGGCGTGTGACGTCCCGGGTGTTTTCCTACACGCCTCACATCCGCGCGTTTCAGAGCCACAGCCCTTGCTTACACTAGAGCAGATGATGGACGGGGAGGTTGAATAAGTTGCTGTTAATGAGAAGAATCATGGTTTGATCTCATGCAGCCTGCAGGGCAGATCCCTAGGCTGGGCTGCCTCCCAGAGGTGGGCAAGGCCTGAGATGCCTCAAAACAGTTCAAGACGGGCCGGGGCCACCCTCATCCCTGCCCCGCTCACGGGCCATGCGGGCCCCCGGGTTCAGATCTGGCCTTTTTCATCGGCCTCTATCGCCAGGCATAAAAGCTTAGTGTCCTCTTGCTTCATCAGAGCCTCGCAGGGAGCTTACTGTTTTTCCACTTGATCCACCTTTCCAGAGGGCAGGGGGGAAATTGGGGTTGTGAGAACATCCTAGAAAGAGTGGATGGGTTTGCAGCTTCGGCAAGGGATGCAGTGAGCTCACACCCTTAGGTAAAAGGGGAGAAGGGACTTGCCTACTCAGCAGCAAGTGGCAGAGCTGGAGTTTGAACCCTGACCGTCTGGCTGGTCTGTTTGTTCTTCCTTAACCGGTACCGGTGCTGCTTCTCTCCTCCAGGGGGAAAACAGGGAAAAAGAAGTACAGGTGGTTGAGTCACAGAGGCTTCCCAGAGGAGGAAGGCATGGGGGGGACATCCGCTGTGTCTGGAGGATGGGCCAGATGTGACTGAGGAGGGTAGCTGGGGATTGAGTGACCCCAGCCCAGGAGTCCCTGACAACCCAAGTCTCTCCATGTCAGTTTCTGCTGGATTTCTGGAAGCTGAGCATCTGCAGGACCAGCTTGTCCAAGCCGGTGGTTTTATACCCAGGGGACCGAGGTCCAGAGACCTCAGGTGATTTGCTCAGATTCCCAGAGCATGTTGCCAGCTGAGCTGGTCCAGCACCCAGTGTTCTTCCTGAACAAAGCCGCCTCTCAGCTAACCCAGGATGGGGGGTGTTGCCCCAAGGATCAGAGCCTGGGCGAGGGGGTAGTCTCCCAGCCACACAGCATCTCTGTTGTGTTTATTGAGGCTGGACTTGGACTGGGTGGCTCACTGTGCCACACACTGCGGCTGTCCTCAGGGGTCCTGTCTCCCCTTCCTGCCCTGCTGGCCACAGCTCTCTATCTCCTGGAAACAAGAGTCTGGGGCCTTGGAGAGGTATTGGGCTAGCTAGTGCCAGGGGAACTAGGAGGGTGCCTGGAAGTCCTTTCATGCCCCTGACGACACCAGCGGGTCATGGTGTGCCATTGAGATCCTTGCTGATTGGGCTGAGAAGGGCCAGCCTTTCCCAGGATGCTTTAAGATGTCCTCATAGAGCACTGGGTTTCACCTGGAGGTCATAAATTGGCCACTGTCACGATTCAGAAGCCAGACCAACCTAGCAAGAGGTTGAGCCCTCCTCCGAGGAGGAGAGTGCTGTGACAGCGAGGAACCAAGCATTGACTCTGGCTGCAGCGTGGGTTTTGAATGACCCTCGGGAGGGCATGTAAGGAGAGCTGTTTTTGGAAGGCGACTTGGCTGGGTGGGTGTTTGCAGGTTCAGCACAGAGGTGGACAGAGAGGAAGATGTAGAGGGAGCGGGCAGGTCAGCCCCACCTTGCGCTTTAGGACTGGCTGAAGCGCCTGGGAAGGAGGTTGCTTCTCTGAAGGACTGAGTCCTCCCACAGCCTCAGTCAGGGCCCGCCCTGGCTTCCCCACGCATGGAGTCCTCTCGCTTCCGTGATTGTTACTGATGGGAGCAGCTGATGGCTGTAGGCACAGAACACTGTCTCCTCGTGAAACTGCCAGGACGGGCCCTACTGTTCTCCCATTTTACAGATGAGGAAACCAAAGCTTGGGGAGGTTGGGCTGCCTGCCCCACATCACCCGGCTGTTAAATGGCAGGGCCCTGCCTCGCACCAGAACTTCAGCTATCAGCCCAGCTTCAACCTCTGGGTGCTCACGGAGCCCCTTGGCTGCTTCTCTGCACCCATGGGAAGCCACCACGGTCAGCACAGTTGGGGGGCAGATGCCCCAGTTTCACTTCCCTGTGTCCAGGCTGTCGTGAAGGCTGTGGCTTCCTAGGCCTCCCTGTCCCCTGGACGCTGCTGCTCGGGTGCCTGTCCTCAGCCCTCTTCAAACGATGCCCAGGATCGGTGCTCTGCCAGCACACCCTGCACACACCACCGTCCCGCCTCCGGGGCTTTGTTGGTGTTTACTGGGATTGTCTCTGTTCTAGTGTTTGGGGACAAAGAGGATGCAGCCTTCCAGAGGATATGCAGCAGAGCCTCATTCTGGAAGTCAGAGTCCCCTGTAACGGCCCTTCCCGTTTCCAGGCTCACCCCTCCCACTCACTCTCCTGCTGCTGCACGCTCTCCCTGAGCAACCGCCGCACCCCGGGCACACATTGGGTGGTCCCCTCCCTCTGCCGTCTGCCCTGCTGGTGAGCACAGCTGTGCTTCAGGGCAACCGCAGATGCCCCGCTTATTGGCCTCTGTCCTGTGGCATCTGTCACCAGCTGCCCTGGGAGGTCGTCATTCTTGTCTTGCTCATGTTTGCATCTCTGCCAGCCTAGTGTGGTGCTTGCTTAACTGATGGGATGTTCCGCTCGCACCAGGCTGGAGTCTAACCCTAGAATGGTGGATTGGGGCGTTTTCCATCCTGATGTTGGAGTTGCTGCTGTGGATTCAAGTATGTTTTGCTTGGAGACGGGCTGGAGGCCCTGGCAGCCCTAAGTTCTGAGTTGCATATTGATGCTGCTGTCGCTGAAGCCGAGGAGGCCTCTTCTCTGGTCATTCTGGTTGAATGAGACACGATGTTGCCCACTTAAGCAGGAAGTGCAGGCAAGGAGCTGCTTGGGAGGCTGGCCTCTGGCTCCCTGGCCCCTGAGGGAACCTGACTCTTACAGTCTTTCCAACCCCCCACTGGGGCCAGCACATAGTGTCCCAGGTCCCGAGCAATGTGCTAGGCCCCTGTCTGAGGAGGTGATGATTTCCCAGGGCTGGGCAGAGACTGGGAGATGGCCAGCCTGCTACAACCACTGAGCTCCCCAGGGCAGGGACCAAGCCCCATCCAGTGCCCCCTCTAGCAGGTGCCCCCTACCTGGTCCTTTCCTAGGCTGAGGACCCAGTGCTGGGCTCGCACCTAGAACAGAGCCCCTCCCACCTGCAGGGAATAGTGAGGCATCCTGCAGGAGCTTTGTTTTAATACATGTCCGTGCTCAGGGCTCTGGAGTGGTGTCATCATTAAGGACACGTGCCCGTCTTGTTTTCCCTCAGTGTGTATGTTGAGCTTGTGGATGGGGCAGGTACAGAGCGTGCAGCTGCCCTAGCTTTTTCTTAGGGACCCATCTCCCTCCGGGCTTCCTCAGGCTTCCCAGGGGCTCAGCATCGAGCTAGCAGGAGCTGGGAGAGTGGCCTCCAGGCCCTCGTGTCCACCCATCCAATGGGACCCATAGGGCCAGCTGCTGTCCCCCCAGAGCTGGGACCATTGTGGGCAGGGGACAGCCCCTCCAGGCCCGAGCTCCTCTCTTGCTTGTGTTGCAGGGACATTCTGTCATGTTACCTCAAACCTTGTCCACCAACTGTTGTTTGTCCCAGAGTCAAGTTAAGGACGGAGGTTGTTGGCTTGCAGAAGAGAAGTGGGCTGAGGGGTTTATCAGGGAAACTTGGGGGCTTCTCCCAGAGCAAAAGCAGAGGCAAGCATAGGCCAGGGGCCAGGAATGCCCCCACCTGCGTGGGGACCTTGTCCGAGCTGTGGACAGTGTTTCACATGCGGTCATGTGTCTGACGCCGCCGCGCTGGCGCCTGGGGGACCTGCAATTCATGCCTAGCTCCCCATCGACCCCTGACCTACCTGCCTCTTGGGACCTTTCAGGGCTCGCCCCCAAAGGCACTGTGCGACAGGACCCCCTGGCAGGTAGGACCCGTCTGGCCAAAGTGGGTGGCAGCTGCTCTGGCCATGAGAGAGCCCACCCCCAACTCTAGCAGGGATTACCCAGGGCTGAGAGTGACAGGAGTTAGAGCTGCTGGCCCCAGGGACAAGGGCTAATCCCTTGCCTCCCCCTCCCCTTCCAGGCCGCCTCATTCTAGATCAGCGGAGCCATCTCCCTAGCAACAGAGCTGGAGATTCAGAATGGAAACATGACTTCCTGGGGTGGGCGGGGCTTCAGGCAGGCGCCCTGGACAGAAGCCACAGCCCCTGCTCAGCTGTCATTGGTGCCCCAGGCAGGCTCAAGGGTTGACCTTCCTTTTCAAACAGGGTAAGAGAGCTGAGGGGCCCTCCATGGGGATAGGAAGCCTGTCACCCAAAGGCAGTTGGGTGCAGAGCCTTGTCCGGCACAGGGCTCTGGGGGAGGGGGTCACACAAGCAGGTTATCACCCATCAGGATACGCCCCTGTGCACAGTTACAAAGAAGCCTGTAAAACAGGTAGTAATTAGCACAGAGAAGTCCACGTGCTTAGTTGCCCAGGAGTGCTAGATGCAGGCATCGCAGCAGAGCAGGTCTCCACATGCCCCAGAGCGAGTCTCCTTCCCTGGCTGTTTGTGTAGTCGGCGCCCGGTGGCGCTGTCCTAATGCCAAGCACTGAGCGCCTCCTTGCATTCTCCTGTAGGATCCTCACAGTGGCCTCTCCTGGGGCAGGGACGCTCAGCAGCTCCCTTTGACAGGTGAGGGATGAGACTGCGGCCCTAGAAGGCAGAGCTGCTCTCCAAGGCCGTGCCTGTTGCCGTGCTGCCTGCCCAGCTGGCTGGCTCTGTTTCGTCCCTGGTCCGCAGGCCTTGCCCACTGTCTCCATGCTGTTGACAAGATGCAGCGGTCCTTGTCCTCTGTGAGGGCTTGGGCCTGTGCTGGGGCAAAGGGTGTGGGGTGAGAAGGATGTGGGCCGAGGCTGCTAGGGGAGATCCCAGCTGCTCTTGTGGGCCCTGGGCCTTCCCCACAGGGCCTGGTCCCATCTCCCCTTCTCTCCCAAGCCTCCCCACCCTCCATGTAACTTGGCTTTTTTGCATACATACTCTAGGCCAGGCACTGTTAAGTGCGTCCCATGAGCAGTCCCTTGTGAGGGAGGTGCTTTTGTCCCCAGCTGACAGGTGATCACAGATCTCCCTTCATATGCCCCTGGCCAGGAGAAGGGGGTGGAGGGAGGGCCGGGCAGCAGCAGTGGTGTCAGAAGCGGGAGCCCTGCTTCCCAGGGCCCAGCCTCCCGCTCAGGCCCCTGGCCAGCCCGATGGGTTAGCGACAGAGCTGGCCCTTTGCAGAGCACAGCACCTTTCTGTCTTGTGTCACTGCGTCCTTGCAGCATTCAGAAGCCGGGGGTGCTGTGGTTGCCCCCACTTCACAGATGTGGACACTGAGGCTGAGAGTACAGGAACTTCCCGGGGCTCAGTCCTCCTTTCTCTGAGCAGCGCCTCAGGATGAAAGGCCAGAGGGCCGTGCTCTCTGGTCCTGTGGACGGGGGGCCGTCTGTGCAGGGAGTGGCTACCCACTCTGGCAGGGGCCCAAGCGGTGTCCTCGAGCTGGAGGTGGCCCCGGGGGAGAGGTGGAGAGTCGGAGCAGCAAAGCCGGGGTCCCAGGGCTCCCACAGCTGCTGCCTGTCACCCACATTGTTTCTGGATTTCTAGAACTGGGGGGGTTTTTTGGGCAGTGGCGATCTCTCTGCCCACCCCTCCCCAGTTTCCGTGTCCCACAGCCAATGAGGTGGGTAGAGGGGGGCCCAGAGCATAGATCCCCCAGTGTCTGGGCTGGGATTATCCCGAGGCCCCACCTGTCACCACACATGTAGCCAGCGAGGGCCACTGTCCCCTCCACCAGAGAGGGTTGGCCCCAGGCTGGGCAGCTGTCACTTGCTCCCTCCCCTCAGCCTCCTTGGCTCTCACATCCTGGGACTCTCTCTCTCTGGAGCACAGGAGGCCCCTTTCAATCTGGAAGCTCCCTGGGGCGCACCCTTTCTGCAGCCCAGGATCAAGGACCTCGTGGGGGAGGGGTGGTCCTAGAACCTGGTCCCAGTCAGCCCTGTGGTTTGGCCAGCCCTGGCCCCTGTTGTGCTCCATATGTGAGCCCCAGGCCACCAGGAGCTGGTTGCCCTGGGTCCTCATGCGTCCACACTGGAGCCTAGGGATCTGGTGAGGCTCCAGCTGGCCTCCTCCCCTTGAAGACTGAGAAGCCCAGGTTGGCCGTGGCCTCCCTGTCTGGTCCTCCTGGGTAGACGCAGCCGCACCCAGTCTGCGTTCCTCTCCTTCAGAGCCCTTGTTCCTCCTGCTGTTCTGGGGCCAGCATCTCCAGCTTTTCCTCCCCAGATCCCAGATCCCACTCCCAGCACCCTTTCCCTGGTGGCCCTGGGGCAGGGCATGGAGGTCCCTCTCCAGCAGGGGCTGGGGTCTTCCAGGCCAACCCGCTCTTTCCTTGGTCCACAGGATGAAGCCAACGCACACGATGGTCAACTGCTGGTTCTGCAACCAAGATACGCTGGTGCCCTATGGGAACCGCAACTGCTGGGACTGTCCTCACTGCGAGCAGTACAACGGCTTCCAGGAGGTGTGGGTCGCAGGCAGGCGGACGGGTGGGCACGCGGGGGTGGGGATCTTGAGATTTGCACCTTGAGACCACCCTGTGTCCCTGCCTTGCCCCGGGGCTAGTGGGCCCCACACCCTCATACCCTGTCCTCTCCAGGCCCTGAGCATGGTGTTTCGTGTACATTGTCTCACTCGATTCTCACCACTGCCCTGGCACTGTCCCCTCACTTGAGGAGGAACCCAGCACAGGGAGCCATGGCAGTTTGTCCAAGGCTGTACCACTAAAAGTGGCAGATTTGGGGTTCACACCCAGGTCTTTCTGGCTCTGCATCTCATTCTCTGTACTATATCAGGGCTAGCAAACCTTTTCTGCAAAGGGCCAGATAGTATTTTAAGCTTTGGAAGCCATTTGGTCTCTGTCACAACTGCTAACCCTGCCGAGCCACCGTAGATAATACAAGAGTGAATTAGTCTGGCTGTGTTCTAATAAAACTTGATTGCAGAAACAGGCAGCTCATCCATGGGTCATAGCGTGCTGTCCCCTGGACTAGACCAGGGTTTGCAGACTGAGTTTGAAGAGAGTAGGGCTCTGAGGACAGATGCTGGCTAGAGGTGTGTGGGTGGGCAGCAGGCCGCAGGCCCTGCTGTGTGCTCAGACTAGGTGGCTTCACTCGGCATGTGGGCCTTTGGGTTCCATGGAGATGTCTTGAGAAGAAAAGCAGCTGCTGTTTTGTGCAGAAGAAAAAAAAGAACGGAGATGTTTGAGATCTACCGTCACTTGCCTGGAGCGGGGCGGGCCCCCAGGGACATCACCAAGCCTGAGCCAGCTGGGAAGGCCTGCCTACCTCGAGTCCCACCTCTCTCCCGCAGAACGGCGACTACAACAAGCCGATCCCCGCCCAGTACTTAGAGCACCTGAACCACGTAGTGAGCAGCGCGCCCAGCCTGCGCGACCCTTCGCAGCCACAGCAGTGGGTGAGCAGCCAAGTCCTGCTGTGCAAGAGGTGCAACCACCACCAGACCACCAAGATCAAGCAGCTGGCCGCCTTCGCTCCCCGCGAGGAGGTGAGGCTGGGTTGGGAGGGCAGGGGTCCTGGCTGGGGCTGGGGATGCTTAGAGCAGCTGGGGGACAGGCACGTGCAGGGTGCTGGCTCTGGTCCTCTGGCCCCTGCTCTGCTAGACAGCAGCTTTTCTGTTCTGAGTGCCCAAAGGGGCCCCCTCATCCTGGCCACTGCCAGCACATTCCAGGATGTGTTAGTTCTTCCGACCCCGTTAGAGCTGAGCTGCTTCTCTCCGTGTCTTATAATCACTGCTATCTGGGTTCCAAGCCTAGGAACACCGTGGAAACCTCGGCACCTGCCAGTCCAGAGGAATTTGTCCCTGGGCAGAGGGAGGAAGGGACCTTGAGTTCCAGGTGGGGCCCCGTTGGACCCACTCTGTCCTGTTTCTCTGAATCAGCCTTGCCTGCTGATGGCCCCAGCAGTCTGCTGTGGGGTTGGTAGAGGATGCCAGTGGCTTCTGGGAGGAGGAGGAAGCAAGACATTGCTGAGAGGCTTGGCATTAGGAGCTGGGCTGAGCTGGGAGCCTCGCCTCGCCTGTACCCTCCATGGAGTCCAAGAGTCTTGCTTACTGGCTGCTCCTTCCTGCCCTCGGCCAGCCCAGGGGGTCCTGTCACCTCAAGAGGCAGGTCCGAGCTGGGGCGCAGAGACACTGGCTTTCCTGGGGTCCAGCCTGGGAGGGAGGGAGAACAGAGGTGAACTCAGGCCAAGGCAGGGATGGGGAACCTGCAGGAAGAGGAAGGCAGGGGTGACTTGGCAGCCAGGCAGCTTTTTGGCATGCTTGGTCCCAGCAAGGGATCACACTCTTGACCCTCCCGGCCCTGCAGGCCGAAACGTTTGCTTCCTCAGAAACAGGGAGGGAGAGTTGCAGTGCTGCACGTCTAAGGGCTGGGAGGGAGGGGACTTGTTTTCTGGGCTATTTCAGAAGCTGAAAGAAACCTTCACCTGCCACAAAGAGAAAGAGACAGGCCTGGCCAGGGGCTCTAGTGTTCAAGCGGAAGGGCAGGCACCACAGTCTGGGTTGTCCATCTGCCCCACTCCAGGCAGTGTCAGCCCGCAGCCACCTTCCCCCATGTTCACCCACCTTCTTGGAGCTCTGCGTCTGGGGAGCAGACCCTGAGCTCTTGGCCTGCGGGTGTGTCCCTGGAGCAACAGAACCTTGTTAGTGTCCCCATCACTGGTGGGCCCTGCCCTGGATTGGCTCTAACTCCCGGTAGCTCACATGGCTGTACACAGTGGGCATTTGTCCTGTTGGGCAGAGGGGAAGCAGGTTCAGCGTGGGGTTGACTTGTCCCCGGTCATCCCCTAGTAAGTGGCAGGTCAGGATCTGATTCCACGTCTGACCTGTAAGATGGAGGCAGCTCAGCCACCCCTGCAGACGCTGAGCCTGTTCCCCCCACCCCACAGGGCAGGTATGATGAGGAGGTCGAGGTGTACCGGCATCACCTGGAGCAGATGTACAAGCTGTGCCGGCCGTGCCAAGCAGCTGTGGAGTACTACATCAAGCACCAGAACCGCCAGCTGCGCGCCCTGCTGCTCAGCCACCAGTTCAAGCGCCGGGAGGCCGACCAGATCCACGCACAGGTGAGAGGCTGCGTCCACAGGACGGGGGTGGAGGCGTTGAGTTTGTTCAGGAAACCCTCCCAGGAGGCTGGGCCCCACTGACCAGAAGGTAGCTCTTCAGAGCTGAGCCCCTTTATTTTTATTTTATTTTATTTTATTTTATTTTTGAGATAAAGTTTTGCTGGGATTACAGGCATGCGCCACCACGCCTGGTTAATTTTGTATTTTTAGTAGAAACGGGGTTTCTCTGTGTTGGTCAGGCTGGTCTCGAGCTCCCAATCTCTGGTGATCCGCCTGCCTTGGCCTCCCAAAGTGCTGGGATTACAGGTGTGAGCCACTGCACCTGTCCTTTTTTTTTTTTAAACAGAGTCTTGCTCTGTCACCCAGGCTGGAGTGCAGTGGCACGATCTCGGCTCACTATCACCTTGCCTCCCCGGTTCAAGCGATTCTCTCGTCTCAGCCTCCCGAGTAGCTGGGATTACAGGCACCCGCCATCATGCCCGGCTAATTTTTATATTTTTGTAGAGATGGGGTTTCACTATGTTGGCCAGACTTGTCTTGAACTCCTGACCTCAGGTGATCCTCCCACCTCGGCCTCCCAAAGTGTTGGGATTACAGGCGTGAGCCACCACGCCCAGCCTTTTATTTATTTTTAAATTTTATTTTTTGAGACAGAGTTTCGCACTGTCCCCCAGGCTGGAGTGAAGTGGCGCGATCTCAGCTCACTACAACCTCCTCCTCTCTGGTTCAAGCAATTCTCCTGCCTCAGCCTCCTGAGTAGCTGGGATTACAGGCACGCGTCACCACAGCTGACTAATATTTATATTTTAGTAGAGACGAGATTTCACCCTGTTGCTCAGGCTGGTCTTAAACTCTTGAACTCCTGACATCAAATGATCCACCCGCCTTGGCCTCCCAAAGTGCTGGGAGTACAGGCGTGAGCCACCACACCCAGCCTCCAAATAACTTTCCATCATTTTGTCAAGTACTCACCAAAAATTCCTATTGTGAGTTTTTTTGTTTGTTTGTTTTTGTTTTTGAGACGGAGTCTCGCTCTGTCGCCCAGACTGAAGTGCAGTGGCGCGATCTCAGCTCACTGCAAGCTCCACCTCCCGGGTTCACACCATTCTCCTGCCTCAGCCTCCCGAGTAGCTGGGACTACAGGCACCTGGCTAATTTTTTGTATTTTTAGTAGAGACGGGTTTTCACCATGGTCTCAATCTCCTGACCTCATGATCCGCCCACCTCGGCCTCCCAAAATGCTGACATTACAGGCGTGAGCCACTGTGCCAGGCCCCTATTGTGATTTTAATTGGAACTGACATAAATGGACAGATAACTGTGTCAAAAATTAACCTTAAAAGTACAGTAGTAAGTTATTCAGACCAGGAACAAGGCAGTCAGAATGAGAACCAAAGGCCCCAGGAGAGGGTCCACCTGGTGCCTTGCTGTGCAGACATGTGGCAGGGCAGAGGTGTCATGGCTGTGTCCCAGCGCAGACTGGAAACCACATATCAATCAGACCCAGGTCACATCTAGAGACACAAGGGGTGGATAGGAGTTTCTTTGTAGGGGTAGATTTTACTATTTAACCTCTTTGCTACCATATCAGATTTTTTAAACAACTAGAATGTTCTATCAACTGAGTACTATGATAAAAATTAGTTTTAGCCAGATGGTCTTGGGCTCAAACCCTGGAGCCACTGCATACCAGGTGTGGGCTTTCTACGTGGCCGTGTGCAAGTTTCTCAGCTTCCCTGAGCATGGTTTCCACAGCTGTAAGTGGGTCCAGGGCGGCCGGGTGCGGTGGCTCACGCTTGTAATCCCAGCACTTTGGGAGGCCGAGGCGGGCGGATCACGAGGTCAGGAGATCGAGACCACGGTGAAACCCCGTCTCTACTAAAAATACAAAAAAATTAGCTGGGCGTGGTGGCGGGCGCCTGTAGTCCCAGCTACTCGGAGAGGCTGAGGCAGGAGAATGGTGTGAACCCGAGAGGTGGAGCTTGCAGTGAGCCGAGACTGCGCCACTACACTCCAGCCTGGGCGACAGAGCGAGACTCTGTCTCAAAAAAAAAAAAAAAAAAAAAAAAAATGGGTCCAGGGCTTGGAGTGCACCACCAACGCTGCTAGGAGGGCGAATGCAAGTGCCAGGAAAGTGCTGAGAAACAGGAGGGCCACCCCAAAACCCATGCTCAGATACGCACATAACAAATGCATGGTGACACCAGTCACTCTGCCGGGCCCCTGGCTGATGACATGAAGGGGCCTGGGGAGCAGGGTAGGAGGTGGCCCCATGGGCATGTTGCTTCCCCAGAGTAAAGGGGCTCAACTTGGCTGGGCATGGTGGCTCGCACCTGTAATCCCAGCACTTTGGGAGGCCAAGGCTGGTGGATCACCTGTGGCCAGGAGTTCAAGACCAGCCTGGCCAACATGGTAAAACCCCATCTCTACAAAAAAAAAACAAAAATTAGCTGGGTGTGGTGGTGGGCGCCTGTAATCCCAGCTACTGTGGAGACTGGGGCAGGAGAATCGCTTGAACCCAGAAGGAAGAGGTTGCAGTGAGCCAAAATAAGGTCACTACAATATGGAAAGTCTTCTTTAAAAGGAGAAGGGTGGTAGAGCAGCACTCTCCCCACCCAGAAGTGAGGCAGGCCAGTGGAACTGAGTAGTGAGTTTTTGAACCAAGCCCAGGATGTGTGGGAACATGGGTCCGGCCAGAACCCCGCACAGAGTGGCACCGGTGATGGCTGGGGGTGGCTCTGTGGCCATCTCACTAACCTGCCTCTCTTCCTCCTTTGCAGAACTTCTCCTCCGCCGTTAAGTCCCCGGTCCAGGTCATCCTGCTCCGTGCCCTCGCCTTCCTGGCCTGCGCCTTCCTACTGACCACCGCACTGTATGGGGCCAGCGAACACTTCACCCCAGGCACCACTGTGCCCCTGGCCCTGCCACCTGGTGGCAATGGCTCAGCCACACCTGACAATGGCACTGCCCCTGGGGCCGAGGGCTGGCGGCAGCTGCTGGGCCTGCTCCCCGAGCACATGGCGGAGAAGCTGTGTGAGGCCTGGGCCTTTGGGCAGAGCCACCAGACGGGCGTCGTGGCACTGGGCTTGCTCACCTGCCTGCTGGCAATGCTGCTGGCTGGCCGCATCAGGTGTGCATGGGGCCAGGGCCAGGAGTTGGCGGGTGGGGGACTGTGTGCTGGATTACTGTCTAGGGTGGGGGCCGAGAGACCCCATTGGGTGCACAGCCCTAGGCTGAACTCCACCATGTCACTGGTACAAGGCTTGGTCCCGGGGGCTGGGAGTCGTAGGTGAGGTGAGGCTGCACAGCAGACGCCCTCTGAGCCAGCCCTGTGCACACCCACTGTAAGCTGGACTTGGTTGCCTCCTCTCTCCTCCTCGGGCTCTGTCAAGTCAGGATGACGATAACCACCTGCCTCCTGGGTTGTGGGGGCTCACATGGGAGGCTCTGGGGTTCCCTGAGTGGGAGCGTGTCCTGTGAGTGCTGTGTCCCCGTCGCCCCTGCTCCCCAACTCAGAGGAATATTCCTTAGCCCTGTTACAGGCTGGAACTTACAGGCTGAGGAGAAACACTGACCCACCTGCTCGGAGCCGGGTAGCGTGTGAGTGTGAGGGGATTCTGAGCCCGCGCTCTCTCCTGGCTCTGGACTCTGAGCAGGGCCAGGTATAGACAGAGGAGGCAGGAAGGAAGGCGTGGACCCAGGAGGTCTTGTCCTCCCCTGGAGTGACCCCGCTGCTTCCCTTTCAGGCTTCGGAGGATCGACGCCTTCTGCACCTGCCTGTGGGCCCTGCTGCTGGGGCTGCACCTGGCTGAGCAGCACCTGCAGGCCGCCTCGCCCAGCTGGCTAGACACGCTCAAGTTCAGCACCACATCTTTGTGCTGCCTGGTTGGCTTCACGGCAGCTGTGGCCACAAGGAAGGCGACAGGCCCACGGAGGTTCCGGCCCCGAAGGTCAGAGAAGCAGCCATGACTGCGGGGGGAGGACACGCGGATGCTCAGGCCCAGGCTTTGCCAGGTCTGAAGCGGGCCCCCTCTGTCCTGCCTCTTTTCACCTGCTCACGCCCTCCCATCCCCACCCTACAGCCCCGGGTCCTGGCCCAGTCCCTCCACTGCCTCGAAGAGTCAGTCTGCCCCACCTTTTCCTTTCCGGCACCACCAGCCATCCCCGAGTGCCCTGTAGCCACTCACAACTGCTGCCACCTCTCTGGCCAATGGCCCTTTCACTGGCCTAGTGACTGGAATGTGGGCAGCACCCACACAGGCTCTGGCCCGTGGCTTCCTGCTGGCAGCTCCAGGCACCCGCCTCTCACCACGCCATTTCCTGGCTCTGACACTGTTGGGTGAGGGTCCTGGTCCTGCTGTCTTCCCTTCTGAGCTCCTGCACAGGGGTAGTGACAGTCGCTGCAGGCTGGGCCCCTGGCATGCCCTGACGGTGCAGCAGAGTGAGGCTGGGGCAGCACAGAGCCCCAGCCTCACCCCTGAGGAGCACCTGTGGTCTGTCCCCTTGGTCCTGCTTGTGGCTGGACCAGCCCTGCAGGAGGTGATGGAGCCATGAAGGAGGCAGAGCTGCAGCTCTGTCTGCTGCTTGGCCTCCTGCTCCGAGACCTTCCCGAGTCCCCGGGAATGGAGATTGCAGTTCTTGGGCCCAGCCTGGCCTTCGCCATGAGTTTGGGGAGCGAGACCCCGCCTGAGACGGGCAGTAGGAGCCTGTGCTGACCTTGGGGAATCTGAGCTTTTCTAAGGGTAAGGGGCCCAGGGTATGCAGGTCTTCAGTGACATCAGGTCGTTGTCATCCTGTCCCTCCCTGACCTGTCACGAGCCTCCCCAGGTGCCTGCTTGCCATGGCCCAGCGCCACTCTGCCCTCCGACTCAGGTGAGGGGGCAGCCCACAGACCTGCTGCTCAGTAGCAGGGCCTGGCCAGGCCCCTGCTGTTCCCAGCCTCAGTTTACCATCTATGAAATGAGGTGGACCCCTCTCCAGAGCCCTTTGGTGCCAGCTCAGTGGGTGTGGGGATCACATGAGGTGGCTCATGAGGACACACTCTGGAAGTCGAGGGGCTGCCACGTGCAGAGGAAGTTCCCAGCCTGGGGGCTTTATCCAGGGGTCCCAGTCGAGAGTGGCCCGAAGCCGTCCCCCACCGGGCATGTTCCCTCTGGCTGCCCACTCCCTCGGGGCCCGCATGTCCTGCCACTCGCCACTCTGAGCACGAGTTCACCTTCCAGATGTGGCCAGGGTGTGCCAGCTCCTCTCTCCTGTGCGTTGGAACCCGGGGGAGGCAAGAGCAGATCACAGGTGCATGAGGGTTACACCTGCCACCTGGGTCTGCCGGGATGGGTTAGGGGGGTGGGTGCCAGGCCTCACTGCTGTGAATCTGCCACGCCTGGGGGTCCTAGAGGCTGCCCCACCCCAGTGATTGGGGATCCTAGAGGCTGCCCCACCCCAGTGATTGGGTAGCAGCTCACATCCCACCCAGCTTCACGAGTGAGGAGTCCAGGTGCGTTGGGAGACCCTCCAGGGCTTCTGTGGCCTCTGTGCCTGATTACCTGTGTGGCTTCAGACAAGGCCCCAGCGTTACTGGGCTCAGCTTGTTGTGTGTGGAGCGTGAGATGAGAAAACCCCTCTGAAAAGATGTGGTCGGGGCCACGCTTCCCACTGGTTCTGCAGTGAGGAGTGGGGGCGGGTGAGCCGAAGTGGCCCCCAGTGCTGTCTACCTGAGGGGGCAGGGGACCGCCTGCCTGTCCACTCACGCCACCCCCCCAGCCCACAAAGAGCCCATCTGAGAGAAGGACGTGGCGGAGCCAGGACGGGAAGGCGTCCTGTCGGCTGGCCATGCTGTTGCTTGCGTCTCGAATCTTCGGTTCTCGAGGAAGTGTTGACAGTGTGATGCTAATTTCTGCTTTTCTTGGCATTGGGTAGAAGCAGGACATCTGTGTGTATGTGTGTATTTAAATTAGATTATTTATAATAACCAGAGCCAGCCCTCGCGCTGGCCAGGATCCTCCTGCCGAGCTGATGTCGCTCCTGCCCTCTGCCGGGGTCCGGAACAACACCTCAGGAGGAAGCTCTCAGCAGAGTGAGGATTCCTGCCTTTTTTAGAGTTTTGTGTGACTTTTTAAATTATCCATGTGTCCCTTAAAGTTTCACTGCGTGGAGAAAATTCCAGCACCTTCAAGTGTTGTGGCAACAGCTGAGAGAGTGCAGGCACCACTGTGTTGTGGCTTGTTGACTGGGAATGTGTCACCCCTGCCAGGGAACTCTTCTCCTCGGAGGGGACTTGGGATGGCCATCAGACCTTCTAGGGTCCGGCTGGGGTCATCCTAGGTACGGGTGACCGTCCCTGAGACATAAGCGAGGTAGATTCAGCCATCCTCACCCTCAGACTTGAGGTCCCCACCCAGGCCAAGCAGGCCCCCTGTACCCCTTGCCTGGGAGCAAACCGCCAGGACGCAGCCTCCACGCCGCACCTGCCACACCCCACCCTGCCCAGGAAGGAACCCGTGACCTTTCTGTCTGTGACTGTTGCTGAGTCTCTGTCTCATGTCGTAGAATTGTGGATAATTGTCTAGTGACCCTCTCATCACTGTAACCGTCGCGCCTGGCCTAGATGTCGTGTTTTGGATGCTGTGTTTTCAATAAATGCCTCTGGGGCCCTGCTTTTACCCGCTGGCGTCAGGTGCCGCGTCTTTCTTTTTTCTTTCTTTCAGAAGGGCTCTGTGCCAGGGCTGGGGTGGGCGGCTGTGTTTGGGGTACAGACACGTCCACAGGAGTCAGGTTTGGGAGCCAGTGACAGTGACACCGGCTGGCTCGGGGCCCCGCTCGCCTCGCTCGCCTTTGCTGGGTCATGTTTTTTCCGTCTCAATAAACTGCTGCTTAAAACGTGGTCTCTCTCCTTCCACTCCTGACGTGGGCTGGGATTGGGTCGGAGAAGACCAGACATCTCCCCTTGGTGTCAGATGAGCGTATCCGCGCCGGCACTTCCCAGAGCCAAGCATCCAGTCCTGATCCTGGCCTCTTAGTCCCTCTCTGAGACGTGGTTTGAGGTCACAGGGCAGTCAGGGGGGTCTCTCACCAAAGGAAATGTCAGCAGCTTTGGAGTTCTCCAGGGCCCAACAGATTGGGCTCCTTTAGCTGGCAGAGGTTCGCTGGGGCCCCTGTACAGAGCCCAGCCCTGTGAGCGATTTACGAGGTCTTGCTTGTTGAGTGATGTTCCCACATATCACAGTGAGGGAGTCAAACTGCGAAGGAACTCCCCACAGCACCATCGTCAGTGGCACCAAACTGGGAACAACAGCACCTGTGCCAGGTGGCCAGGAGATTCAGCTTTTAAGCACTGAGGCAGCCCCGGGTGGTGTGAGCAGGAGCTGGGAAAAGTGGGGACGCACTGGCAAGACCCAGCCACTCCTGCTGGAGCCCACCCTTCGGGGCCAGGAGCTGCGCAGCCCATCTGACCTCCTCATACCCACAGCCCACTAGGACCCTTCTTTCATGCGTGCCCCAACGGTACTCGCAGGTCACTGGGGGACCTGGTCACCCTTGGCTGACTCTTGGCTATGTCTGTGCTGCCGGGCAGGGTGGGCACAGGAAGCCCAGGGCAGAGCCCTGCCCCACAAACTCCCTCCCATGGAGGGTCATGCCCCAAGGTCCCAGCAACACCTTCACTGCCCCTGCCTAAAGGTGCCCTCAGGGTCATTCCCTGAAGTCGCTGCGCTGTCCTGCCAAATGGAATCAGAATTCTAACATGACAACACAAAATCTCATCTTCTGTGTAGAGGTGGAGCCTTCCCTGGATTCTTGGGGGCAAGCAGCGGGCGCTGGGCCTCAGAATCACAGGTCAGTGGGCGGAACACGGATGTGTCCAGTCCGGCTGACCAGGCCCTTCCCCAGGGTCCCCAGCTCAGCTCCTGCCTTGATGCCCACATTCACCAAACATGGCCTCGCCTTTGGTTCCGAAGTCCAGGTGGCCTCCTGGCACCTTGGAAGGCATTAGAAAGGTTACATGATTCTCTGGGAAGTCAACAGCTGGCCCCACGCTTTCCTTATAAAACTTTTTTAGAGGGAAAGTAGCTGAGAGGTTGGTGGCGCGCGGCTTGGCTAGCGATCCCCGAGCATTCAGTCGTGCTGGGCACAGGTCCCTTAGCCAGCCCCTGGCTCCTGCAGGGCGTGGGCCAGCCTGCCCGCTCACCAGCACGTTGTCCACTGGGCTCATTTGTCCCTTGGCACCGAGGTAAGGCTGGACCCCCGGAGCTCCGTCCAGACGGTGGACTAATGTATTAACTGCCTCTGTCCCTCTCTTCCCTCTGTAATTGGGTGCCTTAATCAGAAGCATGGTTGTCGTTCTGGCGTGGGGCCATCGGGTCCTGTTGTGTGATTTGTACCATCTCAAGTTAAAGAGACACTGTCACCTTCCGTCTTTCGGGCAGCCTTGCGGTCGTGGATGGGTCTCTTCTAAGTTCGGTTTTGGCGTCCCGTGAGAGCCTCTTCCAGGGGATTCCAAGGCCTGGCTGCCCCCCCAGTTCTGCTCTACCAGGAACTTCAAAGGAGTTTCCAGAGTGCAAGGCCAGAGAGCAGGAGGCAGCCTCCTAAGGGCAGAGCTATGGGAGGACTTCCAGGAATCACACCTAGGAACAGAGGGTGCCCAGAGCCGTGCTGGGGCCTGACTTCCTGTGATCCAGGCCTGTCTGGGAGATGAGCCAGGGTGTCCCTGAGCCCGGCCGCTCTGTGGGAAGGCTCGGCACAGAACAAGAAGTGGCAAGGAGTCCAAGTCCATTAACCTTCATTGAGTGCCTGGCACGGGGCTGGGCATTTTTGCTTCAAGGCGAAAGGGTTGGCATGAGGTTGGCAAAGGCGACAGTGTCACTTTAATACCGAGACTCGTAGTGGAGATAGTTTGCTGTGAGCCGAGGGGGTAGGAGGGGGCATGCGGGGAGGGCCGGGTCTTGCTGGCACCTCCCAGCCACCCGCTCCTAATGGCGTGAATGTGGTCGGATTGCTTTTCTGCTTTAACTAACGCACGCCTCCTCTGGGACCTCAGCTGAGGCCCCCACCTTGCACTGTGGGAGAGGGGTGGGACCCACTGCAAGGCTGCCTCCAGGACCTCCCGCTGACCCTCTTCTTGTCCCGTGCCTGACGGGCCCTTGCAGGTTCTTCCCAGGAGACTCTGCCGGCCTTTTCCCCACCAGCCCCAGCTTGGCCATCCCTCACCCGAGTGTCGGAGGCTCTCCAGCGTCTCTGTTCATCCCCAGCCCGCCCAGCTTCCTGCCCCTCGCCAGCCAGCAGCTCTTCCGGTCTCCTCGACGGGCCTCACCCTCCTCATTGCCCGGCCGCCTCAGCCGGGCCCTCTCTCTGGGAACCATACCCTCTCTGACTCGAGCAGGTAAGGGGTGCCCAGGCATTGGCAGACAGTCAGGGCTGGGGGCAGCTGGGACAGAACTGTGGATGGGTACATAGTGTAGGGAAGGCCGGGAGTGGTTAGTGTTCCTGCTACAGAGACAGGCAGCACAGAGCTTTGAGCCTCAGTTTCCCCCCAAAGAAATGGGGCTAGCTAGGAATAGGTGCCTTTAATCCCAGCACTTTGGGAGGCCCAAGGTGGGAGGATGGCTTGAGGCTAGGAGTTCAAGACCAGCCTGGGCAACATAGGGAGACGCTGTCTCTACAAAAAAATTGTTTTAATTAACTGGGCATGGTGGCGTGCACCTATAGTCCCAGCTATTTAGGCTGAGGTGGGAGGATCGGTTGAACCCAGAAGTTGGAAGCTGCAGTGAGCTATGATTACACCACTGCATTCCACCATGGGCGACAGAGCAAGACCCTGTCTCAAAAAAAAATAAAAATAAAGTGCCCAGAATTGCCATATCATCTGGGAACCCCAGCACGGCCCCTTAGTCCCAGCTCTAGTGACATGACCTTGGGTAAATGTGTGCACCGTGCTGTGCCCTAATCTTTTCCTCTAAAATTGCCACATGCCCCTCAGCAAAGGGGGCCACTCTAGTTATTCTAGGGGAGGAGATGCTGATACCAGCCAAGGCCCCTCTCCTCTTGTGCGGTTAGAGGTTAGAGGGCAGGCCATTTTGCACACACTCCACGGTTTATATTAGGATGCTTTTGCTTTTCCCGTAAGCAGAGATACCCCCCTATTTTCAGGGCACTCCAGCCTGGTGGCACTTGAATGAAACTTGGGGTGGGAGGTGCCAGGAGCAGCCCTGTCCTGGGCCTGAGCACGCCGAGTAAACTGTGCGCACTGACCAAGGTGTCAGAGCTCAGGGACTTCTGTGTCAAGCCCCTTGGGAGGGGAGCATGGCAATCCCAGGGCCGGTTCAGGCCTCCAAGGCAGGGCCTTCCGCCCACAGAGAACAGGCAGTCTCCCTGTTGAGGCTCAAGGCAGGGACACAGTAGCGACCTGTCTGAGGTGGCAGCAGAGGTCTTGGGGCACAAGCTTGTCTTGGAGTGTCCGGTGACAGATGGGACCCCAGTCTCCATTGCCAGAAGGTGGGTCGGGGGGAGAAGCCCAGTCTCCATCACCAGAGGGTGGGTCGGGGGGAGAAGCCTGGTCTCCATTGCCAGAAGGTGGGTCGGGAGGAGAAGCCTGGTCTCCATCGCCAGAGGGTGGGTTGGAGGCAGGAGTTCCTGCAGGGCTTTGGCTTACGTATTCAGAGACCCGCTGGACCGGGCCCAGGCGCTGGGGCCAGAATCCAGCTTGCTGTCTCCCTGTCTGTCCTCAGTCCGCTTCTCTGCCTCACGCCTCATCCCTGTGTCCTGCAGCCCATGCCCAGCAGGAAGACGGCCTCTCCCAGCATCCATAGAATGGGCTCTAGAAGGACCCTGGTTGGCATGCTGGGTTCTTGTGACCACCCTTATCCAGCCTATCCCCTGGCCTCGGGAGGGGAGGGTTATCTGCATGCTGCGACAGACCCTTCAGAGTCCACAGGTGGCAACAGGACATGAGGCAGTCCCCGGGTCCCACATTCAGCTCTCAGCCAGCCACTTGGAATTGGGGCCCCTGCCCTTGGGGGTCGTGCGCCTGATTTAGGAAAAGGCAGCGTGGTTGGTGATCCCGTGGGTCGAAAGTGCAGGCAGTTGGGGTCTGCAATTAGTGGAGAAAGTAGGACTAGATGGCTGGAAAAGCAGGCCCTTGTGTGGGAAGAAGGGCATGGAACGAGGAGTGGACAATATGCCTGGTGCCGACTCTTCTCACCACCTGCTGTGAGCCTCAGTTTCTTTTTTTTTTTTTTTTTTTTTTTGTGAGACGGAGTCTCGCTCTGTCTCCCAGGCTGGAGTGCAGTGGTGCCATCTCAGCTCCCTGCAACCTCCGCCTCCCAGGTTCAAGTGATTCTCCTGCCTCAGCCTCCTGGGTAGCTGGGACTACAGGCACCTGCCACCACGCCCAGCTAATTTCTTGTATTTTCAGTAGAGACGGGGTTTCACCGTATTAGCCAGGATGGTCTCAGTCTCCTGACCTCGTGATCTGATCTGCCTATCTCAGCCTCCCAAAGTGCTGGGATTACAGGCGTGAGCCACCGCGCCCAGCCGGAGCGTCGGTTTCTTTATCTGCAAAAAGGGAACGTGCCCAGCACCCCTCAGACGGCAGTCCAGGGGATCCATGAGCACTTGTGTTTTCATGAAAGCACATTTGTAAAGAGCAAAGCCTGGATTGGGATTTCGGCAGAGCATTTATGGGGGCCTCTGCACGTCATCCACAGGCCTGACATGTCGCCCGCTTCTCTCTGTCTCCAGACTCGGGCTATCTGTTCAGCGGTAGCCGCCCACCATCTCAGGTGTCTCGATCTGGGGAGTTTCCTGTTTCAGGTGAGGAGGACAGAGAACTAAGGGGGGGACGGGGCAGCATGAGGCCCGGGCGTTCCAGAGCACGGTGGTTTGTGTGAGCTTTGGGGTCAGACAGATCCCAAGTGTGTGTTCACATCTCAGCCCTGGGCAAGTGACCTACACACCTGTGCCTCAGTTTCCTCTTGTGTGAAATGGGAATGACAGTCACTAGGATCAGATGGTACCATGCTGCTCTGCTGTCCTCAGCAGCAGTCACGGCTGGAGCTGGTGCACCAGGTGCCAGCTGGCAGCAAGGCCTCAGGTGAGCTGGCCTTGTACCTCCAGGGTTTGCTGCTATCTGGCCTTGCTGTCAGCTGATGGTGCCTGGGGCTTTGGATGGAAATCAAGGGCAGGAGGCCATGGCTGAGGCTCTGGGATCTCTCCCCTCCCTCAGGTGCCTGGTAGAGGGCAACCCTCTCCTCCTTCAGCTTTGCAGCAGGACTTCGCCCTGTCCCCAGTCTCTGCACCTTTCCTGTCTTCCTGGGTTAATAGAAGAAAGCCCCAAGAAATGAAATAGCGCGTCGTAGCATTGCCGTGACAGGAGCCCACATTCACATCATCTTCCTCCCCCTCTCCAGATTACTTCTCTCTGCTGTCGGGGAGCTGCCCCTCCTCCCCACTCCCTTCCCCAGCGCCTTCCGTGGCCGGCTCGGTGGCCTCCAGCTCCGGCTCTCTGCGCCACCGCAGGCCCCTCATCAGCCCTGCCCGGCTCAACCTGAAGGGACAGAAGCTGCTGCTATTCCCATCACCCGCTGGAGAGGCCCCCACCACGCCCAGCAGCTCCGATGAGCACTCGCCTCACAACGGCAGCCTCTTCACCATGGAGCCGCCCCAGGTTCCCCGGAAGCCGCCCCTGCAGGACATGAAGCACGCCCTGGGTACGGCCTTCTGACCGCCCCGAGGGGCCGTGGGAGGGCCTCTGCTGCCAAGAGGCCTGGCTGTGCGGCGGTGGGGGGGCTCATCCTTGCTCTGACCCAGTGTGCGCCTTCCCACCCTGGAGCTCTAGGTACCCCATTCCGGCTCTGGTGACTCGAACCCTCTGGGACATTGACCTCTAATGGCTGATTTCAGTTTCTCCTTTTGCAGTTGACCTTCAGGGTCCTCTGTTCCTTGAAACAGATCGAAAACACATCACACATTGCCAGGTGCGTGTGGCCACAGATAGTTTCACTCAAATGGTGCTGTACTGCAAAGCATTTAAAATTTTTAAAGTTAGCCCCCAACCTTTAAAACCTACAACTTTCAACTTTCACATGAATTTGTAGATTTCCTTTTTTTTTTTTTTTTTTTGAGATAGAGTCTCACTCTGTCGCCCAGACTGGAGTGCAGTGGCGTGATCTTGACTCACTGCAACCTCCTCCTCCAGGGTTCAAGAGATTCTCCTGCCTCAGCCTCCCGAGTAGCTGGGACTGCAGGTGTGCGCCACCATGCCTGGCTAATTTTTGTATTTTTAGTAGAGACGGGATTTCACCATGTTTCCCAGGCTGGTCTTGAACTCCTGATCTCAAGTGACCCACCCATCTTGGCTTCCGAAAGTGCTGGGATCACAGGCATGGGCCACTGTGCCCAGCCTCGAATGTTTAGATTTCCCATGTCTCTTAACGATGTCAGAGATCTGGTCACCTTGGGCCTGAATACTGGCAGACAGGTGGCAGGACAGTTGAGCAAGGACCTGGCCCCCCACTGTCCAGGGTGGATGAGTGGCTTGGGACAGGCTGGCTCACCACTTCTGACAACTGTCCTTAGAGTGGAAGTGCAGCTGCCCCATGTCTGTCCCTGGAGGGAGCCGTGAGCACCACTGAGATGCACACCCTTCTCTCTGCAGACCTGAGATCCAAGCTGGAAAGAGGCAGTGCCTGCAGCAACCGCTCCATCAAGAAAGAGGACGACTCTTCCCAGTCATCTACCTGTGTGGTGGACACCACCACCAGGGGCTGCTCGGAGGAGGCTGCCACCTGGAGAGGTCTGCACCCTGAGGTGCGGGAGGGGAGGGGGGTGGGCACGCATCCGAAGCCACCATCTCCCCCTGGTGGGTCCAGAGCGCAGACAGAAAGAATCTTCCAGGACATTGTGGTCCCTGAGTGGCCGACAAGTAACCCACCCGGCGCCTCTGAATCCAGGGTCAGGGACTCAGCAGACGGCACTCTCACTCTCGGGATTTGGGCCCAGATCTGCACTATTCCAGTAGCTTCTGGCCCCAGGCAGCTATTTAAATTAACTGAATTAAAATTAAATAAAGTTTGAAATGTAGTTCTTGCACTGCACTAGCCACATTTCAAGTGCTCAGTAGGCACCTATGGCCTGTGGCTGCCATTTAGGACACATACCGAAGGCTGCCATCCTGGCCAGAAGTGCCCAGAGAGCCTGGGCGCGCCGGGACCACGTCATGCTGGGGCTGCAGCCTGCACCAGGTACCGAGCTGCCTGGCTCAGATCCCAGGTTCTCTGCTCACTAACCCTGGGGCTCAGGGGCAAGAGACCAGATCTGTGGTCCACATCGTCACTCCCCGGGTGGGGAGGAGGAGGTGTGTGTTGAAGGAGATGAACAGATCAGCAAGCAGGGCTTTTCCTGGGCAGGTCATTTTGCCCTGACTCTCAAAGCCAGTGCTGCCCCAGGCTGGAGGGTGGCCCAGCAGCTTGGAGGCCTTGGTGAGAACGCAGGCTGTGCATGTGGCAGTTGGACCTGGGTTGACTGCTTATTCCTTTGGAGGCCTGGACGGGGTGCTCCTGTTCCCAGCCCCCATGACCTCATCTGTAAAGTGGCCATTGTGGTCACTGCCTCATCACCCAGGCCCCAGCTCATGACAGCCCAGCCCACAGCCTTCCTGGCGGCTCAGGGTTGGGAAAAGCTGTGCCTTCAGGGAGGCAGGGATGGGGGGTCTTTCCTGCTAGGGAAGCCATTGGCCAAGAGAAGAATTGGGGGTGAGCCTCACCAGTCTCGGGGAGTACCATGGGCAGAGCCTTGAGCTCCCCACAAACTGCATGCTCTAGGGGGCTGCTCAGCTGCACAGCGACCCCACCCACACACACATGTTCTGACCGGGTCTCTCTGCTTTGCAGGTCGTTTCGGCCCTTCCCTGGTCCGGGGCCTCCTGGCCGTGAGCTTGGCCGCCAACGCCCTCTTCACCTCGGCGTTTCTGTACCAGAGCCTGCGCTGACCCACCATTGGAGCCCCTCGGAGGGGAGCAACCCGGTGCCTGCTGCTTCACCACTGCCGGCCTCAGGACCCTCCCTGGAGGGGCTGCCACCTCTGCCCTCGTCTCCAGGGCCTTGACCTCACTGGACTGTGACTGTCCTCAGGACACCTGCCCCTCCTCACCTAACGGACTGCAGGGCTGAGCGTGTGTCTGAGGTCACACTCTCTGCCCGCCCACCTCCTTGGCTGACATCGGTTGTGTTTGGTGCTGACACTCTGATCCCGAAGCCAGGGAGCCCCAAGGGGCTGCATGACCCTGGGGTGCCCCACACAGTTCAGCCCTGCCTGGCAAGGAAGCCAGTACTACTGTAACTGCAGCAGGAGCTGCCCGGCCTGCCTTCCGGCCCCACGCCCACAGGCGTGGTCACATCTTTGTACTGTATTCCCCTGTCCCACCTGGGGTGACCTCAGAGCCCCACTAAGCTGAAGGCCCCCTGGGGGAGGGGGAAGCATGGTCCTTATCATCTGCCCTGTCTTGCCCCTTCCTGTGGAGTGGGCAGAAGGGCACCCGGGATCCTCAGAGCTCCCAGGTCTCAGCAGCCAAAGGCCCAGCTGGGCCTCCAGGACCAGCGCAAGCCCCTGCCCCACCCTCCCCTGCCAGATGCCCCCCGCTTTGTGACCTCTGTTGACCTTCTTGGAAGCAGCCCCATTACCCTGAGAATGCAGAGAGCCCTGGCCCACCTCGCCCTGTGTTTCCAGGCCTGCATGTCTGGTCCTTCAGCTGCGCATGGAACTGCAGGGCAGGCTGGCGGGGGGCCTTCGGATCTCAGATGAGACTGCACCCCTTCGCCCACCCTACTGGGCACCTGCCTCCCTTCAGCCCCTGAGAACCCCATCTTCCCCTGCTTCTCCTGCCCAATCCCTTGCTGGGGCTCCTTGCTGGCATTGAGGAGGGGCCTTCCCGATGCTGTGAGGCTATCAGAGCCCCTCCACTGTCCCACCCTGGGCCTCGGACATGGGCCTGGGGCAGTGTGTGTCTGCTGGTCATGTGCTGGTGCCAGTTGGTGAGGAATCAGCTGTCTCGGTGGATTCTGAGACTCACTGTGGGGCAGGAAGAAGGGTCTTCACTCTGCCATTCAGGGATAAAGTTTAATTTTATTTTTCTACACATTTTGCCAGGTCAGGCATTTTGCTAGTAAGCAGGATGCCCCCAACTCTCCCTGCCATGGAGGATTCATTTTTTTAAGCTTTGGGTGCTTTTTTAATACTTTTTTTTTAATGTGGGGAAGGAGCTTGCTCTGACGTCACCCTCCTCTCCCCTGACTCCTGTCCTGAGAGCTATGGATGCTCCCTCCTGCCCTGCCCACCCCTGAAACATGGGGAACGGGGGCCCCAGGACAGCGTCAGGACTTTTGAGTCCAGCTGCCAGCAATGGTTCCAACTCGGAGGCAGCGCCTTGTGGTCCCCATTTTTGTATAGCAGGCGTGTGTGTGTCGAGGTTTTTTATTTTTTGCTTAACCAAACTCCATTCCCAAATGCACATCGTCTCTGGCTCTGAGGGCACTCCCTCCTCTCAGCCAGGCAGCCTGGCATCTCCTGCCCAGACCTGCGGTCCCAGCATCCCCCAGAGCCAGGGGACAGGCCCGGCAGGAGGGGGTTTTATGTTTTGTTTCAAACAGAAAACACAACCTTATTTTTCTTTACAAAAGCAAAAAAGGAAACCAAAAAAGATACAGCCTTTGAATGATGCCTGCTGGCTGTCTGTATTCATTTGCTTGGGCAGCTCGGGCCCTCCAGGTAGGGTAGGGTCCCTGCTAAGGGGGCTCTCATCCACTTTCTCTTTCCTCTTCAATGGGGGGCTCTGGGGTTGGGGTGGCCACAGCGTGACCGGACAGTGTCCCTGGAGGGGCTTAGGGATTTGGACGGGAGACTCGCTGCCTGGCTGAGCCTGGGCTGGAAGGACACTCCAGAGTTTGCTGTGCAGAGAAAAGGGGTATCCAGGCAGGAAGCGCTCAGCTCAGCTCTTCAGAAAAGTCTGAGCCCACCAGCTGTCCCTGACCGTCCTTGCCCCTGGCTGCAGGGACCAGAGTCAGGTTGTGAAAAAGACCTCATCTTCCTGAGAGAGGGCTTGGAGCTGCTGCACGGCTCCATGCTGAGGCGGCGGGGATGGGGAATGGCCGGGGCGTCACAGCACAAGCTCCGGGGTCACCTTTCTGGTGACTGGATCTGCATTTCTGTTGGCTTCAGTTTGACACAGGAGTAACAGGACGGCCATCCAGGGATGACATGGGGACCCTTAGGCCACAGCACAATGCCGAGGGAGCTCTACCAAGGTGGGCTGTCGTTCTGGCCCAGTGCCCAGTGGGCAGGAGGACCACAGCCAGCGAGCAGGGGGCGCCGGCTCCCAGGGGCCGGCAGGACCAACCTGAACCAGACCCTGAGGGCAGATGAGGGTGCAGGGCTGGGCCGGCTCCCCATCAGGAGCTGCCTGCAGTGGGAGCCACAAACGCCTCTGAGCTCACTGACCTCGGGTCCTCAAGATGTTGGGAACATCATGTTTAAACTTGAGGCTCAGACATCCAGCAGCCCATTCAGCTCATACCCCGGCCTGGCGAGGAGAGGCCAAGAGAGGGCAGCAGCGAGCCGAGTGCCGTCAGCTGTGAGGGTTCTCCCCAACTTGGGAGCACCAGTAGTAACGCCATCTATGGTTTTCTTATCAAAAGGTAACACATTTATGTAGAAAACCTAGAAATCGAAGTGAGCAAAAAAGAAAATGCCTCATATTCCTGGCATTAAGATATTGGTGTTTCTTTGTGGTGGTTTTGTTTGAGACAGGGTCTCACTGTCCCTCAGTCTGGAGTACAGTGATGCAATCATAGCTCACTGCAGCCTCAACCTCAGGGGCTCAAACATTCCTCCCGCCTCAGCCCTCCCAGTAGCGGGGACTACAAGTGCACACCACCACATGCAGCTAATTTTTGTTGTATTTTTTGTAGAGAAGAGGTTTCACCATGTTGCCCAGGCTGGTTTCGAACTCCTGAGCTCAAGCAATCCACCCACCTCAGCCTCCCAAAGTCCTGGGATTATAGGTATGAGCCACTGTGCCTGGCCAGAATCTTCAGTAGAATGATTTACCTCTGAAGGATTATCCCAAGGGCCCATTGCAGTAGCTCATGCCTGTAATCCCAGCACTTTGAGAGGCCGAGGCAGGAGGATCTCTTGAGCCCAGGAGTTCAACAGCAGCCTGGGTAATATAGTGTAAACTCATCTCTGCAAAAACTTAAGAAAATTAGCTGGGGCCGGGCACAGTGGCTCACAACTGTAATCCCAGCACTTTGGGAGGCCGAGGCGGGTGGATCATGAGGTCAGGAGATCAAGACCATCCTGGCTAACACGGTGAAACCGCGTCTCTACCAAAAATACAAAAAATTAGCCAGCCATGGTAGCGGGCGCCTGTAATCCCAGCTACTCGGGAGGCTGAGGCAGGAGAATGGCATGAACCTGGGAGGCGGAGCTTGCGGTGAGCCAAGATCGCACCACCGCACTCCAGCCTGGGTGACAGAGCGAGACTCCATCTCAAAAAAAAGAAAGAAGCTGGGTGTGGTGGCACATGCCTGTCGTCGCAACTATTCAGGAAGCTGAGGTGGGAGGATTGCTTGAGTCCCTGGGAGGTCATGGCTGCAGTGAGCTGTGATTGCACCACTGCCCAGCCTGAGTGACAAGAGCAAGACCCTGTCTCTAAAAAATAAGATGCTAAAGCTTTTTGTGTGTTGCATTACAGAAAGGTACAGAAAAATTAGTTTTGTACTTGAGCTGAGTTTTGCTTTAGAAACCTGCCCCTGGTTCCCAGGCATCCGCCACCATGCAGTTGAAAGCTCATCAGAAGATCAGGAAGGAGCTTGGAGAGGTGAAGAGAGGCAGGCAGGGTGCCCGGCACCACCCCTCTCTAGCAGAGAAGCTCAGTTTTCTTAGGCAAGGTTTCAGCTGAGATGAATTTACAGGTTACAGTAAAGAAATCATCTTGGGCCGGGTGCGGTGGCTCATGCCTGTAATCCCAGCACTTTGGGAGGCCGAGGTGGGAGGATCACCAGAGGTCGGGAGTTTGAGACCAGCCTGACCAACATGGAGAAACCCCATCTCTACTAAAAAATAATAATAATAATACAAAATTAGCCAGGCGTGGTGGAGCACGCCTGTAGTCCCAGCTACTTGGGAGGCTGAGGCAGGAGAATTGCTTGAACCCGGGAGGCAGAGGTTGCAGTGAGCCAAGATGGCACCATTGCACTCCAGCCTGGGCTACAAGAGCGAAACTCCGCCTTTAAATAAATAAGTCTTCTTGGTTTTGGTGGATTTTAGCCAGCTTCTTTACTGCAAACTTTTATCAGTAAGGTCTTTATGACCTGGTCTTGTGCCAACCCACTTTTTTCTGTTTTATATCAGAAAAGTCTACCAATTTTCCTTTTTTTAAGTTCAAAAACTACTATAGCATACCACCCACCATGCCAACCTACTAGCTGTGTGGCGCTGGACCCCTCTGTACAACAGGAAAGGGCCTAGGTGACCCCCTGTTTCTTCTGAGGGACGATCAGAGGCAGGAACTCTCCCCTCACTCCTACCATAGGTGTCTTCTGTGGGGTCCAGAGTGGCTGTACCACTGCAAATGCTTTCTGTGATTTCAACTGAGGATATCTTGCCACAAAGGCAGAGGAAAGTGGGGAAAGCTGTTTTCAGTCCTTAAAGGGCTGAAGTGCAGCCCCCAGAGCTTGGTGCCAACTTGGGGTTTTCCACATACCCTTTCACAAGCCCCCAAGTGTGCGTGTCCAGCCCTGTTCACCGGGTGGGACTGAGCTGGACCACAGTGAAGGAGGGGAGGAATCCAGGATTTCCACAGCAGGTTCTTTCCTTAGTTCATCCATCCTCAGCCACTGTGCAGCCATCAATATGGTGTCCCTAGTGTGGGCCAGGCTGTGCTGGGTCCACGAGATACAATGGTGAGCAACACTGAGCTGTCCCTGTCCCAAAGAGCTTACCTCGAGTAGGGGGTCAGACTTGGGCAGGCACACAGATACTTACATAATTATCCACTTAAAAGTGCAGCAGAGGCCCAGGGAAATGCCAGCAGGGGCATCACATAGGTTGTGAATTTGGTTTTTGAGTTTTTTTTTTTTGTTCCTGGAGATAGGGTCTCGCTCTGTCACCCAGGCTGGAGTGCAGTGGCACGAACTTGACTCACTGCAGCCTCCAACCCCTGGGTCCAAGGGATTCTCAGTCCTCAGCCTTCTGAGTAGCTGGGACTACAGGCGCATGCACCACGCCCGGCTAAATTAAAAAAATTGGGGGCTGGGCTCAGTGGCTCATGCCTGTGATCCTAGCACTTTGGGAGGCTGAGGCGGGCAGATCACCTGAGGTCAGGAGTTCAAGACCAGCCTGGCCAACCATGGCCAACATGGTGAAACCCTGTCTCTACTAGAAATACAAAAATTAGCCAGGCAAGATGGTGCACACCTGTAATCCCAGCTACTCGGGAGGCTGAGTCAGAATTGCTTGAACCCAGGAGGCAGAGGTTGCAGTGAGCTGAGATCACACCACTTCACTCCAGCCTGGGCAACAGAGCAAGATTCCATCTCAAAAAAAAAAAAAAGAAAAATTTGACTGGGCGCAGTGGCTCACGCCTGTAATCCCAGCACTTTGGGAGGCCGAGGCAGGTGGATCACGAGGTCAGGAGATCGAGACCACGGTGAAACCCCATCTCTACTAAAAATACAAAAAATTAGCTGGGCGCAGTGGCGGGCGCCTGTAGTCCCAGCTACTCGGGAGGCTGAGGCAGGAGAATGGCGTGAACCCGGGAGGCGGAGCTTGCAGTGAGCCGAGATCGCGCCACTGCACTCCAGCCTGGGTGACAGCAGCGAGACTCCGTCTCAAAAAAAAAAAAAGAAAAATTTTGTATTTTTGTAGTACAGACGGTGTTTCCCATGTCGCCCAGTGTGTCAACTTAGTTTTGAGCATTTGCACTGGACGCTTCAGAGACACCCACTGGAGTCCTCTGCCCTGTGTTCCCTGCCTGGAGCCTGCACAACCACACAGCACGCACCCCTCATCCTTCATTTCTCATCCTAAACGGCCACCCACCGCCTGTGAGAGGCCTTTTCCCCCTATGCTCTCAATATCCGCGAATTGCTTCCACTAAATCTGGGCCGTGATTGCCTCATGACCGCTGGACCACATGCCTCCCCCATTAGAAGGTCATTTCCACTAGAGCAGGGCCCTTGGGTCATAGTTGGGGCTCATTAAACATTGAATGAATGGTTGAATGAAATGTCCCTTAGCTACATGTAGGCATCTCCAGGTCTCAGCTCTGAGGGGAGGTGGCAGGAGGCACACACGTCTGGAGCTCCTGAAGCCAGGGTGAGGACAGTGAGCTGCAGCTGAGGCTCAGAGCTCCTGGCTTCGGGGCACCCGTTCTGGAGCTGGAGGGAAGAAGGGAAGTGTGTTGGAGGTGAGCTGGTGGCTCAGCTGGGCCAGAGCTGAGAGCAGATCACGAGGGAGGCTTGGGAAGGGCCGTCTTGCATGCTCCATCTCCAGAGAGTTCCAAAATTCACTTGGGGCTGGGTGTGGTGGCTCACGCCTGTAATCCCAGGCATGGGAGGCTGAGGCAGGAGGATCTCTGGAGACCAGGAATTTGAGACCAGCCTGGGCAACATAGTGAGACCCCATCTCTACAAAAAACTTTTAAAAAATTAGCCAGGCAGACCGGGTGCGGTGGCTCACGCCTGTAATCCCAACACTGGGAGGCCGAGGCAGGCAGATGACCTGAGGTCGGGAGTTCGAGACCATTCTGGTCAACATGGTGAAACCCCATCTCTACTAAAAATACAAAAATTAGGTGGATGTGGTGGTGCATGCCTGTAGTTCCAGCTACTCTGGAGGCTGAGGCAGGAGAATTGCTTGAACCTGGGAGGCGGAGGCTGCAGTGAGTCAAGATCGCCCCACTGCACTCCAGCCTGTTGACAGAGCGAGACTCTGTCTCAAAAAAAAAAAAGAGTGACCACTGGTCGTCCTCACTGCTACACTCCCACCAGCCCCATGACAGTTTACAGATGCTATGGCAACGTCAGGAAATTACCCTCTATGGTCTAAAAAGGGGAGGCACCTTTTAGCGTATCATCCACCCCTTGTTTAGCGTATCATCAAGAAATAGCCATAAAAATAAACAGAGCAGCCCATGGGCTGCTCTGTCTATGGACTAGCCATTCTTTCACCACTTTACTTAATAAATTTGCTTTTGCTTTGCACTGTGGACTTGCCCTGAATTATTTCTTGTGTGAGATCCAAGAACCCTCTCTTGGGGTCTGGATCAGGACTTCTTTCCAGTAACACAAGAGTGCAGGGACTGTAACCCCCTTTACCTGGAACATCAAACAGGAGTGCAGATGTAGTGGTGCCAAATGAATTTTTTTTTTTTGAGACAGAGTCTTGCACTGGTCGCCCGGGCTGGAGTGCAGTGGCATGATCTTGGCTCACTGCAATGTCCACCTCCTGGGCTCATGCGATTCTTCTGCCTCAGCCTCCTGAGTAGCTGGGATTACAGGCACCTGCCACCACACCCAGCTATTTTTTGTATTTTTAGTAGAGACGGGGTTTCACTATGTTAGTCAGGCTAGTCTCCAACTCCTGACCTCGTGATCTGCCTGCCTCGGCCTCCCAAAGTGCTGGGATTACAGGCGTGAGCCACCGCGCCCGGCATGAATTTTCTTTCGCTGAAAATTTTTTTAGAGACAGTCTTGCTCTGTTGCCCAGGCTGGTGCTATCTGGGCTCACTGCAACCCCGCCTCCCGCGTTCAAGCAGTTCTCCTGCCTCAGCCTCCCCAGTAGCTGGGATTACAGGCATGCGCCACCACGCCCAGCTAATTTTTGTATTTTTAATAGAGAGGGGGTTTCACCATGTTGGCCAGGCTGGTCTCAAACTCCTCACCTCAGGCAATACACCCGCATTGGCCTCCCAAAGTCCTGGGATCACAGGCATGAGCCACCCTGCCCTACCAGATCTCTTTCACTGTCATAATTTTCTCACTATTGTAATTTTTGCAAAGGCAGCTTCATTCAGCCTGGGAACCTTTCAGCATCCTGCCTCAGCTCACTAGAGGGTCAGAGCTTGTGTCACCCCAGATCTCTTGTCACCTCTGGTCATTCTTGTCACCATCTTGGTTTTGGTGGGTTTTAGCCAGCTTCTTTATTGCAACCTGTTTTCTCAGCAAGATCTTTTTTTTTTTTTTTTTTTTTTTTTTTTTTTTTTTTGAGACGGAGTCTCGCTCTGTCGCCCAGTGGCACGATCTCGGCTCACTGCAAGCTCCGCCTCCCGGGTTCACGCCATTCTCCTGCCTCAGCCTCTCCGAGTAGCTGGGACTACAGGCGCCCGCCACCGCACCCGGCTAATTTTTTGTATTTTTAGTAGAGACGGGGTTTCACCGTGGTCTCGATCTCCTGACCTCATGATCCGCCCGCCTCGGCCTCCCAAAGTGCTGGGATTACAAGCGTGAGCCACCGCGCCCGGCCAGCAAGATCTTTATGACCTGTGTCTTGTGCTGACCTCCTGTCTCATCCTGTGACTTAGACTGCCATAACCATCTGGGAACGCAGCCCAGTAGGTCTCAGCTTCTTCACCCAGCTCCTATTCAAGACGGAGCTGGCCGGGCGCGGTGGCTCAAGCCTGTAATCCCAGCACTTTGGGAGGCCGAGGCGGGCGGATCACGAGGTCAGGAGATCGAGACCATCCTGGCTAACACAGTGAAACCCCATCTCTACTAAAAATACAAAAAATTAGCCGGACGTGTTGGCGGGCGCCTGTAGTCCCAGCCACTCGAGAGGCTGAGGCAGGAGAATGGCATGAACCCGGGAGGCGGAGCTTGCAGTGAGCCGAGATCGCGCCATTGCACTCCCGCCTGGGAGACAGAGCAAGACTCCGTCTCAAAAAAAAAAAAAAAAAAAAAAGACGGAGTTGCTCTGGTTCAAATACCTCTGACACTTGGGCTAACAGTGTGGATGGGAGGGGAAGACAGGATTAAAGGAACAGTCACAAATACTGAATTACAGTTATCAGAAGAGACAGCAGAGGGCTGAGTGTGGTGGCTCATGCCTTGTAATCCCAGCACGTTAGCAGGCCGAGGTGGGCGAATCACCGGAGGTCAGGGGTTTGAGACCAGCCTGGCCTACATGGTGAAACCCCGTCTCTACTAAAAATACAAAAATTAGTCGGGCGTGGTGGCGGTTGCCTGTAATCTCAGCTACTGGGGAGGGTGAGGCAGGAGAATCACTTGAACCTGGGAGGTGGAGGTTGCAGTGAGCCAAAATTGTGCCACTGCACTCCAGCCTGGGTGACAGAGTGAGACTCTGTTTCAAAAAAAAAAAAGAGAGAGATCTGACCTAAGCAACTCCCTCTTGCCTTTAACCTCCAAACTGCCCTTGATCATTCTGGGGGCGTGGGCCAAGCTAATCTTGGGAGGAATTTAGTTTATGGTTTAACCTTAAAGCAAGGATGATAATAATAACCCTTCCCAAAACTAAACCGGATTGGTAAGACTAATGAAAGGCTACAAGGTCAGGATTGTAAGAGGGGCCTGAATTCTGTAAAATGTAGGTGTAGTTATAAATGATTACCAGACATTGTTCCGGGGCTCGTAAGATTTGCAATTTCTCCAGTTGCTCCTGTGGGTAACATCACTATTGTATAATTTAAGATTGGCCTTTTGTGATATCTTTTCAGACTTTTGTATTTCTAAAGACCAGGTGACTCCACCCAGCCAGAGACTCAGGACTCAGCTGGTCCTGTGGCCCCTACCCAGAAGTGGAATCAGCAGAGGAGGACCAGTTTCCATACCCCTATGATTGCATTCCCAACCAATCAGCCGCACCCACCCTCTAGCCACCTGCCCACCAAACTATCTTTAAAAAACCCTAGTCTCTGAATTTTCCAGGAGGGTAAATTGAGTAACAGTAAAACTGTGGCCTCCTGTTTAACCAACTCTGTGTGAATTAAACTCTTTCCTTTGCAATTTCCACCCCTATGTTTTGTTGTTTTATTTTTGTTTTTTGTTTTTTTGTTTGTTTGTTTGTTTGTTTTCAGACGGAGTCTTGCTCTGTTACCCAGGCTGGAGTAGAGTGACACATCTCGGCTCACTGCAACCTCCATCTCCTGGGTTGAAGCAATTCTCCTGCTTCAGCCTCCCGAGTAGCTGGGACTACAGGCGCCTGCCACCATGCCTAGCCAATTTTCCGTGTCTTGATAAATCGGCTCTATCTGGACGATTACATGAGGGCCACTGGGGATGTCCCAGGTGGCAGCTCCTCACCAGTCTCATGCTGGAAGACACTGGGGAAACTGGATCCTTTGATCACTTTGCTTCCTTGGAACTGTTATGGGGAAGGTGCCTGTGCCATCCACACTCCATACTTAGAGAGTCTGTGAGGTTTAAGACTTGGGTGGGGGTCAGGGTATAGATCCTTCCCCACCGCCTCAGTCTGGCTGCAGGGATAGGAATGAACATTTTCATCTTCATAGCATAATTTTTTTTTTTTTTTTGAGACGGAGTCTCACTCTGTCACCCAGCCTGGAGTGCAGTGGCGCCATCTCGGCTCACTGCAACTTCCGCCTCCCGGGTTCACGCCATTCTCCTGCCTCAGCCTCCCGAGTAGCTGGGACTACAGGTGGCTGCCACCACGCCCGGCTAATTTTTTGTATTTTTAGTAGAGATGGGGTTTCACCATGTTAGCCAGGATGATCTCAATCTCCTGACCTCGTGATCTGCCCAACTTGGCCTTCCAAAGTGCTGGGATTACAGGTGTGAGCCACTGCGCCTGGCCTATATCATAATTTTTTTAAAGCAATGATGGGGTTGTGCCTCCACCCCTTCCAGCAAAATGAAAAGAATAAATAAGAGCCTGTCTGGACAGAGTGTTAATTTCCAGTCCCTTCTAGATTGGACTCTGGATGCATGTTCATCTTCTCTGATAGATAAAAATTCCCAGCGAGGGTTTTTATGATGATTAGCTTCCTTCTGGACAATCTACCTTTAATCAGATAAGAGAAATTCAGGAAAAGCCCCTTTGTGCATTTGCTGTTTTCCAAATGCCTTCAGTTTGAAGTCATCATCATAGCAATGCGGCATATTTTGGGATGTTATTTCCTGGATTCCTTCAGCAGCCACCTGCTGTTGGGTATTTAGGCTTAATTAAAGTTGGCAAGGCATGCTCAGCTAGAGGCTCAGCTGCATGGGAGATGAGTTATAGGAAGTCCTATGTACGTAAGGGAAGCTCAGAACACTTTTATTGCACATTTTAAATAAATGCCTCTGGGCTGGGTGCAGCAGCTCAGGCCTGTAATCCCAGCACTTTGGGAGGCCAGGGCAGGTGGATCACCTGAGGTCAGGAATTCGAGACCAGCCAGGCCAACATGGTGAAACTCTGTCTCTACTAAAAACACAAAACATTAGCCGGGCTTGGTAGTGGCGTGCGCCTGTAATCCCAGCTACTCGGGAGGCTGAGACACAAGAATCGCTTGAACCCAAGATGGGGAGGTTGCAGTGAGCCAAGATCGTGCCACTGCACTACAGCCTGGGCAACAGAGCAAGACTCTGTCTCAAAGATAAATACATACATGCATACCTCTGACCTGTGCCTTGGGGTGGGGTCTTACCCCCTATACAAATGGCCTTGGTGGGAGATAGCAGCGAGTCCTGATACAAGAATCCCTCTGGGTTCTTAGAATTTTTTTTTTTTTTTTTTTTTGAGATGAAATCTAATTCTGTCGCTCAGGCTGGAGTGCAGTGGCATGATCTCAGCTCACTGCAACCTCTGCCTCCCAGAATCCAGCGATTCTTCTGCCTCAGCTTCCCAAGTAGCTGGGATTACAGGTGCTTGCCACCACGTCTGGCTAATTTTTGTATTTTTAGGAGAGACGGGGTTTCACTATGTTGGCCAGGTTGGTCTCGAACTCCTAACCTCGTGATCCACCCACCTCGGCCTCCCAAAGTGGTGGGATTACAAGCATGAGCCACCGCGCCTGGCTGGGTTCTTAGAATTTTGAGTTGTAAAATAAAATTTGGAGACCCTCTAAATTTACTAGGGCAGAAGGGAACTAAGCCCTGGAGACTGATTCACATAGCATGTTTGTAACTCCTGCCCTTTGTAGATTGCAGATTGACTTTCTTCCCCATTGTTCTTGTTCTGTAAATGACTAGGAGAGATCAGAGACCAGACCTCCTTCCCCTCCAATCACTGATCTTTGTTATAAATTAACTGCCTCCTCTATTGTCCTGTGCCTAACTCAGACCAGATGGCGCAAAGGACCCCATGACTGTTACATCTTCAGTGTTAAGGTTAAAATATACCTTTCCTGAAAGAAAAAGACCACCTCAACTAATCGGATTGCATTAAGCCTTATAGAGAAATATGTTGAAATTCTGTTAAGCAGCCCTGCACTTTATCTATGTAAACAATCCCGAATTTCTACACTTCAGATCGAAACTGCCTTTGCACAGTTTACAACAGTGAGAGGAATCTAACATGGCTGACTCCATCTTGCTTCTAGCTTCCCAGGCTGGCTGTCCTCACTCAGTCCTGGGTGTGGGCCAAGCTAGCCTTGGGAGGAATTCAGTTTATAGTTTAACTTTGAAGGAAGGATGATAATAGTCCCTCCCTACAACTGAGCCATCCTTGTTTGGGGGCTGAAACCGCCTTTGTAAGACTAATGAAAGGTCACAAGATTAGGATTACGGGAGGAGGCTGAATTTTGTTAAAATGTAGGCAAAGTTGGCTGGACGCAGTGGCTCACGCCTGTAATCCCAGCACTTTGGGAGGCCAAGGCAGATGGATCACGAGGTCAGGAGTTCGAGACCAGCCTGACCAACATAGTGAAACCCCGTCTCTACTAAAAATACAAAAAATTAGCCGGGTGTGGTGGCAGGCACCTGTAATCCCAGCTACTCAGGAGGCTGAGGCAGGATAATTGCTTGAACCCGGAAGGTGGAGGTTGCAGTGAGCTGAGATCACACCACTGCACTCCAGCCTGGGTGACAGAGTGAGACTCCATCTCAAAAAAAAAAAAAAAAAAAAAGGAGGCATAGTTTCTATAATTCCTTACTGCTCAGGAGTCATACGGCCAGAGGTCACAAGATCTGTGGCTTCCCCAATTGCTCCTATAGATAACATCACTATTGTAGAACCTAGGATTGGTCTTTTGAGATGTTTTTCAGACTGACCCCCTCCAGACTCATGACTAATGACTCAACCAGTCCTGTAGCCCCAGCCAGAGATAGACGGACCATTTCCTACACTCTGCGATTTTATCCCCAACCAATCAGCAGCATCCATCCCCGAGCCCCTGCCACCAAACTGTCCTTGAAAAACCCCTAACCTCCGAGCTTTGGGGAGACCGATTTCAATAGTAACTCCACCTTCCATGTGGCTGGCCTCGAACTATTAATAATTAAACTCTTTTTTTTTTCTTTTTTTTTTTTTTTTTTGAGACGGAGTCTCGCTCTGTCGCCCAGGCTGGAGTGCAGTGGCGCAATCTCGGCTCACTGCAAGCTCCGCCTCCCGGGTTCACGCCATTCTCCTGCCTCAGCCTCTCCGAGTAGCTGGGACTACAGGCGCCCGCCACCACGCCCGGCTAATTTTTTTGTATTTTTAGTAGAGACGGGGTTTCACCATGGTCTCGATCTCCTGACCTCGTGATCCACCCGCCTCGGCCTCCCAAAGTGCTGGGATTACAAGCGTGAGCCACCGCTTCCGGCCTCTTTTTTTTTCTTTTTTGAGACGGAGTCTCACTGTCGCCCAGGTTGGAGTGCAGTGGCACGATCCTGGCTCACTGCAAGCTCCGCCTCCCGGGTTCAAGCGATTCTCCTGCCTCAGCCTCCACAGTAGCTGGGACTACAGGCACATGCTACCATGCCCAGCTAATTTTGTATATTTAGTAGAGACAGGATTTCACCATGTTAGCCAGGCTGATCTCGAACTCCCGACCTCAGGTAATCCACCCGCCTCCGTCTTCCAAAGTGCTAAGATTACAGGCGTGAGCCACCGCGCCCGGCCCTAAACTCTTTCTTTGCTGCAATACCATGGTTAATAAATTTGTATGCCTTTTTTCCTTTTTTTTTTTTTTTTTTTTTTTTTTTGATACAAGGTCTCACTTATGTTGCCCACGCTGGAGTGCAGTGGTTTTTCACAGGCATGACCACAGCACACTATAGCCTTAAACACCTGGGCTCAAGTGATCCTACTGCCTCGTCCTACCGAGTAGCCCTTTTCTCCTCTTAATCTGCCTTTTGTCAGCTGATTTTCATCAAACCTTCAGAGGTGGAAGGAGAAGTTTGCCCTGGGCCCCTATAGTTTTGGCACAGTGAGCAGGATTCCAAAACCACTGTGCTCTTCTAGAAGCTGTAGTCAAGGGAACCCAAGGCCTGAGAAGCCAGCAGAAGGGTAAGAAATTCTTACCAGCCAGGCTACTGGCCTCTCTCTCTGTAGAGTCTGGTTGAGCAGATGGTAAAAATTACTGTTTATCTCTTTTTTCTCTCCAAAATCTTGATAAATGAGAGAAAAAGATGTGTATGATTAGTCTTGGGTATAGCAACCTTGGTGTACTTTGTTTTCTTTTAAACAGAGTCTCACTCTGTCACCCAGGCTGGAGTGCAATGGTGCGATCTCGGCTCACTGCAACCTCCGCCTCCCAGGTTCAAGCCATTCCCCTACCTCAGCCTCCTGAGTAGCTGGGATTACAGGCACTCACTACCATGCTTGGCTAATTTTTGTATTTTCAGTAGAGGCAGGGTTTCACCATGTTGGCCAGGCTGGTCTAGAACTCCTGACCTCGTGATCCGCCCGTCTTGGCCTCCCAAAGTGCTGGGATTACAGGTGTGAGCCACCGCACACAGCCTATTTAGACAAATCTTGTTCAGGGACCCCACAATAAAAACTGGATGAGGTTCTGTGTTAGACAGTTTTTTTGGTTTTTTTTTTTTTTTTTTGAGATGGAGTTTTGCTCTTGTTGCCCAGGCTGGAGTGCAGTGGTGCAATCTCGGCTTGCTGCAACCTTTGCCTTCCAGTTTCAAGCGATTCTCCTGCCTCTGCCTCCCAAGTAGCTGGGATTACAGGCACCCGCCACCACGCCCAGCTAAGTTTTGTATTTTTAGTAGAGACGGGGTTTCACCATGTTGGCCAGGCTGGTCTCGAACTCCTGACCTCATGATCCACCCGCCTCGGCCTCCCAAAGTGCTGGGATTACAGGCGTGAGCTACTGCACCTGGCCTGCACAGTTCTTGCATTGCTATAAAGAAATACGTGAGACTGGGTAATTTATAAAGAAAAGAGGATTAATTGGCTCACGGTTCTGCAGGCTGTACAGGAAGCATGGTGCTGACACCCGCCTGGCTTCTGGGAGGCCTTAGGGAGCCTTTACTCATGCGGAAGGCAAGGTGGGAGCAGGCACAGCACATGACAAGAGCAGACACGGGTGAGAGAAGGTGCCGCATGAGATGTCACTCACTATCGCAAGGACAGCACCAAGGAGATGACGCTAAACCATTTATGAGAAATCCACCCCATGAGGCAATCACCTCCCATCAGGCGCCACCTCCAGCATTGGCAATTACAATCCAGCAGGAGACTTGGGGGGACAAATAGCCAAACTATATCAGGTTCCCTCGTCTTGTTTTATGTCCTCGAGAGCTTGACTTGTGACAAGGGGGAGCATTCTCTCTTAGTCTTCACCATCTGGGGGGGCATGATTTTGGGATCACATCCAGTGTCCAATCTGAAAAGATTGGGAACCCCAAGACACATGAGATTTTAGGCAGGTTACCCTTTGTTCCGAATGTGTCAAGCTCTCAGGGGAGTTTCAGGAAGTCCCATCTATAAGGGGACTTTGTCGTCTCAACGCATGCTGCTTGGTTAGTCCCGGGAAAATCCGACCCCAGGAGGACCTACCCAGTATCACAGATTAATGCGCCTGTGACTGGCAGACACCCCAAAATGTGTAGGGTACTAGAAGTACCTTATACACAAACACCATCCTTAACTGTCTGTGGCAACAAGAGTCTTTTGCCACTCAGGCACAGTGGCTCACGCCTGTAATCCCAGCACTTTGGGAGTCCAAGGCAGGTAGATCACATGAGGTCAGGAGTTCAAGACCAGCGTGACCAACATGGTGAAACCCCGTCTCTACTAAAACTACAAAAAAATTAGCTGGGCATGGTGGCGCATGCCTATAATCCCAGCTACTCGGGAGACTGAGGCAGGAGAAACACTTGAACCTGGGAGGCGGAGGTTGCAGTGAGCCAAGATCACGCCATTGCACTCCAGCCTGGGTGACATAAGCAAAAATCCGCCTCAAAAAAAAAGAGTCTTTTGTCATCTTAGCCTATTCCTGGAAGTGATCATTGAGACTGCCTCTTCTATTCCTGTTCCGGAAAACACCTCTTGACTGTATGATAAAAACTTATTAATCCCAGCACTTTGGGAGGCTGAGGCGGGCAGATCACTTGAGGTCAGGAGTTCTAAACCAGTCTGACCAACGTGGAGAAACCCCGTCTCTACTAAAAATACAAAATTAGCTGGGCGTGGTGGCGCATGCCTGTAATCCCAGCTACTCGGGAGGCTGAAGCAGGAGAATCGCTTGAACCCGGGAGGCAGAGGTTGCAATGAGCTGAGGTCGTGCCATTGCACTCCAGCCTGGGCAACAAGAGCAAAACTCTGTCTCAAAAACAAACAAACAAATAAACAAAAAACACAACTTATTGTTAACCTGGAAAATTACCTCCTGGGCTTTCCATGAAGAGGTAGATTGGACTGAGTCACTATTAGAATAAACACATCATTGAAATTTTAATTCTCCGTGGCTAAAAGATGAATATTTTAAATTAGAAAGACTTCTATATTTGAAAAATATTTTAGACCTCTCTCATTCCAAACAATTGCTTATTTGAATTTATGGTGGTTGAAACTTTTTTTTTTTTTGAGACAGGATGGAGTATAGTGGCACGATCACGGCTCACTGCAGCCTTGAACTGCTGGGCTCACGCGATCCTCCTACCTCAGCCTCCTGTGTAGCTGGTACTACAGGGGCACGCCACCACCCTCAACTTTTTAATTTTTTTTAGAGATGGGGGTCTCACTATGTTGCCCAGGCTGATCTTGAACTTGTGGGCTCAAGCAATCCTCCTACCTTGGCCTCTCAAAGTGCTGGGATTACAGGTGTGAGCCACCATGCCCAGCCCAAACTTTTTAGAAAACACACATAATAGCTGGGCGAGGTGGCTCACGCCTATAATCCCAGCACTTTGGGAGGTTGAGGTGGGCGGATCACTTGAGGTCAGGAGTTCAAGACCAGCCTGGCCAACATGGTAAAACCCCGTCTCTACTAAAAATACAAAAATTAGCTGGGTGTGGTGGTGCATGCCTGTAATACCAGCTACTAGGGAGGCTGAGGTATGAGAATCACCTGAACCCAGGAGGCGGAGTTTGCAGTGAGCCTAGATCACACCACTGCATTCCGGCCTTAAAGAGCAAGACTCTGTCAGAAAGAAAAGAAAGAAAGAAAAGAAAGGAAAGAAAGAAAGAAAGAAAGAAAGAAAGAAAGAAAGAAAGAAAGAAAGAAAGAAAGAAAGAAAGAAGAGAAAGAAAAGAGGAAGGAAGGAAGGAAGGAAGGAAGGAAGGAAGGAAGGAAGGAAGGAAGGAAAAGGAAGAAACAGAGAGAAAGATGGGTTGGAGTTAGAAGGTTCAGTTGAATTGTTTGGGGTGACAAGGCAGGAGAAACTGACTCTACCAGGCTGTGGACCCAGGTTCCCTGTCCTCTGCCTTCCCACCTATCACAGTGGGCGAACTGTCCATGCTGCCATCCCAGCCCATACCCCCTACCCACCACACCTGATCCCAGTCGGCTCAAGGACCCGGGTCCGGCAGCCGACCCCCTCCCTCCTCTCCCTCTTCTTCCTCCTCACCACTTTTCCTTTTTCCTGGATTACTCCCAGGATTACTCGCAAACAGGCTGCCATTTTCCCTCCCATCTGGAGATTCTTTTCTTTTTTTTTTTTTTTTTGAGACGGAGTCACTCTGTCACCCAGGCTGGGGTGCAATGGCGCGATCTCGGGTCACTGCAAGCTCCGCCTCCTGGGTTCACGCCATTCTCCTGCCTCAGCCTCCTGAGTAGCTGGGACTACAGGCACCCACCACGCCCGGCTAATTTTTTTATTTTTTTACTTTTAGTAGAGACGAGGTTTCACCTTGTTAGTCAGGATGGTCTCAATCTCCTGACCTCGTGATCCACCCGCCTCGGCCTCCCAAAGTGCTGGGATTACAGGCGTGAGCCACCGTGCCCGGCAGATTTTTCAAAATATAATATCAAGTTGAGGGACAGCTCTCCCTCTTTGCCTTTCATTTCTTTCCTTCCCTTCCTTGGAAATTCAGTCCAAAAGGCACTGGGGGAGTTGCAAGCCATGGAGCGGCCCCCCTGGGTGGCCAGGTGTGCCCATCAGACCCCCAGCCAGGTGAGGGTGGAAGTCACCCAGGAGGGCGACCTGCTGGGAGGTATCAGAGCCTGGCAGGGGTGGAGAGGAGGGTGTCCTGTCAGGGAGTCAGAGTGGAGTGAGAAAGGCAATTTGTGGGGGGTGGGAGCCCAAGTGGGGTGAGGCGGCACCTGGGACATGGCACTGGTGACCAAGGGCCCTACCCCACTTTACTCTTCTCCATAGCACTTAACCACCGTGCAAGCTGTTAGGAATGTACTTGTTTGTTTCTGTATCATCAGCCCCGCCCACCCACCCACTAGAAGATCCTCCAGGGCAGGGACTTGGTCACTGCCGTATCCTCAGGGCATAGTGGTGGCATTTGGTAAAGTGCGGAATGAATGGGTGTAACCTGTAGCCCCTGTCCCTTGACCATCTCAGACAGCGAGACTTGGCAACACCTGCATGAGGCTGCGGGCAAGAGAGAGAAGTGAACCCTGTTGGGGATTTCTGCTTCGACCACAGAGGAGAGAGGGGATAAGCTTTCACTGAAGCAGAAAGGAAGAGTGAGCCAGGGGCAGATCGGGGTGGGTAGGGAGTCGGGTTGGGGCAGATTCCGTTTGCAGAGGCCTGCAAGTGCCTGGGTGGGGACGCCCCCAAGGCTGCTGGAGAGAGGGTCCCAGGCACAGGGTCGCAGAGCTGGGCAGGGAGGAGGGGAGGGTCAGTGTCAGGCTGAGCTGCCAGTACCAAGGCTGCGGCAGGCAGCTCTAGAACAATCTGCCACTTGCAATGCAGGAATTAAGAAAGGAGGCCAGGCACGGTGGCTCACGCCTGTAATCTCAGCACTTTGGGAGGCCGAGGCGGGGGCGGATCACCTGAGGTCAGGAGTTCAAGACCAGCCTGGCCAACATGGTGAAACCCCGTCTCTGCTAAAAATACAATTAGCTGGGTGTGGTGGCACACGCCTGTAATCCCAGCTACTCAGGAGGCTGAGGCAGGAGGATCGCTTGAACCCAGGAGGTGGAGGTTGCAGTGAGTCGAGATCGCACCATTGCACTCCAGCCTGGGCGACAGAGCGAGACTCCGTCTCAAAAAAAAAAAAAACAAAAAAAAGAATGGGAGGTTTGGAGGGACACAAAACAGTTTCAACAAAATGAGCTTTGCTGACTCAGTACCTGCCCCAGGACCCCAGCAGCGCCAGGGTTTACGCTTATTTCCCCATCCCTGGAGGAAGTAGGCAGGAGAGAAAGTGAATTCCGCATTCCCAGTCCCGAGGGTGCGGCGGAAACAACGCGGCGCCGCCGGGCGGGCAGCAGGGGGAGCCGCTGAGCCGGGGGCTGAGGGTTGCAGGCGGCCGTGGCCTTGGCCAGGCATCACCACCAGGTGGCGCCGCGCGCTTCCCTGGCGCCCTACCCGGAGGCCGCGAGGTCTGGTAGCAGATGCCCCGGGGAGAAGCGCGGCTGGGCGACCTAAGGTTCCGAGCACCCGGGCTCCGTGGCGGCCTCCTTGCCTCCTGCAGGGGTGGCGACAGCACAGAGGTGTGCACCTCCACAGCTGGCCCTACACCCGCGGAGATGGAAACCCGTGCACGAGGCTGAGAGCACGAGCATCCAACAGGCTCGGGTTTGAATCCCTGCGCAGCTGCCTGCACGAAGGCGCACGGCCTCGCCTCTCTCCACCTCAGACTTCGCGCCTGTCAATGGGAGCATGACGCTGATCTCACAGGGCGGCTGTAAGGATTAAATTAGGTGACAGTGATGATGACGATGATGATGATAACATGTGTACTGAATTCTCATCCACGTCTGGCATGGTTCTGGGCACTTTACAGATGTTAACTCATGATTCTAGTTCCCTGTGATGTTGGAGTGGCTGAGGACCAGGGGCTGAGTCTCCTGCACAAAGGGAAGTGCGGCCAGGCCTCCCTTATCGCGGCCACCTTCCCTGCTGGCCCCGGGTGCTGTTGGTGCTGAGGGATGACTGCTGCCCAAAGGCAGTAGAGAGAGGAGGGGCCTTCGATGCTGAAGGCCCGGGAGCCTCTTGTTTCTAGTTCCGCGCAGCCCATGGCGACAGGGAACAGAGGCCGCTGCTGGCAGAGCCCCACTGTCGATCTGAGAACAATGGAGGAAGCACGGAGGCCGATGGCACCTCCCGCAGGAGCCAGGAGGTTGAGGCTGCAGTGAGCTGAGATAGCGCCACTGCGATCCAGCCTGGGCGACAGAGCGAGACGCCTCTAGTCCCAGCACTTTGGGAGGCTGAGGCCTATGGATCACCTGAGGTCACGAGTTTGAGACCAGCCTGGCCAACATGGTGAAACCCTGTCTCTGTGAAAATACAAAAATTAGCTGGGCGTGGTGGTGCATTCCTGTAACCCCAGCTACTCAGGAGGTTGAGGCAGGAGAATCGCTTGAATCTGGGAGGCGGAGGTTGCAGTGAGCCAAGATTGTGCCACTGCTCTCCAGCCTGGGTGACAGAGTGAGACTCCATCTCAAAAAGAAAGAAAGAAAGAAAAATACTCTTAGTGCAGAAACATCCAGTCTCACAAAGCCCAAAGATGCCGTTCTAGAATATACTGGAAGGATAGCGCAAACGCATTTTATGGGGGTTGACTCTGTATCAGGCATGATTATAAGCAATTTTACGTATATGAATTATTTCTTTCCAACAACAATTCTAAAAGTTGAGCACTGGCCTCTGCTGTGGTCTAAGCAGCCCCAGAGCGTTCTGGGAAAGGCGCCTCTGCTGTGGAGGGAGGATGGGCCAGTGGTGGGTGAGTGGAGGCCACAGCTCAGCTCTGAGGTTTCAGCCTCAGTGACCGGGCAGAGTGCCTTCCTTGCCTTCCTCACACGGAGGTGGCCCAGAGTTGGTGGCCCTGGTGAGCTTGGTTGGAGGTGTGTTGAGTTTGAGGGCTCTGTGGAATGTTGGGGGGATTTCCAGAGGCAGCTGGAGGGGAAGAGGTGGTGGCCAGGGTGGAGGAGTGGGTGGTGAAGGAGAGATGAGCTGCGGTCAAGACCAGGGAGACACTGGGCAGTAAGGGTGATCCCGAGGACTCAGATCCTCCAGGGCCCTCGGAAGGAAAAGGCTGGGCGGTGGGAACTCCATGGGAAGGTCCCCAGAAGCCTCCGTTTGCCGTCTGTAGTCTGTCCTGGGGTGGGGCAGGCAGGGCGAGGGGCCTTCACGACCCAAGTGAGGGGTGGACCTGGGTGGGGAGTATTTTCAGTGGGTTTTCTCCCCACTGTCACCCCAGTCAGGCCACCTGAGGTCACCTCTTCCCCTGGGGGTCTCGGGCCACTGACGCCTCTAAGGACTGGGGCTGTTGTGAGTTGCGGCCCCGGGAGGAAAGGGTGAGTCTGAACTCACTTGAAGCTCTGAGTCCTGGGGCGTCAAGGCCACACCTACCTGAGTTTGTGTTGGGGGTTGGTGCCCTCCCTCTGCGGTTGTCATTGGGGTGCCTTCCCCCCAGGCTCCTTCTCCTCTTCTCCAAGAAAGAGGCCGGGGCACCTGTCCTCCCAGCTCACACATTCCAGGAACCCCCCAGGGGAGGACGGTCCTCAGCAGCTGACCCTCTCCCCTTTCTTACCACCAGCCGAGAATGAGGATGTGCTGAGAAGCCAGAAACAGCACTCCCTGCCCCCCCAACCCCCACCCACCGCGCTCAGAGGCCTAGAACAAAAACATACCACAAATAGAAATCAAAGCCTGAGAAAGAATTGAGGAGCCACGACCCCGCCATGGGAAAGGCTGTGTGACCTTGGCCAAGTCACTTCACTTCTCTGAGTGCACTTGCCTGTCTGTAAAATGGGGTGATGGTCTCAACCTTGGGGAGCTGCTGGGAGCTAAGATGTCAGAGGCCAGGTGCAGGTGTGAAGTTCGGTCTAAAACAAAGCCCCTCGCTGCAGGGTCCTCGCCAGACTCCCAGCTCGCCCTAAGGCTCCCCCACCCCTGCAGTCAGGCCGGGACTGCCCCTGACCACTTTCCCGTAAGGCTGCGGTGGACGGGCTGCCACACTTGTCTGGGGAGCACTTCTGCAGCCTCGCTCTCCACTTCCTGTTTTTCTCCCCAACGAATTTTGCGCCATTACTCTTTCATGGGGTGAGGGGGGAGTGGGGGCGGAGGCAGAGGCCTGCCTGGGAAGGAAGCCCGGGGGTCGGAGGCGCCCAGGACACCACGAGGTTGGGAGAGGAGTGTGCTTTGCACTCTGCAGTCTCCAGCTCAGAGTAGCTGAGGATGCTAGGGAGACTGGGGGCTGGCCCACGGGGGGAGCAGAGGAGTCCTCAGTGCGGTCCTCACTCTGAAAACAACATTTTTCCCTAGGCTCGAGAATGGCTGCGGGGTTGGACTGATCCAGGCTGGACCCATGTCTGGTGATACCAGGGGCAGAGGGACCACTCTGACAGGTGAGTCTAGCCACCCTACTCCACGGAGGCCATCAGGCCTTGGATCATGGACTGCAGGGTCACTCGGCATCAGGCCCCTCCTTGAAGGGTGTGAAGGGCTGTTTCTGCACTGGCTAGGACGTGGACACTTGTCCTTTCTCTTCCTCGGCTACAGCCCCCTGGCCCCTGGGCAAAGCATCACCTTGTCCCTTCATGACCACATCACTCGTATTCCTTCATTCAGCATTTCTACAGACTCACTGGTGACGCCCTCTTGGTGCCAGACACAGGGGAGCAGCCCAGGAGCGTGTCCAGATCCATGCAGAGTCCCTGCTCCCAGGAGCAGCTGAGCAAATAGGCAATCATGGTTGAGTAGACCGAGAGCTGGGAGGGAATGATACAGCCCCGAGTATGATGAAGCGCCCCTTCGGGCAAGGGGGCCAAGGCGGGTAACATCTGTGCTGGGCCCGAATTCTACTGAGTAGTTAGCAAACAAAGTGCGTGCGTGTGTGTGTGTGTGTGTGTGTGTGCAGGAGAGGGCAGAAGGAAGTGTGGGGAGGGGCACTCCAGGTAAAGGGAACAGCATGTGCAAAGGTCCAGAATCAGACAGCAAGCCTGGGATGTTCTGGAGCTACAGGTCCCAGCTCCTGGCCCAGCAGGGAGGGCAGAGAGGGGGAAGTGATGGGAGGTGACCCTGGGAGGCTGGCTGGGTTGGCTCCATTCAGATGATTGGTCATCCATTTGTTCTCAAGCTATAGCCTCACCCTGCACCCTGGGACAGAGTTCATGCCCCACCTAAGCTCAGAAACCAGCTCCCTTTCGCTCAAGCAGGAAAGGGGACTGAGTTTACAACAGAGATGCGGGGTGCTCTTATCAGACCCAGAGTTGCAGACAGCCCAGGGACACTTCTCAGCACCACTCACCTGTCTGCCCCCATCTGCCCATCTGCATCACACCTGCCAAGCTGCTACATCCTGGATCCCTTCACCCAAAGAGAACTATGTGCGGTCCCAAGCCCACCTCCCTGGGAAGGACTTGATTAGCATGTGTTGGATCCAGGCCTCCCTTCCAGTCTGTTCAGCTGGCTAGTGGTCAAGTGTGAACGCTAAGCATCTGTCCTCCTGGGTACATGACAAAGGGTTACCAAAAGGGGGTCAGACTGGTCGGGCACAGTGGCTCATGACTGTAATCCCAGCATTTTGGGAGGCCAAGGCAGGCGGATCACTTGAGGCCGGGAATTCAAGACCAGCCTGGACAACATGGTGAAACCTCATCTCTACTAAAAATACAAGAAATTAGCTGGGCATGGTGGCAGATGCCTGTAATCCCAGCTACTCAGGAGGCTGAGGCAGGAGAATCGTTTGAACCCTGGATGCAGTGGTTGCAGTGAGCTGCGATCGCGCCACTGCACTCCAGCCTGGGTGACAGGCTGGGTGACAGAGCAAGACTCCAACTCAGAAAAAAAAAGGGAGGGGGGCAGGTTGGCCTAATGGCCTAAAGGCCAGTGGTGTCCATTCTAGTTCATTCCATTCTGGTCCTGCCCAACACACAGGCCCTTGCCCAGCTCCTTTGGCTTTTCCCAGATATCCCCATTCCAGTTGTCCTTGCTTTACCTCATCCTGCCACACCTCAAAGTTGACCTCAAATACCTCTCCCCTGTCAAATGAGGTGATCCAAGCCATCTCACCACGTCAAACTGTTGCATCCAGGGCTCTATTCTCAGAGCTGCCATCTTCATTTGATATCCATCCTTCTTCCCTCCCTCCCTTCCTTCCTTTTTCTATCTTTCTTTTTTTATTTTTATTTATTTGTTTTTTTGAGACAGAATTTTGCTCTTGTTGCTCTTGTTGCGCAGGCTGGAGTGCAATGGTGCGATCTCAGCTCACTGCAACCTCCACCTCCCGGGTTCAAGCAATTCTCCTGCCTCGGCCTCCCGAGTAGCTAGGATTACAGGCATGTGCCACTACGCCCAGCTAATTTTGTATTTTTAGTAGAGATGGGGTTTCTCCATGTTGGTCAGGCTGGTCTCGAACTCCCGACCTCAGGTGATCTACCGGCCTCTGCCTCCCAAAGTGCTGGGATTGCAGGCATGAGCCACCGCACCCAGCTTCTTCTTTCTTTTTTTTAAAGAGACAGGGTCTCAGCTATGTTGCCAGGTTGGAGTGCAGTGGCTATTCACAGGTGCAAGGATAGTGCACTACAGCCTCAAACTCCTGGGCTCAAGCGATCCTCCCGCCTCAGCCTCCCAAGTAACTGGGACTGCAGCCATGTGCCGTCATGCCCAGCTGCCCTCTGTTTCTGCTGAATCTCCTCTCTGGTGGCTCTCCAGGATCCTCTCAACAGAGGAACAGATCAATTTAACCTTTCCTACCATACTTGATCTATAGAGCAAAAATGTGGATGCAATATACAAAGCACACGCCGCAGCATTCCAGGTGGGTTGGGTCAGTTGAACATTAGGAACAAGGTATCACTTGGGGTTTGCTCTGTGGCTACCTTCCTTGGCCCCTTTGTTGACAAGTTCTGCCCATTGAGAAGAAATCTCTAGGTCCCTTCTAGTCTAGAGTCTCTCAGACCCACCCTTGAGAGTTTCTTGGGAAGGCGGCTTCTAGGAAGTGATATAATTACCTTAGCAACCTGATTCTTTTTTTTTTTTTTTTGAGACGGAGTCTCACTCTGTCGCCCAGGCTGGAGTGCAGTGGCACTATCTCCACTTACTGCAAGCTCCACCTCCCAGGTTCAGGCCATTCTCCTGCCTCAGCCTCCCGAGTAGCTGAGACTACAGGCGCCTGCAACCACTCCCGGCTAATTTTTTGTATTTTTAGTAGAGACCAGGTTTCACCATGTTAGCCAGGATGGTCTCAATCTCCTGACCTTGTGATCCGCCCACCTCGGCCTCCCAAAGTGCTGGGATTACAGGTGTGAGCCACTGCGCCTGGCCAGCAACCTGATTCTTGTTGGTGCTGGTACTTTGGCTTAGGAATTCTCCAGGTGGATGAGATATCACAAACCCCAATTTGTCAGGCGTGGTTTCCTGGTTTTCAACTCTCGTAAAACGCTGGTTGGTTGCCTGTAACTTTTATTTGGGATCATGCCATTTACCAATAATCAATGTCACTCTTGTCAGGCTGGAGTGCGATGGCGCAATCTCGGCTCACTGCAAGCCCTGCTTCCCGGGTTCAAGTGATTCTCCTCCCTCAGCCTCCCTAGTAGCTGGGATTACAGGCTCTCGCCACCACGCCCAGCTAATTTTTTGTATTTTTAGTAGAGACGGGGTTTCACTATTTTGGCCAGGCTGGTCTCGAACTCCTGACCTCAGGCCATCCACCTGCCTCAGCCTCCCAAAGTGCTGGGATTACAGGCGTGAGCCATCAAGCCCAGCTAATGTCATGAAATCTTATGCAGTTGAACATTCAGCCTTAGACTAGGTCATGTCTCCAAGGTTTGGGTTTCTTAGCAGCAAATGTGAGGACTAATTTCTTCTTTCAGCCTAAGAGTGAAAAGAGGAAATAATCGTCTGGCTTGGGATAGAAAGAAGGTTTTTTTTTTCTCTAATTTCTCTTGGAATGCTACCCCTGTCTGCCCTTCTACCACTGGACAATAGGAGATACCATCATGTTTGTCTGGGAAGAGGAAGTTCTTAAGAAGGACCAGAGACCTGTAATCCCAGGAGGTTAAGGGTTGTGTGCTCCTATGGCTCTTTCCAGATATTCCCATTCCAGTTACTAGGCTCACAGACTTTTCTTGTTTTTCTTTTTTTTTAGACAGCGTCTTGCTCTGTTGCCCAGGCTAGAGTGCAGTGGCGTGATCTCAGCTCACTGCAAATTCTACTCCAGGGCTCAGGTGATCCTCCCTTCTCAGCCCCCTGAGTAGCTGGGACCACAGGTGTGTGCCACCACACCTGGTTAATTTTTGTTTTATGTTTTTGTTTTTGTTTTTTTGAGACGAAGTCTCACTCTGTCACTCAGGCTGGAGTGCAGTGACGTGATCTCATCTCACTACAACCTCCGCCTTCCAGGTTCAAGCGATTCTCCTCAGATTCTGCCTCAGCCTCCTGAGTAGCTGGGATTACAGGCGTGCATCAGCAGGCCTGGCTAATTTTTGTATTTTTAGTAGACAAGGGGTTTCACTACGTTGGCCAGGCTGGTCTCGAACTCCTTACCTCATGTGATCCAGCAGCCTCGCCCTCCCAAAGTGCTGGGATTACAGGCGTGACCTACCATGCCCGGCCCTAATTTTTGTATTTTTTGTAGAGATGGGGCCTCGCCATGTTGCCCAGGCTGGTCTCAAACTCCTGAGTTCAAGTGATCTGCCTGCCTTGGCCTCCCAAAGTGCTGGGATTACAGGCATGAGCCACTGCGTCCAGCCTCCAAGTTTCTTAACACTTCAGCCTTTGAGTCCTATGAGGCCACTGAAAATAGTTTAACTGATCTGTTAACACAAAACAAGAATTGCCAGTGTCCCATCCAAAAACAGGAAAACCTCATTGCCCCTCACTCTGCCTCAAGTCAGCTAGTTTCATACTTTCTTTGAAAGTAACTTGAAACTTAACACTTCACTTCTGACACCAATATTTGTATTATTTGGGATTTTTGTTTTGAATAACAATATCCAACTCAAAAGAGTTTATACTGAGTTGACTATTGTCTCCCCAAAATTTGTGCTTATCCAGAACCTCAGAATGTGATCTTAATTGGAAATAAGGTCTTTGCAGATGTAATTAGTTGAGATGTGGTCACATTGAACTCGGGTGTCCTTATAGGAAGAGGGAAATTTACACCGGGTGTGGTGGCTCACGCCTGTAATCCCAGCACTTTGGGAGGCCAAGACAGGTAGGTCACCTGAGGTCAGGAGTACGAGACCAGCCTGGCCAACATAGTGAAACCCCCTCTCTTAGCCAGGCATGGTGGTGCACTCCTGTACTCCCAGTTACTCAGGAGACTGAGGCAAGAGAATCGCTTGAACCTGGGAGGTGGAGGTTGCAGTGAGCCAAGATTGCACCACTGTACTCCAGCCGGGGAGACAGAGCAAGAGTCCATCTTGGAAAAAAAAAAAAAAAAAAAAAAAAAGCTACAGGAATCAGGAGCTGGAAAGTTGCCTGGAAAGAGCTACAGGAACCTGGGAGGTGGAGGTTGCAGTGAGCCAAGATCGCACCACTGTACTCCAGCCTGGGCAGCATAGCAAGACTCCATCTTAAAAAAAAAAAAAAAAAAGCTACAGGAAGCAGGAGCTGGAAAGATGAGAATTTTCTTTCTCATCTGTGTCCTTCTCTTCCTCTCTATGCATCTGCTGCATGATTCTCCCCCAATCTCTCTTCCTCTGCATATCCGCTCCTCTGATTTCTTTAGTCCTTTTGAGGGCATAAGAGGCCCTGCAGCTCCTCGGCTTCCATGTTAGACCACCCCCACTCCAGGTGTCTAAAGAACACTAACTCTATTCCCTTGATTCCAATTCCATATTCCCAGGGAAATCGCTGATTGGCTCGCCTTGGGTCAGGTGGCCACCCCTGGTCTAATCAACTTGGATAGGGTCAAGGGCATGCTGGGCAGTCACACCTGACTGGAGACTGCTGGTGTAGCCATGTGGATGCGTGGGGGATCTCCTAGAGCCAGAGCTGGGCATCCATTGCCCTAGCACTGTGCTCTTGCCATCTTGCAATTGCCTGGATTACAGCTGCCATTGGTTGAGGCTCTGCTGTCCACTGACAGACTTCTCCCATGCCAAGTGCATTCCCAAAGGAGTCCTTCTGGTGGGTTCCCATCCCTGTACGGGGCTGCCCCGTTACTGATGGAGCAGGCAGACATGTGAGCATCTGGCTGCCACAAATAGGGCCTGGAGCCCAGACAGATGAAACACTTGCCCATCCAAGGTCCTGGTATGAGCAGCAAGAGGGATTCGCTCTGACTTGGGAAAGGAAGTAAATAAATACCCAGTTTTTTATCTTACATTTATGTATTTTTATTACACCATTAGCAAAATGTGAGCAGACAAAAATGGAAAGAAAACATTTGAGGCTGGGCGCGGTGGCTCACGCTTGTAATCCCAGCACTTTGGGAGGCCGAGGCGGGCGGATCACGAGGTCAGGAGATCGAGACCACGGTGAAACCCCGTCTCTACTAAAAATACAAAAAAATTAGCCGGGCGAGCTAATAGGGTGGCGGGCGCCTGTAGTCCCAGCTACTTGGAGACGCTGAGGCAGGAGAATGGTGTGAACCCAGGAGGCGGAGCTTGCAGTGAGCCAAGATCGCGCCACTGCACTCCAGCCTGGGGTGACAGAGCAAGACTCCGTCTCAAAAAAAAAAAAAGAAAAGAAAACATTTGAAACCCCACCTCTCTCCCAGCTTCCATTGTTCTAAGTCCCCTCCCACTGTGCCCATGTGTGTATGTCACACACAGATGTGACCCAGGTACAAACAATTCTGCATTTTTTTTTTGGGGACAGGGTCTCACTCTGTTGCCCAGGCTGGAGTGCAGCGGTGCAATCTTGGCTCACTTCAGCCTCCACCTCCTGGGTTTAAACAATTCTCATGCCTCAGCCTCCCCAGTAGCTGGGATTACAGGTGCCCACTACCATACCCGGCTAATTTTTGTATTTTTAGTAGAGACAGGGTTTCACCATGTTGGCCAGGCTAGTCTTGAACTCCTGGCCTCAAATGATCCACCCACCTTGGCCTCCCAAAGTGCTGGGATAACAGGCATGAGCCACCTCACCAGGTTTTGCATTGAGTTTTTTCACCGGAAGACACCATCATTTCCCATGATGCTGTGGGTCTTCAGAATTGTCATTTTCAGTGGAGAAGGCAGTGGCTGGCCCTCCAGGTGGTAATGTGACACATTTTCTTCCTCCCATTTTTGGTTCATGGGCCAACTTAATGTTATCACATGTCCAATAAGCCCTACGCCCCTCCTCCTACCTGGCTTCAGGGTTGTAGAAAGGCCACCACGGAGGGCGAAGCTCACAGCTCAGGGCTTAGGTGGATATAGAGTTCATGAACCTCCACCTATGAAGTTGGTGACCTTGGCAAGTTACCTATGGCATGATTTCTTTTTTTCTTTTCTTCCTTTCTTCTTCTTTTTTTTTTTTTGAGACAGAGTCTTGCTCTGGAGTGCAGTGGCACTATCTCAGCTCACTGCAAACTCTGCCTCCCAGGTTCAGGTGATTCCTGTGCCTCAGCCTCACCAACTGAGGGATTACAGGCACCTGCCACCATGTCTGGCTAATTTTTGTATCTTTAGTAGAGACAGGGTTTCTCCATGTTGGCCAGGCTGGTCTCGAGCTCCTGGCCTTAAGTGATCCACCAGCCTTGGCCTCCCAAAGTGCTGGGATTACAGGTGTGAGCCACCACGCCCAGTTATGGCATTGCCTCGGTTTCTTAACTAGTAAAATGGAGACCGTAACAGCACCTACCACAGGGCATTACTAGAGGATGAAGCAGGATGATGCATGAAAGGCCACGTGCTGATCGCCCAGTAATGTATTTGCCTTTTCTCATTTGATTGTGCAGCCCAAACCCTTTCCACGAGGCCACATCTTTTTTTATTTTTGTATTTTTATTTTTTGAGAGGGAGTCTCACTCTGTGGCCCAGGCTGGAGTGCAATGGCACGATCTTGGCTCACTACAACCTCCGCCTTCTGGGTTCAAGCAATTCTCCTGCCTCAGCCTCCTGAGTAGCTGGGATTACAGGTGCCCTCCACCACTCCCAGCTAAGTTTTGTATTTTTAGTAGAGATGGGTTTTCACCATGTTGGCCAGGCTGATCTGGAACTCCTGACCTCGTGATCTGCCTGCCTTGGCCTCCCAAAGTGCTAGGATTACAGACATGAGCCACCGCACCTGGCTTGAGGCCACATCTTTATTTTATTTTATTTTAATTTTTTTTTTTTGAGACGGATTCTCGCTCTCGCCCAGGCTGGAATGCAGTGGCCCGATCTCAGCTCACTGCAAGCTCCGCCTCCTGGGTTCACGCCATTCTCCTGCCTCAGCCTCCCAAGTAGCTGGGACTACAGGCACCTGCCACCATGCCCAGCTAATTTTTTGTATTTTTCGTGGAGATGGGGTTTCACCGTGTTAGCCAGGATGGTCTCGATCTCCTGACCTCGTGATCTGCCTGCCTTGGCCTCCCAAAGTGCTGGGATTACAGGTGTGAGCCACCATCTGGCCCTGAGGCCACATCTTTATACTTCTCATTTTATTGGCTGCATAATAATCCATAGAAGAGGCCAGGTATGGTGGTTCACACCTGTGATCCCAGTGCTATGGGAGGCTGAGGTGGGAGGATTGCTTGAGCCCAGGAGTTTGAAACCAGCCAAGGCAACATAGTGAAACTCCATCTCTACAAAATTACAAAAATTAGCTAGGCGTGGTGGTGTGCACCTACAGTCCCAGCTGCTCCACGGGATCGCTTGAGCCCGGGAGATGGAGGCTGCACTGAACCATGATCACACCACTGCACTCCAGCCTGGGTGACAGAGCAAGACCCTATCTTAATAGATAAGTAAATAAACAACAGCCAGTTTATTCTCTTCCAGTTCAGGTGGTCAGAAGTCCGAAGTCACAGTGGAGACAGGGCCACGCTCTCTCTGGAGGCTGTAGCAGAGGATCCTTCCTAGCCTCTTCCAGCTTCTGGTGGCTCCAGGCACTCCTTGGCTTGTGGCCACATCACTCTGTGGGAGACTAAAATCTGCCACCCCAAAATATATTTATTTGTATATTTTGAGATGGCTCTTTAGATAAGCTGCACACACAGGAATACCTCTGAAAAGTTGTTATTTAGTAAAAACCATACACCTGTAAAGAAGTTCTAGGCCGGGCGCCATGGCTCCCAGCACTTTGGGAGGCCAAGGCAGGTGGATCACTTGAGGTCAGGACTTCAAGACCAGCCTGGCCAACATGGTGAAACCCTGTCTCTACTAAAAATACAAAAATAATTAGCCAGGTGGCAGGCGCCTGTAGTCCCAGCTACTCGGGAGGTGGAGGCAGGAGAATTGCTTGAACCGGGGAGGCAGAGGTTGCAGTGAGTTGATACTGCGCCATTGTACTCCAGCCTGGGCAACAGAGTGAGACTCTGTCTCAAAATAAATAAATAAATAAATAAATGAAAAAATAAAGGAGCTCTACGTGAGTAAGTAGTGGATGCCAGCAGAGGCTTTCTCTAAGGCTCCTTATCAACCTAAAGATGGGTCTAGGAAAGATCCTATCAGGGGAAAAGAGACTCATAGGCAACTGCCCAGATAGATTGCCACAGACCATCACCTGTTCTGCTGAGGGCAGTTCCAAAACTACCTGAGAGCCGTTATCTGCACCTTTTCACTCACTGTGCACTCACACCTCCCTCACCTCCCCATAGCTTGTCACCCCTCCCTGCAGAACCTCCAAACCCCGCTTCCCATGCTATAAAAACTTCAATCATCTAGGCCGGGTGCGGTGGCTCACACCTGTAATCCCAGCACTTTGGGAGGCCGAGGCCGGCGGATCACGAGGTCAGGAGATCGAGACCATCCCGGCTAACACGGTGAAACCCCGTCTCTACTAAAAATACAAAAAATTAGCGGGGCATGGTGGCGGGCACCTGTAGTCCCAGCTACTCGGGAGGCTGAGGCAGGAGAATGGCCAGAACCCAGGAGGCAGAGCTTGCAGTGAGCCGAGATGGCGCCACTGCACTCCAGCCTGGGCAACAGAGCAAGACTCCTTCTCAAAAAAGAAAAAAAAAAACTTCAATCATCTGACCCTTTTGCAAGCTTTTTTTTTTTTTTTTTTTTTTTTTTGAGAGAGTCTTGCTCTCTCGCCCAGGCTGGAGTGCAGTGGCGCCATCTCGGCTCACTGCAACCTCTGCTTTCTGGGCTCAAGTGATCCTCCTGCCTCAGCCTCAGGAGGAGCTGGGACTACAGGTGCCCACCACCATGCCCTGCTAGTTTTTGTGGAGATGGGATTTTGCCATGTTGCCCAGGCTGGTCTCAAACTCCTGGGCTCAAGCCATCTGCACACCTTGTCCTCCCAAAGCGTCGGGATTATAAGCATGAGCCATCGCCTCCGGCCTGGGATTAGGATTTGGACGTATCTTTTTGGAGGCCACCATTCAACTCACTACATGTGGGAAATGGTTTCTTCTAATCCTAAAACTTCTCCCTGTCCTGCATGTACACTTTTTCATCCTTGTCTTTCTGTCCTGGGAAACAGTAACCATCTCTATTCCTTCTCATAGAGGATTTGGGGGATTCCCATGGGGTTGCTCCTCACTCTAAGTGCTTTTCAAGATAGAGGGCTAACTACCGAGAGTGGGTATTTATCTAGAGAGATAGAGGCTTTTGGAGCGGGAGCACCCTGGGTAGTGGTGGACGGGGCAGGGCCAAGCTCCATCCTGCTGAGCACCCCCGAGAGGGTAACCTATTTGCAAAGCTTTTACTCGTCTCTCAACCACTTTTGCTAAAACGTCTATTTTTAGCCTCACAACTTCTCTGAAGTTGGAGTAACAAACGTCATTTTTGCAGAACAAACAGACTGAAGGGTTGGGGGCAGGGCTGCATTTCAGGGCCCCCAGAAGGGGAGGCTGAGGCCCCGCCCCACCAAGGACAGACTTTCCAGGGCAGGGCTGGGAGAATAAGGCCTCGCTTTCCGGAGTTTTGCGCCTCCCTCGTCTGGGGCTCTGCCTCTGCCTGCCCCTCAACCTCAACCGTTGTCTTCAGGGTTTTTGTTTGCTTTTTTGAGACAGAGTCTCACTCTGTCATCCAGGCTGGAGTGCAGTGGCGCGATCTTGGCTCACTGCAACCTCTGCCTCCCAGGTTCAAGTGATTCTTGTGCCTCAGCCTCCTGAGTAGCTGGGATTACAGGCACTCACCAGTATGCTTGGCTAATTTTTTTGAATTTGTTTTTATTTTTAGTGGAGACGAGGGCTCACTATGTTTCCTAGGCTAGTCTTGAACTCCTCAGTTTAGACAATCCTCCTGCCTCACTCTCCCAAAGTGCTAGGATTACAGGTGGGAGCCACCGTGCCCGACCTCCTTTCTTTCTTTCGTTGCTCAAGTTGTTCTAGCTTTGGCCACCGGAAGCTTTTTCAGTTCATCGCTGTGACCCCCTAGATATGCACCCATCATTGTGGTGTTTTGTTTGGAAGCACTTCTTTTCTTTCTGGAACTTTAAGATGCTCCAGTTTCATCTGTCAGTTTCTTGCCCTCATCCTAGAATTGCCAATTTCCCCAGGGAGCCCTGGTTCCTTTTGTGGAGGAAAATGGTATCAGAAACCAAGATCCAGGCCAGGTGTGGTGGCTCACACCTGTAATCCCAGCACTTTGGGAGGCCGAGGCAGGTGGATCACCTGAGGTCAGGAGTTCAAGACCAGCCTGACCAACATGGTAAAACCCCATCTCTACTGAAAATACAAAAATTAGCTGGGCGTGGTGGTGGGCGCCTGTAATCCCAGCTACTTGGGAGGCCGAGGCAGGAGAATCACTTGAACCAGGGAGGCAGAAGTTGCAGTGAGCCGAGACTGTGCCATTGTACTACAGCCTGGGCAAGAAGAGCAAAACTCTGTCTCAAAAAAAGAAAAAAAAAAGAAACAAAAATCAAGATGCTGGTGTGCTGGTGCATTCTTCTTGCTCCTGGGGTGTTGTTGCTTCTAGGTCTTTCCATTTGACTGAGCAAGGAAATGTATGTGTGTCTATTGCAGGCTTTTTCACACGTGAATCACAGTCCCGCCACTCCCCGGCTCAGCCTGGAACCTTCTCTCTGCTTTTCAGTGCTCTTTTGGTCAAATCCCAAATCCTCAGCTGCCCCCTCCCGGATCCTCCTTGCTATCTGCATCCAACTTGGGCCTCCCTGCCTCCAGCATGCCACCACTGCCCAGGGCTTTTGCACCATTTCTTCCCAAAGCCTGCGATGCTCTGGCCTTCGAGACCCACGCGGCTTCTCCCCCATCAGCTCACCCAGGTCCGTGCTCAGCTCCGGTGTCCTGACCTCAGGGAGGCCTTCCTAGCTCTGTAGTCCCCCTTCCCCTGTCTCTCCCCTCCTATCTTACATTTCTTTGCAGCACAACACTGTATCTTATTTTTATTCTTCTTAGTTTCTCTTCCTTACTGAGTATAAACTCCAGGGGGTTGCGGGGGAGGCAGGCCTGGGGCTTGTCCAGTGCTGCATCTCCAGAGCCCAACCGTAACAGGCACAGCTTGCTGCAAGATACACACTTGCTGAATGAATCAGTGTTGCAAAGCCCAGGTCACCTCCAGTGTATGGAGGGCATGAGGTTGAATCCAGGTGCCTGACCCCAAACTCTGCTGCTCCCCCACTTCCTCCACCGCCTCTTGAACTTTGTATCAGAAGCAGGACTATGGATTCATTGAACCCTCCCCCAGCCCTGGGTCAGAAGGTACATTATTGTTCCCTTGTGGCAGATGGGGAAACTGAGGCAGAAATGACTCCTTCAAGGTCACACAGCCGACAGATGTTGGGGCAGGGATGTGAACCCTAGGTAGCCTGGGTTTTGAGTATGCATTTTTTTTGTGTGTTTTTTTTTTTGTTTTTTTTTTGAGACAGAGTCTAGCTCTGTCACTCAGGCTGGAATGCAGTGACACGATCTCGGCTCACTGCAAGCTCTGCCTCCCGGGTTCACGCCATTCTCCTGCCTCAGCCTCCTGAGTAGCTGGGACTACAGGCGCCCGCCACCACACCCGGCTAATTTTTTGTATTTTTAGTAGAGACAGGGTTTCACCATGTTAGCCAGGATAGTCTCGATCTCCTGACCTCGTGATCCACCCGCCTCAGCCTCCCAAAGTGCTGGGATTACAGGCGTGAGCCACCGCGCCCGGCCGAGTATGCGTGCTTTACAGAAAGAATTTCTGTGAAGCCCCCATCTAGCTGGACCCAGAAACACACTCTTCACCAGCTCATTCCCGCCCTGGAGTCCTGGAGCACCTGGCCACCTCTGCACTGTTCTGCTCTGGCACCATCCCCTCCACCTGCAAAACCCACAACCCCTGACCCTCTAAGTCATTCTCCAGCCCATCAGTCAGAACCTGGGGATGGAGGGTGCAAGGCCAGAGACTCCCAGCTCCTTTTCCCCAGGTATTCCCGCCTGGCCACCTCTCAGCACTCCTTGGAACCTGAGTTCTTGCAAGTCAGATTTTCTAGGAGTGGAATCTGACCTTGGCCTTGTTCTCTAACCATCTGCTCCACCCTTTCTTTGCCATCACCCTCACGTGATCCAGGGCAGCAGCTTTCTAGTTGTGTTGACTGGAACCTACAGTAAGAAACACATCTGACATCTTGACTTCACATACACCACACCTAGGAAGGGAACCAAAGCCTGGGGGAGGAACACCTGCCCTTACTACAGGGAGTGCAGCCTGACGCTGTCTTTCTGTTCTATTTTTTAATTTAATTTAATCAACTTGTTTATTTTGAACCAGAGTCTCATTCTGTTGCTCAGGCTGGAGTGGAATGGTACAATCTTGGCTCACTGCAACCTCCACACCCCGGGTTCAAGCAATGCTGGTGCCTCAGCCCCCTGAGTAGCTGGGACTACAGGCATGCACCACCATGCCCAGCTAATTTTTGTATTTTTAGTGGAGACAGGGTGTCACCATGTTGCCCAGGCTGGTCTCGAACTCCTGACTTCAGGTGATCCACTTGCCTCGGCCTCCCAAAGTGCTGGGATTACAGGCGTGAGCCACCATGCCCAGCCTCTGTTCTATGTTTTTAAAACTTGGCAGGGCGTGATGGCTTACACCTGTAATCCCAGCACTTTGGGAGGCCGAGGCAGGTGGATCACGAGGTCAGGAGATCCAGACCATCCTGGCTAACACGGTGAAACCCCGTCTCTACCAAAAATACAAAAAATTAGCCAGGCGCAGTGGCGGGTGCCTGTAGTCCCAGCTACTCAGGAGGCTGAGGTAAGAGAATGGCATGAACCCAGGAGGCAGAGCTTGCAGTGAGCTGAGATAGTGCCACTGCACTCCAGCCTGGGCGAAAGAGTGAGACTCTGTCTCAGAAAAAAAAAACAAACTTGACCCACTGAATGGTTCTCCAGCACACTAGCATGTCACAACCTGCTGTTGCTGCTATTGAAAAATGCTCTTGGCCAGGCACGGTGGCTCATGCCTGTCATCCCAGCACATTGGGAGGCCAAGGAAGGCGGATCACTTGAGCCCAGGAGTTCAACACCAGCCTAGGCAACATAGCAAGACCTCATCTCCAAAAATAAAAAAATTAGCCAGGGGTGGTGGCACATACCTGTGGTCCCAGCTACTTAGGAGGCTGTGGTGGGAGGAGGATTGCTGGAGCCAATAGGTCAAGCCATGGTCACACCACTGCACTCCAGCCTGGGGAACAAAATCCTGTCTCAAAGAAAAGAAAAGAAAGAGAAAGGAAGAAAAGAAAGAGAAAGAAGGAAAGGCCGGGCATGGTGGCTCATGCCTGTAATCCCAGCACTTTGGGAGGCCAAGACAGGAGGATCACTGGAGGTCAGGAGTTCGAGACCAGCCTGGTCAACATGGCGAAACCCTATCTCTACTAAATATACAAAAAATTAGCTGAGATTACAGGTGCTTGACACCACACCCAGCTACTTGGGAGGCTGAGGCAGGAATTGCTTGAACCTGGGAGGTGGAGGTTGCAGTAAGCTAAGATCACGCAACTGCACTCCAGCCTGGGTGACAGAGTGAGACTCCATCTGAAGAAAGACAGAAAGTGGGGGGGGGGGAAAGGAAGGAAGGGAGGGATGGAGAGAAGGAGGGAACGAAGGGAGGGAGGGAGGGAAGGAAGGGAAGAAAGATTAAAAAAAAATAATAATAACTCTTCTAGAGCAGAAACATCCAATCCTGCAAAGCCCAAAGATGCCGTTCTAGAATATAACTAAGATAGCTCAAAAACTCACATTTTCTGAGGGTGCCCTCTGTGTCAGGTACAGTTATAAGCATTTTATGTATATTAATTCATTTAATCCCAACAGCAGTTCTGAAAGTTGAGCACCATTATTAGCATCCCCAGGCTACAGATGAGGAAGCAGAGGCGCAGAGAGGTAAAGTCGCCTAAGGTCACGCAGCTCCACAGTGGTGGGGCCAGGCAGTCTGGTTCCAAAGAAGGTGCTCTTAACCCCTAAGCTTCACTATACTTTTCCTGGCCAAAGCAAAAGGGTAAAGACTTGAGCTGGGTAGTTTCTGCCTCGCCTGGAAGGAAAAGACCCACACCCAGCAAAGTGGGCTTCCTGCCAGGATGTGGCATGGAGGCAGGTGTCTGGAGTCCCTTGTGCAGGGGCTGGAGAAGTGGGCTTCTCACACTTGCAGCCCCCACTACCTGGGTGCTCAGAGTGGCTGCCCTGCGATAACCCTTCTTGTGGGCATGCGTGGGTGGTGGTGGTGAAGCCACTCCAGGTTGAGCAGAACAAAAATGTTTGCAGCATTTGTGAGAAGAAGCTGTGAGTTGCTTGGCTTTTGGAGGGGAAGTTCTGCAGGGACGTTCTGCAGGAGAGGGTTACGGGAAAGAAGAAAGCCTGGGCTGGAGTGGTGGCTCACGCCTGGAATTCCAGCACTTCGGGGCCTGAGTCAGGCGGATCACCTGAGGTCAGGAGTTTGAGACCAGCCTGGCCAACATGGTGAAACCCTGTCTCTACTAAAAATACAAAATTAGCTGGGCATGGTGGCAGGTGCCTGTAGGTAGTCCCAGCCACTTGGGAGGCTGAGGCAGGAGAATCGCTTGAACCCAGGAAGTGGAGGTTGCAGTGAGCCGAGATCTCACCACTGCATTCCAGCCTGGATGACGAGGAAGACTCCGTCTCAAATAAATAAATAAATATAAATTTAACCTTCGAGAACAGCCATCATCATTCTTCAAGTTCCTGATAGAATCACCCGCTGCCTTCCTCTATGCAGTTTCTGAGCTCTCTAGCTTTATTTTTAACTGTTGTCATGTGTGCCTTAGAGGAAGCTACCTCAAGTTCCCTTTGAATTGTTAAAAAAAATGAACTAGTTGCAGTGGAGAATGGACAGCAATCCTAGAAGAAAAATGGCCCCTTAGCTGCAGGAAAGTCAACCAACATGCATTATTTACATCAGCTCTGGGGCCTTCCGCTCCTTTCTCAGGAAATTAATACTGATTGGGAAATACTTTGGCCCCATTTGATGGAAGAGAAAAGAGGTGTTAGTCATTAAAGGGTGGGGCTGGTCAGTGGAGAACAGGCTTGGACGGGCAGAAGCACACTGCAGGCCCTTCCACAGAGCTTGCCCAGACCTCCAGGCCTATTTTTCTTTTCTTTTCTTTTTTTTCTTTTTTTTTTTTGAGATGGAGTCTTGTTCTGTCACCCAGGCTGGAGTGCAGTGGCGCAACCTCGGCTCACTGCCACCTCTGCCTCCTGGGTTCAAGTGATTCTCCTGCCTCAACCGGTAGCTGGGATTACAGGCACCCACCACCACACCTGGTTAATTATTGTATTTTAGTAGAGATCAGGTTTCACCTGTTGGCCAGTCTAGTCGCGAATTCCTGACCTCACGTGATCCACCTGCCTCAGCCTCCCAAAGTGCTGGGATTACAGGCATGAGCCACTGCTTGTCCAGCTTGAATGTTAAATTTAGCTTAAGCTTCCTGGCGCACCAAGCAAAAGAGAGGGTCATGATAAGTCCCTAGGGTCATGGTTTCAAAAAGGAAGTGTATCAGGTTTTCAGGAAAGTTAAACTTCTATTTTTTTTTTTTTTTTTTTTTTTGAGATGAAGCTTCGCCCTTGTTGCCCAGGCTGCAGTGCAATGGCATGATCTCGGCTCACTGAGGCAATTCTCCTGCCTCAGTCTCCCAAGTAGCTGGGATTACAAGTGCCCGCCACCAGGAATGGCTAATTTTTTTTTTTTTTTTGAGACAGAGTTTCGCTCTTGTTGCCCAGGCTGGAGTGCAATGGCATGATCTTGGCTCACTGCACCTCTACTTCCCGAGTTTAAGCAATTCTCCTGCCTCAGCCTCCTGAGTAGCTGGGATTACAGGTGCCCGTCACCACGCCCAGCTAATTTTTTGTATTTTTAGTAGAGATGGGGTTTCACCTGTTGGCCAGCCTGGTCGTGAACTCCTGACCTCAGGTGATCCACCTGCCTAGGCCTCCCAAAGTGCTGGGATTACAGTCATGACACCGTGCCTGGCCATATTTTTATTTTTTATTTTTTATTTTATTTTTTTATTTTTAGTAGAGATGGGGTTTTGCCATGTTGGCCAGGCTGGTCTCGAACCCCTGGCCTCAGGTGATCCACCCACCTCAGTCTCCCAAAGTGCTGGGATTACAGGCGGGAGCCACTGCAGCTGGCCGAAAGTGAAACTTCTTAGGACGGAGGCCTAACAAGACCCATGGCATGGTGAAAGTAGTAAGGATCTGGAAGAAGTTATTATAATAGATATTTAGCCGGGCGCGGTGGCTCACGCTTGTAATCCCAGCACTTTGGGAGGCCGAGGCGGGCGGATCACGAGGTCAGGAGATGGAGACCACGGTGAAACCCCGTCTCTACTAAAAATACAAAAAAATTAGCTGGGCGTGGTGGCGGGCGCCTGTAGTCCCAGCTACTCGGAGAGGCTGAGGCAGGAGAATTGCTTGAACCCGGGAGGCGGAGCTTGCAGTGAGCCGAGATTGCGCCACTGCACTCCAGCCTGGGCGACAGAGCGAGACTCTGTCTCAAAAAAAAAAAAAAAAAAAAAAAAAAATAGATATTTATAGACTCTGTGGCCCCGAAAAAGGACTCAACTTTCCTGAGCCTCAGTTTTCTCATCCGTAAACTGGGGATAAGATTTACCTTGCTGGGCAGTTGTGCGTATCAGGAAGAATATATAACTTCTCCTCAGCCCCAGTAAGTTCATAGTTGTGACAGCCCGCTGTAACAACAGACAGATTCACATGAAAACCAAGCCAGTTTATTAACACATGCAGTGCACACCATGAGGCAGAAACCTCAATGAAAGATGACCCGAAGCAGTGGCTCAGAATTCTGGCTTACCCAGAATCTTCGACAAAGAAGAATGAATTTTCAAGAAGTGACAAGACAAGGGAAAGCAGTTTTAGGCTTCCAGAGGTGGGAAACTGTGGGAAGGTAAACATATGGGAGAAAAGGAATGGAGGAAGGTTTGTTTGTAGACTCTTCTGGTGCCTCCCAGCTGATAAGCGTTGTCTCCAGTAAGTAGAATTTATGTCCTGTATTTAGGCATGTAAAAAGTCAAGACTGAGCCAGGTGTGGTGGCTCGCGCCTGTGGTCCCAGCACTTTGGGAGGCTGAGGCGGGTGGATCACCTGAGGTCAGGAGTTGGAGACCAGCCTGGCCAACATGGTGAAACCCTATCTCTACTAAAAATACAAAAATTAGGGCCGGGCTTGGTGGCTCACGCCTTTAGTCCCAGCTACTCAGGAGGCTGAGGCAGGAGAATCGCTTGAACCCAGGAGACGGAGGTTGCAGTGAACCAAGATCACGCCACTGCACCCCAGCCTGGGAGACTCCATCTCAAAAAAAGAAAAAAAAATTAGCTGGGCATGGTGGCGGGCACCTGTAGTCCCAGCTACTTGGGAGGCTGAGGTAGGAGAATTGCTTGAACATGGGAGGTGAAGGTTGCAGTGAGCCGAGATCGTGTCATTGCACTCCAGCCTGGGTTACAAAAGCAAGACTCCATCTAAAAAAAAAAAGTCAAGACTGGCAGGGCATGATGATTCACAGCTGTAATCCCAACACTTTGGGAGGCTGAGGCTGGCAGATTGCTTGAGTCCAGGAGTTTGAGACCAGCCTGGGTGACATGACAAAACCCTGTCTCTACAAAAAAATTAGCCCATGCCTGTAGTCCCAGCTACTTGGGAGGCTGAGATGGAAGGGTCACTTGGGCCTGGGAGACAGAGGTTGCAGTGAGTTGAGACTGCACCACCACACTCCAGCCTGGGTGACAGAGTGAGACCCTGTCTCAAAATAATAATAAAACAATAGCCGGGCGCGGTGGCTCACGCTTGTAATCCCAGCACTTTGGGAGGCCGAGGCGGGCGGATCACGAGGTCAGGAGATCGAGACCACGGTGAAACCCCGTCTCTACTAAAAAATACAAAAAATTAGCCGGGCGCGGTGGCGGGCGCCTGTAGTCCCAGCTACTCGGAGGCTGAGGCAGGAGAATGGCGTGAACCCGGGAGGCGGAGCTTGCAGTAAGCCGAGATTGCGCCACTGCACTCCAGCCCGGGCGACAGAGCGAGACTCTGTCTCAAAAAAAACAATAATCATCTTTTAAAAGTCAAGATTACAACAAATCTAGTTTACAGATCTTAACTTTTATTCATGATTCTACTTCTTATTATTAGAGACATGGTCTCACTTTGTCACCCAGGCTGGATTGCAGAGGTGAGATCACAGCTCACTGCAACCTTGAATTTCTGGGCTCAAGGGATCCTCCTTCTACCTCAGCCCCACAAGTAGCTAAAACTACAGGCACATGCCACCATGCCTGGCTAATGTTTTATTTTTTGTAAAGATGAGGTCTCACTATGTTGCTCAGGCTGGTCTTGATCCTCTAGCCTCAGCCTCCCAAAGTGTTGGAATTCCAGGTGTGAGTCATCCTGGCCTACTAATCAGTCTAAAATTGGGAGTCCCTCAGAACCAGGACAGGTTCAAAGGGCTTCAGCCAGTAACACAGTCAGAGTGTTTATGGATGGAAAACAGAAGTAAGCTATAGAGCTTAATTGGTTACAGTGTTTGCTTTGTTTGAATCAGTTGGCCACCTAAGATCTACTAGAGCTCAGCTGCTGGTAACTGACAAAAACTCAGCTATTTGCTACATGTATATACTCTTAAGTTAATTAGTTTCATTTAGCATGAATGACTCCATATTGGTTTGGTCTGTTGGACCCGGTACAGGGGTCTTGTCCCAATCAATGGCCTCCTGCAAATTTTATTTAACAGGCAGAAAGGGGGAGAGGATAGAAAGATCTCTTCATCTGCTTGCTACTTCTTAATTGCCTTAAGCTCAAAAATATTTATGTCAAAGAGGTGTATTTTGGGGGGACATATTCTGGTTTCCTTCACAGGGATCAAAGAGAACAATATGTAAGGCACATCTTAGCGCTTGACAACTTGGCATGCCTCCATTCTCCCGGCAGCGTCTTGCATAGTAAAAAGCATGATTTGAATTGCTGTCAGCAAATACATATTCAATAAAGAATTCCTTTGGAAGATGCAAAACCATTCGTCATCTGGCTGTTTCTTGAAACAAACTCTGAAGACCAGAGGGCAGCATTGAAAGTGCAGCCTAGCAAAAGCATGGTTAGGGCCAGGTGTTAGGAAACCTCAGGACAGGCTGCTCACTCGGCCGTCAGAGTTCCTTCTGAACCCTCCATTTCTCTTCTGGCTCTTGGCATCCTTGAAGCAGGCTAGAGGCTGCTGCTAAGGCCCAGTGATCTGAGCCTGGGGTAGGCATGAGGCTGTGAGCCTCAGATGCTCCACTAGGAAGGATATTAGTGTGCATTCCTGGGGACAGGCCCAGTGTTCCTTCCAAAAGGGACCTGTGGTCTTTCCTGGCTCCTCTGCAAGCGTCCACTGGAGAATACAGAATCTGCAGCCTGCCTCTTAGAAAACCTGGACCAGGCCGCGTGCAGTGGCTCATGCCTGTAATCCCAGCACTTTGGGAGGCTGAGGCAGGCAGATCACCCGAGGTCTGAGTTTGAGACCAGCCTGGCCAACATGGTGAAACCTCATCTCTACTAATAAATACAAAAATTAACCAGCCATGGTGGCACGCACCTGCAGGCCCAGCTACTTGGGAGGCTGAGGCACGAGAATCGCTTGAACCTGGGAGGCCAAGGTTGCAGTGAGCCGAGATCATGCCGCTGTACTCCAGCCTGGGTGACATAGCAAGACCCTGTCTCAAAAAACTAAAAAAAAAAAAAAAAAAAAAACCAAAAAAACTGGGACAATTTAGCAAGCCACTCCATCTTACCCAAGCCCTCTCCCATTTCCTGGCTGGAATAATGGCCTCTGGGCCTCTCTCTCCCTTTTTTTTTCTTTTTTTTTTCAAGGCAGACTCTCACTCTGTCACCCAGGCTGGAGTGCAGTGGCACAGTTATGGCTTACTGCAGCCTCAACCTCCAGGGCTCAGGTGATCCTCCCACTTCAGCCTCCTGAGAATCTGGAACTGCAGGTGCACACCACTAAACCTGGCTAATTTTTTCTATTTTTTTTTGCAGAGACTGGGTTTTGCCATATCACCCAGGCTGGTCTCAAACTCCTGGCCTCAAGCGATCCTCCAGCCTCATCCTCCCAAAGTGCTGGGACTACAAGCGTGAGCCATCATGCCTGGCCTGGGCCTCTGCTTGTTGCAGCCTCTGGAGCCAGCACGGGGCCCAAGGTGGTCCTGAGAGGCCCAGGCATCTCTTGGGTAGAAAAAGTCCTTCTCTAAGCCTCAGATCCCTCATCAGTCCAAGGGACCAATAACAGCTCCTTTACCTCCCAGGCTGGATTGAAGAGGGTCCTTTAAGCCATTGTTTCACTAAGCAATTGACTAGCTCACCCTTCACCCTATCCTGGAAGGGTATGAAGCCACTGTTGTAATCTCAGGGGTGGGCTCACCCACCACCCCCATGCTCTTGGTCCACCAAAGCCTGGAGGTCGCTGTTGTCAACCCAGGGCTGAGCAAGGAGGGACTTAGGCCCTGGGCTGTCTCCCCCAGCCTCTCACTCAAGCCTGCTGTAGGGGAGGAGAAAGTGGCCTCCCTCTAACCTCTAAATTCCTTGGCTGGGCTACACATTAAATTTACATAAGACAGATTAACAAGTGAAAAACCATGTGTAACTACGACCTATGCATGGGAATCCCACAAAATACGAGACCGGATGAAGGGTCAGATGAATAAAGCTCATATAACATCCTACAAGGGACAGGAAACATTCCTTCAGAAAGGAATAGGGGCTTGGGTCAGGTGTGGCGGTTCACGCCTGTAATCCCAGCACTTTGGGAGGCTGAGGCGGGTGGATCACGAGGTCAGGAGTTCAAGACCATCTTGGCCAACATGGTGAATATCTGTCTCTACGAAAAATGCAAAAATTAGCTGGGCATGGTGGCACACACCTGTAATCCCAGCTACTCAGGAGGCTGAGGCAGGAGAATCGCTTGAACCCAGGAGGCGGTGGCTGTGGTGAGCCAAGATTGCGCCACTGCACTCCAGCCTGGGCAACAGAACAAGACTCCTCAAAACAAACAAAACAAAAAACCAACAAAAAACAAGCAAACAGAAAAACACGAAAATCAGCTGAGTGTCGTGGTGTGTGCCTGTAATCCCAGCTACTTGGGGGCTGAGGCAGGAGAATTGCTTGAACCCAGGACGCAGAGGTTGCAGTGAGCCGAGATGGTGCCACCGCATTCCAGCCTGGACAACAGAGCAAAACTCTGTCTCAAAAAAAAAAAAAAAAAAAAAGAAAAGAAAAGAAAAGAAAAAAAGAATAGAGGCTTGGGATCTTGGGGAGGTGGTATACAAGTTAAGGGAGAGCGAGGGGAGAGAGGGTAAGGTGAATGAAGCTTGTCTTCTTATGCAGATAAAATTTCTCAGGTAAGAAAAGTTAGCTCTGAGCAGCCCTCCTCCTGATACTAATACTTTACCAATGGAGATTTTCCTTTTCTTTTCTGTTTTTGAGACAGGGTCTCACTTTGTTTCCCAGGCTGGAGTGCAGTGGTGCAATCATGGATCACTGCAGCCTCCATTTTCCCGGCTCAAGCCATCCTCCCAACTCAGCCTCCCGAGTAGCCGGGACTACAAAGTGTGCACCACCACGACTGGCTAATTTTTAAATTTTTTGTAGAGACGGGGATTTCCCTATGTTGCCCAGGCTTGCCCAAATTCCTGGGCTCAAGTGATCCTCCCGCCTCGGCCTCCCAAATTGCTAGGATTGCAGGAGGGAGCCACAGTGCCAGGCCTGGAGATTTTCTTTATAGATATAAATCATTTTACAAAAGGACAGCTTTTCAGAGCTACTCCTTTGCCTGCAGTTTCTAAGAATAATCCTTTCAGAATATGGCGAAGAAGTATATTTTGGGGTGGCACATGCTGGTCTCCCACAGTCATATTTTGGGTGTGTGTCCTGAGCCCCAACACTGGTCACCTCGCAGTGGCGCTTGGGGTCCCTGGGTGCCTAGAGCTGCGGGTTACCCCCTCTCCCTCTCCTGCTCTCAGCCTTTCTCTCGCTGCTGTTGAAATTCTTTCCTGCGTGAAGGCAGAGCGCTTAAAGAAGCTTAGGACCTTTATTTGGTGGTTTTCCTTTGCATAAAAAGAAAGCTTGTTTTGTAGAAGGACAAGGTGCAGCTTCCAGAGGCACCTGGGATGATGCCCCTCTAGCGGTAGGCGAGCTAGGGGGTGTGGGCGGCGGGGGAAGGCGAGGCCCTGGGGGACCTGTTGTTTTTCCTGTTGCAAGTGAAAAGGAAACAAAGTGGGAAGTGGAGTGTGCGGGCTGGCGGCAGGCGGGGCGCCCCGCCGCGCCCCGCCTCCCTCCCTCGAGGCTCACTCGCGCCCAGCACCCTCGCTCCGAGCGGCCGCGAGCAGAGCCGCCCATCTCTGCCAGCTGCGCCGGGACGGTAAGCGATCGCCGCTGGCTGCGTCAGGGGAGGTGGGAAGAGGACCGTGGCCAGGGGCTTTGGGAGCTGCGGCTGCGCTCGGGGGCGCGGGGCTGGCCGGCGGGCGTCTCTCCGGCACACACAGCCCGTGCGCCCTGGCCCTGGGCGCCTCCCCGCGTCTAGCGAGCCGGACCTTGGGAGCCCAGGGGGCCGGGCTGCTGGGACCTGGGCGGGGGCTGCCCTAGAGGCCCGGGGCCGTCCCCCGTGGGCCCGCCGAGAGGGGCGTGCGCAGCTCCCCGGCGCCTGCACTGCGCGCCTTGCCCGCCTGGCCCGGCTGCGGGGTTTCGGCTGCGCTCACAGCTGCGGTGCGGCCTCCCGTGCGCCGGCCAAGGCGCGAGGATACTGGAAGCGTTCAGCGCGTGCGCCCGCTCCGAGCGCTGACTAGAGGACCAGGGGCCTCCTCTGTACCGCAGCGGGGTCCACAGAGAGCGCGCTGGCGATGTCGCCCGAGTGCCCTGGCGCGGAGAGAGGGCTGCGCACAGTTCGCCGGCGCCCGGGTCCTGTACACCCTTCCCAGCCTGGGCAAGTGGGGAGCGGGGCTGCAGAAGGGCCGGGGTGGAAGTTTCCGGGGCTTCCTCCCGGCTCGTGGACCCGCGCCCCGCCTCCCGCCTCCCCGTCCCGGGCCGCCCGCGTTGCTCGCCGCGTTTGCTGCAGCGGCGCAGGCGAGATCAGCTCCGGATCTGCGGCCGAGCCGGGGTTACGCCGGCAAAACCGCCCCCAGCTTTGCATTTCCGGACTTTTTTTAAATACTCTTACCCGTAATTCAGCCTGAATGAGGCTTTTTAAAAAAATCGAGTTTCCTGTTTTTATTTAGACTTCCTCATCTGCACCTCCTCCTTTGAGATAGAGAAGAGGGGAACTGGGACGACCTTTCGCGGGCACCAGGATGGGGGCGTTGCGGGGCGGGGAGACGGGGGTCCAGAGAACCGGGGAAGGGCCGCTGGGAGGTCCCGAAAAGTGCGCTCTCGGTGGGGCGAGGGTGAAGCAGGTAGGGGCGAGATTTCCGGGGTTGCGGGTGGGGGGCGCCCTGGAGCGGTCAAGGTGCAGGGTCCTCGCGTGGCAGCTTTGGGATCTGCCCAGTTTGCGGATGGAGCGCGGGGCTGATTGGGCAGGTCTCACTTGTGCAGGTGCTCCCTGGAAGGCGGGACCTGCGGATCTTGAACCCCACCAGACTCCATCAAGGGGGCCTCTTCCCGCCGGTTCCTGAGAAGTCCTACCTCTGAAATGCTGGGCACAGCCGCGCGTGGATGTGGGCGGGTGTGCCGTGGGTTGGAGTGGGAGGGGGCTATTTTTCCTCTCTCAGGGCTCTCGGAGGGGAAGGTTTACTGCTCCCTAGGGACTTTGAAAACAAGGACTAACCCCCTGCTCTCTTCCAGGAGAGTGGGATACCGCCCGGGTGCCTGACGGTGCCTTGTTGTTCTTGTCAATTGAATGGTACCATCGGGACATTACTCGCCAAAGAACTGGTCGTTCTTACCTAGGTGATTTGAGTTGGACAACTGTAGGAGCTGAGTGGTGTTGTCTGCATTTTACAGTTAAGGAAACGAAGGCTCAGAAAAGTTAAATAACTCACCAACCCACACAGTTTACAAGTAGCTCCTCCAGAATCCCAGCTCTTTCCGACGCCAGTGCTTTTAATCATCTGGGGGTGCCGTTGCTTGCGGGGGAAGGAGAATGTCCTAGTAATTCTCTTGGGGGGGATTTGGAGGGGACAACTTTTCAGAGAGGCACCCTCTAAGATACCCTTGAGACTCCTCTGTAACACCCGCTGCTGCTATTCACACCCCCTCCCCAATTTGATTGATGTGTTGAGTGGGGCGGAAGGTTCTTTTGGTTGATGAGGCTGCGACCAAACGCAAGGAGATATAAATAGAGCTTTCTCTTTGGCTCTCTTTAGAGCAGAAATGCCAACCCCTTAGCATTTCCATGGCCTGCTGGAGTTTCATTTCTTGATATTAGGATTCCAGCCACCTTGGCTGGTGAGAGGCCTGCTGGCGGCTTCCTGGGCTTGGTCCTCTTTTGGTACTTTCACAGAATGATGGAAGACGCTGGAGTGGGCTGGAGGAGTGCTCTTAAAACCCAGTTGTGGCCGGGCGCGGTGGCTCACGCTTGTAATCCCAGCACTTTGGGAGGCCGAGGCGGGCGGATCACGAGGTCAGGAGATCGAGACCACGGTGAAACTCCGTCTCTACTAAAAATACAAAAAATTAGCCGGGTGCGGTGGCGGGCGCCTGTAGTCCCAGCTACTCGGAGAGGCTGAGGCAGGAGAATGGCGTGAACCTGGGAGGCGGAGCTTGCAGTGAGCCGAGATCGCGCCACTGCACTCCAGCCTGGGTGACAGAGCGAGACTCCGTCTCAAAAAAAAAAAAAAAAAAAAAACAAAACCCAGTTGTGGCTGAGACGGTAGCTCATACCTGTCATCCCAGTGCTTTGGGAGGCCCAGACGGGAGGATCACTTGAAGCCAGGAGTTCAAGGTTGCAGTAAGCTATTACGGTGCCACTGTGCTCCAGCCTGGGTGACAGCAAGAGCCCATCTCTGAGAAACATAATACAACAACCCAGTTGCCTGCTCCAGAGACAACTAAGCTAGCCTCCTCTGAGCCCCACTTCCCCCACCCCTCAGCCCCTGTTCAGAAACAGACTACATTGGCCACACTACTCACTTAGATGTTTCTGGAATGAGGGCACGTGCCCCAGAGGTACTCCCGACCACTCAGATGTCTCCTTCTAGCAGGAAAAGCGCGTTTCTGCGTTTCTGCGTTTCTGCAGCTTCAATCGACGCCGCCAGGTCTTCGCACTAAGCTGTGGGCTCCGTTTCTCCTCTGGTACTATGTTTAGCAAGGATTTCCTGAGATCCCACGGGGGGCCAGGGGCTGTGCTAAGAACAGGGCAGGCAGACTGGGAGGGCATCGGCCCCTGGGGGGCTTACAGGACAGACAGTCCACCGGTGGTTGGAGGCCAGTCCCCAGAGCCAGTCCGCTTTCGCACAAGAGTGTCTGATGGAATTCATGGGGGTGGGAGTGGGGATGGTGAGAGTCGGTTCCTGCTTCACCTTGTTTTTCTTAAATTGCACAGTGAAAGGGAGAAGTGAATGTGCAACGGATGAAGCAATTCCCCTTTGGCTGGGTTATTTTCAAAACCATTTTTGTGTAGAGAGCAGTTGCCTCCCTCCCTGAGGCCAGCTGCTGGCATGGGCCTGATAGTGGGGTTTGGGGCCCCGGCAAATGTTTCCTTAACGTGGGACCTTCAGAAGGCTCTTTGAGGCCGGGTGCGGTGGCTCACGCCTGTAATTCCAGCACTTTGGGAGGCCGAGGTGGGCGGATCACTTGAGGTCAGGAGTTCAAGACCATCTTGGCCAACATGGTGAATATCTGTCTCTACGAAAAATGCAAAAAAAATTAGCAGGGCATGGTGATGAGCACCTGTAATCCCAGCTACTTGGGAGGCGGAGGCAGGAGAATCGCTTCAATCCAGGAGGTGGAGGTTGCAGTGAGCTGAGATTGTGCCACTGCACTCCAGCCTGGGCAACAGAGTGAGACTACATTTCAAAAAAAGAAAAAAAGCTCTTTCAGTCAGGAGGGTGGCTTCAGCTACTCCCCAGGGGACAAGCGTGTTTTTCAGCAAAGCTGTTAGAGAAGATGGTCTAGAAGCAGTACCCCAGGATGGATGAGACAAGGAAGGGCCCTGTCCACTGGAGGATGACAGAGCCTGGCTTGTTTGAAAGGGAGGAAAATATTGTCATCTTGGTACCGGTGACAGTGTTTCATAAATAGCGAAGGTTGCAAAACGCCACCTCTCTCCCTACAGTTAACGCTAAGACTGAATTGTCTTTAATTTGGTTGGTGGAAATCCCCGGCAATCATATCAGAAATGCTGCCAGTTTCAAGATGGAAAAAATAAAAAACCCAGGAACCCCCCGCCCCCCTTTTTTTTATTGCAGCTAAACACTGTGGCTTGCTGTGGGTCCTACCGAAATAATGGGCCACTCTCCCCTCCCTGAGGGCCAGCACAGTCCCTGGGGCCTGTGAAAGTTCCCCTTCCGGCTGCACTGGCTGGATATGCATAAAAGTCCCCTTCCTCCCCAGAAGTCACAACCTTACCACCTCGGATAAGGGTCAGGGCTCCTGGAAATGGGTCCCTTTTCCTATTACTTTTTTCTTTTTTTTTTTTTTTTTTGAGACGGAGTCTCGCTTTGTCACCCAGGCTGGAGTGCAATGGTGTGATCTCGGCTCACTGCAACCTCTGCCTCCCAGGTTCAAGCACTTCTCCCACCTCAGCCTCCTGAGTAGCTAGGATTACAGACATGCGCCACCACGGCCAGCTATTTTTAGTATTTTTAGCAGAGACGGTGTTTTGCCATGTTGGCCAGGCTGGCTCGAACTCCTGACCTCAGGTGATCCGCCCACTTTGGCCTCCCAGAGTGCTAGGATTAAAGGCGTGAGCCACGATGCCCGGCCTTCCTATTACATTCTGAGCACAGGGGGAGTGATCAGAGTGAAGGGTGTGGCATTTCCAAAGTGGTATTTCAGTTGGCTTCTGTTTCACTCATATTGGGGGAAATTGCTTCCACTTAGAGAAAATGCCGGAAGAGTGGGAGGTGCCAGGAGTAGGGTGGGGGAGGAGGAGACGCAGAAAGGGATGGACCTATTTGGGATTTTTGGTCCTGGAGGGATGCTGTACGGATTAAGTATCCCTTATCCAAAATGCTTGGGACCAGAAATGGGTTGGAGTTTGGATTTTGGAATATTTGCATTATATGCTTACCAACTGAGCATTCCAAATCCAAATATCTGACATCCGAAATGCTCCAAGGAGCTTTGTATTTGATCATGATGGCACTCAAAAATTTCGGATTTTGGAACGTTTTAGATTTCAGATTTGGGATGCTCAACCAGTGTTAAACTTCTGTGGTTGCTGTAACAAATGACCTCAAACTCTGTGGCTTAAAACAACAGAAACGTGCATGCTTATAGTTTCAGCTACTTGGGAGGCTGAGGTGGGAGGATCACTTGTGCCCAGGAGTTTGAGGCTGCAGTGAGCCATGATTGAGCCTGCGAGTAGCTATGGCACTACAACTTGGGCAACGTCGCGAGATCCTGTCACTAAAAGAAAACAACAGCAATGGGCCAGGTGTGGTGGCTCACGCCTATAATCCCAGCACTTTGGGAGGCCGAGGCAGGTGGATCATCTGAGGTCAGGAGTTCGAGACCAGCCTGGCCAACATGGTGAAGCCCCGTCTCTACTAAAAATTCAAAAATTAGTCGGGCGTGGTGGCACATGCCTGTAGTCCCAGCTATTTGGGAGGCTGAGACAGGAGAATTGCTTGAACCCAGGAGGCAGAGGTTGTAGTGAGCTGAGATTGTGCCACTGCACTCCAGCCTGGGTGACAGAGTGAAACTCCATCTCAAAAAAAAAAAAAAAAAAAATATATATATATATATATATATATTCTCTCACAGTTCTGGAGGCCAGAAGTTAAAAATTAAGGCATCAGCAAGGCCTCGCTCCCTCTGGGGACTATAGGGGGAGAATCCTTCTTTGCTCTTCCTTCTGGGGGCTCCAGCGTATCTTGGCCTGTGGCTGCATCACTCCAGTCTCTGCCTCTGTCTTCACAAGGGCATCTCCTCGATGTGTCTGGGTCTCCGTCTGTCTCTTTTAAGGACACTTCTTGTTGGATTTAGGGCTCCCTCAGATAATTCAGGTAGAAATCATTTCAGGATCCTTAATTTACTTACATCTGCAAAGACCCGTTTTCCACATTATTATTTTTCCAGATAATGTCCAGGTCCTGGGGGGTTAAGACCTACCTTTGTGGGGGCCACCATTCAGCCCGCTACAGATAAACAGGAATGTCTTTCTGTATTTTCTGGAGACAGTGGGGAGTGCGGTTATCTTTTCAGGGAAGCTGCCCTGTTCTGCCGCTTTCCCCTGGGTGACTTTAGGCAGAGATGTCAGAGTCCCTGGTGGTCTCTGCTGGACCATTGACCCCAGCCTCCTTCCTGCTTCCCATTCCCCAACTTTTATGAACTGGCAGTCCCCACCCCACCCCCAACCTCCTGGGGTCCCAGGAGCAGAAAACTTCTGGAGCTCAGGAGGGGAAATGCTTCTCTTACTTTCCCTCCCCAACAAACTCCTCCCTCTTTATCTTCAACAACAGCCCCTGCCCTCCACAGCCCATTCCCAGCCCAGGGCTACTCTCTCTCTCTGAGGTCACACAGCCCCTCACATTTTGAACTTTTGTCTGTTGGGGAGAGGTGGGGGGAGGGCTCAGATGGTGACACAGATGCTGCTCTGTTTCCACCTCTTACCCCAGGACATGGTATGGGGCTGGTGGCACTGGGAGGGGTTTGGGGAGCCCCATTCATCATTGAAGTTTGTAGGAGGGGTGGATAAGGACATGGAAGAATGATTGGGTGAGGTGCTCCAGGGCTCCCTGGAAGGTCTGGGCCCCCCCTTGCATCAGCCACAGTAGAGGCATTGCTCTTTTCTATGTTGGTCATGAAATCTGGAAGAAGTGCTTTCTTATCAATAGAGAAGCATAATCGGCCTTGTTTTTGAAACTTTGGAAAACCATTTATGGCTGGGCATGGTGGTTCATGCTTGTATTTCTAATGCTTTGGGAGGCTAAGGAAGGAGGATCACTTCAGCCTAGGAGTTTGAGACCAGCCTGGGCAATATAGTGAGACCCCCATCTCTGCAAAAAATAAAAATAAATTAGCTGGTTATTGTGATGCACGCCTGTAGCCCCAGCTACATGGGAGACTGAGGTGGGAGGATTACTTGAGTCCAGGAGTTTAAGGCTGCAGTGAACTATGGTTGCAACACTGCACTCCAGCTTGGGTGACAGAGCGAGACCCTATTTCAGAAAAAAAAAAAAAAAAAAAGTCATTTATGTCCAGGTGAGGGTGGGGCTGGGTGAGGTGGTGGTTTTAGGGGGATTGCCACATGGGAGAAAATGTACTGTCTTTGGAGTCAGCTGAACTGGGTTTTTTCCCAGCCACTTTTTTTTTTTTTTTGAGGTGGAGTCTTACTCTGTCGCCCAGGCTGGAGTGTAGTGGTGGGATCTTGGCTCACTGCAACCTCCGCCTCCCAGGTTCAAGCGATTCTCCTGCCTCAGCCTCCTGAGTAGCTGAGATTACAGGCATCTGCCACTATACCTGGCTAATTTTTGTAATTTTAGTAGAGACGGGGTTTCTCCATGTTGGCCAGGCTGGTCTCAAACTCCTGACCTCAAGTGATCCACCCGCCTCGGCCTCCCAAAATGCTGGGCCTGGCCACCCAGCCACTTTGTATCTGCTGGGTGACCTTGGGCAAATCGCTTAACCCGTCAGAACCTCAGAGTCCAGTTGTAACACTGAGACAGCAATACCTACCTGTTGGTCTTGAGGATTTTGTATATTATCCTGTGTAAAATGCCAGGCACATAGCGATCCATGCTGTGTCTGCAAAGGAGCTGGTGTGGAGTAGATTAGAAACAGAAGTCATTTATCATCATCCCTCTAGCCCAACACAGCGGTTGCCCATTTGGGTATCCTTTCCATTAACTTCTCTTGGACGTGCATTTTAACTTAGTTGTAATTATGAGAACACATGGACACAGGGGAACAACACACACTGGGGCTTGTGAGGGTGGGGTAGGGGGTGGGAGAGCATCAGGATAAATAGCTAATGCATGCGGGACTTAATACCTAGCTGATGGGTTGATAGGTTCAGCAAACCACCGTAGCACACATTTACCTATGTTACAAACCTGCACATCCTGCACATGTACCACAGAACTTAAAATAAAAAATAATTTAGTTGGCCGGGCGCGGTGGCTCACGCCTGTAATCCCAGCACTTTGGGAGGCCGAGGCAGGCGGATCACGAGGTCAGGAGATCGAGACCATCCTGGCTAACACGGTGAAACCCCGTCTCTACTAAAAAATACAAAAAATTAGTTGGGCGTGGTGGCGGGCACCTGTAGTCCCAGCTACTCGGGAGGCTGAGGCAGGAGAATGGCGTGAACCTGGGAGGCGGAGCTTGCAGTGAGCCGAGATCGCGCCACTGCACTTCAGCCTGGGCGACAGAGCGAGACTCCGTCTAAAAATAATAATAATAATAATAATAATTTAGTTGTAATTAGTAGGCATATGCTTTTTATCTTAATTTTCATGTTTTAATTGTAAAATATACATAACATAAAATTTACCATCTTAAGCATTTTTAAGAGTGCAGTTCTGTGGGATTTAGTACATTCACACTATTGTGCAACCGTCACCACCGCCCACCCCCAGGCATTTTTTTCATGTTGCAAAATTGAAATTCTTTTCCCCTTAAACACTAACTCCCCTCTCCTCCCAGCCCTGGCAGCCATTCTGCTGTCTCTGTGCTTTTGACAACTCTAGGTACTGCACATGAGTGGAATCCTACAGTATTTGTCTTTTTATTACTGGCTTCATTAATTTAGCATGCTTTCTTGAAGCTTAATCCATGTGGGGGTATGTATCAGAATTTCTTTCATTTTTAAGGCTGGACATTGTACTGTGTGTGGGTACTACAGTACTACTTTTTTTTTTTTTTTTTTTTTTTTTTTGAGACGGAGTCTTTCTCTGTTCCCCAGGCCGGAGTGCAGTGGCGCGATTGCGGCCCACCGCCACCTCCACCTCCTGGGTTCACGCCATTCTCCTGCCTCAGCCTTCCGAGTAGCTGGGACTACAGGCGCCCGCCAACACGCCCGGCTAATTTTTCGTATTTTTAGTAGAGACGGGGTTTCACCGTGTTAGCCAGGATGGTCTCGATCTCCTGACCTCGTGATCCGCCCGCCTCCGCCTCCCAAAGTGCTGGGATTACAGGCGTGAGCCACCGCGCCTGGCCTTTTTTTTTTTTCTTGAGACAGTGTCTTGCTCTGTCACCCAGGCTAGAGTGCAGTGGCGTGATCTCAGCCTCACTGCAACCTCCGCCTCCCTGATTCAAGCAATTCTCCTGCCTCGGCCTCCTGAGTAGCTGGAATTACAGGTATGCACCACCACACCTGGCTAATTTTTGTATTTTTTTGAGGCGGATTTTTGCTCTTGTTGCCCAGGCTGGAGTGCAATGGCGCAATCTCGGCTTACCGCAACCTTCGCCTCCCAGGTTCCAGCAATTCTCCTGCCTCAGCCTCCCGAGTAGCTGGGATTACAGGCATGCGCCACCACGCCCAGCTAATTTGTGTATTTTTAGTAGAGATGGGGTTTCATCATGTTGGACAGGCTGGTCTTGAACTCCTGACCTCAAGTGATCCACCTGCTTCAGTTTCCCAAAGTGCTGGGATTACAGGCCTGAGCCACCGCGCGCGACCACGCCCAGCTATTTTTGTATTTTTAGTAGAGACGGAGTTTCATCATGTTGGACAGGCTGGTCTTTAATTACTGACCTCAGGTGATCCACTCGCCTCAGCCTCCCAAAGTGCTGGGATTACAGGCCTGAGCCACCATACCCAGCCAAGGATTTTTCTTTTCTTTTTCTTTTTAGGGTCTCATTCTTTTGCCCAGGCTAGAGTGCAGTGGTGCAATCACAGCTCACTGTAGCCTCGACTACATGGGCTCAAGTGATCCTCCTGCCTCAGCCTCTGGAGTAGCTGGGACTGTAGGTGCATGCTACCACGCCTAGCTAATTTAAAACATTTTTTTTTTAGTAGAGGCCGGGTGTGGTGACTCACACCTATAATCCCAGCACTTTTGGATGCCAAGGCGGGTGGATCGCTTAGGATCAGGAGTTTGAGACCAGCATGGCCAACATGGCAAAACCCTGTCTCTACAAAAAAATACAAAAATTGGCTGGGTGCGGTGGCTCACACCTGTAATCCCAGCACTTTGGGAGGCCGAGGCGGACGGATCACGAGGTTAAGAGATCGAGGCATCCTGGCTAACACAGTGAAACCCCGTCTCTATTAAAAATACAAAAAATTAGCCGGGCTTGGTGGCGGGCACCTGTAGTCCCAGCTACTTGGGAGGCTGAAGCAGGAGAATGGTGTGAACCCAGGAGGCGGAGCTTGCAGTGAGCGGAGACTGCACCACTGCACTCCAGCCTGGGTGACAGAGTGAGACTCCGTCTCAAAACAAACAAACAAACAAACAAACAAATAAATAAAAAGTAGCCGGACATGGTGGTGCATGCCTGTAGTCCCAGCTACTCAGGAGGCTGAGGCAGGAAAATCACTTGAACCCTTAACCAGGGTGGTGGAGGTTGCAGTGAGCCGAGATCATGCCACTGCACTCCACCCTGGGCGACAGAGCGAGACTCCATCTTAAAAAAACATTTTTTTTTTTTTTTTTTAGGAGAGACAAGGTCTTGCTATGTTGCCCGGGCTGGTCTCGAACTCCTGAGCTCAAGAGATCCTCTTGTCTTGGCCTTCCAAAGTGCTGGGATTACAGGTGTGAGCTACCACGCCTGGCCCATTCAAGGATCTTTTTGTGGTCATTGTCCAGTGTTAGCCTAATGATAACAGCCTGGCTGGGATGAATGCCAGCGTGGACAGTTGTGCCATTAGACATTTCCCCCTGCATTCGTTCAGTGTAGATGACATATTTCTTCCTATAAACCTGGACTGCTTTGCCGGTTTGCTGGCCTCTGTGGTGTCCTCACACAGCCTGAACTTAGGCTTCTGCCTCAGCTCTTTGGAAAGAGGGAAAGACATAATCTCTCTTCCTGCGACTATGGGAAGGTACATAGAAATGCCTTTTGTGGTTCTTGCTGTGGTTCTGAGTCACAAAGGTATTGAACTTCATTTTGGCCACTTCGGCTTCGGTGATGGCCACAAAAGGGAAGAGCGGTTCCATTACTTTTTTCTTTTTTCTTTTTTTTTTTTTTTGAGACAGCGTCTCACTCTTTTTCCCGGGCTGGAGTGAAGTGGCAAGATCTCGGCTCACTGCAACCTCCACCTCCCAGGTTCTAGCAATTCTCCTGTCTCAGCCATCCAAGGAGCTGGGATTACGGGTGCCCACCACCATGCCTGGCTAATTTTTGTATTTTTAGTAGAGATGGGGTTTCGCCATGTTGGCCAGGCTGATCTCGAACTCCTGACCTCAGGTGATCCACCTGCCTCGGCCTCCCAAAGTGCTGGGATGACAGGCGTGAGCCACTGCACCTGGCCGCGGTTACATTTCTTTATCAAACTATTGTTCTGCGGAGGCTGTCTCTCTGTCCAGCCCATAGCTGGACATTATGGGCTGTACAGCGTGTTCTGTGGTCTGAAGAAATGACAGCCATCCAAACCCACACGGTGTCTTTCGTTCTGGTTTGGCTCTGGCACTCTGAGCATTTGCAGTTTCCAATGGGTAACCAAAGCCCACTCCACGTCAGCGTCTATTCAAGACCCAGTCGTAAGGCCGGGCGCGGTGGCTCACGCTTGTAATCCCAGCACTTTGGGAGGCCGAGGCGGGCGGATCACGAGGTCAGGAGATCGAGACCACGGTGAAACCCCGTCTCTACTAAAAATACAAAAAATTAGCCGGGCGCGGTGGCGGGCGCCTGTAGTCCCAGCTACTCGGAGAGGCTGAGGCAGGAGAATGGCGTGAACCCGGGAGGCGGAGCTTGCAGTGAGCCGAGATCGCGCTACTGCACTCCAGCCTGGGTGACAGAGCGAGACTCTGTCTCAAAAAAAAAAAAAAAAAAAAAAAAAAAAAAGACCCAGTCGTAGTCCCCAGGGCTACCAGCCTCAGTCTCACTTGCCAGCTATGTTCAGGGCCTCCCACCAGGGAATCTGCCCCACAGCCCTGTGCAGTGTCTGTCTCTCTCACTGGCACACGGAACATTTCTTCCTGGCATTATGCGCCCTAGAGGGTGCGGAGGAACATGCTAGATCCAGCCCATCTCTGCACCGCTGTGGGCTCGTATCCCCTCATTTCACGGACCTAGGTGGCCACCTCAAGGGAGCATGTGGGATATCTACCTGTTGATATCTACCTGTTGATTCTTGTCACCTTACAAACCTAGAAGGCTCTTCTGATGGGCGTTAAGAGGTCCGACTTTATTATTTTTTTTTTTATTTTTATTTTTTTAATATATTTTTTATTATACTTTAAGTTCTAGGGTACATGTGCACAACATGCAGGTTTGTTACATATGTATACATGTGCCATGTTGGTGTACTGCACCCATTAACTCGTCATTTACATTAGGTGTATCTCCTAATGCTATCCCTCCCTGCTCCCCCCATCCCAAAACAGGCCCTAGTGTGTGATGTTCCCCTTCCTGTGTCCAAGTGTTCTCAATGTTCAGTTCCCACCTATGAGTGAGAACATGTGGTGTTTGGTTTTTTGTCCTTGCAATAGTTTGCTGAGAATGATGGTTTCCAGCTTCATCCATGTCCCTACAAAGGATATGAACTCATCCTTTTTTATGGCTGCATAGTATTCCATGGTGTATATGTGCCACATTTTCTTAATCCAGTCTATCATTGATGAAGAGGTCCGACTTTACCCCTCGTTTTCTTTCTTTCTTTGTCCTTTTTTTCTTTTTCTTTCTTTTTTTGAGATGGAGTCTCGCTCTGTCGCCCAGGCTGGAGTGCAGTGGCCTATCTCAGCTCACTGCAACCTCCACCTCCCGGGTTCAAGCGATTCTCCTGCCTCAGCCCCCCAAGTAGCTGGGACTACAGGCAGGCATCACCATGCTCGGCTAATTTTTGTATTTTTAGTAGAGACAGGGTTTCACCATATTGCCCAGGCTGGTCTCGAACTCCTGACCTCAGGTGATTCACCTGCCTTGGCCTCCCAAAGTACTGGGATTACAGGCATGAACCACCGCACCCACCCTACCCCTCATTTTGTATAGGGCTGTGTCCCAAAGAAATATCCATTTAATAGGTCAGGTTTGCATTGCCCTCCTGTCTAAATGTATGGCTAGGCTGTTGATCACCTCCCACAAGGGGAGGGTGAACTGGCACCCAAAGCCCTGCACAGATACAGGGGGTTTTACCACCGTTGAATTCTCCCATCACTGCTGGGAAAACAGCATGCAATTCGGCCCTTAGAGCTGATTTGTTTTTACCATCTTTGATCAAATTGGCATCTTTGCAAACGAGGCATTGTTCACCTCGGAACTGCTAGCCACTACCCCAGCAGCTCTTGTTTGGTCAGGGAGAGCTGTTTGTTGGGTGCTACAGAATCCATCTGGTCGTCATAGTGCCAGAGTGAGTCCTAGGGGAAAAGAGGCTCCCTGCTCATTTGAGTATCTCCTCCTTGCCTTCCCCAGGTAATGCCATCCCGTATAAATGATTTCTGTTTTATTAGGGAACTCTTCTGGGCATTGTCATCCCTGTTAGAGTGTTTCCTTGACATCACCCAAGATGTCCTGGGTATTTCAGTCTTAAGATTATTTTATGTCCTTCTAGCTGGGTGTGATGGCTCACACCTGTGATCCTAGCACATTGGGAGGCCAAGATGGGAAGATCACTAGAGCCCAGGAGTTCGAGACCAGCCTAGGCAACATAAGGGAGACCCTGTCCTACAAAAAATAAAAACAACTAGCTGGGTGTGGTGGTGTGCGCCTGTGATTCCAGCTACTTGGGAGGCTGAGGCAGGAGGATTGCCTGAGCCCTGGAGGTCAAGGCTGCAGTGAGCCGTGATTGCACTTCAGCCTGGGTAACAGAGTGACAGCCTGTCAAAAAAAAAAAAAAAGAACCTGAAGAAGTAATTTCATGTTTTTCAGTCATATCCGTCATAGGGGTAGCTTTGGTGAATGTCCCATGGCAAGGTAGTAAATGGCTCTCAAGTGGAAATGCTCTAGTCCAAAGTCCCAGTAGTCACCTCATCTCTAGGAGATTTGGGTGCCAGTTCACCCTCCCCTACTACAGGCGCATGCCGCCATGCCCGGCTAATTTTTTGTATTTTAGTAGAGATGGGGTGCACTCACAAGCTCTTGCCGTAGCTCTGGTTTACATTCCACATAGGGCTGTGGAACAGAATTCGCTCATGCCAGCACATGCCGGCACTGCAGCTTCTATTCTACGCTGTGTGGGCTTGGTGTGGACATGGACATGTCCAATTAATACTGCTTGAGGAGGGATTTACGTGCTTCCTGGTTTCCAATGGTAGGCAGGGGAACTAATTCCACAGCCAGATATAATATCCATTCTCATAAATATTTAGGTAAAGGAGACACAACTTCCTTCTGTTTAAACATTTCAGCTTTCATCATCCTGTAAACCCTTTCATTCTTTTTTTTTCCCCCAAGACGGAGTCTCACTCTGTCACCCAGGCTGGAGTGCAGTGGTGCGATCTCCACTCACTGCAACCTCCGCCTCCTGGGTTCAAGCTATTCTTTTTTTTTTTTTTTTTTTTTTTTTTTTGAGACGGAGTCTCGCTCTGTCGCCCAGGCTAGAGTGCAGTGGCGCAATCTCGGCTCACTGCAAGCTCCGCCTCCCGGGTTCACGCCATTCTCCTGCCTCAGCCTCTCCGAGTAGCTGGGACTACAGGCGCCCGCCACCGCGCCCGGCTAATTTTTTGTATTTTTAGTAGAGACGGGGTTTCACCGTGGTCTTGATCTCCTGACCTCGTGATCCGCCCGCCTCGGCCTCCCAAAGTGCTGGGATTACAAGCGTGAGCCACCGCGCCCGGCCTCAAGCTATTCTTCTGCCTCAGCCTCCTAAGTAGCTGGGACTACGGTTGCCCACCACCATGCCCAGCTAATTTTTGTTTTTGTTTTTGTTTTTTGAGACAGAGTTTTGTTCTGTCGCCCAGGCTGGAGTGCAATGGCACAATCCGGCTCACTGCAACCTCATTCTCCTGGCTTCAAGCAATTCTCCTGCCTCAGCCTCCAGAGTAGCTGGGATTACAGGCGCCCGCCATGATACCCAGCTAATTTTTTGTATTTTGTTTTTTGTTTTTTTGAGACGGAGTCTCTCTGTCACCCAGGCTGGAGTGCAGTGGCGCGATCTCACTGCAGGCTGCTCACTGCTCACTGCCGGCTCTGCCCCCCAGGGTTCACGCCATTCTCCTGCCTCAGCCTCCTGAGTAGCTGGGACTACAGGCACCCGCCACCTCGCCCGGCTAATTTTTTGTATTTTTAGTAGAGACGGGGTTTCACCGTGTTAACCAGGATGGTCTCGATCTCCTGACCTCGTGATCCGCCCGCCTCGGCCTCCCAAAGTGCTGGGATTACAGGCTTGAGCCACCGCGCCCGGCCAAATTTTTTGTATTTTTAGTAGAGATGGGGTTTCACCATGTTGGCTAGGCTGGTCTCGAACTCCTGACCTCAGGTGATCCATCCGCCTCAGCCTCCCAAAGTGCTGGGATTACAAGCGTGAGCCACCATGCCCGGCTTTTGTATTTTTAGTAGAGATGGGGTTTCACCATGTTGGCCAGGCTGGTCTCGAACTCCTGACCTTAGGTGATCCACCCACCTCAGTCTCCCAAAGTGCTAGGATTACAGGCATGAGCCACCGCGCCTGGTCTTTTTTTTTTTTTTTTGAGGTGGAGTCTCACTCTGTCACCGAGGCTGGAGTACAGTGGTGTGATCTCGGCTCACTGCAACCTCTGCCTCCCGGGTTCAAATGATTCTCCTGCCTCAGCCTCTCGAGTGGCTGGGATTACAGGCACCCACTGGGCTAATTTTTGTATTTTTGTAGAGACAGGGTTTTACTATGTTGGCCAGGCTGGTCTTGAACTCCTGAGCTCAAGTGAACCACCTGCCTTGGCCTCCCAAGTGCTGGGATTATAGGTATGAGCCACCACGCCCGGCCGTATTCAAAGATTTTCTGATTGGCAACTCGTTGAAAAAGTTAAGCTTTGTCTTGAAATCAGTAGAAAGAAATGCTTGAGGTCAGGTGTAGTGGCTCACACCTGAATTCGAGACCAGCCTGGGCAACATAGTGAGACCCTCCCCCCGTCTCTACGAAATTCTTTTTTTAATTTTTGTTTATTTACTTATTTATTTTTTGAGGCAGAGTCTCGCTCTGTCGCCCAAGCTGGAGTGCAGTGGTGTGATCTTGACTTACTGCAACCTCTGCCTCCCGGGTTCAAGCAATTCTGCCTCAGCCTCCCCAGTAGCTAGGATTACAGGCTTGTGCCACCATGCCTGCTAATTTTTTTTTTTTCTGGAGATGGAGTCTTGCTCTGTTGCCCAGGCTGGAGTGCAGTGGCGTGATCTCGGCTCACTGCAACCTCTGCCTCCCGGGTTCAAGTGATTCTCCTGCCTCAGCCTCCTGTAGCTGGGACCACAGGTGCACACCGCCATGCCCGGCTAATTTTTTGTATTTTAGTAGATACAGGGTTTCACCATGTTGCCCAGGCTGGTCTTGAACTCCTAAGCTCAGGCAATCTGCCCGCCTCAGCCTCCCAAGGTGCTAGGATTACAGGTGTGAGCCACTGTGCCCGGCCTAATTTTTTATATTTAGTAGAGAGGGGGTTACACCATGTTTTCCAAGCTGGTCTCAAAGTCCTGAGCTCAGGCAATCTGCCCGCCTCTGCCTCCCAAAGTGCTAGGATTACAGGCATGAGCCACTGTGCCCAGCCAAAAATTGTTTTTAAAAATTAGCTGGGCACAGTGGCATGCACCTGTAATCCCAGCTACTTGGGAGGCTGAGGTGAGAGGATTTTGAGCTCAGGAATTCAAGGTTGCCAAGGGCGATGATCACACCATTGAACTCCAGCCTGGGTGACCAATTTATCCCAGTGACATATGATAGTTTTATAACATCCTTGCCAATATTGAATAATATTGGAAGAATTTTTTTTTCTTTGAGACGGAGTCTCACTCTGTTGCCCAGGCTGGAGTGCAGTAGCGCAATCTCGGCTGACTGCAAGCTCCGCCTCCTGGGTTCAAGTGATTCTCCTGCCTCAGCCTCCCAGATAGCCGGGACCACAGTCTCCCGCCACCACGCCTGGCTAATTTTTTTTTTTTGGAGACAGAGTCTGGCTCTGTCCCCCAGGCTGGAGTGCAGTGGCACCATCTCGGCTCACTGCAAGCTCCGCCTCCCGGGTTCACGCCATTCTCCTGCCTCAGCCTCCTGAGTAGCTGGGACTACAGGCGCCCACCACCACGCCCTGCTAATTTTTTTGTATTTTTAGTAGAGACAGAGTTTCACTATGTTGGCCAGGATGGTCTCGAACTCCTGACCTCGTGATCCGCCCACCTCGGCCTCCCAAAGTGCTGGGATTACAGTCGTGAGCCACTGCGCCCGGCCGAAATAATGTTTTGCTAATAGGCTCAGAGGTAATTATTTAAAACGTATCTTTCTTTCCTTTTTCTTTTTTTTTTTGAGATAGGGTCTCACTGTCGCCCACACAGGAGTGCACTGGAGCAATCACAGCTTATTGCAGCCCTGACCTCCTGGGCTCAAGTGATCCTCCCACCTTAGCCTCCCAAGTAGCTGGGACTACAGGTGCCGCCACCAGGCCTGGCTTATTTTTGTATTGTTTTTTGTAAAGACAGGGTTTCGCCATGTTGCCCAGGATGGTCTGGAACTCCTGGGCTCAAGTGATCTTCCCACCTTGGCCTCCCAAAGTGCTGGGATTATAGGAGTGAACCACCACTCCTGGTGTAAAACCTAGTTCTTTTATTGCCAGTGAGTTTAAATAGCTTTCTTTCTCTTTACTGGCTGGATGTATATAGCATGAGGTCTGCACTTCCTTAGTTGTCCAGTGAACCAACTCCCCGGCAGTTGGATTCATCTTGAAATTCAGTAATGCAGTAGTTAAACCCATGAACTCTAGTGTTGGATGGATTCAGATTCAAACCATAGCTCTTCCACTTCCCAGCTGTGTGACTTTGAGGTGCCTACTTAACTTCTCTGATCCTCTATTTCCTTGTCTGTAAAATGAACCTTAATGGACCCATTCCTAGGTTTGTCTGAAGGATTAAATAAGGTAAATAGATAGTGAACATCACCTACCACATAATTGATACTCTGTAAATATTAGCTGTTCTTATTCTTACTTTTTTTTTGGTTTGGCAAATACTTTATTTTTATTTCAATAGTTTTTTGGGTACAGGTGGTTTTTAATTATATGAGTAAGTTCTTTAGTGGTGATTTCTGAGATTTTGATGCACCCGTCACCCAAGCAGTGTACACTGTACTCAATGTGTAGTCTTTTATCCCTTACCCCTCTCCCATCCTTTCCCTCATTCTTATTATATATTAATGTAAATTAACAAGTCTCTGTTCTCCCTCAAGATTGATTTTGTTTTAATCTATAGCAGATTGATTTTTCTGCCCTAGAGGTAGATGGTCCCAGAAGGGGAGCTGACAACCTCTTTCTGTCCAGATAGACTGTGTCCTCGGCTGGCTGACTGGATCTGGGTGTGAGCCTCCCTGGGCAAGCCGGTGAACCTATCCCAGGTGGTCTTAGCTCCCTGAGCAGATGAGTAGGGGCTGACGGGGCTGTCTCCAGGACTCTGAGTCTGCTGTGATCCTGCAGCCTCTGTAGCATGGAAATGGGGGCTAAGGACTCACTAATGGTTTTGTTCAAGTCCAGAATTTGTCTTGGTGACTGTTTTGCTGCTCACATCCAGACGACCCTATATGCTGTTTGGGAAACTGAGGCAGCTGGGTGGATTCCTCAGCTATTTCAGGGGACAGAATCTGGAGCTTTGACTCCAGCTTGGGTTGCTGCCCATAATGCCTGCTCTTGAAACCTTTTAATTATTTTTATTTCTAATTAATTTTTTTTTGAGACAGGGTCTTGCTCTGTCACCCAGGGTGCAATGCAGTGGAGCGATCATAGCTCATTGCAGCCTCAATTCCTGGGTTCAAGTGATCCGCCCACCTAGTAGTTGGGACAACAGGCACATGCCACCACACCTGGGTAATTTTTGTAGCTTTTTGTAGAGATGGAGGTCTCCTTTTGTTGCCCAGGCCTATTCTGAGTCAACATGAGTGACCATGGCCCAAGAAACAGTCTCAACATGTCCTGGGAAAGTGTGCCCAAGATGGTCGGGTTACAGTTTGGTTTTATGCATTTTAGGAAGACAGGAATTGTAGGTAAAATCATAAATCAGTACATGAAAAGTATACATTGGTTCAGGTCTCGAACTCCTGGGCTCAAGCGATCCTTCTGCCTCGGCCTCCCAAAGTGCTGGGATTACGGGCATGAGCCTGCGCCAGACCTCTTAAACCCTTCAGAGTGGCCTTGGCTTTCCTTTTGAGTGGGCTTCAGGGAGCCTTAAGGGAGGAGAGGAAAGTCACGCAAACAGGGTGTGCTTGATGCCTGCATTTTCCTCTTTACTGCTGACCTGCTGTTGAGGAGGAAGTTAATAACACCAGTATCTTGGTCTCAAATGAACTACTTCATGAGAATTTTCTTCTAGGAGGAAAAACAAAAACCTCAACTTTCTCCTTACACGTCCTTCTAAAAAATTCCATTAAAAATGTTTTTTGCCAGGCGCAGTGGCTCACGCCTGTAATCCCAACACTTTGGGAGGCCTAAACTGGTGGGTTACCTGAGATCAGGAGTTCGAGACCAGCCTGGCCAACATGGTGAAACCCTGTCTCTACTAAAAATACAAAAATTAGCCAGGCATGGTGGTGGGTGCCTATAATCCCAGCTACTTGGGAGGCTGAGACAGGAGAATCACTTGAACCTAGGAGGCAGAGGTTGCACTCCAGCCTGGGTGACGAGCAAAATTCCATCTCAAAAAAAAAAAAAAAAAAAAAGTTCCTCATATTCAGAGCCAAGGAAAGGAGATGTACTCCCAGACCACAACTTCTGTTTCTGATGGTTTCAAGCATCCAGGAGCCATGACCAGGTCATGAATCTTTTTTTCCCTGTTGTGTGGTGTGATGAGTATTTTGAATAATACAGCCCATCTGCTGTCATTTGGAAACCGGTGATGATGTGTGGTCTATTTTTAAATTGAGTGCAGCACATCTAATATGTGATAGTTTCCTAAGATGTGAATGGCTCCATTTCTCCAGCAGGACTGTGTTTTGAAAATGAATAAAAAGTTAGCTTCAGATTAGCATCAAAAGCAAGAGTTTTAGAATTACAGGCTTCATATCTTGGCTTTGACACTTAACATGTAGGGGACCTTGACAAGTTATTTAAGTTTCTGGGTTCTCATCTGAGAATTAGGATGATAGTACCTCTTTGACTGGATTGTCGTAGAGATGTCGTAAAGATTGGAAATAATGAAACACCTGGACCAAGTTATGGGTACCCAAAAAGTTGCAGTTTTTACCATTGGATGAGTGAATCTTTGAGGCCCACACTGTGGTAGGGAATGGATTTTTAAAAAACAATTTGTTTTTTTTTTTTTGAGACGGAGTCTCGCTCTGTCACCGAGGCTGGAGTGCAGTGGTGCGATCTTGGCTCACTGTAGCCTCCACCTTCCTGGTTCAAGCGATTCTCATGCCTCAGCCTCCCGAGTAGCTGGGATTACAGGCGCCCACCACCACACCCAGCTAATTTTTGTATTTTTGGCAGAGATGGAGTTTCACCATGTTGGCCAGGCTGGTCTCAAACTTCTTACCTCAAGTGATCTGCCCGTCTCAGCCTCCCCAAGTGCTGGGATTACAGGTGTGAGCCACCGCGTCTGGCCTAAAAATTTATTTATTTAGAAACTGGGGTCTCACTCTACTGTCCAGGCTGGTCTTTTTTTGAGATAAAATCTCACTCTGTCGCCCAGGCTGGAGTGCAGTGGTGCAATCATATCTCACTACATCCTTGATCTCCTGGGCTCAAGCGATCTTCCCACCGCAGCCTCCCAAGTAGCCAGGAGTACAGGTTCATGCCATCACACCCCACTAATTTTGTATTTCAATGGAAGACAGGGTTTCACCATGTTGCCCAGACTGGTCTCCAACTCCTGGGCCCAAGAGATCCACCCACCTTGGCCTTCCAAAGTGCTGGGATTATAGGTGTGAGCCACCAGGCCTGGCCTGTCCAGGCTGGTCTTGAACTCCTGAGCACAAATGATCCTCCCACCTCAGCCTCTCAAGTAGCTGGGACTACGGGTGAGCCCTGCTCAGCCTGGCTCAGAGTGGATTTTAATGACAGGTGTTCCTGTCATGAGTTCTTGAGGTTTGCAGGGTGTAGTAAGCTTTATTCATCCATTACCTTATTTGATCTTCCCATGAATGACTCAGATGGAATGCACAGAACATGTGTCAATAAATATCCCATTTTGCTTTGTTGCCCAGGCTGCTCTTGAATTCCTGGACTCAAGAGATCCTCCCGCCTCGGCCCCCCAAAGTGCTGGAATTAAGACATGAGCCACTACATCTGGCCTTGTCAGCATTTTCTAGCCTTTCAAGGTAGGAAGGAGCTTGGGTATCTGAGGCAAATACTGCTAGGAGTGAGATCTTGAGCAGGCCATTTTCTTCCTCTCCCAGGATGGTGGCAAGAGCTGCCCCTGGCCCCGCTCAAGGGGCCTGGACTGGAAGGTATGGCAGCTCACAGTGAGGTCTGCCCTCAGGTGACCTTGGCCACAGCAGTGGATTCTGGTGTCACCTGTGAGGCTCACAAGGCAGCACCCCAGGAGCCCATGTGCTGCGGGTTCCCAGGGGGAGTGGGTAGGAGATGGCCGGGCAGCTGGCAGTAACCTTGACCCTGATGGGCCGTGTTTCTCCAACTTTCCCACCATCCCTCCAGCCTAAAGAGATGGGATGTGCAGCTCTTGACCTGCAGCCGCCCACCCCAACTGCGACCTCGCTTTGAAGCTTCAACTTCTATTTTTAATGCTAATGTTAATTTTACATTCGATTCCATGATATATCCATGTTTATTTTACTATAAAGCATATTTTCCCCTAACTTTAGAGTCAAATGGGTGCTCTGGGAAGATGTTTATGTTTTTTCTGTGGCTTCCGCTACTCTCAGCACAGCGACTCCAACCAGTTTTAACAATGTGGATTAGGACCAAAGAGGATGATGAACCATTAGACACAATTAGGATGAGAAATGCCGAGATTATTTATTTATTTATTTTTAGAGACAGGGTCTCACTCTGCTCCTAGGCTGGACTGCAGTGGTGCCATCATAGCTCAATGCAGCCTCTAACTCCTGAGCTCAAGTGATCCTCCCGCCTCAGCCTCCTGAGTAGCTCCCAAGTGCACATCGCCATGTTTTTCATTTTCTGTAGAGACAGGGGTCTTGCTGTGTTGCCCAGGCTGGTCTCCAACTCCTGGGCTCAAGCAATCTTCCCACTTCGGCCTCCCAAAGTGGTGAGATTATAGGTGTGAGCCACCGTGCGGGGTGGAGAAATGAATAGTTTAATAGCACTTTTATCCAATGTGATTTGTTGGTTGAGTGACTTTGGTTCAGGTAGAGAATTATTAAAATGCATTACCTCAAATGTAAACATTTTATTTTATTTTTTTTCTGTGGCTGGCCGCACAGAGTCCTATATACCTCTCCAGCAGCACTCACCTGGAGAAGCTGCTATGGATGCCAGCTACTGTTTTTTCTCCCTTCCCAATAAATATTTCATTTTCACTTAAAATATGTCAGTGTAGGCCGGGCGCGGTGGCTCACGCTTGTAATCCCAGCACTTTGGGAGGCCGAGGCGGGCGGATCACGAGGTCAGGAGATCGAGACCACGGTGAAACCCCGTCTCTACTAAAAATACAAAAAATTAGCCGGGCGTGGTGGCGGGCGCCTGTAGTCCCAGCAACTCGGAGAGGCTGAGGCAGGAGAATGGCATGAACCCGGGAGGCGGAGTTTGCAGTGAGCCGAGATCGTGCCACTGCACTCCAGCCTGGGTGACAGAGCAAGACTCCGTCTCAAAAAAAAAAAAAAAAAAAAATATGTCAGTGTACATTGGTTCCCTGATCTGCTCTCAGATGGCCAAGGGCTTATGTTTGAGTAGGCCACAGGTTCATCTTTCTGTATAAGGCGTACATGCAATGTATAATCCACTTTTTTAATCCTACTTTTTTTTTTTTTTTTTTTTGAGACAGGGTCTCGCTCTGTCACCTAGGCTGGAGGGCAGTGGTTCGATCATGGTTTTTCTGCAGCCTTGACCTCCTGGGCTTAACCCATCTTCCTGCCTCAGCCTCCTAAGTAAGCAGGGATCACACACACCTGGCTAATTTTTTTTTTTAATTTTTTGAAACAGAGTCTCGCTCTGTCATCCAGGCTGGAGTGCAATGGTGCGATCTCGGCTCACTGCAACCTCTGCCTCCCCAGTTCAAGCAAACCTCTTGCCTCAGCCTCCCGAGTAGCTAGGATTACAGTCGTGCACAACACCAGATCTGGCTAATTTTTGTATTTTAGCAGAGATTGGGTTTCACTATGTTGTTCGGGCTGATCTTGAATTCCTGACTTCAAGTGATCCACCCACCTCGGCCTCTTAAAGTGCTGGGATTACAGGCGTGAGCCACCATGCCTGGCCTCGGCTAATTTTCTTGATTTTTAGTAGAGACGAAGTCTGGTTATGTTGCCTAGGCTGGTCTCGAACTCCTGGGCTCAAGCATTCCTCCCACCTCAGCCTCCCAAAGTGCCGGAATTACAGATGTGAGCCACAGCGCCCGGCCTTCCTTTTACATTTTAATAATTCCTGCTGGCCGGGCGTGGTGGCTCACGCTTGTAATCCCAGCACTTTGGGAGGCCGAGGCGGGCGGATCACGAGGTCAGGAGATCGAGACCACGGTGAAACCCCGTCTCTACCAAAAATACAAAAAATTAGCCGGGCGTGGTGGCGGGCGCCTGTAGTCCCAGCTACTCGGAGAGGCTGAGGCAGGAGAATGGCGTGAACCCGGGAGGCGGAGCTTGCAGTGAGCCAAGATCGCGCCACTGCACTCCAGCCTGGGTGACAGAGCAAGACTCCGTCTCAAAAAAAAAAAAAAAAAAAAAAAAAAAATAATTCCTGCTGAGCTTTTACAGTTGTCTTGCCTGGTCTAATTCCATAATTCTACAGGAAGTTTGTTTTATTGGGTGACTTGTCTTTTACTAGGTTTCTGAAGCACTCAGCTTTGTTTTATTCATGGAATCAGCTCTTTTCACACCCTCTTATGTAATAACTACATTATATGATTACGCAGGTAAACAACTGCCATCCGATTGGAGCAGGCATGACGACCTCTGTGGGCATGCAGAGATAGGAAGGAGGGCCCGACTCCATGGTACCCCGGGGGTGGTCTGCATGTAGAGGCCATTGGCGGGGGTGTTTGGTGAGGGGATGGAGAGCACCATTCACCCCTGATTCTGCTAGGTAGGAGTCAGGGTAAGATGTAGGGATCACAGAGCCTGGGCCAGAGGCAGGTTCAACTTAGAAATCTCTCCTGGACTAGGGGAAGCCCTCACTCCGAGAATGAGCACATGCTCCAGTAGGGGGCATCATGTAAAGTTTCTTTTCCCGTGGGTCCTGTCAGTAGCATTTGTGCTTGGGAGCTTTGCCGTTTGCCAGCTGAAAGTTGCCATTTTCATTAACCTAGCTTGCCATTTCTGTATGTAATAACAATAACAACAAACACTTTTGTAGTACGTACCCTGTGCCAGGCAGTGTGCTGGGCACTTTGAAAATACAAAGCTTGGCCGGGTGTGGTGGCTCATGCCTGTAATCCCAGCACTTTGGGAGGCCAAGGTGGGTAGATCACCTGAGGTCAGGAGTTCAAGACCAGTCTGACCAATATGGTGAAACCTCATCTCTACTAAAAATACAAAAATTAGCTGGGTGTGGTGATGGGTGTCTGTAATCTCAGCTATTCGGGAGGCTGAGACAGGAGAATTGGTTGAACCGGAGAGGCGGAGGCTGCAGTGAGCTAAGATCGTGCCACTGTACTCCAGCCTGGGTGACACAGCGAGACTCCGTCTCAAAAAAAAAAAAAAAAGAAAAAGAAAAAAGAAAAGAGAGAAAAATAAAATACTAAGCTAGCTGGACACCGTGGTTCATGCTTGTAATCCCAGCACTTTGGAAGGCTGAAGTGGGCAGATCGCTTGAACTCAGGAGTTTGAGACTAGCCTGGGCAACATGGCAAAACCCCATCTCTACAAAAAAATGCAAAAATTAGCCAGGCATGATGATGCACACCTGTAGTCCCAGCTACTCCAGAGGCTGAGATGGGAGGATCTCTGCTTGAGCCTGGGAGGCAGAGGTTGCAGTGAGAGGAGATTGCACCACTGCACTCCAGCCTGGGCGATGTAAAAAAAAAAAAGAGAGAAAGAAAGAAATACTAAGCTAATTAGCCTTATGACAACCCTGTTTGGTAAGTACTACTGTGATTCCCACTTTACTGATGGGGAAACTGAGGCACAGAAAGGGGAAGTAACTTACCTAAGTCTTACCCAGCCAGAAAGTGGCAGAGGCTGCTCCTAACCCTGCACCATGCTGCCTCCAAACGCGGGCTTGTTCCCAGGAAGAAGTGCTGGGCTGGGGGAGGGGAGTCCGGATCCCAGGGAGGAGGACTCAGGAGGCCTCTGGGAGTCAGGCGGCTATGCAGGAGGGGCTTCCTGGCTCTTTTTCACTTGTCCCCTCACCCCCACCCCCCGTCCCCACCTTCCCAGGACTTAGTTGGACTCCCAGGCAGAGTTCCTTGTTTGTTTTTGTTTTGTTTTTTCCTTTTCTTAGAGACAGGGTCTTGCTGTGTCACCCAGGCTGGAGTCCAGTGGTGTGATCATAGTTTACTGCAAGCTCAACCTCTTGGGCTCAAGCGATCCTTCTGCCTCAGCCTCCTGAGCAGTTAGGACTACTGTGTGCACCACCACACCAAGCTAATTTTTTTTTTTTTTGAGACGAAGTCTTGCTCTTGTCCCCCAGGCTGGAGTGCAATGGCGCAATCTCGGCCCACTGCAACCTCTACCTCCCAGGTTCAAGCGATTCTCCTGCCTCAGCCTCCCGAGTAGCTGGGATTACAGGCGCCCACCACCACGCCCGGCTAATTTTTGTATTTTAGTATACACGGGGTTTCACCATGTTGGCCAGGTTGGTCCCGACTCCTGACCTCGTGATCCACCCGCCTCGGCATCCCAAAGTGCTGGGATTACAGGCGTGAGCCACCGCACCCGGCCACACCAAGCTAATTTTTAGATTTTTTGTAGATATGAGGTCTTGCTAAGTTGCCCACGCTGGTCTCAAAGTCCTGAGCTCAAGTGATCCTCCCGCCTCAGCCCCCCATAGTGCATAAGCCACCGTGCCCAGCCTAGTTCCTTGCCCTTGAAGGTCCTTGTGTCTGATGGAGTTGGCGTCTTGGACTCTGATCCTCTACAACAAGAGTAGGCAGAAGGACACAGCTCTGGTGCCTGGCCCTTCCCCAGTTGGCCTGGGGTGGTGCCCATTCTCCCCAATGCCAGGGGCAAGCAAGGCCTGGCCTCTACAATCTCAATGGCCTCCTTGCCCAACCCCTAGGCCTCTTTTGGGAAGTTGACCTAGGTGTCCTTGAGCTGGCAGTTGATACCATCTGGCTCCAGTGCACTGGCCTGGGAGAGGCAGTGTGGTATGGTGGTAAAGAGCAGGCTCCAGAATAAACCCAAACCCACTTCCTTCCCCGTCACCTCCTTGAGTCCCACTTTCCTCATTCATAAAACTGAATGCCTGCCTTCGGGGCTTGTCACGATGTTCAATGAGAAAATGGACATCAGGTGCCTAGTCATGGGGGCTGGCCGCCGTAGCCCTGAAGATGAGCCTGATGAAAGATGAAGAGGCTGTGCTATGGGACAGAGTCTGAACCGATCCCAGAGGCTCCAGGGGCAGGAGTGGCCCAGAGACCTGCTCTGAGAATGGAAGCAGTGTCACGGGCCCCCTGCCAAGGAGAGAGTGTGACCAGGACAACGACTGGTGGAATGAGGTGTCCAGAGCCCTCTATGTCATCCCCAGGATTTCTTCCTCTTTGGCTCAGAGCTTACAGGGTTGTCTGTAGATCTCATGAGGATAGGTGGAGGAGGACCCCTAAGCTGACAGCCGGGTGGGGAAGGAGGGCCTGAGTGCTGAGTGCCTGGGCAGGTAGCCAGCTGCAGATCTGACCCCAGGAGAATGGGGCGAACTACCACATAGCTGACACTTGACAGGGGGACTGCCATGAGTGTGTGTGTGTTTTGGAAGGGAGGTTGTTTGTTTGTGATTAAGTTGAGGTCAGGACAGAAGAAGGGAAGTGGAATTTGTAGTTTTAAGAGATATTATGTGGCCATCTTAAGACTGCAGCAGCAGGCCAGGTGCGGTGGCTCACACCTGTAATCCCAGCAATTTGGGAGGCTGAGGCAGGCAGATCACTTGAGGTCAGGAGTTCAAGACCAGCCTGGCCAACATGGTGAAACCCCGTCTCTACTAAAATACAAAAATTAGCCGGGTGTGGTGGCGTATGTCTGCAGCCCTAGCTACTTGAGGGGATGAGGCAGGAGGATCGCTTGAACCAGGGTGGTCAAGGCTGCATTGAGCCAAGATCGTGCCACTGCATTCCAGCCTGAGTGACAAAGTGAGACCCTGTCTAAAGAAAAAAAAATTACAGCAGAGCCTGCATCTGGGAATTATAGGCCGTGATCTTACAGATCGTGCATGCGGATGTTTTAAATATATATGCCGTATGTTTTATAAATGTGTTTATTCATGCATACTGTACATTTTTAATTATGTGGAATCTACACAAGTTAGTTATTAAAAGTTTGTAAAATATAGATTTGCCAGAGTAAGAGAAAAAAGAATCTGGGCCGGGCGTGGTGGCTCACGCCTGTAATCCCAGCACTTTGAGAGATCCAAGGCAGGCAGATCACCTGAGGTCAGGAATTCGAGACCAGCCCAGCCAACATGGTGAAACCCTGTCTGTATTAAAAATACTAAATTAGGCCGGGCACGGTGGCTCACGCTTGTAATCCCAGCACTTTGGGAGGCCGAGGTGGGCGGATCACGAGGTCAGGAGATTGAGACCACGGTGAAACCCCGACTCTACTAAAAATACAAAAAATTAGCCAGGCGTGGTGGCGGGCATCTGTAGTCCCAGCTACTTGGAGAGGCTGAGGCAGGAGAGTGGCGTGAACCCGGGAGGCGGAGCTTGCAGTGAGCCGAGATTGCGCCACTGCACTCCAGTCTGGGCGACAGAGCAAGACTCCGTCTCAAAAAAAAAAATACTAAATTAGGCCGGGCGCGGTGGCTCACGCTTGTAATCCCAGCACTTTGGGAGGCCGAGGCGGGCGGATCACGAGGTCAGGAGATCGAGACCATGGTGAAACCCCGTCTCTACTAAAAATACAAAAAATTAGCCGGGCGTGGTGGCAGGCGCCTGTAGTCCCAGCTACTCGGAGAGGCTGAGGCAGGAGAATGGCATGAACCCGGGAGGCGGAGTTTGCAGTGAGCCGAGATTGTGCCACTGCACTCCAGCCTGGGTGACAGAGCAAGACTCCGTCTCAAAAAAAAAAAAAAAAAAAAAAAAAAAATACTAAATTAGCCACGTGTGGTGGTGCCTGCCTGTAATCCCAGCTGCTTGGGAGGCTGAGGCAGGAGAATCACTTGAGCCCGGGAGGCGGAGGTTGCAGTGAGCCGAGATCGTGCCATTGCAGTCTAGCCTGTGCAAGAAAAGCGAAACTCCATCTCAAAAAAAAAAAAAAAAAAAAAAAATCCGGCCGGGCACCGTGGCTTTCGCCTGTAATCCTAGTACTTTGGGAGGCCAAGGCAAGAGGATCAGTTGAGACCAACCTGGGCCATATAGGGAAACCTTGTGTCTACAAAAAAACAGCAACACAAAAATTACCCAGGCATGGTGGCACACGCCTCTAGTCCCAGCTGCTCAAGAGGCTGAGGCGGGAGGATCACTTGAGTCCAGGAGGTTGAGGCTGCCGTGAGCCTATTATGGCATTGGACTCCAGTCTGGGTGACAGAGCCAGACCCCGTCTCCAAAAAAGAAAAAGAAAAAAACTCCATCTTCCACCTACCCCCAAACCACATCACCCAGTGGTTCCTAACCTGTTTCAGATTTTAAATCCCTTTGAAAACCTGCAGAAAAGCATGGACTGTCTCCAGAAAGAGGCTCTTTCATCCGTAGACTCTGTTGGTGTGCAGGGAAGGACTGTGTAGGTCCAACCTCTAGCTTCTCTGTCGTATGAGATTCTGACTCTGAAACCAACCTCAAAGGGGCAAATCATTCTGACCCTGTGACACCTCTGTAAGAGACACTTGCCAGCAACCTATTCAAAGTCTGTCTTGAACCTGTTTCTATTTTCTTTCTTGACCACCTCTTAAAGAAGACATTGTACAAGTTTGCCTCTGCCATTTAAATCCTTTGTCCTAAATTTACAGCCCCTTTTTGGGGCTTTCAGCAAAGATCGACTTTCCCACGTCATTGGGTGACTCTCCACTGTAGCATTGGCTCATTTCTGGAAGAGGACCATCCTTTGAGGCATGTGTAAGGCCCCTTTTGTGGGAAGGGCCTTGGCTTAGGCACGTGGGAAAGCATGCCTGCGAGAGCTGGGTGTGAACCTTCTTTCCAGGTAGTCAGGAGAAACTTCTTTTTTTTTTTTTTTTCTTTTTTGAGATGGAGTCTTGCTCTGTCACCCAGGCTGGAGTGCAATGGCATGATCTTGGCTCACTGCAACCTCCACCTCCCAGGTTCAAGTGATTCTCCTGGCTCAGCCTCCTGAGTAGCTGGGATTACAGGCACGCACCACCACGCCTGGCTAATTTTTGTATTTTTAGTAGAGATGGGGTTTCACCGTGTTGGCCAGGCTGGTTTCGAACTCCTGACTTCAGGTGATCCGCCCACCTTGGCCTCCCAAAGTGCTGGGATTACAGGCGTGAGCCACCGTGCCCGGCCTGGGGGAAACTTCTGTAGAGGATGAGAAGTCAGGGATGTTGACTTCCCATGCTGGGCATCAGGTGCTTGAGACCAGTCAGGGTCTCCCTGTGAAATTAGCAAGAATTCACCCTTTGGCCAAGTAGGCTGAGTGCCCCACACCCACATCGCCTGTTCACCTCTCAGTATTCTCCCAGGCCTTGGTTAGCCGCCCTTAGCCCATGTCCTCTTTCCCAGGCATGAGGAAGGCCCCTGATGTCAGCATCACAGAGCTCTCCCAGCCCTGCAGGTGGCCAGCCTTCCTGGAGACCACTCCTGGTGCCATTCCTTGGGCACCAATGACTTTGCCTCTTCTCCTCCTCCTCTTCTTCTTCGTCATGTTTTAGCATAAGAAGCTTTATTGAGCTAGAATTCACATACCATACAATTCATTTAATGTGCACAATGCAATGGTTCTTTGTTGCTGTTGTTGTTATTGTTTTCGTTTTTATTTTCGAGATGGAGTTTCACTCTTGTCACACAGGCTGAAGTGCAGTGGCGTGATCTTGGCTCATTGCAATCTCTGCCTCCCGGGTTCAAGTGATCCTCCTGTTTCATCCTCCTGAGTAGCTGGGATTACAGGTGCCCACCACCACGCCGGGCTACTTTATGTATTTTTAGTAGAGATGGGGTTTCACCATGTTGGCCAGCCTGGTCTCGAACTCCTAACCTCAGGTGATCCACCCACATTGGCCTCCCAAAGTGCTGGGATTACAGGCATGAGCCACCATGCCGGGCCTAATGGTTTTTATTTTTAAATTTTTTGTAGAGATGGAGTCTTGCTATGTTGCCTAGGCTGGTCTCAAACTCCTGATGTCAAGTGATCCTCCCACCTCGGCCTCCCAAAGTGCTAGGATTACAGGTGTTTAGTCACCAAACCCCGCCTCAGTGGTTTTTAGTATATTCACAGTTATGCAACCATCGGCATCATAAATTTTAAGCTGTGCATGGTGGCTCATGTCTGTAATCCAAGCACTTTGGGAGGCTGAGGCTGAACTCACTTGAGCCTAGAAGTTAAAGACCAGCCTGGGCAATATAGCAAGACCCTGTCTCTGTTAAAAAAAAAAATTAGAACATTTTCATCACTCCAGAAAGAGATTTCACACCATTAGCAGTTACTCTCTACTTTTCTCCAATCTCTTAGCCTCTGGCAACCACTAATCTGCTTTCTGTCTCTATGGATTTGCCTGTTCTGGACATTTCATATAAATGGGATGATACACTATGTGGTCTTTTGGGGTTGAGTTCGCACCTTAGCATATTGCCTTTAGAAACCTGTCTGCCTCATACCATTACAGAGGAGCTACTGTTTGTACTGACCATTTAGTCCATCACAGGTATTGATGGAGCCTCTGAGCATGGAACAGTGCTGGCCCCACAGCAGGAACACGGCAGCCATGGGTGGCGTATTAGTTGCTGATTGCTGTGTAACAAATCACGCCAACACTTGGCAGACTGAACAGCAAGCATTTATGATTCCATAGTTTCTGTCAATCAGGAATTGAGGAGCCGCTTCGCTGGGTGGTTCCAGTCCAGGGTCTCATGAGGCTACCGTTGAGCTTTCAGTGGGGGCTGCAGGCGTCTGGGGCTGGAGGTACCTGCCACAGTGTGGTTGGCAGGCTCAGTGACCGGCTGGCTGTTGGCCAGATATCTCAGTTCCTTTTCATGTGGGCTTCTTCGTAGGGTGGCTTGAGTGTCCCTTATAGCATGGCCACTGGCTTACCCAGAGCAAGAGATGAGTGTGCTGGAGAGAGAGAGAGAGAGAGAGAGAGAGAAGAGGGGAGGGGGTGCATGAACCCAAGACTGAAGCCCCAGTGATGTTTCATCACCTAATATTTTCATTAATTAATTAATTAATTTTAGAGATAGGGTCTCTGTTGCCCAGGCTGAGGTGCAGTGGCACAATCATAGCTCACTGCAGCCTCCAGCTCCTGGGCTCAAGCAACCCTCCAGCCTCAGCCTCTCAAGCAGCTGGGACTACAGGTATGCATCACCATGCTTGGCTGCTGCTGCTGCTTTTTTTTTTTTTTTTTTTTTTTTTTTTTTTTTTTGAGACGGAGTCTCACTCTGTCACCCAGACTGGAGTGCAGGGGTGCAATCTCGGCTCACTGCAACCTCCCCTTCCCGGGTTCATGCGATTCTCCTGCCTCAGCCTCCTAAGTAGCTGGGACTACAGGCGTGCACCACCACACCTGGCTATTTTTTGTATCTTTAGTAGAGATGGTTTCACCATGTTAGCCAGGCTGGCTTGAACTCCTGACCTCAGGCAATCTGCTCACCTCGGCCTCCCAAATTGCTGGGATTACAGGCATGAGCTACCGCACCTGGCCTGGATTCTTTTATAATCTAATGTTGAAGGTGTTATCCCATCACTGTGCCATATTCTTTAGGTCACATTGACTGTGAATGTGGGTGGGGGCTACACAACGGTGTGAATCTCAGGACTGAAGTAACTGAATGTAGTTTCATACGGAGAATGATCCAGCTTGTTCTGGAAGGGACTGCAGTCTGCCCGGGACTTAGCTTTGGAGGAGAATGAGCCAGCTTGTTCTGGAGGGGATTTCAGTCTGCCCAGGACTTAGCTTTGGACCAGCTATGAGTTCTCTGTGATGAAATCTCAGCTTTTCCCAACTGCAGCTTCAACCTCCTGGGTTCAAGCGATCCTGTTGCCTCAGCCTCCTGAGTAGCTGGGACTACCACCACGCCTGGCTAATTTTTGTATTTTTTGTAGAAATAGGGCTTTGCTGTGTTGGCCAGGCTGGTCTCCAACTCCTGAGCTCAAGCGATCTGCCTGCCTTGGCCTACCAAAGTGCTGGGATTACAGACATGCGCCACCACACCTAGCCGAGGCTAAGTTTTTATTTTTTATTTTATTATTATTACTTGAGACAGAGTTTCGCTCTTGTTGCCCAGGCTGGAGTGCAGTGGCACCATCTTGGCTCACCGCAACCTCTGCCTCCGGGGTTCTCCTGTCTCAGCCTCCTGAGTAGCTGGGATTACAGGTATGCCACTATGCCTGGCTAATTTTTGGTATTTTTAGGAGAGACGAGGTTTCACCATGTTGGCCAGGCTGGTCTCAAACTTCTGACCTCAGGTGATCTGCCCACCTCGGCCTCCCAAAGTGCTGGGATTACAGGCGTGAGCCACCACGTCTGGCCTGGGTATTTATTTATTTATTTCGAGACGGAGTCTTGCTGTCTCACTCTGTCGTCCAGGTTGGAGTGCAGTGGCACAATCTCAGCTCACTGCCATCTCCGCCTCCTGGGTTCAAGCAATTTTCCTGCCTCAGCTTCCCGAGTAGCTGGGATTACAGGTGCACACCACCACACCCGGCTAATATTTGTATTTTTAGTAGAGACAGGGTTTCACCATGTTGGCCAGGCTGGTCTCGAACTCCTGACCTCAGGTGATCCACCCTCCTTGGCCTCCCAAAGTGCTGTGATTACAGTCATGAGCCACCACTGGGGTTTTAAATGTGTAACAATGTATGTCCATTTTAGTGGGAACTGACCTTGTCCCTCAGGGACACTCTCATGGGCCACCTAGGAGAGGAGATGTCTCTGCTGACTTCTGTTAGATGGTGTAACCCATCACAGGGGTGACCCAGTGCCATGGTGGGACGTGTCAAACACTTTCCCCACTGGGATTGGGCCCTGGACCTTTTTTTTTTTTTTTTTGGCTGGGTCTCACTAAGATGGCACCACTGCACGCCAGCCCGGGTGACAAAGGGAGACATTGTCTCAAAAAAAAAAAAAAACAGAAAACAAAAACAGTCCAGGTGCGGTGACTCACACCTGTAATCCCAGCACTTTGGGAGGCCGAGGCGGGCGGATCACGAGGTCAGGAGATTGAGACCATCCTGGCCAACATGGTGAAACCCCGTCTCTACTAAAAATACAAAAAATTAGCCGGGCGTGGTGGCAGGCACCTGTAGTCCCAGTTACTCAGGAGGCTGAGGCAAGAGAATGGCATGAACCGGGGAGGCAGAGCTTGGAGTGAGCTGAGATCGCGCCACTGCACTCCAGCCTGGGCGACAGAGCGAGACTGTCTCAAAAAAAAATAATAATAATAAAATAAATAAACAACAACAAAAAAAACGAGCCTTGTGCCTTATAGCAGTGGGACGACTTGGTGTTAGAAGCAGTTTTAGGTGGTGGTTCCAGGTGGGTTCTGATTCCTGCTCTGTCACTTCCTGCACAGCTTCGGCCTCAGTTTCCTCATGAAGATGACTATTGTAACTATTTAGTGGGGTTGTTTTGAGGATTTTATGAGATCTTCAGAGTTCTAGGGATCTCGTGCTACATAACAACCTGCCCCAAGCTCAGTGGTGTGAAGCAACACTGTGATGCTCACGGCCCCAGGGGCCAGGAATTCAGACAGAGCTCAGCAGGATTGCCTGGCTCTGCTCCCATGATATCTGGAGTCAGCTGGGAAGACTCTCAAGGGGTTGGTAACAACTTGAACAGGTGGGGTCTGGAATCATCTGGAAGTTTCTTCACTCATGTCTGGTACCTGGGTGGGATGACTCAAAGGTTGGGCTCAGGTGGGACTGTCAACTTGAGTGCCTTCACATGGTTTCTCCTTCTGGCTTGCTTGGGCTGTGTCACCGTGTGGCAGCGTCAGGGTAGTCAGACCTCTAACTTAATGCTCAGAATTCCAAGAGCCAGCATTCTACACCAAGGAGGAAGCGGCATGGCTTCTTATGGCCTCACCTCTCAAGTCACTTAGCATCTCTGCTGCCATACTCTCTTGGCAGTGACAAGCCCACTCAGATTTAAGAGGAAGGGACACAGAGGCCATCTCTCAATGGGAGGAGTCCCTGCAACCACGAGCCACACATACTTTTTGGCTGATACTTGCAAGAATGAGCAATGCAGGCCGGGCACAGTGGCTCACATCTGTAATCCCAGCACTTTGGGAGGCCAAGGAGGGTGGATCACCTGGGGTCAGGAGTTCGAGACCAGCCTGGCCAACATGATGAAACCCCGTCTGTACCGAAAATACAAAAATTAGCCAGGCATGGTGGCAGGCACCTGTAATCCCAGCTACTTGGGAGGCTGAAACAGGAGAATCGCTTGAACCCAAGAGGCCGAGGTTGCAGTGAGCTGAGATGGTGCCACTGTACTCTAGCCTGGGCGACAGACACTCCATCTCAAAAAAAAAAAAAAAAAAAAAGAAAGAGCAATGCAGTCAAGTCAGGTGTGATGGCTCACGTCTGTAATCCCAACACTTTGTGAGGCCAAGGCAGGCAGATCCCTTCAGCCTAGGAGTTTGAGACCAGCCTGGACAACATAGCAAGACCTCATCGCTACAAAAATTAAAAATTAGTTGGGCATGGTGGCACACACCTCAGCTACTCGGGAGGCTGAGGTGGGAGGATCACCTGAGTCCACAAGGTCAAGCACCTGTGATCGCGCCATTGCACTCCAGCCTGGGCCACAGTGTGAGACCCTGTCTCAAAAAAAAAAAAAAAAAAAAAAGAAAGAAAAAACAAAAAAAGAATGAGCAATGCAAACCCAAGGTTCTTTTTTTTTTTTTTGTCTCTCTCTGCTTATATCCCCAACCCCTCAACTCCTGCCCCAGGTCACAAACTCAGGAAGCCTCAATTAAGACAGACTTTTAGTCTAAGCTTGGAGAATTGAGGAAGGAAAGAAGGAAGTGCCAGATGCTAATTAACTTTGCTTTTTAACTACAGATGAGACGCTTTTTGAGTTACCCGGGGGTGAGAGTCTCAAAGATAAATGAAAATACGTAAGGATGGCAGGAGAGCAGCAGGGGCCTCTTATAATTAGGTCTCTCATTCTTGTGCTTTGAGAATAAAAATATCAAGGGTGGAATATGTGAGTAAATATGGAAACTCCTTTGAGGATTTTTTTGGAGCCCTCCTGTTTATTCTAATAGAATTAAAAACAAACATGTAACTGGTTTTTTTGTTTGTTTTTGTTGTCTTTAGTTGCTTTTTTTTGGTTATACTTAATTTTTTTTATTTTTTATTTTTTGAGACGGAGTCTCGCTCTGTTGCCCAGGCTGGAGTGCACTGGCTCGATCTGGGCTCACTGAAACCTCCGCCTCCCAGGTTCAAACGATTCTCGTGCCTCAGCCTTCTGAGTAGCTGGGATCACAGGCATGCACCACCACACCTGGCTAATTCTTGTATGTTTAGTAGAGACGGGGTTTCACCATGTTGGCCAGGCCAGTCTTGAACTCCTGACCTCAGGTGATCTGCCCCCCTCAGCCTTCCAAAGTGCTGGGATTACAGGCATGAGCCACTGCGCCCAGCGGTTATACTTAAACATTTTTTAAAGAGATGAGTATCTCACTGTGTTGTCCAGGCTCGAGTGCCGTGACTATTCACAGGTGCTATCAATAGTGCACTGCAGCCTCAAACTCAAGCGATCCTCCTGCCTCAGCCTGTGAGTAGCTGCAACTACAGGTGCCCTCAGTGGTGCCTGGCTTTGCATCTGATTTTTTTCTGACTTTAGCCTTCCTGGTCTTGTCCCCCTTCAACAGTGGTGTCTTATCTGACCACACCTAGAAATGCTGAATGCCAATTTGAGTTAGAAAGAGAATAGCAGAATTGCAGCTAGGTTGGAGGCTGGGATATTGGTGAGCATTTGGGAGAAGCTGAGATTTCATCACAGCAAAAGTGTGATGAACTCACATATCACAAAGTGTCAGGAGAGGAAGAAGCGACTGATGCAGCAAATACTCTTCCGTCTTCTAGGGCTCCTTGAAGGGAACAAGGGCTCCAATGAGTGGGAGCAGAGGCTCATTTGGTTTCCTGCCTTGTGTTTTGGGATTTAACAAGAGGATTGGCCCTTTTAGTAGCAAGTAGAGGAGCAGGAATCTGATTTCTTGGCTCCATCATAGCTCACTGCAGACTTCTGGGCCAAGCAATTCTTTTCCCTCGGCCTCCTAACTAGCTAGGACTACAGGCAAATGCCACCAGGCCAGGCTAATTTGTTTATTTTTTTTTAGTAGAGACGAGGTCTCGCTGTTTTGCCCAGGTTGTTCTTAAACTCCTGGCCTTAAATGATCCTCCCACCTTGGCCTCCCAAAGTGCTGAGATTACAGGCGTGAGCCACCATGCCCGCCTTAATTTACTCTGATTTTTCTTTTCTTTTTAAAATAGAGACGGGGGTCTCACTATGTGGCCCAGGCTGGTCTTGAACTCCTGGGCTCAAGTGATCCTCCTGCCCTGGCCTCCCAAAGTGCTGGGACTACAGGCATGAGCCACTGTTCCAGGTCTACTCTGATATTTAACAGTGGTAAAATTCATTTATCCACTAAATGACTTTATTTATACTCTCACTTAATGTCAGAAAGGACAGAAGGTACCTGAGCTGTGAACAAAGAATCAGAGACTGGTTTTTCCTCCATCTCTGCCACTAACTAGTTGTGCGACCTGAGGCAAGTCACTTAGTCTCCTTGTGTCTGTTATCCATGTGTGAGAGCCAATACTTAATATGAGTGCCAGGCACTGTTCTAGAGATTTTCCATGTGTCTGTATTCACTCTTTTAATTCTCCTCTAAACAATTTATTAAGGTCTCTATCTTTTTAGAATTTGTCAGGGAAGTTCCAGTTCATCGTGGCAATACAGGAAAGTGACTTTTGGGGGCTTTTGCCATTTGAAAGAATCTTGGATTTTTCTCTGGGCTCCAGAGACACCCGTGCCTGACACCCCCAATTTGAACCCCCAGCGGATCATTGGGTTCCATTGCTGATGGGGACCTTGTGTTTGAGCTTGACTTTCCCTCCATCCATGCTGGAGATAAACGGAGGTCTTCGCGCAGGGGGACGATTGCAGGACGGGGCCGCTAGGGAGGAGGGCTCCCACACGTGGGGAATGGGGGTGGAGGAACTGCTGAAGCTCGTCTGCCCTTTGGAAAATCTCTTCGGCGTCCTAGCCCCGGGATCATTGTACTTACCAGGTTGGGGGCTCTGCACCCAGAACTCCTCCCAGCCTCTGTCTGCCCGTCCAAGGTCCGGCGTGACTTCCGGTGGCTGATTTCTCATCTTGGGGAAATCCCCGCCCTGGGGGGTCCGGGGTGGCCTGCAGGGGGCCTGACTCACCCGTCGGCTGAGTCAGGGGGTCCCAGCTGCCCTCGGATGTCTGCTGCACCGCTCCCCTCCCGCAGGCAGGGGACGGGAGGAGGGAGAGAGAGATGGGAGGGCGTGGGGGCGGGGCCGGGGGCGGTCTCCAGCCCCCGGCCCGGGCTCCGCCCTCTCCCGGGATCTGCAAAAGCACAGCCGGGGTGCGGGCGGATGAGTGCCCACCTGGTGCAAGGTGTGAAGAGCGAGAGCGCGTGTATGAGCACGAGCGTCTGTGGTCTCTGTGTGTCCGTTTACATGATTGCGCCTGTGTCTGTTCATCTGCATGCAAGCTTGTCTTTTTGAGTGAATGTCTGTGTGTGACTTCTAGGGACGGCCAGGGAAGAGGGGTGTCCCCTCCCACCCTGGCCCCCCTCTCTTCTCTCTCCTCCTTGGGGTGCTCTGGGCATCCGGGACCCCTGGCAGGGCTGCCGGGTGCTGGGAGGACCCAGAGGCCGCCGAAGGCGGAGGGAAGCGTCAGGCCTGGCTGCGCGCGCCCTGCTGGGGAGCTCCGAGTCCCGGCCGCCTGGTCCTTTCATTCTGGGCTTCTTCGAGATTCTCGGGAGCTTCCAGCCGGCAGTGTTTTCTCCTTGCCGTCTTCGCAGGCACGAGGAAGGCTCCTGGAGCTCATCTGCCTGGGATGGGCGGGCCCTGCCTTGACCTCACGTGCAGCAATTAGGACCACCAAGGAGTGTTCTTCAAACCACCTTCTCTCACCCCGCGGGACACGCCAGGGCTGATTCTGGTGCTCGCACCCCGCTTCCTCCTCTGCGTTCCCCTGTGGCAAAGGTTTGTCTTGGGCTGTGGACCCGAAAGAGTATTCTAAGGGGAGATGGGCCCTTGCAGAGCAAGAGGGGTATGGGTTCAGCACCAAACCAAACTGGTGCCAGCGCTAGCTCGGCCCAAGAGGCTGTGTAGACTGTGTTTGTGTGAGTGCGTGAGGGTAAGAGTCCCTGCCCGCCTAGCTTCCGCTTCCCCACTTACAACCAAGGGAGAACAACATCTACCTTACAGTGTCGATGCCTGGATAAAAACTGGAGCGCCTGGCCGAGCACTTTGGGAGGCTGACGCGGTAGGATGGCTTGAGCCCAGGAGTTCGAGACCAGCGTAGGCAACATAGTTAGACCCCCTGCCTCTACAAAAACTTTAAAAAAATTAGCTGGGTGAGGTGGTGCGCACTTGTGGTCCCAGCTACACCGGAGGCTGGGGTGAGAGGATCGATTGAGCCAGAGAGGTAGAGGCTACAGTGAGCTATGATCGCACCACTGCACCCCAGCCAGGGCAACAGAGCAAGACCCTGTCTCAAAAACAAAAACACTGGAGCGCCCAGAGTTTTTTTAAGCGCGGGACAAGGATTGTCTCGGTGTTGTTACTGCACGCACACCGCCCGTTGTAATGGATAGATGCATTAGTGAAAGTCCTAGGTACACTCATTTATTTTCTAAACCTCACATATAAGGAAACCCCCGATGGAAAGGCCCATCAGCTGGGGAACAGCCAGCAGGCTGGATTTGAGCCCAGAGCCCGGGCTGGCCAATTACTCGAGTGAGCCTGGCTCCGGCTCTGTGACCTGGGTCCAGTACCCCGCCCTTTCTGCGGATGCTTTGCAAAGCGGGGAGCGGAAAGCAGTTTGGTGGACGACCAGCCCTCCCTTGCTTTGCAGGTGGCGCTTTCTATTTATTAGTTGTAAGGCGAAACCTAGGCCAGAGCCAGCGTGCGCGCGCCGTCGGGGTCCCGCGGCTGCTCTGGGGCTCAGGGCGCGAACCCCAAGGGCCCCGCCTAGCAGCGTCCTGGGCCTCCGGGCGAGAACAGCGGGGGTCGGGGAGGATTTGCAGCGTCCACTCCGCTCTCCGCCGCCCGTGTGAGCTCGGGCGCTTCTCCCGGCTGGGGGTGTGAGAATTTGCCGACGGTGCCCGCGCCGCGGCCCGCCCCGGCCCCGCCCCAGCCCCGAGGACGCCCCGCCCCCAGCCGGCGCCCCGCCCCGCCTGCCCGTAGTCCCAGCCCCGCCCCGGGCCGCGCCCCTCCGCCGAGCCCCGCTCGCCTGCACCTCGCGCGGCGGGCCTGCCCTCCGGCCCCCGCCGGCCCCGCGCCGCTGCCCGGAGGCTGGCGTCTTCCCGTCACTCCGGGACCCGCCCGCTGTGTCCCCTGGGCAACTGTCTCCAGGGAGATCGGGCCCCGCCCCCGGCACCGACACCCGGTACGGAGCCCACCTGTGCGGGCGTCTGCAGGGTCCCCGTGCCCCGCCCCCAGCCCCTCCGGGCGTCCCACCCAGCCCAGCCCCGGGCTTTGTCCGCCTGGGGCGGGGTGGGCAAGGTCGGTGGAGGCAGGGTCGATCGGGGGTCCGGGGCCGTGGGGGCTGGGGGGGCCGAGGCAGGGGGTTGCGCTCGCGGTGGGATTCTCAGCTATGGGCCGCGCGACGCTCTCCTCTCCTAATCTGGTTGCTTCCTTTTGTGCCCCCCGGGGGTCGGGAATCCCAGGTTTCTCGGCTGCCGCCCTTGATGGGATCCGTGGGGCCTCCAGCGGGCTTCGCACGAGGACGCGCCTGTTCGGGGCAGGCTGTTTACTTGTCGGGCACCCAGCAGTGGCTGTGCGCGTCCTCCCCTCCCCCTGCCCCCGATTCGGGACTGAGCCTCCTGCGCTCTGTCCCTCCCGAGCTGTGCCCTTGAGCCCAAGGGGGCTAGAGGGTGGCAGACCCAGATCCTGAGGTCCTGCGGCTTCCTTCCCGGGGGAGCGCCTTCTCCCTGGCCGCCCTCTTGTGGATTTTGTCCTGGCTCCTTATTTCCTGACCCGAATTCCTGAGGATGAATTCTCTCCTTCTCTTCCTTCTCGGTTCCCTCTGCTTTTGGCTTTGTCTTTCCTGTTTTGAAAGGGCTTTCCTTATGATCCTGTCTCATTTCCCTGTGCCAGAGCTACTATAATTTGTCGTGGTAACGGGTATTGGCCAGTCACTTAACTGGTCAGCAATGGAAGGGATTTCTTCCTTAGCCTTTGGTGCTGACCTCCTGTTTCTCTGGTGGCAGTGCCTTGCGAGTGCTTGCCACTGTCCCCTGAATTTTGAGGGAAGGGAGCACCCGAGCCCGCATGCCTGGGCTCCCGCAGCAAGGTCCCTGGAGCATCTTTGCAGGGATGGAGGCCGCACAGAGGACTCCAGCTTGGTCCTTGGGAAATGTGTTCCTGCAACACATGCCTTTTCCAGCGGGTTCCTAGGGCTCTGCTGTTTGACTCGTGGAGAAGCCGGTGGTTTTGGTTTTGTGCTAAATCTAAGCCCACCTAGTGGGCTCTGGGCTGAAGTCTCCCAGCTGTGGAGGTAGCTATGCCCAGGGTCTGGGGTTGGGAGAAGGGGTTGGGTCTTTAGACTGGGCTGCAGCTCTAGTGTCTTTTTTCCCTCTTTGGGGTTCTGTTATTTCCTGGAGCGGCTGAGGTGGGGGAAGAAGCACCACAGATGCAAGGAGTGGGCGGCCCCTCCCCTCACACTCTTCCTTTTTATCTCCAGCCCAATAGGGCATGGATTTTCCTTTAGACCTGGGCCTTGAAAACAGATCCACATGGGGAATAAAGATTTCAAGTTCACCAGCCTGCTTTTTGCGTCCATCGAATGGAACTCGAACCCAGGCTTGGCTCAGATCAATTACTTTGCTTTCAAAAAACCAAACAAAACCAACAAACAGCTCTAAAAACGATCTGAGTCATCTGAGTGCACATTCCTGCTCCAGGCACTGGAAATGCTCCTGTGGTTGGTTTCAGTACCACCAAAGGGAGCTGGGGGTGGCATTGACGCAGATGGCAAGAAAGGCCGATCAAGTGGAATGTGATTGGTTTGCAAAAAGGAGAGACCTAGATGAAGCAGTTGATTTTGAGCTAATGTCCTGTAAGAGAATGCACAGGTTTCTGAAATTCTCTCTTGTTAAAATAGTTTTCTTTCTTTCTTTCTTTCTTTCTTTTTTTTCCCCAACAGATAAGGAGTCAGGCCAGGGCGGGATGACACTCATTGATTCTAAAGCATCTTTAATCTGCCAGGCGGAGGGGGCTTTGCTGGTCTTTCTTGGACTATTCCAGAGAGGTAGGTTGGGGGAACCGGCCAAGTGTGTGGGGGAAGGGAAAGGAGATGTTATTTTGTAGATAGGTTAAGAATGTGAACAAACCCATCCTCCCCGACTCTCCAGCCAAAGGAAGACTTCTCTGTAGGACTAGCACGCCCAAAGGAAGAGAGTGACCCAAATTGGTGCTAGGAGCGAATGAACGGGGAAGTGAACTAGACCTCAGCCATTCCCAGGAGAGAGATGCTGCTGCCTGGGAAAAGAAGGAATGGCTTTGCTTTGAGGAGTCCTGGAGCCCATTACTAAGCTGCAGCATTTGGTATTTGACTCACTCTGGCCACGGTAGCGTTGGACTGGCCTAACTGGGGAGACAAATATTAAAAGTTTTCTGGAGGAAATGGATTGAATTTTTATAATTCAGTATTGCTTCTCAAGGAGTCCCTAGGTGGGGCCGTTCTGTGTCTCCAGGGAGCTGGCAGTCACTGTCTCAGTAAGAGGATGCTCTTTGGAGTTTCTAGGACATTAGCTTAGAAGATGAATGCAGTCCTTTCGTGGTGCAAATGAGCACACTGAGGCCAGAGACCGACACTGGCTGGACGTTGGCTATGCACACCCATCTGGGGGCCTGGAATAGTTGGGTCTGGCTTGGGAGCTCCATGACTGCGAAACCTCTCAGTCCCTTTGCAAGCTCTCTGGGTGCATAACGTATTCTGTGTGTACCCAGAATTCCACTGGAGCTGCTACTGTCATTTCAGGATGGAAAGGGGCAGGGGTTAGAGTGCGGTGGCGTCCTTAAAGGCTTTTTCCCCAACCTCAGCCTCATTTTCTCTAGATCTTCATTGGTACTTTCCAAACTTGTTTGATGATTGCGGATCTCTTTTTAAAAATCAAAATATAGGCCAGGTGCCGTGGCTCATGCCTGTAATCCCAGCACTTTGGGAGGCCAAGGTGGGCGAATCACGAGGTCAGGAGTTCAAGACCAGCCTGGCCAACCAACATGGTGAAACCCTGTCTCTACTAAAAATACAAAAAATTAGCTGGGTGTAGTGGTAGGTGCGTGTAATCCCAGCTACTCAGGAGGCTGAGGCAGGAGACTCACTTGAACCCGGGAGGCAGAAGTTGCAGTGAGCCGAGATCGAACCACTGCACTTCAGCCTGGGTGACAGAGTAAGACGCCGTCTCAAAAAAAAAAAACCAAAATATAAAGCAGAATTTTAACATATAAACCAGATCAAAACAGAGAGCCACTGTAAGAGAAACTAGCCCAGAACTCCTTCTGCTCAGCCCCCTGTCCCACTCCCACCTACCTCTGAAGCCTGGGGTGCTTCTTTAGAACCCCAGCGCTCCCCTGCACATAAGCAAAAGCCATAGATCATGTAGACCCCTGTTGGAGGGTTAGAATTTCTTCTGCACATCTATTTATACTGACTTGATCTTTGTCTCAGAAATGCCTTTTAATAATATTTTTAATCCTCATGCTTTTTTATTTATAAAAATATGAAATTAATGTCAAGTTGGGAAAATACCAAAAAAATACAAGCATACTCGTCTATAATCTTACCGCCACCGCACCCTGCACCAGAGAAAACCACTGTTTCCTCGTTGGAGTATCCTCCCCCAAACCCCTCAGAGAGAATTCTGTCTGTATCTTTTATTTATTATTTATTTATTTACTTAATTTTTTGAGATGGAGTCTTGCTCTGTCACCCAAGCTGGAGTGCAGTAATGCAATCTCGGCTCACTGCCACCTCCGCCTCCCGGGTTCAAGTGATTCTTCTGCCTCAGCCTCCCAAGTAGCTGGGACTACAGGTGTGCGCTACCATGCCCAGCTAATTTTTGTGTTTTTTTTTTTTTTTAGTAGAGACATGGTTTTGCCATGTTGGCCAGGCTGGTCTCGAACTCCTGACCTCAAGGGATCCACCTGCCTCAGCCTCCCAAAGTGCTGGGATTACAGGCGTCAGCCTCCGCACCCTGACCTGTGTCTGTACCTTTTAAAACTTGATTTTTATTTATTAGTAAGTATTATTATAGACTTTGACATAAACATAACAATCGAACATATATATGTATTTCTCTGCTCTGTTTCAAAATCCCACTAAAATGAAAGTAAAGGAATAAGAAAAAATGTACATTCTTAAAAAAAAAAACTAGAAAAGTAAACGGTTGAGGAGGGTGGTATGAACAAAACCTTTGCAGAACAGGAAACCGATAGGCGAGAGGGAAGCTGAGTGGAGAATGTTGAATGTCTTGGGCTATGGGGGAAGCAGGTGGAAAAGGCAAAGGAATGGGGGCTCTGGGGATGGAGTGCTTCGAAAGGTGGTGTGTGCAGGGTGGGCTGGAAGCAGGAAGATTACTTGAAAGAGCATGGTAGGGTGACAGACCACCCACCCAGGCCACATAGCCAGATGGTTCCCTTCCCCACCCCAGCAGGTGGCAGGTTTCCGGCAGGCAGTGTTTCAGAGAGGTTGGCCCAGCCCAGGGCAGGAGAGGCACTGCATGGAGAACGGAAGGGTGAAGTGAGTTTGTGTCCCGAGCAGTGAGACCATCTCCTGGGTGGCTCCTCGAACACCATAGCTTCCATACAGCCTCTGGGCAGGCCCTTGGAGAACTTGTGTCTGAGCAAACTGATCTCATGAGAAAAATAACTGTCACATATTGACATTGAGGGGGACCTTGTTGAAAAGCCAGCTTGTTGCTAGGCATGGTGGCTCACACCTATAATCCTAGTGCTTTGGGAGGCCGAGGTGGGAGGATCACTTGAGGCCGGAGTTTGAGACCAGCCTGGCCAACATGGCGAAACCCCATCTCTACTAAAAATATAAAAACTATCTGGGTGTGGTGGTGCATGCCTGTAATCCCAGCTACTTAGGAGGCTGAGGCAGGAGAATCGCTTGAACCTGGGAGGCGGAGGTTGCAGTGAGCCAAGATCGCGCCACTGCACTCCAGCGTGGGTGACAGAGTGAGACTCTGTCTCAAAAAATAAAAGCCAGCTTATTGCTTTGTCACTTCACACTGAAGCCTACAGAGCAACTAGCCCTACCTGTGTACAAGCAGGGTTAGTGCCTTTCCCTTAGATTTGAATGGGCAGCCAAGGGCCATCCCACATAACATGAGATTTACAGGCTAGACGTGGTGGCTCATGCCTGTAATCCCAGCACTTTGGGAGGCTGAGGCAGGAGGATCGCTTAAGCCCAAGAGTTTGAGACCATCCTGGGCAACGTAGGGAAATCCTCTCTCTACATAAAATAAAAAAACTAGCCAGGTATGGTGGCACATGCTTGTGGTCCCAGCTACTTGGGAGGCTGAGGTGGGAGGGTTGCTTGAGCCTGAGAGGTTGAGGCTGCAGTGAGCCATGATCACACCACTGCACTCCAGCCTGGGTGACAGAGTGAGACCCTGTCTCAAAAAAAAAAAAAAAAAAAAAAAAAAAAAGGAGAGACTTCTAGCATGAAAGACAGAGACCCAAATGAACAGAAAAAAAAATTGAGAAGTCACAAATATGGTTGTATGGGAAAAAAAGCCACATTCATAAAATAAGCTGTTAGGTATTAAGATAGCAGAAGTAAAAATAGCAGAAGTAAAAATTTCAACAGAAGAGTTGGAAGAGTGAAAAACAAATTTCCAGAAAGTAGAACACAAAGACTTAAGAGATGGAAAATAGGAAAGAAAATATAGAAAAATTTGACTTCAGTCCAGGAGACCCAGCATGCACCACATAGGAGCTCAGGAAAAAAAGGCAAGAGAAACAGAAGAAGGAAAAGTATGTAGGAAACAATTCTAGAACTGAAGGCATTTCTACTCTTAAACAGTCTCGAAGTAGTACCCAATACCATGAATAATAAAAGGCCCACACTATAGGACATCATCATGAACTTTCAAACTCCAGAGATAGACAGAAGTTACTAAATGTCATCAGAGAAAAAAAGGCCACACACAGATCAGAGAATGAGATGGCTTTGGACTTTTCAAAAGCAACAGTAGAAACTACAAGACAGGCCGGGCGCAGTAGCTCACACCTGTAATCCCAGCACTTTGGGAGGCTGAAGTGGGCGGATCACTAGGTCAGGAGTTCAAGACCAGCCTGGCCAACATGGTGAAACCCCATCTCTACTAAAAATACAAAAATTAGCTGGGCGTGGTGGCGGGCGCCTGTCATCCCAGCTACTCAGGAGGCTGAGGCAGCAGAATCGCTTGAACCCAGGAGGAGGAGGCTGCAGTGAGCCGAGATTGTGCCACTGCACTCTCCAGTCTGGGTGACAGAGCGAGACTCAGTCTCAAAAAAAAAAAAAAAAAAAAAAAAACTACAAGAAAATGGGTCAGTGCTTTTAAATTTCTGAGAATTAATTAATTCTGAGGGAAATTAATTCTGTAATTGTCATTCAAATGAAAAGTACATTAAAGACTTTTTTTTTTTTTGGAGATAAGCTGTTTCTCTGTTACCCAGATTGGAGTGCAGCGGTGCAATCACGGCTCACTGCAGCCTCGACCTCCTAGCCTCAAGCAATTCTCCTGCCTCAGCCCCCCGAGTAGCTGGGACTACAGGTGTACGCCACCATGCCCAGCTAATTTTTATCCTTTTTGTAGAGATCGGGTTTTGCCATGTTGCCCAGGCTGGTGTCAAATTTCTGGGCTCAAGCAATCCACCCACCGTGGCCTCCCAAAGTGCTTAGATTATAGGCGTGAGCCATGGCGCCTGGCCCACAAACTCATTTTCTAAGGTAAGAAGTGAAAATTTGACAGTAGGGTGGCTCACACCTGTAATCTCAACACTTCAGAGCCCAAGGCAGGAGGATGACTTGAGCCCAGGAGTTCAGAAACAGCCTGGGCAACATAGTGAGACCCCATCTCTACAAGAAATAATAATAATAAAATTTAAAAAACTTAAAAGAATAAAATTGGCTAGGTATGGTGGCCCACACCTGTAATCCTAGCACTTTGGGAAGCTGAAGCAGGAGAATTTCTTGAGCCCAGGAGTTTGAGACCAGTCTGGGCAACATAGTGAGACCCCATCTCTACAAGAAATAAAAAGTTAGCTGGCATGGTGGCATGTGCCTGTAGTCAGAGCTACTCGGGAGGCTGAGGCAGGAGGATTGCCTGAGCTAGGGAGGTTGAGGATTTCACCACTGTACTCAGCCTGGGTGAGACCCTGTCTCAAAAAAAAAAAAAAAAAAAAAAAAAAAAAAAAAAAAAAAACAAGTTAAAAGTTGAAAACCAAGAAATATTACCATAAAACTGTTATCTAGAAATATCAAAGTCAGGCATGGTGGCTCATGCCTTGTAATCACAGCACTTTGGGAAGTCAAGGCAGGAGGATCGCCTGAGCCCAGGAGTTTGCGACCAGCCTGGGCAATGTACTGAGACCTTGTCTCTATAAAAAAATTTAAAAATTAGCCAAGTGTGGTGCTGCATGCCTGTAGTCCCAGTTACTCAGGAGGCAGAGGTTGCAGTGAGCCATAATTGTGACACTGCACTCCAGCCTAGGCAACAGAGTGAGATCCTGTCTCAAAAAAAAAAAAAAAAAAAAATATTGTAGGCTGAGCACAGTGGCTCATCCCTGCAATCCTAGCACTTTGGGAGGCTGATGTGGGGGGATCACTTGAGCCCAGGAGTTCAAGACCAGCCTGGACAACATAGCAAGACCTTGTCTCTATTTTCATAAAAAAATTTTTAAAATTTTAGCCTGAGATAAAAAACACAAAAAAAATTTAAATACAAAATGGAAATATAGAGAGAAATACTTAAGCAACTGAAATTTATTGGGTGTGGTATATATGTGGAAGTGGAGGTCAGAGGACTGCTACTTTGTACTGTAAGAGTTTTAGTTTTAATTAAAAAATCATGTACTTGTGGCCAGGCACAGTGGCTCACGCCTGTAATCCCAGGACTTTGGGAGGCCAACGTGAGAAAATTGCTTGAGCCCAGGAGTTTGAGACCAGCCTGGGCAATGTAGTGAGAACCCACCTCAAGACAACAAAATTGTATTTTATTATTATTTTTTAACCAAAAAATTTTTAAATTAGCTGGGCGTGTGGTGTGCACCTGTAGTCCCAGCTACTGGGGAGGCTGAGGTGAGAGGATCACTTGAGCTCAGGAGTTCAATGCTGCAGTGAGTCATGGTCACGCCACTGCACTGTAGCATGGGCAACAAGGTGAGACCCTGTCTCTAAGACAAAAAAAAAGTGCTGAGCATGGTGGCTCACGCCTGTAATCCTAGCACTTTGGGAGACTGAGGCGGGTGGAGCACTTGAGGTCAGGAGTTCGAGATCAGCCTGAGCAACATGGCAAAACTCTGTCTCTATAAAAAATGCAAAGGAGTATCTGGGTGTGGTGGTGTGCACCTGTAGTCCCAGCTATTTGGGGAGCTGTGATGAGAGCAGGGCTTGAGCCTGGGACACGGAGGTTGCAGCGAGCCAAGATTGCACCACTGCACTCCAGCCTGGGAAACACAGCCAGACTTTGTCTCAAGAGAGAAGAAGAAAAAAGAAATAAAACCATGTACTTGTATAACTTTCCTAGAAATTAAAATAATAAAGTTATTATGACATCCATATTCATTCATAACATTTCATTTTTTCTACGCTTTTTTTTGTTTTTTTGAGATAGAGTTTCGCTCTTGTTGCCCAGGCTGGTGTGCAATGGCACGATCTTGGCTCACTGTAACCTCCGCCTCCCAGGTTCAAGTGATTCTCCTGCCTCACCTTCCCAAGTAGCTGGGATTATAGGCATGCGCCACCACGCCCAACTAATTTTGTGTTTTTAGTAGAGACGGGGTTTCACCACATTGGTCAGGCTGGTCTCGAACTCCCAACCTCAAGTGATCCACCTGCCTCAGCCTCCCAAAGTGCTGGGATTACAGGCGTGAGCCACCATGGCTGGCCTTTCTATGCTTTCTAAAATGCTTTATCAACAAGCATATGTCACAATGATAAATGTCTGTGCACTTAATGTGTGGAATATTTGCAGTGTTGTGTAGTGTGCCCAGGTGTCATTTTGATGATTGCATTCAGTTTCATTGAGTTAATGCATCATTTAGCCATTTCCTTATCACTTTCACGAACAATACCACATTGAATATCTTTGTGTATATAGCCTTTTTGACTTTTTTTTTTTTTTTTTTTTTTTGAGACGGAGTTTTGCTCTTGTTGCCCAGGCTGGAGTGCAATGGCACGATCTCGGCTCACCACAACCTCCGCCTCCCGGGTTCAAGTGATTCTCCTGCCTCAGCCCCCCGAGAAGCTGGGATTACAGGCACGCACCGCCACGCCCGGCTAATTTTGTATTTTTAGTAGAAATGAGGTTTCTCCATGTTAGTCAGGCTGGTCTCGAACTCCCAACCTCAGGTGATCCGCCCACCTCGGCCTCCCAAAGTGCTGGGATTACAGGCGTGAGCCACTGCGCCCGGCGCCTTTTTGACTTTTGAATTGCTTCTTTAGGATAATTCCCAAATTCCCAAAGTTACCAGGTCTGAGACCATGGATGTTTCTTTCTCTTGATTTTGATGTGTAGTATCTGAGGCCTCCACCTGGGTGCAGGCCTGTGGCCTCCTTGGTGGGCTGTGAACTAGGATGATGATGAGATGGTGGGGATAGCATTTTTTTTCAGGGTAGTTGGCTTATTTTTTCTGATGGCAGCAGTAGAGGTCAGAAATCTTTGTTGTGGAGGTCAGGTATGGTGGCTCATGCTCGTGATCCCAACACTTTCAGAGGCCGGCGGGGGAGGATTACTTGAGCCTGGGAGTTTGAGACCAGCCTGGGCAACATAGGGAGGCCCCACCCCTACAAAATAAATAAATAAATAAACAGAGCTCTGCACAGTGATGCATGGTGCAGTGATTTGTGTCATACTCCCAGCTACTTGGGAGGCTGAGGCAGGAGGATCTCTTGAGCTTACAAGGTCAAGGCTACAGTGAGCTATGATGATGACACTGTACTCCAGCCAGGGTGATAGAATGAGACCCTCTCTGTGAACCATGCCAAAAAAAGAGTAGGCTGCTGGGATGAGTTCGGGCATTTCGGGGCATGTGAGCCCAGCACTTCCCCTCATCAACCCAGCTCTGCCAGCCCTTGCTGTACACGTCCTGCACACGTCTCCTCATTGCTTTCCTACTTCCATTCTGGCCTCTCTCCCTTCCATTTTCCCACAGCAGCCAAAGCCATCTTTATAAAGCATAAAATCAGGCTGCCTCAGTCCTCTGCTTAAAACCCTCCAGTGATTTCTCCTTGTAATGATACTGGACTCCTCACCATGGCTATGGGGCCCTGCAGGGTCAGACTCACTATCTCTCCCAGTCACCCCGCTCTCCCAGTCACGCCCTTGACTTCAGGCACCTGCCTCCTGCCTCAGGGCCTTTGTACTTTCTTTCTTTTTTTTTTTTTTTGAGATGGAGTTTCACTCTTGTCCAGGCTGGAATGCAATGGCGCAATCTTGGCTCACTGCAACCTCTGCCTCCCAGGCTCAAGGATTCTCCTGCCTCTGCCTACTTGGGATTACAGGTGTGTGCCACTACGCCTGGCTAATTTTTTGTATTTTTTTAATAGAGACAGGGTTTTACTGTGTGGACCAGGCTGGTCTTGAACTCCTGGCCTCAAGTGATTTGCCCGCCTCGGCCTCCCAAAGTGCTGGGATTACAGGCGTGAGCCACCGCCCCCGGCCCAGGCCTTTGCACTTTCTGTCCCCACTGCCCGGAACCCTATTTTGTGGATTTTTGCTGGATCCTTCTCTCACTTGAGCCTCAACTTCAGAATGATCTCACCCGAGGACCTTTCCCTGGCCCACCATCCAAAGGAAACGCTCCCTGCGCCCCTTTTTATTATATTCCAGTGCTTTTACTACCTGAAGCATCTTATTTATCTATTTGTTTTCTTTTTAACTTTGTATTTAATTTTTAAATATTTATTTATTTATTTTTGAGACAGAGTCTCATTCTTGCCCAGGCTGGAGTGCAGTGGCGTGATCTCGGCTCATTGCAGCCTCCCCCTCCCAGGTTCAAGTGATTCTCGTGGCTCAGCCTCCCAATAGCTGAGGTCAGATCCCTCAGACGTTCACAGCTGGGACGCCGTTCTTCCACCTTGGGCTCCAGAAAGAGCACCAAGGAGAACATTTCAGGACAGACCGTAAGGGTGGCGTGGTGTCCTGGCCAGAACCCCACGTGCGGGAGGGCTCTGCTTTGCGCAGCTGTTTCTGTGGATCATGCTGGCCAGGAGGTGGGAAGGTGAAAGGAATTGTGTTCTTATCCTGTTTCCTTGGATATTTTATGAGTGACTTAGATGTGGACACAACTCATGCCTCAGGATTCTGGATGAGTCAGTGAGGAGGGATTGGTCACCGTCCATCACTGGGTGATGTGATCCTAGCTTCCCGCTCTGTGTCTAGGCTGTCTCACCTGCCCCCCGGCTCCACATCTGTCTATAGCCTGCTGACTCCACAGATCTGTCCCCCGCCCTCCAACCTGGGGAGCTTGCCCCTGGTGGTCTTTACGTGGATATTCATTAAGCAGCTGAGATTCATTTGGTCTCAAATGGGGCTCCGGCTGTCTTATCCCACCACAAATCTCTTCCTTTCTTGTCTCAGTAAGTTCCCACCACCACTCCCATCTCCCAAGCCCAAACCTGGCTGTCGTCCTCACTTCCTCCTGCGCCATCCCCCAGGGGACCCTCTGATTTAAGTATGTCTGGATTCCATTGCTCTCCAGTGCTGTCTCCTTCTGGGTCAAGCCACTGTCATTATGGCACCGGCCTCCTTCCCCTGCCCCCTACTCCCCTTCCTCCCTGCTTCTCCGCAGTCCTTCCACACCGCAGCCAGCAGCATAGTTGTGGATGAAAATCACATCCCTCACTCCCTCACCTAAAATCCTCCAGGGCTGTCCATCTGCTCAGCGCAAGCCCCAGGTGCCAGCCCTTGTTCTGAAGGCTCTGCAAGACCCAGCCCAGTTGAACTCTTCAACTTGCTCATGCCACACCCTCCTCTCCGTGCCCACCACCCCCTGCTCCAGCTGTAGTGGCCAGTTCTGGAAGACTTGAGTCCCTTTCCCACGAGATCCCCCGCACCTCGTGTAATTTCTGGCACTTAATCAGGCTCCATAGATACTGGTGGGATAAATGAATCTACCTCGGACTGAATGATGGAGACAAAACATAAAATCAAAGCCGGGCACGGTGGCTCACGCCTGTAATCCCCGCACTTTGGGAGGCCAAGGCGGGCAGATCACCTGAGGTCAGGGTTTCAGGACCAGCCTGGCCAACATGGCAAAGCCCTCTCTCTACTAAAAATACAAAAAATCAGCCAGGCACAGTGGCAGGCACCTGTAATTCCACTTAGGAGGCTGAGGCAGGAGAATCACTTGAACCTGGGAGAAGGGGGTTGCAGTGAGTGGAGATCGCGCCACTGCACTCCAGCCTGGGTGACAGAGCAAGACTCCGTCTCAAAAAAAAAAAAAAATCCAATAAGATATGAGAGCCAATTATGTTCACAAAATGAAATTACCAAGGATAATTGTGAATTCCTCCATTTAGATCAGGAAATTCATGTTCCTGTATAGGCAGGGAGAACCTGGCTTACTGTGAAAAATCCCTGGAGGGCTGGCAGCCAATGAGTTCATGATGTGGCCACCAAAAATCTGCCTTGGGGTGAGAGTGGGGGAGCATGAAATACTTTCAGGCTAAGCAAATAGGAGCTCGGTGCCCAGAACGTTCTTCTACAGCTCGACCTGCCAGGCCCTGTCTGTAGCATCTTGTTTTTGTTTTTTGGGTTTTTTTTTTTATTTGAGATGGAGTCTCACTCTGTTGCCCAGGCTGAAGTGCAGTGGTGCGATCTTGGCTCACTGTGACCTCAGCCACCTGGGTTCAAGAGAGTGTTCTGCCTCAGCCTCCCGAGTAGCTGGGATTACAGGCGAGAACCACCACGCCTGGCTAATTTTTGTATTTTTAGTAGAGATGGAGTTTCACCATGTTGGCCAGGCTGCACTCGAACTCCTGACCTCAGGTGATCTACCCGCCTTGACTTCCCAAAGTGCTGCCCTGGAGCATCTTGTTAGCTTGGAGTACCAAACTGTGGCAAAAGGATCTAAAAACTATCACAGGGAGAACAGTGAGTGGTTTTGGGAGTGCCTGGGCTGAAGAGACGCCTTAGGGCCTGATGGGGCCGCCATCCAGTGGTCCTGTGGACTCCTCTGTGTGCCTCTAGATGGCAGCACAGAGATCGGAGTTTGACTCTTAGAGGCAGGTCCACTTCCAAGGAAAGAACTTTCTTTACTTTTTTTTTTTTTGAGACAGAGTTTTGCTCTTGCTGCCCAGGCTGTAGTGCAGTGGCACCATCTCAGCCCACTGCAAACTATGTCTCCTGGGTTCAAGCGAGTCTCCTGCCTCAGCCTCCCGAGTAGCTGGGATTATAGGCATGTGCCACCATGCCCAGCTAATTTTTGTATTTTTAGTAGAGATAGGGTTTCACCATGTTGGTCAAGCTGGTCTCGAACTCCTGACCTCAAGTGATCCACCTCCTTCGGCCTTGCAAAGTGCTGGGATTACAGGCATGAGCCACCATGCCCGGTCAGGGAAAGAACTTTCTAAACACTAGAAGCTTCTAAAAATGGAAGTGCAGCTGCAGTAATGAAAATAGATGTTTTTAGCTGTAAGCAGCCAAAAACTGAGCTCAAACTGCTGTAAGTTAAAAAAGAAAAAAGGCAGAGGGGGTTTATTGGCTGATGAGACTGAAGAGTCCAGGGATAGACTCTACTAGCTTCAGGCATGGCTGGATCCAGGTAATCAAAGTTCGTCCTCAGGACCCAGGCTTGTACTGTCTGCTTTAGCCCCAGTTTCCTCTGTGTTGGTCTCTTCTCAAGTTCTGCCCCTAAAGACAGCAAACAGTTGCTAGCACCTCTAGGTAGACAGTCTGTCATTTCTGCTACCCCAAGAAGTCCCAGAGAAGCCTAGACGTCAAAACCCACTGGACTGACTTGATAGTCATATGGCCACCCTGGAATCCTATAGTCAGGGAGGTAACATGCAGTGATTGGCTGGGCCTAAGTCTCATTCCCACCTCCAAGCCAATCCCTATGGCCCGGGCAAACTCAGGCCCCTGATTGGCTGTGTCTGAGTCTCAGGCTATCCAGGGAGCTAGGAGTGAAGTCAGCTTATCCGAACCACTTAGACTGAGTGTGTTGAGTTTTTGAAAAGTCCCCAGCTCCCAGATTAAAAAAAAACAAAAACGTAAAGTTACTAGCACCCAGAAGCCTCCCATGCGCCCTTCTAGTCACTCCCCCCAAACCTGGGGTAACCCCAATTTTTTCTTTTGCCACTATAGATTTATTAATTTTGCCTGTGTTTGTTTCTTTGTACAGTTGGAATCATGAGCACATATTTTTTTTGTGGGCAGCTGCTTTTGCCCAGCTTTATGTGTGTGAGAGTCATTGATACTGTTGTGTGGACTTGTAGACCGCTCATTCTCATTGCTATATAACATTCTGCTCAGAGAGAGTGTCATACATTATTTTGCCATTCCCCGTTCTGTTGATGTGCATTTGGGAAGTTTCCACTTTGGCGCCATCATGAATAGTGATGCCATAGACACTCTTGCCGGTGTCTTTTGATAAATATACATGTATTTGCATTTCTCTGGGGTGTATACTTTGGAGCGGAATTGCTAGGTCCTAGGGCATAGGCATGTTCAACTTTAGTAGATATTGTCAAACAGTTTTCCAAAGCGGTTGTACTGGTTTGCATTCTTCGGGCATTTCTGAAGTCCCTGTACTCACTGGCATCTCTGTCCCGTACATATCAGAGAGCTACGGTTCTGGGCTTCATTCAGGGAAGAGTTAGGGATGGTTGGCCACTGTGCTAGAGAGAGGTTCTTGGCCCAGAGAGAGGGAAGGCATTTCCACTTTCTCCTGTCCTGTCTCACTGGTGATGGGACCTGGCATTTGATGTCCTGTGCAGACCAGTCTGAGACTTTCTCTATTAGGAATGAGGTTTTCTGTGAAAGTATTTCCCTACATCCCATTTAAGTAAGGTGTAGTTGAAGACTTCATTTCCACAGTGCTAAGGGGCAGGAGAGTGAGGGGTGTATTTTCCTGGAACCCAGGCTGTGGGTTGGAGTCCCTGGGAGCTCATGCCTCATGTGCTCATCTTGGGCCTCACCAGACTGAGTGGCCAAAGATGCCCCTGACTTTCCAAGCATGGTCGAAGCCCATATCATATCATAAGTGGATTCTCCAGGATTCCTGACTCTCTCCCAAGTTGTTTTTTTGTTTTGTTTTGTTTTGTTTTTGAGACAGGGTCTCACTCTATTGCCCAGGCTGGAGTGCAGTGGCATGATCTCAGCTAACTGCAACCTCCACTTCCCTGGCTCAAGCAATCCTCCAGCCTTAGCCTCCCAAGCAGCCGGGACTACAGGCGTGAGCCACCGTGCCCGGCTAATTTTTATATTTTGTGTAGAGACAGGGTTTTGCCATGTTTCGCAAGCTGGTCACCAACGCCTGAGCTCTAAGTGATCCACTGGCCTCAGCCTCCCAAAGTGCTGGGATTACAGGCATGAGCCACCACGCCCAGCCAGTCCCCCAAGTTTTGAAACAAAAGGAAGACTTTGGCTTGGCCATTCTCAGCAAGAGGAACCCAAAGTAGGATGTGGTTTTGCAATCGGAGGAAGTGGCGATCAGCAGTGGCAGCGCCTAGAGATGTGCAGCTCTCGCTCCTCAGGGCAGCTGGGGTCCAGCTGACGGTGAGGCCTGGGCCCAGCCAGTGCTGTCACCCAATCAACACCTGCCTTCAACCAAATATTTCTTTTCAACTATTTTTACAAGTCTTTTAAATCCAAGAGAATGTGATCTTTAAGTAGAGAAATCTTTTCTTAAAGAATAAAAATCATAAATCATAAAGGCAAAAATTGATAATTTGACCGCATCAACATTAAAAACTTCTACTCACCAGGCTGGGCATGATCGCTCACACTTGTAATCCCAGCAGTTTGGGAGACTGAGGCCAGTAGATCACTTGAGCCCAGGAGTTTGGGACCAGTCTCTACTAAAAACATATATTTTTTTAAAGTCTCTATTAAAAATACCAAAAAAAAAAAAAAAAAGGTGTAGTGGCACACGCCTGTAGTCCCAGCTACCTGGGAGCCTGAGGTTGGGAGGATCACCTGAGCCTGGGAGGTTGAGGCTGCAGTGAGCTGTGATTGCGCCACTGCACTCCAGCCTGGATGACAGAGTGAGACCCTGTCTCCTAAAACAAAACAGCAACAACAAAAAACCTTCTGCTCACCAAAAAGACACCATAAGCAAAGCAAAAAGATGACTCAGATTAGACAATATTTCCTGCTCATTCAACCAACAAAGGAGTGGAATCTAGAATATATAAAGAAATCCTACAAACCATTAAAAAAGATTAAGTAACCCCACAGGAAAATGGGCAAAGGTTATAGTAAGTAGGCTATTTGCAGAAAATAAAAGTTTTATGGAAAATCAGGGAAATGCAAATTAAAACGAGATAATTTCATTTGCATCAGATTGGTAAAAATGAGTAAATTTGACAATACCACGTGTTTACCAATATCTGGAGATTGATCACCATACCACAATTCTGGGATTGCTGACGGGCACCACCGTCTTGAGGACAATGTGTGATATTTAGTAAAGTTAATGATGTGGTTATACCGATCATAGGTTATGCCACATGTGACTCTTGAGCACTTGAAATGTGGATAGTGTGAGGAATGGAATTTTAAAACATTTAATTTAATTTAAAATTGCTGTATGATTCATTTATTGGAATTTTTTTTTTTTTTTTTTTTTTTTGTATTTTTGGTAGAGACAGAGTTTTGCCATGTTGCTCAGGCTGGTCTCAAACTCAAGCAATCCACCTGATTTGGCCTCCCAAAGTGCTGGGATTACAGGCATGAGCCACTGCGCCCAGCCTTAAGTGTGTTTAGAACAAACTGGGTCTGGCTAGGAGCTCACACCTGTAATGCCAGCACTTAGGCCGAGGTGGGAGGATCACTTGAGCCCAGGAGCTCGAGACCAACCTGGGTAACATAGCAAGACCCTGTATCTCAAAAAAAAAAAAAAGTTAGCAGGGCATGGTGGCGCAAGCCTGTAGTCCCAGCCACTCAGGAGGCTGAGGCTGGAGGATCGCTTGAGCCCAGGAGTTGGGGGGTGCAGTGAGCTATGATCGTGCCACTGTACTCCAGCCTGGGCAACAGAGTGAGACCCTGTCTCAACAGAAAAAAACAAAAACAAACAAAAAAACCCACCTGGGTCTGTGAACCTACTTTTCACCTGTAGATTGTATAAAATCTACATTCAGATCAAGTATTTCTGATGATAATCTAGAAATTGCAGTACAGTCCAAATGTAAAACACACACCAGATTTCAAAGACTCGATACCAAAATAAATGTCCAAATATCTCATTAGTAATTTTCTCTATTGATTATGTGTTAAAATGACTATCTTTTGGATATATTGGGTTAAATATATAATGAAACTTCATTTTATCTGTGCCTTTTCACTCTTTTTGGCTTTTTTTGATTTCTTTTTTTTTTTTATTTTTTCTTTTTTTTTTTTTTTGAGACATGATCTTGCTGTATTGCCAAGCTGGTGTGCAGTGATCCATCATAGCATCTCAAACTCCCAGGCTCAAGTGATCCTTCCACCTCAGCTTCCAAGTAGCTGAGATTTACAGGCACCCTCCACCATGCTTGGCTAATTTTTAATTTTTTTTTTGTAGAGATGGGCTCTCACTGTGTTGCCCAGGCTGGTCTCTAACTCCTGGCCTCAAGTGATCCTCCTACCTTGGCCTCCCAAAGCACTGGGATTACAGGCATGAGCCACCATGAGCCCAGCCTTTTCACACTTTTTAAAGTGGCTTCTGGTAACCTGGACATTACATATGTGGTTCCCGTTGTCTTTCTCTTGGGCAACACTCAGCACTCTCGGATGAGCGCAAGGGGATGGATTCAAGAACATACATTGTAGCATCGTTAAAAGTAACTAAGAGAAGTAGAAACCAGCCTTCATCTTCATCAACAAGAGAGAGGGTAAATAAATTGTGGTTTCTTTTTTTTTTTTCTTGAGTGTTACATTTTTCTTTTTTTTAATTTAACTTTTAAGTTCAGGGGTACGTTGCAGGTTTGTTATATAGGTAAACTGTGTCATGGGGGTTTGTCATACAGATTATGTCGTCACCCAGGTATTAAGCCTAGTACCCATGAGTTATTCTTCCTCATCCTCTCCCGACTCCTACCCTCCACCCTCAGGCCCCCGTGTGTGCTGTTCCCCTTTGTGTGTCCATGTGTTCTCATCATTTAGCCCCCACTTATAGGTGAGAACATATGGTGTTTGGTTTTCTGTTCCTACGTTAGTTTACTGAGGATAATGGCCTCCAGCTCCATCCATGTTCTCGCAAAGGACATGATCTCTTCTAATTGTGGCTTCTTTACACAATGAAATATTGTGCAAGAGATAAAATGAATGAACTAAAGCCACGTGTATCCGCCTGGGTAAATCTAAAGAACAGCACAGTGAGTGACCAAAGCAGGTCGCAGAAGGCTCCGTGTGTACATACAGGCTTTTTGTTTGTTTGTTTGTTTGAGACAGTCTCACTCTGTCATCCAGGCTGGAGTGCAGTGGCGCAATCTCTGCTCACCGCAATCTCTGCTTCCTGGGTTCAAGCGATTCTCATGCCTCAGCCTCCCGAGTAGCTGGGACTACAGGCATGAATCACCACACCCAGCTAATTTTTGTATTTTTAGTAGAGACAGGATTTTTCCATGTTGGCCAGGCTAGTCTCGAACTCCTGGCCTCAAGTCATCTGGCTGTGTCAGCCTCCCAAAGTGCTGGGACTGCAGGTGTAAGCCACCATGCCTGACCATATGCAGATTTAAAGCATGCACTAGTACCGGGAATTGGATGTGGATACATGTTGGTATAATAAAAATATAAAAACATGCGTGGAGGTCGGGCCCAGTGGCTCATTCCTGTCATCCCAGCACTTTGGGAGCCCAAGGCAGGTGGATCACTTGAGGTCAGGAGTTCGAGACCAACCTGGCCAACATGGTGAAACCCCCATCTCTACTAAAAATAAAAAATTAGTTGGGCGTGGTGGCAGGCGCCTGTAATCCCAGCTACTCGGGAGGCTGAGGCAGGAGAATCGCTTGAGCCCAAGAGCTGAGACTGTGCCACTGCACTCCAGCCTGGGCTACAGAGCAAAACTCTGTTTCAAAAAAACAAAACAAAAAACATGTATGGAAATGATAAACAACCAGACTCCAGGTACTGCTAACCTGTAGTGGAGTAGGCTAGAGGTGGGGAAGGGAGAAGGGGACCTGGAAGAGGGGGTACACCAGGTCCTTTGTGTTTGTAACATTTTGTTACTGGGAGTGGGTATGACTGGAGGATTTGGTATGATTCAAATTTTTTCTTTTTTTTTTTGAGATGGAGTTTCGCTCTTGTTACCCAGGCTGGAGTGCAGTGGTGCGATCTCGGCTCACTGCAACCTCCAACTCCTGGGTTCAAGCGATTCTCCTGTGTCAGCCTCCTGGGTAGCTGAGATTACAGGCATGTGCCACCATGCCCGGCTAATTTTTATATTTTTAGTAGAGACAGGGTTTCATCTAGCTCAGTTCATCATACTGGTCAGGCTGGTCTTGAACTCCTAACCTCAGGTGATCTGCCTGCCTGGGCCTCCCAAAGTGCTGGGATTACAAATGTGAGCCACTGCACCCGGCCTGATTGGAATATTTTAACAAATTATTGGATGACCAAAGTCATTTTTAAGCCTTTTGGTTTCTGGTCAGAAAGTTTCAGAGAGGCTGGGTGTGGTGGCTCATGCCTGTAACCCCAGCACTTTGGGAGGCCAGAGTGAGAAGATCCCTTGAACCCAGGAGGTCAAGACCAGCCTGGGCAGTACAGTGAGACTGTCTCTACAAAAAGTTTAAAAATTAGCCAGGTGTAGTGGTGTGCACCTGTAGGCCCAGCTACTTGGGAGGGTGAGATGGGAACATCGCTTGAACCTAGGAGTTTGTGTTACAGTGAGCTATGATGGCACCACTGTACTCCAGCTGGGGCAACAGAGTGAGACCCTGTTTCAAAAAAAAAATTTATTTCACAGCTGGGTATGGTGGCTCACGCCTGTGATCCCAGAACTTTGGGAGGCCGAGGTGGGCAGATCACTTGAAGTTAGTAGTTCAAGACCAGTCTGGCCAACATGGTGAAACCCTCTCTCTACAAAAGTACAAAAATTAGCCAGATGTGGTGACGCATGCCTGTAATTCCAGCTATTTGGGAGGCTGAGGCGGGAGAATCTCTTGAACCCAGGAGGTGGAGATTGCAGTGAGCTGAGGTGGCGCCACTGCACTCCAGCCTGGGTGACAGAGCAAGACTCCGGCTCAAAAAAAAAAAAAAAAATGTATTTCAAAGAACTGCAGCCTTCGGCCTCTCAAGTCTCAGGGCACCTGACCAGCTGTCCTGCTGTCTCCCTCCTGTGCCAGCTGGTAGCCATGACTGGGTTTCATGGATGTATATGTTCCTTAGGAAAGATGATTTGCTGTGAGTGCTGCTGTGGGGAGGACATGCAGTGTCTGCCCGGGAGAAGAGGCAGCTGAGGCTGTGGTCCGGAGTGGTGGGAGCCACAAGCCACCCCGGGCAGGACGAGGCCCTGAGGGAGGCGAGCTTTTTGTACCCGCAGGTTGGCAACTCACTCCTAAGCTTCCTGCTGTCCAAGGACCCCACTGTTTTCCAGGGGGTCCCTTCCAAAGGCCTCACCCAGCCCAGCTGAGGTAACTCATTTTGCCATTTCTTCATTTTTAGGACCACTGGCATCTGGGAAGTAACAACACAGGATGCCCCCTGGGGTGGACTGCCCCATGGAATTCTGGACCAAGGAGGAGAATCAGAGTGTCGTGGTTGACTTCCTGCTGCCCACAGGGGTCTACCTGAACTTCCCTGTGTCCCGCAATGCCAACCTCAGCACCATCAAGCAGGTACGGCCTCCATCCGGTCCTCAGACCTTGGTGCTCAGAGAGAGAGAGAGAGAGACAGACAGACAGACAGATGGATGGACAGGCAGATGGACAGATGCATTGCTTTTCAGACTTGGGATCCTCAGATGAGAATTTTAAAAGATAAATAATGGTTTGTTTGTTTGTTTGTTTTGAGACAGAGTTTTGCTCTTATTGCCCAGGCTGGTGTGCAATGGCGCAATCTCAGCACACCGCAACCTCCAACTCCTGGGTTCAAGCGATTCTTCTGCCTCAGCCTCCTGAGTAGCTGGGATTACAGGCATGCGCCATCATGCCCAGCTAATTTTGTATTTTTAATAGAGACGGGGTTTCTCCATGTTGGTCAGGCTGGTCTCAAACTCCCGACCTCAGCTGATCCACCTGCCTTGGCCTCCCAAAGTGCTGAGATTCCAGGCGTGAGCCACTGCGTCTGGCCAATAATGGTGTTTTTTGTTTTTGTTTTTGTTTTTTGAGACAATCTCGCTCTGTCACCTAGGCTGGAGTGCAGTGGCATGATCTCAGCTGACTGCAACCTCCGCCTCCCAGGCTCAAGCAATTCTCGTGCCTCAGCCTCCTGAGTAGCTGGGACTACAGGCGTGCACCACCACACCTGGCTAGTTTTTGTGTTTTTTAGTAGAGATGGGGTTATGCCATGTTGGCCAGGCTGGTCTTGAACTCCTGAGCTCAAGTGATCCACCCGCTTCGGCCTCTCAAAGTGTTGGAATTACAGGTGTGAGCCACCGCACCCGACCCAAAAGATAAATCACGTCCATGACTTGTTTAAAGACTTGTGGTTGCGTCCACTTATTCCAATTTCAGCTTTCCCCATTTCACAGTGTATGTTTCCCTCTACTCGGTTATCCAATTATTCGTGACTAGATGAGATTAGGGGCTGCCTCCCACGGTGGGCTTTCATCTTATTCATGACTGTGCCATCATTTTTTGTTGAGATGGGGTCTCACTCTATTGCCCAGGCTGGAGTGCAGTAGTGCGATCACAGCTCACTGCAGCCTCAACCTCCCCAGGCTCAGGTGAGCCTCTCACCTCAGCCTCCTGAGTAGCTGAGACTACAGGCACGTGCCATCACGCCCAGCTAATTTTTTGTGTGTTTTTTGTGGAGATGGGGTTTCACCGTGTTGCCCAGGCTAGAATGTGCCTTTCATTTTTGAAACCACACTCCATCCATGGCTGCCTAAGTGGTTTACAGGTCTTTTGTCCTTAAAGCTGTTGCCATAGTAAACAACATTTTTTTTTTTTTTTTTTTTTTTGAGATGGAGTCCCGCTCTGTCGCCCAGGCTGGAGTGCAGTGGCGCCATCTCGGCTCACTGCAAGCTCCACCTCCCGGGTTCACGCCATTCTCCTGCCTCAGCTTCCCGAGTAGCTGGGACTACAGACACCCACCACCACGCCCGGCTAATTTTTTGTAAACAACATCTTTGGAAAGAGATTTTGGTTTGTTGAATAATCTTCAGGATGGACTACTGAGTCAAAGGATTAAATATGTGGACGATATTTGGTGGATACTGTCTTGTGTCCTTCTAAAGGGCTTGTGCCCCTTACTAAGCGTGGGACTTGAGGGATCATGCCTTGGGCTGTGGGAAGGCAGGACCTTATCCCAGAATTTTATTTTATTTTTATTTATTTTTATTTTTTGAGACAGGGTTCACTCTGTTGCCCAGGCTGGAGTGCAGTGGTGTGATCTCGGCTCACTGCAACCTCTGCCTCCCAGGTTCAAGCGATTTTCCTGCTTCAGCCTCCCAAGTAGCTGGGACTACAGGCACATGCCACCACTCCCGGCTAATTTTTGTATTTTTAGTAGAGACGAGATTTCACAATGTTGGCCAGGCTGGTCTCGAACTCCTGACCTCAAGTGATCTCCTCGGCCTCCCTTAGTGCTGGGATTACAGCCATGAGCCATGGCACCTGGCCCTTATCCCAGAATTTTAAAAGCTATAATTAGGAGCAGGGAAAAAATACGAAAGAAGTAATGGATCATCTTTGAGAGTTTTTTCTTCTTCTCTTCCTGGAAGATGTCTTTAAAAAATAAGTTTCTTTTTCCTTCCATTGGAAGAGTAATATGGACACATTACAATTTAGGAAAAGACGTGGCATGGTGGCTCATGCCTATAATCCCAGAACTTTGGGAGGCTGAGGCAGGAGAATTGCTTGAGCCCAGGAGTTCAAGACCAGCCTGGGCAACATGACAAAACCGTGTCTCTACAGAAAATGAAAAATAAAAAAATTAGCCAGGGCCAAGCGTGGTGGCTCACGTCTCTTTATCAGCGCTTTGGGAGGCGGAGGCGGGTAGGTCACCTGAGGTCAGGAGTTTGAGATCAGCCTGGCCAACATGGTGAATCCCCATCTCTACTGAAAATACAAAAAATTAGCCAGGTGTGGTGGTGGATGCCTGTAATCCCAGCTACTCGGGAGGCTGAGGCAGAAGAATTGCTTGAACCTGGGAGGTAGAGGTTGCAGTGAACTGAGATCTGGGCCACTGCATTCCAGCCTGGGCAACAAGAGCGAAAACTCTGTCTCAAAAAAAAAAAAAAAATTAGCCTGTGTGGTGGCATGTCCCTGTGATCCTAGCTACTCAGGAGGCTGAGGCAGGAGGATCACTTGAGCCTGGGAGTTTGAGGCTGCAGTGAGCCATGATCCACCACTGCACTCCAACCTGGGTGACAGAGTGAAACCCCGTCTGTAAAATAAATAAATAAATAAATAGCCTGGGTGACAGAGTGAAACCCCGTCTGTAAAATAAATAAACAAAAACAAACACAAATAAAAAATAAATAAAATTTAGGAAAAGAAGAAGTAGAAAAAGGAAAAAAATTACCTCTGACCCAGCCATATGAGAAAACCACAGGAATACTTTGGCTATTGCCTGTTTTCCTCTCTATGTACAGTGTTGTTTTTTTGTGATAATTCTGATTGTGACCTTTCATATCTTTTTTTTCTGAGTTAACGTTATAATATCTTATTCATGTTATTAACTTTATATAGATACCATTGTATTTTATTTTGCTTGAGAAGGGTCTCACTTTGTTGCCCAGGCTGGAATGCAGTGGCATAATCCTAGCTCCCTGCAGCGTTGACATCCTGCGCCCAAGCAATCTTCCCATCTTAGCCTGCTGAGTAGATGAGACTACAGGCATGCACCACCACACCTGGCTAATTTTATTTTTTATTTTTATTTTTTGTAGCAGTAGGACCTTGCCATGTTGCCCAAGCTATAGATAGTATTTTAGTTTTTTATTTTTATACTTTTTTTTTTTTTTTTTTTGAGACAGGGTCTTCCTCTGTCATCCAGGCTGTAGTGCAGTGGCATGATCACAGCTCACGGCAGCCTCAACCTCCTGGGCTCAAATGATTCCCCCACCTCAGCCTCCTGAGTAGCTGGGACTACAGGTGCATGCCACCATAACCAGCTAATTTTTTATTTTTTGTAGGGATGGAGTCTTATTATGTTGCCCAGGCTGGCCGTGAACTCCTGTACTCAAGTGATCCTCCCACCTCAGCCTCCCAAAGTACTGGGATTACAGGAGTGAGCCACTGCACCTGACCTAGATGTCATTTTAAATCAGTCTTATTTTTCCACTTACAGAGCTGTGCATGTGGGTTATTAAAATTCAGACAGTGCAGAGGCATAGCATACACATCTCGATTTGGTCCCAATTCTTCATATTTGTATTTATCCCAGGGGCCAGATAGTAAATATTTTAGCAGTTGCTGGCTGGCTCTGTTATCTATTGCGATGATTCAGTCCCGCCACCATAGGACAGGAGCAGCCCTGGGTGATATGTAAATGAAGGGGCGTGGCTTTGTGGGGTTAACCAGGTGGCAGGTGGATTTGGCCAGGAAAAGGGTGGTTTGCTAACCCCTGGTCTATGTTTATTGATATGTTTATTAGGGGTTTTTTTGGTTTGTTTTTTAGTGGAAATGGGCTTGACTACACCTGCTCCTCTATATCTTGGGGTTTTCCCCTCACTTAATGACACACCTTGGACCCCTCCAGGCTGGCACACAGAGCTGCTTGACAGTCCCTAGACTGTCACAGCTTGGCACCATCCCACTGTTTGACAGACCATAGTTAGCTGTTGCCCTTGGTAGCAACACTGGGAACTTTCCTCCTTTCCCATCTTCTTTGTGACTCAGTGGTGAACACCTTTCAACTGCTTGTTGCTGTGGGAGGGCTGGAGGCCCGTCATCCCAGGGCACACACTCCATGGAGAATTCTCTTTGGGCCCCCTTGCTGTGTTAAATATTTCTGAGTTCGTTGCCAACGTTTAAAAATCAGGGTTGCCAGGCGTGGTGGCTCACACCTGTAATCCCAGCACTTTGGGAGGCCGAGGTGGGCGGATCATCTGAGATCAGGAGTTTGAGACCAGCCTGGCCAGTGTAGCGAAACCCCATCTCTACTAAGAAAAAATACAAAAAATTTAGCCAGGCATGGTGGTTCATGCCTATAATCCCAGCTACTCAGGAGGCTGAGGCAAGAGAATCACTTGAACCTGGGAAGCGGAGGTTGCAGTGAGCCAAGATTGCACCACTGCACTCCAACCTGGGCGACAGAGTGGGACTCCATCTCAAAAATAAAATAAATAGGTGAAGAACTCCAGGACAGTTAGTTAGCTGGGCTGCACGAAGGTCATGGCCCCCATCTCTGGAGTGACCTAGGGTGGTCCTGCACTCTGGGAGGGGAGCCTGTAGGACATGGTGCCAGCCCCAGATCCCAGCACCTCCCAGGTGCCCCCACAGAAGGGCAGCAGTGGAGAAGCCTGTCCACCCATGGTCAGCACCCGGGGGGCTGCAGAGAGTGCAGATCTTGGGGTCTGCCTCTGCCCTCTGGGAGGTTTGGACCCCCCAGGCTGGAGGCCAGCTCTCTACCCTCCCTCAGCCTCCCACCTCCCAGTGGCTGCCTTGGGTGGAGGGGCTGACCGGTGACTGTCCCCCCAGCTGCTGTGGCACCGCGCCCAGTATGAGCCGCTCTTCCACATGCTCAGTGGCCCCGAGGCCTATGTGTTCACCTGCATCAACCAGACAGCGGAGCAGCAGGAGCTGGAGGATGAGCAACGGCGTCTGTGTGACGTGCAGCCCTTCCTGCCCGTCCTGCGCCTGGTGGCCCGCGAGGGCGACCGCGTGAAGAAGCTCATCAACTCACAGATCAGCCTCCTCATCGGCAAAGGTAGCTCTGCCGAGTGGGCCCTGTGGCCAGGCTGGCCCTGCCTGCCCCACCCGCTGACCCAGCCCTCCTCACCCCGCAGGCCTCCACGAGTTTGACTCCTTGTGCGACCCAGAAGTGAACGACTTTCGCGCCAAGATGTGCCAATTCTGCGAGGAGGCGGCCGCTCGCCGGCAGCAGCTGGGCTGGGAGGCCTGGCTGCAGTACAGTTTCCCCCTGCAGCTGGAGCCCTCAGCTCGAACCTGGGGGCCTGGCACCCTGCGGCTCCCGAACCGGGCCCTTCTGGTCAACGTTAAGTTTGAGGGCAGCGAGGTGAGCCCGTGCGTGGCCTGCGGCATCCAGGCTGCTCTGTCCCTGGGGAGCACTTCCTCTGTGAAACTCCTCGATCATCCACAAGCCCCCCTCCCCCAGTGGCATCAGATGGTGTTTGCCAGGTGTCTGTGCATGTGTGGGGCTCAGCTGAACATCCCCCGAGGCAAGCTCAACGTGGCAGGATAACCAAGTGGCGCGGGGCGTTGGGCATCAGTTTGTTCATTCTTTGAACAAATATTTCCCAGTGTCATCTGTGAACTCCCCAGACCCTGCCTTTGGGGGCAAATAGGCAACCCTGTTCTGTGCCCCAGAACCCCGCGGGGTCTTGAGGGCAGAGGACTGACCTCCCTCCTCCCCACAGGAGAGCTTCACCTTCCAGGTATCTACCAAGGACGTGCCGCTGGCGCTGATGGCCTGTGCCCTGCGGAAGAAGGCCACGGTGTTCCGGCAGCCGCTGGTGGAGCAGCCGGAGGACTACACGCTGCAGGTGAACGGCAGGCATGAGTACCTGTACGGCAGCTACCCACTCTGCCAGTTCCAGGTGAGGCCGCTGAGGCCCTCTGCACTCTGGGCTCCCGCCGCCCTGGATGGGGCCTGAGTAGGAGTCGGGGAGCTGACATTTGGGCGCATCTTGAGCCTGCTGAGCCAGGCCTTTCGGTCACCGCCAGAGCATCCCCTGGCAGGGCTGGCCCTCTCTGAGAGCACAAGGAGGGGCTCCATCTTGGGAGGTGGAGGTGGGGCAGGAAAAACCAGCAGGAAGCCCTCCCCTCCCGCAAGGCCTAGGACAGGCAGTGAGCAGCTTGGGGGGTCCTGGGAATCCTGGTGTCCAGGGAGTGGTTGGGGCCGCCCCTCCGGCCGCTCACCCTGCACCCCGTCTCAGTACATCTGCAGCTGCCTGCACAGTGGGCTGACCCCTCACCTGACCATGGTCCATTCCTCCTCCATCCTCGCCATGCGGGATGAGCAGAGCAACCCTGCCCCCCAGGTCCAGAAACCGCGTGCCAAACCACCTCCCATTCCTGGGAAGAAGGTGAGATGGCGTCTTCCGCCACCCCTCTGAGCCACCCCTTCTTTCCACCTGGCGTCCAACTCCATGTGCTACTGGCCATGGGTCCAGGGGCCCTTGGTGTGGAGAGTTGGGGCTTTGAGCTGGGGAAGCCAATACAGCTGACCAACGCCCTGGGCTGGGGGCCTGTGGGACCGCCGTGGGTAGGGGGCAGCCCTATGCCTGGCTCACCAGCTGCCCTTCTCCTCTGCAGAGCTCAGGGGTGTTGGGGCTCCCTGGGGAGCCCGCATGGCAGGTTTTCTGGTAAAGGATAGCATTGTGGACAGGCCCAAACCTAGTCGCAAACCTGTGACCCTCTCACCCGCCCCCGAGTGGTCACGGGCCTCACCATAGGCCAGGGAAGACAAGCTGTGCTTGGAGCCGTGTTAACAGCCCTGCTGTCCTGGTCCCCAGCCTTCCTCTGTGTCCCTGTGGTCCCTGGAGCAGCCGTTCTGCATCGAGCTCATCCAGGGCAGCAAAGTGAACGCCGACGAGCGGATGAAGGTGGGGCCTCTGGGATAGCTGGGAGAGACACTGTTTTTTTTGCACAAACAAGGTGGCTGTATCCTGGAGGGGCAGCAGAGGAAGGAGGGGGATCACATGAAAGCCACCTGACCACATTACCCGGCATCCCTGCCTGGGGCGCTGTGAGCGGCTTGAAAACAGGAAGTGGGGAGGGGGGTGGGCCAGCCAGCCCTGGAGGCCGATTCGTAGAAACTTGGGCCAAGCAGCGTTCTGGGTATTCGGCTTTGGTGGAGGTTATGGGGCCAGGTTCAGCCCAGGGATCCGGGACCACGGAGCTGGGGGAGGGACTGGGCATGGAAGAGGGGCTGGGTCCAGCTGGGCTGGGGGCTGTGGCGCTCCCTGGAGGCACCAGGGCAGTGCCTGCAGCCTGTGAGGGCTGCGCCTGCCTCAACCTCTGGGGGCTGAGCCCACCTCCCTGTTGTCTCTTCACACTTTCATACGCTCCATCACAACAGCCTGCAGGCGTGAGTTTTATTGTCCTGTTTGCTGGACAGGATACCTGAGTCCTCAGAGGTTGGCTCTCCTGCCTGGAACGTGTTTCACTGGGGAAATCATATAAGCAGGGCAGGTCTGGGTTCCACTGGCAGGAATCGAGGGGGATTGGATCAAAGGGACTTCCAGGGTGGTGTTGTCAGGTGGAATTGGAAGGGGCCGGACATCAGGTGGCAGGAAAAGTCCTTCCCCGCCCACATGGGCTCATAGGAATCTGAGAAGTGCGGGGAGCCCTAGGATGTTAGAGCAAGGGTCCCTGGAGTTCCTGATCCCTGATGGGGAAACTGAGGCCTGGAGTGGGGAATGGACATGCCCCAAGGTCCCCAGAGTTGGGGTAGCTGAGACGGGGCACCCATGCACAGCCTGTGGTGCCCTCCCTCACCCCAGGGCCGCTCGTGCCCCTCAGACCTTCCCTGTGCTGCGCCACCTTCCTTCGCATGGGAAGTAGAGTTCAGACCCACCTGAGGACATTGAAGGGGGAGACTGACACCTCCTTAAGGGGGAGGGGAGAGGGGCTGGGCCTCTGCCTCCTCACCGATCATCCCGGCACCTTCTACAGCTGGTGGTGCAGGCCGGGCTTTTCCACGGCAACGAGATGCTGTGCAAGACGGTGTCCAGCTCGGAGGTGAGTGTGTGCTCGGAGCCCGTGTGGAAGCAGCGGCTGGAGTTCGACATCAACATCTGCGACCTGCCCCGCATGGCCCGTCTCTGCTTTGCGCTGTACGCCGTGATCGAGAAAGCCAAGAAGGCTCGCTCCACCAAGAAGAAGTCCAAGAAGGCGGTGGGTCCCAGGGCCGGCTGGGAGGGGTGCAGGCCCCGGAGAGCCAGTGCAGCCCCTTGCTGGGCCACTCACCACTCTCCTCTCGGCAAGCACGCAGCCTGGGGACGGGGGTCCTGGGATTGCTTGTGGACCCCAGCCTCCTCGCCCACCCCAGTCTGGCCACCAGCCCTGCTCAAGGGACACTCTGGGCTCCTGGGCTCCTGTGCATGCGGACTCAGAATATCTGGCCTGGGCTGTGGTCCTGCAGGAACCTGCAGGTAGTGCCCTGGGATGGAAGGACAAGCACAGTGTCATCCCTGGAGCAGAAAAGCCTGAGTCAGCGGCTGGCTGGGAGGTGTAGTGGCTGGATGCTGAGTCACGGTCCCAGGATATGGCTCCCCTCGGAGCTGACTCCCCTCGGAGCTGACTCACTCCGAGCTGAGCTGGGCTGGCCTCCGGGGCTGTGCCGTCTGTTTGGGGATTTCTTAAGAAGCCAGGAGGGCCAGGCGTGGTGGCTCACACCTGTAATCCCAGCACTTTGGGAGGCCAAGGTGGTTGGCTCACAGGTCAGGAGTTTGAGACCAGCCTGGCCAATATGGTGAAACCCCGTCTCTACTAAAAATACAAAAAAATTAGCCGGGTGTGGAGGCGCATGCCTGTAATCTCAGCTACTCGGGAGGCTGAGGCAGGAGAATTGCTTGAACCCAGGAGGCAGAGGTTGCAATGAGCCGAAATCACGCCACTGCACTTCAGCCTGGGCGACAGAGCAAGACTCCGTCTCAAAAAAAAAAAAGCCTGAGTAGGGATGAGGTGGGAACAGGAGGGCGCAGCAGGTGTCAGCTGGCTTCACCACTGGAGCCCTCAGAGGAAAGAGAAAAAGCAGCTCCTCTCCTTCCCCAAGCAGGTTCTCCCAGGGGTCTGGTTGGGAGACCTTAGCTGGGCTCTGGGTGTTCTCGGGTGGGGTGCCTGGGGGGGAGGGCAGGGAAGCTGGGTCTGGAGGCCCCTGAGTGGCTGTCCTCACCTGCCCTGTTCTTCTGCAGGACTGCCCCATTGCCTGGGCCAACCTCATGCTGTTTGACTACAAGGACCAGCTTAAGACCGGGGAACGCTGCCTCTACATGTGGCCCTCCGTCCCAGGTCGGCCCAGGCCCGGGAGGGAGAGGCGTTGGGAGTGTAAGGGTCCCAGAGATGCTGGTCACCCCTCTACAACTTCATCTGCCCCTGTGTTCAGATGAGAAGGGCGAGCTGCTGAACCCCACGGGTACTGTGCGCAGTAACCCCAACACGGATAGCGCCGCCGCCCTGCTCATCTGCCTGCCCGAGGTGGCCCCGCACCCCGTGTACTATCCCGCCCTGGAGAAGGTCAGTGGGGGCCCCGCCGCGTGAGGCTGAGGGGCTGACGCGGAGCTCTCCTGGCCCTGCTCCTGGAGCTCTTCAGAGGGTGCTCCCTGGCCACGTTGGGGCTGGGCTACCAGGCCTATCTGGGGCCTTCCCAGGGGCCATTTTGCCTGCGGGGACGCTGCACAGTCTGATGACATTTTCGGTTGTCACAGCTGCTGGGAGGGATGCTCTTGGCATCTGGTGGGTGGAGGCCAGAGCTGCTGTGGATGTGCCTCCATGCACAGGACAGCACCCCCTCAAGGATGATCAGGGTGGCAATGCCCTGCCTGGGGGTCCTGCCCAGGCTGGTCCAGGCCCCCAGGGACGCTGAGTGCAGCTGTTTGTTGCAGATCTTGGAGCTGGGGCGGCACAGCGAGTGTGTGCATGTCACTGAGGAGGAGGTGAGCGGGGTGGGGGTGTGGGGTGGGGGGCACAGAGCCAGCGTGGAGCCAGAGCCCTCACCCCTGCCCACACCCCTCAGCAGCTGCAGCTGCGGGAAATTCTGGAGCGGCGGGGGTCTGGGGAGCTGTATGAGCACGAGAAGGACCTGGTGTGGAAGCTGCGGCATGAAGTCCAGGAGCACTTCCCGGAGGCGCTAGCCCGGCTGCTGCTGGTCACCAAGTGGAACAAGCATGAGGATGTGGCCCAGGTGGGTGGAGAGGCGCACCTGAGGGCGGAGCTGGGGGCAGACCACAGCCTCTGACTACCCACCACCCTGACCCCGGCCAACCCCCACCCTCACCCTGGCCAACCCTCAACCTGACCCTGGCCACCCACCACCTGACCTGGGCCGGCCATCACCCTGACCCTGACCACCTCCACCCTGACCCCGGCCGCCCCCAAGCCTGACCTCAGCTCCCCCCAGATG